>NC_092707.1:304807258-305507752 GCF_047496885.1 Scyliorhinus torazame
GGATTTCTAATACTTTGTGACAATAAGCTTGGTGAACGACTAGCCTATAGATCCTATAATTCAGTGTATGTGTATGTATACACACATTCTTCTGCATATTTATGATGACATGCTTCACTATTTCAAATTCATTGCAAAATATGTAGGGCTAATCACTTGGATTAAAGTGAATGGTTCACTTACTATTTTGTGATTTAAAATTTTAAAAATGATTTACTCTATTTGAACCTTGTTATGTGTGCGCATCTTTCTTGGGGAGTTGCCATGCAATCTGTTAATGTGAATTCAAATCTGTGTCATTTGAAAACAAAAAAAAGGCAAGTCCAATCAGTACTGGAATCTCAAAATCACAAGTAAGATAATTGAAATAAAGGTGTACCCTTTCCCTCCCCTTCACCCATATTAAATAAGCTTTAAAAAGTTTGCACGATCATTCTTCTATAACTATGTATTTTTCTCAAAGTGGCAGTGACATTCCATTCAATCTGTATAAATTCACATTACAAACCGACATGAATTTGCGCATTTTTACTTTAAATATTATAATGCCTTGAATTGTAAATTTTGAGTCTGAGTAATTGGTAAAATGTTTTTCAATGATAAATGGGCATTAGTTTTGAATAGTCGATGGCTGTGTCAAAATTGGTTACGAGGTGTGTGAGGATAAGGGAGGTGTATTCGTGTTTGGTCGAGGGGGGTTGCCGCTCTCTATAACTAAGGAACAAATTTGGCTGGAATTGATCAAAATTCTTTAGTTGCTGAATGTTTAGTTAAATTCTAGTCTGTTATAGTGGAATTACAATCTAGGTGTGATTCTCTGTGATAACAGGTAATTAAAACTAATTCATCAGCTTTCTCTGGAAAAGGATTGCAATATGTTGCAAAGAGAGGGCAGCTTTCCCAATGCTATTAACAGTTATGGTAAAATATTAATAAATTAATGCTTTTGTGTTCAGAACAGCTAAGTGCAGACAAAATAGGTATTTGGGTTCCTACCAAGAGCCTTTAACAAAAGCAGGAAGAGCGGCAATAGCTTCTATCACAAAGCCCATCCTTGGCATGTAAGGCTCTGTAATGTAAAGCGACCAGCTGTTTGGAACTAGTACTGAAACTGAAATAAACCAGTTTCTCGGTGCCAAACAAACCCTTCATTTCTACAACATTTTAAAAAATCAAAAATAATTTTGAGGGAGAGAAAAGTAGCTGAAAAGTCTCCTTGCTGTAATTCCACTGCAATCAGACACAACCTTCCCCAAAGAAATCCGATCATTGACAAGAGCATGTGATGTGACATCACATGTAAAAAAAACCACCAATTTTTCACTAGTACATTTTTCTCTTTGTGGATGAAGAAGATGCATTCTAAATCAAATAATGCCATCCTGAAACCTTCTGGGCACATGATAAATTTCTTGGAGGAGCTGTACAGTTCAACAGGAGAACAGAGACCCTTCCCTCCAAAATACAACCTCTCAAATAATCCATTCTGTTATTAATACAGCTCTGTGGGGAAAGCTGGGGAAAGAAAGATTAAAGTTAAAATTGTTTGCTGAGAAGAATTGTCTGATTTGCGTTATATTTTGCTCTCCTTTCATTCCTCTGCTGTAGCTGATTCCCTGGAAGCCATTCTCACAGATGAAGAAGAGGAGCATGGCACCTTGGGAGCTCCTGAGGGTGACCACGACCTCCTTACCTGCGGCCAGTGTCAGATGAATTTCCCACTGGGGGATATTCTGATCTTTATTGAGCACAAAAGGAAGCAATGCAATGGCGGCCTCTGCTTGGACAAAGTTGTGGATAAGCCACCGTCACCGTCTCCCAGTGAGTTGAAAAAAGCATCCACACCTGTCGAGGTTGGCATACAGGTCACACCAGATGATGATGATTGCCTATCTACATCATCCAAGGGAGTTTGCCCCAAGCAGGAAAGCACAGTGGCAGGTAAAAAATACCAAACACACAATATCAAACCAAACGCACACCCCTACGCAAATAGAAATAAGCAGAGAAAAACACAAAACGTGTTGTATCGTTTCTGTTTTCCTGTTTTTGCTTTAATCAGAATGCTGGTGCTATTCCCCGAGTCTCTATCAGCTGTCAGCATTTGCACTGTAATTAAACACAGCCCCATGGCAAAATGACATGGGTGACCTTGACTTTAAGATGCCATTTATACTCGCCAGGCCAGAGTTAAGAGGGCAGTTGCTGAAGCGCACAGACATGCTTATTCGAAAGTTTAAGGGCATGTTGGAAATTTCAAAGGTTGGTTTGACAGAAAAGGCCACTCGATGCACAAAGTCTCCTCAGTGGAATGATAAACGCCTCTCGTATTCTCTCTGTTTCGTGATGTGGTTTTGACAGATGTATCTTGATTTTTATTTCTGTTATGGGTTCCCCTTCTACATTTCACCCTCTTGTGCTTTCTCTGTCTCTTTTTGTCACTGCATGAGTGTCGCTCTCTTTATCTTTTTTTATTTGCTCCTCTGTGATTCTCCTCTTTCCATCTTTCTCTCACATTTACCTTATTTTTACCTAAGAGTTATTACAGAAATTCCACAGTTTTTCTTTTGAGTAGTTAAATTTAGATAATCTTTCATTTTGTTTTGCATTTTTTGTGGTTAGTCATTCAGAATATTGGTAGCTAAAATACCAATGTAAAAATTCAAGCCTTTATTCTTTAAGTTCATACGAGTGCAAATTGTCACTGTATCCTGTTATAATGCTGATTTGAAATAATCAAATCTCCATAAATCCCAGTGCTTCGTGATGAGAAATTTTAAAATAAAAATGGAATCAGTTATTCCTTTTAATTAAAATGTTTTTTAATTTGGGAAAAATTAGACAGTTTATATTAAATGTGTGCCACGATTCCTTGTGTCTGAGAGTCCTGGTTGGAAAACTTCTTATTTTCCTTTTTAAAAAAAGAAATTAAGCCTGTCCTTAACCACCGAAGCTTAACAAATCCAATTTTATTATAATAGCTCATAGTTTATATAGCTGCCTCATTAAAGATGCAAAAACTCAAAAAAAATCTTCAAGACTAAAGTGTACTCAGATATTTACTTAACGATATCTAACTATACAGGGAGATATCTAACTATCCAGCAGACTCCGAAAGGAGAAAAATGCTTTATCTAAATTGAAACTTAATTCAGATTTTCACCTCCTTCAATTGACTTCTTTCGTTCACTGTTTTAATCAATTAGGTTTCTACCTTTTTCTCTGAAAAATGTAGAGGGTTACATTATCATTCCAATAAATGCATAGCTTCTGTATTGCAGCGAGGAGCGGGTTAGAGATTCTTTGAGGGGACAAATAATATAGCGACCATTTACATGTGTTGTCTGAAATAGGAAGGAAAATGAACACAAATACAGGGCATGATTAATGAACCAGGAGCCTGGCGGAAGGGGCTTCTAGCCTTTAGAGACTGAAAAAGCCATGCTAAATCGCCAAATATGGAATATTGCTTAAGTGATGCAACCTCCTATTTACATATCGAGGCGAGCAGCTCAAAAGACATACCACACAGTCACCGTCAAACAAATGGGATCTAGATTGCTTAGAATGGACCCTGAAAGTCTGGAGAGTGCACAGTAGATTTACATGTATTGAACAGGCACATAGATATGCACTAGTACAACAGGCGGTCACACTCACAAATGGGATGCATTGATACACACATATAAAATGCTTCATCCGCATGAGAAACGGAAGACAAACAATGTTGCCCAGAGACATGCATTTTCAGGAGTTATATAGCGGAAGATGTTTTGTTCAATCGGTATCAATTGTTTACCATTCGAAGTTGTAATATTTGAAAATTTTATAACAAAATGTTATAATGTGCCGTTTAATAAGCTATATTTTACACCGTAACAATGCGTCACACGTACGCTAGAGGTCCTGCTCTGGCACTTCTCACTTGCAGTGATAGAAAAGTTTGAATTGTTTCTCTTGATTAATTTGTTGTAATTTCATAGCCCACATTCACAAAGTTGTTTTCTCTGTCTATGTTGATAATATGTTTTCATTTTACTAAAAGTAAAAAAAAGAATCCCTGAGAAACTGTTAACATTCTGACCAGGGTGCCAGGTTCAACTTCGTCATTGCCCAGTTGTGGAATATTGTAAAAGGAAGTATATATTGCAGTACATTAAACTGATTGGCCATTAAACATTTTATTTATTGTCCATTTTGGTGGTGCCAAGCTTTGTAGTGTACACGGTATGTTTATTCTTCAATGACATAGGAAATAAACATTGTGTTTTTGTTACTTGAGCCTATTTGACAATGGATTGTGCTTTACTTTGATAAATCAGGTTAGATTAAAGTTTTATTGTGTTTCCAGCTTTGCAAAAAATTGAAGGAAGGTTGGTTGCCTGATGTGGTACATCGTTTGTTAGCCATGGGAATCAGCCACTGTCTTAGGATACCATCCTAGCCAGAGGCGTCTGCACTCCGTTCTCTTTGTTGTAATTAGCTAATTGACAAATATGAAAGGAAATTATGCGTTTATTTTTATATTATTCAGTTTTAAAAAGTTGTCAAAAGGATTGCATTATGTAGCAGAGAATAATTTACTATCTGAATTTTTACATTCATATTGGCAAGGTTTTGCGAAATAAAGGCATTTAGTGCCTAGTCGGCCATTTCCTGGCACCACGCCACCTCTTTCCCTAAAGCTTAAAGCACTGGGCATCTTAAGTATTCAGCATCGTGCTCTGTACTGGTTTCATATTGAACACTGGTTCAGCAGTGCTGACCAGGACCGCTGGCTTCCTCTTATTTTTATCATATTTTTTCTCTCTCATTGATTTGGCACCAGTGTCTTGACATGTTCCTTATTCAGTGTCTGAGAGACACCTTGGCACTGGAAAGAGCAAGGTGCAGGGTGGAGGAGGTCAACCCAGATCCCAGCAGGGTTTTAGTGTTCTTCATTTGCCTTTACAATCAGAGCTCAATTATCGAGCCTGAGTGTGGCCCTCAGGTGTGAGCTCAGATGGGATCATGTAAATGTCCTGTGAGATGTGATGCTGTAATATTAATGTTATTCATGAGTGCACTGTAATATTGTTCTGCACGGGAAGTGGCAGCTCTGGGTATGCCATCTTTTGGGAAATGGGCACAGCCCTTTTTTTAGCAGGAAGAAATAAGAATTCTCCTGTAATGTTTCACAGTAGTATGATGAATGTTGACGAACAACAAATAAATTGCCAATTTTCTTTGCTAAACTAAGTTGTCAGCAGCATTTGTTATAGTGCTGTCTACATTTGTATCTGAGCAGTAAAATGCTTTATCAGAGAAGGCACCTGAATTCAAACCACATTTGAAAATAATCATTCTGATCATTACTTTAAAGATTTTGTGTATATATATTTTCTTAAACTAAGCAACTGTCGTCTGTATTGGCTGAAAAACATGATGCCAATTAGCTAGGGCTCATTCAGCGTGACGTTAACACATTCTGCAAGACTCTCAGTGCACATTTAACTGGGAAGTTGTGCCATTTTTTTCTGACAATTTAATGTAGTATCCAAATAAGCCGATGAATCGTTTCAATAATGAGGAGAATATTATTTGATCATGCAAATAAACAGCGACTGCAGCCGTAATATGTATGTGGGGGAAGGGAGAGGAAAGGGGAGAAGCAGATCTTCTCATTGTGCATTATAAAGACAAATAGTTTGTTGAATCAGCACTCGACGTCAGTTAACTATTGATGCTGAATGCTGATTTTAATAGCGGATTTGTTTCTTGTTTTGTGCGTATTTGATTGTGGTCATTGTTTAAACTGCAAAATCAGTTGGCCAGCATTCGCAGTGGGAAAGATGGAGAGACCGCGATCAACTCTCTTCTGGATATTTAGACAATGAAGGTTTATTCTATGGTGAGCTCCTGTCATGGGGAGTTGCCTTATTTTTGCAATGTCGTTAATGTACAAGAGTGGCAGACAATTTGGAAGAATGCATGCCCACAAGTGTTGTGCTCTCATAACTCGTGGATTTTCTTTTGAAATGCTGATATGAATGTTGCTATTTTGTGAGCTTGTCATTTCCTTTTCATTTCCATAGCCACCTTTTACAGGTATGGTGATTTGAGGAGTTCCATGATGGGCCCCAATAGAACAATAATACTAGTAGGGCACAGTATCATAGGGTGTAAATATTTATGTATTCACAAATTAACTGTTACAGAATTGTGAAAATTGTTCACTGTTTTATTTCCTCTAAACCATTGTAGTACCTGTTCACTTTATTGCTTGCCTCCCAGCATTTGATCTTGCTTAATACTCTGATAAAATTATAGGACATGTACTGAGAGGTGTCAGGCACTGAAAGAGAGAGGTGTGAGGTTGACATGCACGTGTAGGCACACCTAACGTAAACCAAAACATTGAAATAATTTAGTTGCCCTTGGTTCATGTTGTTGTGGAAATACCCCTATCTAATGCCCAGTGGTTGGAAAATGATAGTGCAAAAATCTATGCTGTAGTGTTATGACTGTCCCATCAGTTTTCCTGTAAGCTAGTTGCCTTTATTTATAAATATATATGTTAGATAGATATATTGTCAGGATTCTGACTGAAAGGTGGGATCCATGGAAGCTAATGTAATTGTTCTAGTGTTTTTATTGTTCCTGTGGTTTGGCTTGACGATCCTTGCTTGTAGAAAGCTTAGATTAACAGACCTAATATTTTTGCTTTAAAAAAATCTAAAGAAATGGCTTAGAATAACCTGTGCTTCCTGGATGAATCTTGCTGATAATTTACCAAAGCTCATTTGAATTTTAAGCACTTCTTTAATCTTCAAAGGCTAAATTGCTTTATGAATATGCATGGTGTGGGCAGACTTTAGTTCATTACCTAGTTGTAAATTCTAATGACCATTAGGTCCTCGCTGTAATTGCCAATTGTTTTGCATTTTTGATTGGCCTATTAACATGTGCATTCGGAACGCATCAGGCTAGCTTGTCAGGATGCGGCAGAAGAAAAGGTGAAAATTGTTTGTATCGCCAAGATTTGAGTATTTCGGAAAATTGATGATGTAAATTAAAGCAGTGCTATTTTTTTCATCTTTCCTCAAGATTGAAAGTTCACCAAGAGATTCGACATATTTAATTTACATGATGACTTTGCACTCCTTTATTAATGTAATTTGCATATGAAGCTGTTGTTAATCACTTTTGATCATGTTTTCTGCATTAGCACAGAAGCTGCCTCTGTGGCTCTTTTCCCAAAGATGCTGTAGTCAAAAGCTGCAAGCCGCCCGCTACCTTCCAGTTCTGCTATACTGAAAGCACACTTCAAAGTTGTTAATATTCAGTGGAGAAACAGTATCCAGAACACAAATAAATTATTAAGTGCATGAACTTTTTAGACAGTAAGATGAACTGATGGGGTCCATCTGTGAGTTCCAGTTTTTTTTTTGCTGTGGTGCAGCCCTATCTGACTTCGTAGCCTTTGGTCCCAATCCAAGTGCATGCATAATTGATTCCACACGCGCTATCATTTTCTTGATGTAATTGCTTTAGTAAGATATGATGAAATCTAATAGATGATTTACATTTTCCCCCTTTCTAAATGAAAAAAATGAAATCTGGAGGGGACGGGGGACTAGATGAAAGGTCCAGTGATTTAAAGTATGAGCAAGGTGGCCCATGCCACATTATTTGTTCCACTGTTGTGTATCTGCAAAGCAAATAGAATGGCTCGACATTATGCCCTTTTTTTGCAACAAAATAGTTAAATGTACTAAATTAAATCCTGTCATTTTTATAATTTGATAAAAATGGTTGTTATATAATTTGTGGGAAAGAAGGTATCATGCTCCCCCTCCCTTAAGTGATCACTGATAATGCAGGAACACTTCAATGTATTGGAGATTTGTAACTAATTGTTTAAGCCATTGAAAACTGCCTCGCCTCATAACATATTCCCTGTGTTTAATGGAGACAATCCAGCTCTGAAAAGAGATTTGTAGTTTTAAAACTAATATTTTGTGGTAGTTCTATTGCTGCAGTTTGAGATTTTAAAAAATGCTGTGTTTATAAATAAGCTTTGCATTGAAGGAGCCATAGGTTCTGTGTTTGATAAGGTAGTTCTGCACCAAGGATTTCTGATGTAAAGAGGGTTGATTACAAACAGTTGAAATTCTATTCAAATAAACATGAGTTCAGTGTTTCTGGCTCCTGTCTGGATTGAACAGTAATTGTTCAAGGTGCAAACATTGAATATAACTCCTCCTGAGCAGCTTTCCATATAGTATATTATATTAATTTGGGAATCATGCCTCTTCTTGGAGATGGTTAACTGTCTTTTTTGAAGTCAAACAATATGTTCTGGTAGATACTGAACTATTTTCAACTGCTTTAATCTCTTCATGTTGTAGTTTGTGACTCTCACACTGAAGAGAAACTAGCTTGGGTTGAGTAAACATGCGAAAGTTGTTCTGTCCTGTGTATGTGTATTTCCTCACAAGAAATCCAAACTGAATAGAACTCAGCAAGTAAACATGTGAAATTATAAGCAGTCCAACAGCTGTGGATTATATGGACATTCCGTAAGATTTTAATTTGATATCTGCTGGTTAACTTTTAGTCTTGATGAGTCCACTTCTGATGCAGTAAGACAGACAGCATGAGGCCGGGAGAGTCGATGGATGTCGCTACTCAAAGATTGCGTGAATAGCGACATCGGTTTGAATCGGTCTTTAATAAATCAGCTTATTGACAGCTTGAGTCCGACCTGTTCGGCTGTATGCTCCCTATGGTAATTTCCCTAGTTCAGATCAATCTGAATTGGTTTCCCTGTGCAGACATGAATGGATTCAGCTCACTGCATGAGCTGTTAATGAACCAATCTGTGCACACTAGCACAGAAAATGGTTTATCTAAAATAAACCACCCCCAGAGTAGATTTATTAAAGATCAATCTGAACCTGATGCTGCCTAAACGTGCACAGATACAAGTGATCAAGAGCAAAATGAAGTGCTTTAAAGTCTCTAATGTACACAGAGGCAAGCAGAATTAGGGACGTGCAAGGGAGAGAAGGGCATGTGTGTAAAGACACAGAATGAATAGTGTGTCAAAAGCTTTTTTTCTAGCAAGGTGAGATTCAGCAGATGAAATGCTTTCCACACTTAGTTTATTTTTCATTAATAAAACACTTGGAAGTGAGTGAGGACATCTCTAAAATAATTCATTTGCTTTCCACAATGTTTTTCTCTGGATCACTAGTAGCAGCTTTCAAATCTATTACTTGTAATTTACTTTTTTCCATTAGAGATGAGCTCTCATTTTACATTTCAAAGCAGAGAAGAGGAACGATTCACTTTCTTTTCATTTAATATATCTTTGTGTTTTTTCTCCCCCTTCAGCTTTTTATTAAACCTAACTTGGCCGTGAGGGGCTTATACAGAATGGTCAAGCACATCTGCTCGTCTGAAGACAGTATAGAAAAGGGGTTAGCAGCACAGGGGCAGCAGCACAAAGGGAAATTGTACATTTGAACCATTAGTCTCTTTAGCCTTGGTGCAGCCAGACTGATTTAGCAGACAGAATGATAGATTGCTTTGTCATAGGTCCCAGGGTGTGCCCTGAACTTGAAGCACTTTGTTTATCCCGAATAGAAAGGGAAAGGCAGACATAATCTATGTCTAGCTTTTAGGAGCTGAGAGGTAGAAGAGCACAGTAGAATGGGAGGGTTGACGAAGGCTTGGACTGGGGGATGGGGTGGTGGGAGTGGAGAGGAATGGGGGGCCTGATGATGGCTGTCCATTAACAGATGAACTTGGCTTAGATCCAGACTTTTGATGAAAGTGTCATAGTCAGTGAGCAGTTTATTTTCTTTACCTGCTGACAATACGTTAATGCTCCTGGGTCTTTTGGCTGATGGGGATAAAAACGACACGGCTCAATTTTTATCTTAGAACCAGTTCAGACTGGTCTGCCTGGCCTTGCGGACGGGCTCTTATCGTCTTTCCTGGCTTACATTGTAAAGACTTGTGATAATGCCAGTAACCTGAGGGCTTTGGGTGGGGATGGGGGAAGTGGGGCTGGGGGGTGGTGGAGGGGGCGGGGGGGGGGGGGGGAGCTCTGGGAGAGAAGGAGGGAGGGGTTGGTATTTATAGAAGCAAATTAAATTGAGAGTCTTCAGCAAATGAGAGAGGTTGAACTTGCCCTATAGAAATCATCCACAAACTAATCTACACGTGGTGTCTAGAAACGTGATGTGACAGCAAAGGGAGGGGGAATACTAGGACAAAAGGATGCTTTGTAAATGATGGACACAAGACTGAGGGAAAAGGGATGAAAAAATGATTTTAAAAAGCTGGCACTGACTTTTGGAACACAGTTTCATGAACAGGATGTGGAACTGCTGGCGAGGTGTTAGCAGGGCCGCATTGTTCCTCTAATCCCAAAGAAATAATACACGGAAAATCAATGGTCATGACTAGTGATAATTTACAGTACTCTGAGTGCTAACTACTCTGGTGCTCGATGATGAGCTCCCAGCACAAAGAGCAGCTCTCCAGCATTTTATTTCTGTCACTATGCATCATGCCTGCTGTAGGTCATCCTTTTAAAAAAAACTCACAAAATCTTAACGCTGTTCTTGTATAATTTATGAGTACCTTCACACGCTGAGGATTTTTATTGCAGTTTACTTTTGGTGTGTAGGTGGGAGCCACACAACAATGATATCAATCCTTGTTTCATGGAAAACCTTTTTTTTTGTTCTATATTTTTTAGTTCTCTGATCAGCTTAACGTGCTGCTAAGAATGGAGGGAAATGCTTCGGGTTCACAACCGAAAATCTAATCAATACTCCAACATGGAACTGACAGCTCTTCTGAAGCTGTGACTTTAAAATATTTATACTAAAGACTTCTTGAGAAAGCAGCTTTTTTCTTTTGCCCCAATAGCCATGATTCAGTATTCAGTACGATAGATATCATCATTATTGTACCACAGCCTTTGGATGTGGGTATTTCTGCAGTTCTGAATTGAACTTGGGTTTTATTTTTGCCTATCACTCATTTGTTACTTTCTTTTAAAGAAATAATTGGATTAGTATTGGGCCTCCTTTATGAACTATACTTTATACTTTGATACAGCTACAGTGCAGGATTTACAGAGTGCTTCATATGTACAGTATTTGTTCACATACTCCAATTATAGCCATTCTGACCAACCTTAACTAAATACACTGGCCCTCACAAAGATTAACAAACTGATTTTGATTTGGGCCTGCATTTGTAGACCATCTGTTTACAAACATCAGCAAATTCCATCCTGATGTAGTTGCTACAGATTGACTACTTACTTCATTGGTCTACTTTTAATTATTATTTTGTTACATTGGCTTTCGTTGCAGGAGAAAGCTTAGTTGGATGGCAGACTAACACAATTGGGTGCTTTTATTTGTACAAATTGGCTGTGCCAGGCATTTTCCATTCCTGGTACAGACATTGGGCCATATAATCTTAGAAATTCCTGCAAGGAGCAATGTGGCTGCTGTTGGGTTTTTTGAGGTGGGGACTTGCTGAAATTAATTAAATGCATATTGATTAGGAAAGAAAAAATCCAGTGTATATTTAAAATATTGAATACTAGGGGAGTGTACCTTTGACAATCTATCAATTGAACCAGCCATTTCCAACATGCATGATGGGGCCAGGGGAACGTGTCTGTATGTGTCCAGCTGGACTCGGATACTGTTTCCTAGTTAGGTTTTCGTTTGAGATTGGTGTAACAGGCCTGCTGTCACATAGTGACAAAGGTCGAAATTCTCCATTTGTGATTTGCCATTCAAATTTATGCCATGTTGAGTGGGTCGCCCGGTATCGAGGTCCTGCGGCTTCCCCCCCCATGCATCATCAATCTTCACCCCCACCCCCAGAGCCACTAAAAAAAAACTCTTCCCCCCCCCCCTCCTTCCCCTGCCCCCAGAGACCTCCTAAATAAGGAGATCCCCCCCAAAAAAAAACCTCCCAGAAAAGAGACCCCTGTCAGGCTGCCCCCCAGAAAAGAGACCCTTATCTGGAAGCTAGAGAGCAGTCCCGACCACTGCCGTTGTAACACCCACCTGGACAACAGACCTGCTGGCTCAGACACAGGAAGCACCATGTGTCAATTCCTGGAAAGAGAAACCAGTCAGCTCTGTTCAAACCTCTCCAATCTTTGAACTGCAAGCCATTCATTCATTTCCCTTACTAGGCTGTGATTGACAGCTTCCACACACAGCTGTCAGCTTTGGTCCATTCATCTTCCTTCACCTAGTAAAAACTCCTGCTCCAACTGCAATGTTTCTAAACATCAACCACTTCAAACAGAGTTAAGAGCTGTCAATTGCCAGCTGACTACTTCAAAATCACTCAACCGTGAAGGGAGGTGATTGGAAAGCACTTAATTCTGTTGACGTGGGCCAGGACCTGCCAATCAAAGATTGATGTTTATAAACATTGTGGTTAGAGCACTTTAGGGTTACTCAACTGTGAAGGAAGATGAATGAAGCACAGCTGACAACTGTGTGTGTTGAAGCTGTCAATCACAGCCTAGTAAAGGAAATGAATGGAAAGCTTGCAGCTCAAGGATCTGAGGGGCTTAAACACAGCTGACTGGTCTTATCTTGTGGGGGGAGGGAGGTGGCCCCTGGATGGACTTTGGCGGCAACTCCCGTAAGGAGTATCGGATATTTACCAGGAGCTTTCGGAGGCGGAGGAAACTCCAGTGGACGAGCTTAAGGGCAAGTGGGAGGACGAGCTAGGTGGAGAGATAGAGGCGGGTCTATGGGCGGATGCCCTAAGTAGGGTTAATACCTCCTCATCGTGCGCCAGGCTTAGCCTGGTACAATTTAAGGTAGTCCACCGGGCACACATGACAGTGGCTAGGATGAGCAAGTTTTTCGGGGTAGAGGATAGGTGGGCGAGGTGCATGGGAAGCCCAGCAAATCATGTCCACATGTTTTGGGCATGCCCGAAGCTTAGAGGGTTTTGCTAAGGCAATGTCCACGGTGCTAAAACCACGGGTGGTGCCAAGTCCGGAGGTAGCAATCTTTGGAGTGTCGGAAGATCCAGGAGTTCAGGGGGCGAAAGAGGCCGACATTCTGGCCTTTGCCTCCCTGGTAGCCCGGAGACGGATCTTGTTAATGTGGAGGGACGCGAAGCCCCCGAGTGTAGAGCTTGGTTAGTGACATGGATGGGTTTCTCAGTCTCGAGAAAATAAAGTTTGCCTTAAGAGGGTCAATGTTAGCGTTCTCCTGGCGGTGGCAGCCGTTCGTCGACTTTCTCGGGGAAAATGAAAATGACAGCAGATGCAGTATTCCAAGGAGGGGGGGGGGGGGGGGGGGGAGGGATTGTTGTTGTTTGTAAGGAGTTAGCCCACCACGACCGGGCCACGCATGTCCATACCTGTGTAATTCTTGCCCACATGGTTCTCCGCCCAGAGGATCAGGGCTCTGAGAATATGGTGCCCAGCCCACTAACCGCGATCCCAATGAGGGGCTGAAGCATTGGAAACTGATCGGCACCCAGCCCATTCTGTTTTTTCCCCAACGCTGGATTCTCTGCTTCACTGGGAACTCTGCTACCGGTGGTGTGAGACAGAGAATTTAGCCCAAAGAGTGAGGTGGGAACTAGTTTGTGCTGTCCTATTAACTTTAAAAAAATTAAAATCATTATTTTAAAATGTGATTGGAAAAAAACATTTAATCCATGACAAAGATGTGGTTCAACGTGCCTTTACTGAACAAGGCTCAACATACCTAATGAAATGAATGGAATAGGTTAGATAGTGTTTTAAGTAAGGCTGGGTTGTTCTGGATTGAACCACATGTTTGAGACTCTAAATACAGCCCCATCTCAGTTTTTGAGTTGGGCTTGGATGTCACCCCAGGAGCACATTTAGATGTATGTAGAGGTCAAGGTGCCTCTCTCCCCCCCCCCCGCCAATGGAAGGATGTAACCAGTAGAAAAAGTTTGTAGATACATCTTTAGTGTTATGCAGCTGAGATGTATCTGCAATGAAACTAGAAGGGCTACTACATTTAACTAATACAGGGAAAATAAAATAATGACAAAATTCAGACTTGTATTATCTCAAATTGTGAGCATCTGCTCGTTTGACCCTTGGGGTTTTTAAGTAAAGATGGATTTTTGGTGTCATGTTCAATGAAACATTCCTATTAAAATGAAATATGATGTTTCAGGGGAGGAAAAACTGCCAAATAGCGAGTTTAAAGAAAAACGCTACAAGACATTAAGTGATTCCACCGCCCCCCTGTCAATGGGAGAAAATAGGGAAATCTAATTTGATATTTCACTGTTCACAAACTCCAATCGGACGGTCTTATTGCTATTTAAAGGGCTTCTGTATTACCACTTGTCATTTTGTGGTCTATTTCCAGAACACAGAAGGTGTCAGTTTTTTAAAATCTTCAACTATGCGCACTACATTTTGGACAGCACGGCAGCACAAGTGGATAGCACTGTGGCTTCACAGCGCCAGGGTCCCAGGTTCGATTCCCCCTGGGTTGGTGCAGACACGATGGGCCGAATGGCCTCCTTCTGCATTGTTCTATGTACAATTTATGTGAGTCTGGTTATAAAACATTACTTGGGGCCTGTTGAGTTTGTATCTGCCCTTGCATTCTTAAAATTACTCAACTTCTACAAATCACGTATTTATTTCGTATTTTCTTCTTGAGAAATTTACAATTACGTTATTACTGAGTATGATTGGGTTTTTGCATGTCCCGAAATGGACCTCTGAGGCTGAAATATGATAACCAGTAAAATTCCCCAATCCTTTCTTATCCCCAGCTAAAAATGTGTAGCTAAAGTTTCCTTGATCTGAGAGAAGAACATTTCTGAAGATCAAATTGTTCATGTTTTTTTTTTGCAAAACACTTTGCAATCAATTAAAGTAGGTTAATGCTTTGATCCATTAAATAGCATAATTTACGCATTGTGATTTATCCTTTTACCATTGTGGGTAGTTATGTGAAGAAACTTGAGTGCAAGCAGGAAATTTGTTTCTAGTGTGGCTTAAGAAACACACAAGGGGCAAAACTTTATTCTACCCAGTGGCTTAACCATCAACGCTACCACATCAGAGGCAAGCATAGTGGTGGCACTATAGTGATACTAATTAAAAAATTGCATTATTTACATGTTTTCTCAAGATCTTCAAAGTTCTTCTGAAAAGATTCTACCATGCTGTCATTTGATAAATGGTATTGAGTCTCCTTTTCTACCTATGAAGAAACCTGCATATTTTTATATTCAAGTGCTCCTAATTTCTGTTCCTGTGCTACTGAGCTACATATTTGCTCAGTGAAAACATTAGAATGTTTAGTCAACTCTCTCCCAAAATCAGAGTTGCGAAAAGGTGAACTTCTTATTTCCAACCATTGAAAGGAAAAAAAGACTTTGATGAGAAGAGCACCTGGACAGCACTCGTGCTCTCATTAAATTACCGCCCATGCTGCAGGCTTTCTGTTGGCTCAGTTTCCATTTCACAGTAAACAGGCACATTCCTCCAGCACAACCAGTCTGAAAAGCTTTCAAATAAAGACAACCCACCTATAGCTCTGAATTAAACTACTTGAGGAACAGCATTTTCTCTTTAAAATGTATTTCAAAAGATTGTCAAAATGTTCCAGGCATTTTATTGTTCATGTACAGTAGGATGCTTTTGCTAGGCTCTTTAATGGGGTCACCAATGTCAGAAAGTGATGTATGAATTATGTTTACTATGGCATATTTTGTTTGCAACTGGGCGCTGTGATTGGTGATGATAAATGAAGATGGTCTCCTGTTTCACAGTAGTCTTTGTAGTTGCCAATCTCTAAACTAGTAAAACTCATTATAAGCCATGGAAGATGTGTAAGTGCATATTACTTCCTTAGATTTGAGGAACTTACACATGATCAGTGAAAGACGTTCTGATACAAGTCAGAGTGGAGGTCACTTCATACCTCTGACCACAAGTTTGGTGCTAACTCAGAACTAAATTCAAGAGTTTCAGTGAAACTTAAAATACCAACAATTCCACATGAAAGGATAGAACCAACATTGAGTCATGTTGACTGCCAGAGCGAGAGCGGAAGACACCAAAGCCTAAATTGTTGCATGTACTTGGTGTACCAACAGTTGCTAAAAGGTTAAATCACTCTCAGTGTTATAATTCTCTAACGATTGTGGCATTTTATTAATACATTTTAAATTAAAAGGCAACATTGGCCTAGATTTCCAAATTATACTTTTTACTAATTTCTAGAATTCTAACTCTGACCTGATCTGCCAAAACCAATGACGCTTTAGTTCTCTTATCAGCATCTGTACCGACTGTATCTTCATATTATCGTTTGAATTTAAGAGTTGCTTGCCCTGTGGAGTTTCGCCGTGACAAGCCAGAGTTCATACAAGCTCGGAGATTATGAAAATGAAGGGGGAGGTTGAGTCACCACCTCCCCACCCAACCCCAAGCTCTGACAATCCGCAATATCATTGAAATGGCCGTCACGGCATGAATTATGCTGATGATGCGGAGTTCACTTTTTCGGAGTTCGGATGATTTGGGGGTCTGCTTTAGGAAAGGAAACAGTTTTGTTTACTCAGCAGAATGAAGTTTACCCAAATTGGCAGTGGGGGTGGCCAAGAAAGAAGTGAAACAAAGGATCAGATCATACTGAGTTCTGAGGCTCACATTGCAACTGGCGAAAACTCAAAAACCTCAAGTCATCTGTACATCATGTTGTACAAAAGAAGTAGGAAGGGGGGAAAAAGCTTTCATTATAGAACCCAGATTCTATGGTCTTGAGATTGGACAGATGGTAACCCTACCATGATTTATTTTACTGTTTATAATACACCTGGGTATTCTTCTGGGATATTTTTAAGTCTCAAATCGATTCTTGCATATTGTCCCCTACAACTCCCAGTCTGTCAGCTTCCACTGCATTTTTACATTGTACAGCAATCCAGCTGAGGGGTCAGCAAGATCGATTCACCTATGCTTGTTATCGTTTTTTAATATTAGTCCTGGCCATTCAAACGCTGCATGTGGCACAGTGGTTAGCATTGGGACTGCGGCACTGAGGACCAGGGTTCGGATCTCGGCCCTGAGTCACTGTCCGTGTGGAGTTTGCACATTCTCCCCATGTCTGTGTGAGTTTCGCCCCCACAACCCAAAGATGTGCTAGTTAGGTCGATTGGCCACGCTAAATTGCCCCTTAATTGGAAAAGAAAAATAATTGACTACTCTAAATTTATATTAAAAAAAAAAGACCTGGCCATACGGTGTCGCTGAAGGATCAAACTTAGAAGAAGTGTAATCTAATCTAAATCCAAAGGAATTAATCACTTTAAAAAAAAAATATTTTTATTCTCCTTTTTCACATTTTCTCCCAAATTTACACCCACCAACAATAAACAATAAGCAGCAACTTTTCCCCAGGGTAGAGGGGTCAATTACTAGGGGGCATAGGTTTAAGGTGAGAGGGGCAAAGTTTAGAGTAGATGTACGAGGCAAGTTTTTTACGCAGAGGGTAGTGGGTGCCTGGAACTCACTACCGGAGGAGGTAGTGGAAGCAGGGACGATAGGGACATTTAAGGGGCATCTTGACAAATATATGAATAGGATGGGAATAGAAGGATACGGACCCAGGAAGTGTAGAAGAGTGTAGTTTAGTCGGGCAGTATGGTCGGCACGGGCTTGGAGGGCCGAAGGGCCTGTTCCTGTGCTGTACATTGTTCTTTGTTCTTTGCAACGAGTACAATGTCAATCCCCATATCAACAGCAACAATCCCATCTTCCCACCAAACCCCCAAACAGCAGCCCGCATGTTAACATAAACAAATAACAAAAAGGAATCAGGAATCACCCATAGTCACCCTTGACACATAAGGAATTAATCACTTTTAAAGGTGTTTCCATCATATTTTGATTTCCAGTTATTAGAGAATTGCGTTTTTATCTATGGAATAATTAGATATGTTTCTTTTGAGTTTATGAATTTTAGTTCGTGCAGTTGGTGCAGCAAGAACAAATGAACTTATTTTTATAGTTTGGAGCCTTAATGCTCAAAAACAATCGCACACACTCTGTCTAAGTGCGAACATTTTTATAGTGATATGTGTGTCCTGCGCACCTAAAAGGCAATTGTGCACAATCAATATATTTTATTGTGATGGCCACTTTCGTGTTGAAATAATGCGATCCTCTTTACACTCCTTGGTATTTATTTGCTCCAGTAAATAGCTATACCTGGCTATAATTGTTTTACATGTAAAATACTATATGTAGCATTTTCTGCATCATACTTCAGATGCCTCATTTTGACATTATACTTTAGATATCATACATGCATGTACAATATCATACATGCATGTACAAATTCCTGTGTTACATTTGTACTTGATTAACTTATTTTGTATTCATCGATGAGAATAAACACCAATTGAGAGGAAGGGAACATAAAAAAATAAACTACAAAGAAAATGGGCAGACAGATTATCAATGAAGGTCTATTTGGGATGTGTGGTAACAGTCAGCCAAATCTATCAATAAATGAATGAAGCGAACCAGTCAAATGCTTTTTGGCTGCCATCTTTGTTTTCTCAGTCAATGACATATAGTTGAAAATACGTTCCCCAGCACAAGAAATTAATTTCAAAATTTCACAAGCACATCTTTAAATTATACCTTTTAACTGCTGCCTTGGTCTTTGGATATCTTCATTAATGTATTTGTTTGGAGGCTGATGTTTGTGAACCAATGTTATTTATGGTGCAAGTGCTGTTGTCTGTCTGCACAGGTATGATTGATTTGTATGTTTACTTAAAAGGACACAGTTCCAATTTGCAAGTGATAGTATGGTCAGAATTTCTTCAATCAAGTTTTTCAGATATTATGCCTAAATTTTCACCTGTTTCCAATATGAGCCTGTTCACATAAATTTCCTGCGAATCTAATTCAGCAAATGACAGAATGTAGAAATTAGAATAATTAATTGGGGCCCAAGAAAAGCACGGAACATATACCATCTTTTAAAAAAAAAATGTATTCAACTTTTTCAACAAATTTTCAACAAACCCCCCCCCCCCCCCCCCCCCCCGCCAACAAGAAGAAAGAAACAAACACAACAATCAGAAATTATACATTGGATTTCCCCCATATACAATAACCCGCCATATAACATTTAAAAGCACAAATAGGGAAAAACACCCACCTTCACCCAAACGCCACCCCAAAAGAAACCCCCCCTCCCCTACCCCCCCCCCCCCCCCCCCCCGCCCCTGGGCTGCTGCTGCTGCTGACCTCCTAACGCTCCGCGAGATAGTCTAGGAACGGTTGCCACCGCCTGAGGGACCCTCGCAAGGCAAACTTTATCCTCTCCAGCTTGATGAACCCTGCCATGTCATTGATCCAAGCTTCCACACGAGGGGACTTCGCATCATTCCATAGTAGCAAAATCCTCTGCCGGGCTACCAGGGGCGCAAAGGCCAGATTACCACCTCTTTTGCCTCCTGCACTCCCGGCTCGTCTGATACCCCAAATATTGCCAATCCCCAGTTCGGCTTGACCCGGGCATTCACCACCTTGGACATAGTCCTTGCAAAACCCCAACAAAACCCATCCAGTGCCGGGCACGACCAGAACATATGGACGTGATTTGCCGGGCTCCCCGATCACCTCCCACATCTGTCCTCCACCCCATAGAACCTACTCAACCTCGCCCCTGTCATATGCGCTCTGTGAGTAACTTTGAACTGTATTAGGCTGAGCCTGGTGCAAGAGGAGGAAGAATTAACCCTACTCAGGGCATCAGCCCACAGACCCTCATCTATCCCCTCCCCAAGCTCCTCCTCCCACTTGCCCTTTAACTCCTCCACCGAGGCGTCCTCCTCTTCCTTTAGCTCCTGGTAAATCACCGAAACCTTGTCTTCTCCAACCCATGCACCCGAAATCACACTGTCCTGAATCCCACGTGCCGGAAGCAGCGGGAATTCCCTCTCCTGCCGCCTCACAAACGCCCTCACTTGCATGTTCCTGTAAGCGTTTCCCGGGGGTAGCCCAAACTTCTCCTCCAGTGCCTCTAGGCTCGCAAACGTCCCATCAATGAACAGGTCCCCCATTCTTCTAATCCCTGCCCGATGCCAGCTCCGAAACCCCCCATCCATCCTTCCCGGGGCGAACCGATGATTCTCCCGAATTGCTGACCAAACCGAGGCTCCCAGCTCGCCCTGTGTCGCCTCCACTGCCCCCAGATCTTCAGTGTCGCCGCCACCGCCGGACTCGTGGTGTACCTTGTCGGCGAGAGCGGCAGCGGTGCCGTCACCAGCGCCCTCAGGCTCGTGCCCACACAGGACGCCATCTCTAGCCTCTTCCACGCCGCCCCCTCTCCCTCCATTACACACTTCTGGATCATCGCCACATTGGCAGCCCAATAATAGCCCCCCCCCCCCCCCCCCCCCCCGTCCCTGCTACGCTCCAGAGACTCTCTTTTCACCCTCGGGGTCTTATTCGCTCACACAAATCCCATGATGCTCCTGCTTACCCGTTTGTAAAAGGCCTTGGGGATCAAAATGGGAAGGCACTGGAACACAAAGAGAAACCTCAGGAGGACTGTCATTTTGACCGACTGCACCCTACCCGCTAGTGAGAGTGGCAGCATAACCCATTTTTAAAAATCCTCCTCCATCTGCTCCACCAACCGCATCAAATTGAGCTTGTGCAGGGCCCCCCAACTCCTAGCTACGTGGATCCCTAGGTACCGAAAGCTCCTTTCCACCCTCTTCAGCGGTAGCTCGTCTATCCCCCTCCCCATGTCCCCTGAATGCACCACAAAGAGCTCACTCTTTCCTACGTTGAGTTTATATTCCGAAAAGTCCCCAAACTCCCTAAGGATCTGCATGATCTCCGCCATCCCCTCACCCGGTACAGCCGAAAGTACTCCCGACCTCCGCCGGTTCGTAGCCACACTCGCCACCGGGGCTCTATATAGCAGCCTGACCCAACTGATGAACCCCTCCCCGAACCCAAACCTCCGCAACACTTCCCAAAGATACTCCCACTCCACCCGATCAAAGGCCTTCTCCGTGTCCATAGCTGCCACTACCTCCGCTTCCCTCTCCACCGAGGGCATCATAATCACATTGGGGAGCCTCCGCACATTTGTATTTAGCTGCCTACCCTTCACAATCCCGTCTGGTCCTCATGAATCACCCCCGGGACACAGTCCTCAATTCTCGTAGCCAACACCTTCGCCAGCAACTTAGCGTCAACATTGAGGAGCGACATCGGTCTATACGACCCACATTGAAATGGATCCCTGTCCCGCTTCAAGATCAAAGAAATCAGCGCCCTGGACATTGTCGGGGGCAAGGTCCCCTCCCCTCCCTCACCTTATTAAAAGTCCTCACTAGCAACGGGCCCAGCAGGTCCACGTGTTTCCTGTAAAACTCAACCGGGAACCCATCCGGCCCCGGGGCCTTCCCCGCCTGCATGCTCCCCAATCCTTTAACCAGCTCCTCCAGCCCAATCGGCGCCCCCAAACCAGCCACCTCCTCCTCCTCCACCCTCGGGAACCTCAGCTGATCCAGGAATCGTCGCATCCCCTCCTCCCCCGCTGGGGGCTCAGACCTGTGCAGAGCTCCATAGAAGTCCCTAAATACCTCGCTTATTCTCACTGCACTCCGCACCGTATTCCCCCCTGTATCCTTGACTCCACCAATCTCCCTCGCTGCCTCCCTCTTACGAAGCTGATGTGCCAGCATCCGACCCGCCTTCTCCCCATACTCGTACGCCGCTCCCAGCGCTTTCCTCCACTGTGCCTCTGCTTTCCCCGTGGTCAACAGGTCGAATTCCGTCTGGAGGTTCCTCCGCTCCCTAAGTAACCCCCCTCGGGGGCCTCTGCATACCTCCTGTCCACCCTTAAAATCTCCCCCACCAACCTCTCCCTCTCCCTCCCCTCTCTCTTCTCCCTGTGGGCCCGAATGGAGATTAGCTCTCCCCTGACCACCGTCTTCAATGCCTCCCAGACTACCTGCACCTCTCCGTTGTCGTTGGCCTCCAAGTATCTTGCAATTCACCCCCGCACCCGCCCGCACATCCCTCATCCGCCAGCAGTCCTTCATCGAGGCACCACAGAGGGCGCTGGTCCCTCTTCTCCCCCAACTCCAGTTCCACCCAATGCGGGGCGTGGTCCGTGATGGCTATGGCCGATTATTCCGTTCCCTCCACTTTCGGGATTAGCGCCCTACTCAAAATGAAAAAGTCTATCCGGGAGTAGGCTCTATGGACGTGGGAAAAAAAGGAAAATTCCCTGGCCAGCGGCCTGGCAAACCTCCATGGATCCACTCCCCTCATCTGGTCCATAAACCCCCTGAGCACCTTGGCTGTAGCCAGCCTCTTACCCGCCCTGAACGGTCCAGTGCTGGGTCCAGCACCGTGTTGAAGTCTTCCCCCCCGTTATCAAGCTTCCTACCTCCAGATCCGGAATCCGACCCAGCATGCATTTCATAAATCCGGCATCATCCCAATTCGGGGCATATACGTTCACCAGTACCACCCGCAGCCCCTGCAACCTACCACTCACCATCACATATCGACCTCCATTATCCACTACAATATTCAGTGCCTCGAACGACACCCGCTTCCCCACCAGTATTGCAACCCCTCTGTTCTTGGCATCCAGCCCTGAATGAAAGACCTGCCCTACCCATCCCTTTCTCAGCCTAACCTGATCTGCCACCTTCAAATGTGTCTCCTGGAGCATAACCACGTCTGCCTTCAGTCCCTTTAAGTGCGCGAACACCCGGGCCCTCTTGACCGGCCCGTTCAGGTCCCTCACATTCCAAGTTATCAGCCGGATTGCGGGGGTCTACTACTCTCCTCCCCCCCCCCCCCCCCCCCCCACGCCGACTAGCCATCTCCTTTTCTAGGCCAGCCACGTGCCCGCGCCTCCCGCACCCTCCAGTCCCCCAGGCGGCGGACTCCCGCCCAGACTACCTCTCCTACTTCCAGCTCCCTCATCTAGCCATTTTGCTCCCCCATGACACTCCCGTAAGTCTGCTGACTCCTGCTGACCCCGGCCTCTCCCGCCATTCCATCGACCCCCCCAGTGTGAGAATCCCTCCCACCCCTTGGCAGTCAGTGTGCGCTCCTCTCCAGCACCGCCCTTTCCCCCCTAATGCTCGAAAAAAGCCCGCGCATTCCGGAGACGGCCCCGCCCCCTCTGGCGCAGCTCCTTTTTGCGGCCTTACTCCAACTCCCCATCCCCGGGCCTCCACCCACCCTCTTCCTCCGCGGGGCCCTGCCCCTCCAACACCGACGCCCATACTCTCCCACATCCCCCACATTAAATCCATTCACCCACCCAGCACCAAAACAAAAAGAACATTCCCCAAACACAGTAAACATCCCCCCACGACAAACCCTCAGTTTGAGTCCAACTTTTCAGTCTGGATAAAGTTCCATGCTTCACCAGGCGTTTAAAAATTGTGCTGCCGATCTTGGAACGTGACCCACAATCGCGCTGGCTGCTGCATCCCGAACTTCACCCCCTTCCGATGGAGCACCGCCTTAGCCCGGTTAAAACCAGTCCTCTTCTTAGCCACCTCCGCACTCCAGTCCTGGTAAATTCGGATCTCCGTGTTCTCCCACCTGCTGCTCCACTCTTTTTTTGGCCCATCTCAGGACATACACCATGTCCATAAAGCGGTGGAACCTCACCACTACAGCCCTCGGCGGCTCGTTGGTTTTGGGTCTCCTTGCCAGGACCCGATGAGCCCCATCCAGCTCCAGGGGCCTCGGGGAAAACTCTCGCGCCCACCAGCGAATTGAGCATTGTGCTGCAATATGCCCCGGCATCAGGCCCCTCCACTCCTTCAGGGAGACCCAGAATCCGAAGATTCTTCCTCGACCTATTCTCCAGGTCCTCAAATGTTTCCGCCCACCTCTTGTTCAGCGCCTCCACCTTCACCGCCAGGCCCAAGATCTCGTCCTCGTTCTCCGAGGCTTTTTTCCGCACCTCCCGGATCGCCGCCCCTTGGGCCTTCTGGGTCTCCACTAGCTTCTCAATCGCCGCCTTCATTGGTGCCAGCATTTCTGTCCTCAGCTCCTCAAAGCAGCGTTTAAGAAACTCCTGCTGCTCCTGCGACCACTGCGCCCATGCTGCTTGGTCTCCACCCATCGCCATCTTGCTTTTCCTCCGTCGCACTTTCCGCTGCACCAGGATCACTTTTTTAACTGCACCACTCCTGGTCCAATCCACATAATGTCGGGGGGACCTTGCTGTCACCTTCCCACACTGGAAGCCGTCGAACAATTGCCGTTGGGGCCCCTCTGAAGAGCGTTCCCGGCGGGAGCTGCCAAACGTGCGACCTACCTAGGCATAGCCGCAACCGGAAGTCAACATATACCATCTTCTAAGTTAACCTTATTGATTTTTAATTTTTAATTTTTAATTTTTTTTAGAGTACCCAATTGTTTTCTCAATTAAGGGGCAATTTAGTGTGGCCAGTCCACCTAGCCTGCACATCTTTGTTGTGGGGGTGAGACCCACGCAGACATGGGTAGGTTATTTCCTTTATTGATGTAATAAAAATTAAAGCTTGAAGCTAGCAAACCATCATGTATGCAGATTAAGAATAGCATGTTTACAAAAATGTAATTGCGCAGGCTTTCCTCTTTTTAGTACTGTAATAGCCGTCACGGGGGCCTACGGGGTGTGAATGATTACCCATGGCCACTGCGGAGTACAAGCTCTCATGCTTCAGGCGGGGGATCTCTATTGACCTCTGAATAAAAGGTTGGCCAGTAAGGTACCGACCAGAAAAGAACTAGTTAGGGATCTACCGGGCTGTGTATATATTATGCTTGGTGTCCTTATTAAACTGGTGATGAGGAGGCGATATGAAGGTTGTTGTTCAGACGAAGGGCCACGCCAGGCAATTGTGTTGAAGAATCTTCACAAAGGGAAAGCCGGATTGCCCAAAGTAAGATACTGGCGCGAAGCTACGTCTGGTGGCTGGGTTTGGATGTGGGTACCAAGGCGTTGGCCCAATAGTACTCGATCTGTCAAGAGCATCAGAAGTTCCCTGCGACGGCACCCCTCCACCCATGGAAGTGGCCAGGATGCCCCAGGGTTCGTGTGCACGCTGATTTTGCTGGTCCATTTCTGGGATTGATGTTCCTTGTCCTGGTGCACACCCACTCAAGTGGTTGGAGGTCCACAGAATGGCAATGATCACCTGGGTGACCGTCGAGTGTGCGCATTTCTTGGTGCTCCTAACAGATAACGGGGCCTCTTTCACGAGTGAAGAGTTTGCCCATTTTTGTGAAAAACAACAGGATTCGCCATGTCTGCGCTGCCCCATACCATCCGGCATTGAATAGCTTGGCAGAGAGGGCCGTGCAAACTGTTAAACGGGGGTAAAGAAACAGACTTTGGGCTTGAAGAATACTAGGTTGGCAAGATTTTTGTTCTCATATGGGACCATGCCGCACGCAGTAACTGGGGTGGCCCCGCTGAGGCGTTGATGGGCCGTGGGCTTCATACACGACTGAGTTTGATTATTCCCAAATCAGCGCAAGTGCATTGCCCAGTTCAACATCGGCCACTTCGACACTTCACACCTGACGACACAGTGTTCGTTCGTAACTTCAATGATGGTGCTCGCTGGCTCTCTGGAATTAATGTCTGTCAAACAGGACCAGTCTCTTACCAAGTTTGGGTTGGGGGGGGGGTGAACTGATGCGACGGCATTTGGATCACATTCGCTCACACAGGTTGCTCCCTCGCGAGCTTCCTCGAAAGAAACCTGTCTGCATCCTCCGGCCCCATTGCCGAACCTGTTATGTCGCTCAACACCAACATACCAGACTCGGAAATGGTGACGCAGACCTCTGAGGTCTCGGACATAGATCAACCGCCTCCCACCGATTGTCCACCACGGCGTTCCTGCCGCGGCCGAAATTAACCGGAAAAGTATATGCCCACCGATCTGGCGCATCAGATTAATGATGAATTGCCAGGCCAAAATAATCCGACGACCTCTGCCTGCTCCTCCTTCTCCGCCCCATCAGTCGTTGGGGGGTAGGGGGGATTGTTCGGGACCTACCGGGAGGTGTATAGATTATGCTGCAAATAAAAGATTTGGGCTGGATTCTTCCGCCCCGCCCGCAGCAAGAACGCCACGGGCGAGACACGGACAATGGAGAAGTCCATTGACCTTGGATGGGATTCTCCGGTCCCCAGGCGGACTCGGCCGGAGAGTCCCACCCAATGTTTCTTTCATTTTACTTTTACCATGACCTTATTAAAAATACAACAGATCCTGATGCCACAGAAAGCATTTCTTGAAAATAGAGTGCAAGTATCTCTGAGGAGAAATTTTAAAAAGATCACTAAAACAAATTGCATTAAAACACCAGCTATAATGACCAGCATTGTAAATTATGGGTGTAAATTTGAACCCTTTCAGAACAGGTGTCAATGCAGGAAACCTGCATTCTCTGATCATTTGTATGGTGGTAGAACAATAGCTTCAATGGAATTTCTGTGCATGTAACTTAGCAATGTGTAAATGTTTGGTGAGTCCTTTGCATTGTGATGTTTGGGCATAAAACTGACATAAATCAGGTTCGTATGAATTTCCTTGGGGAACTCTGCTCCAATGTTTTGCTATTTTTGATTTCTAGGAAATTGCAGGCCATTTTGTGCTACATGACAGTTTCTTCACTGTCGCTGGGTCAAAATATTGGCACTCTCTCCCTAACGGCACTCTGGGTCTACCTACACCACGTGGACACAGCTGTTCAAGAGGTAAAGGTAAAATTGCCATAGTCCCAGATGACCATAGGCTGCTTTCCCCTTTTAAGGGGGAGAGCTGACTGATGGTTGTTTAACTTGAGGATCACCACACTTCAGGCGAGGGGTAAGGTTGAGAAGGCATGAATAACCTTAGCCGGTATGGGAATTGAACCTGCACTGCTGGCCTTGTTCTGCATCACAAACTAGCTGTCTAGCCCACTGAGCTAAACTGAAGGCAGCTTACCACCACCTACTTAAGGGCAATTAGGGATGGCAGTAAATGCTGGCCTAGGCTGTGATGCCCACATCCAATGAATGAATATAAGAAAACTGATACAACTGTCCTTGCAGAACAGCATATCATCCTACATTCTGTGAGAGTGCCAGGGGCGATCTACCAATATTTAAATGAATTTGTACTTTCTGTTTCACTCTGTTTTGGTCTCATTGTCAGCATTACTCTCTACTTTATTATGTTCACTTTATACCTGATCACATTTCACAAAAAATACAGAGAACTGTGAAGCATGCCATTCTTACAATTGTATTTTTTATTTTTCCCTTTGATAGGATCACTAACATTCAGCCCATATCTAGGGAGATGTTTGGTTAGTTAAATGTGACTGTTGAATTCTCTTTGTGTCCATATGACAGGGGCTAAAATTGGAACCTGAGGTGCTATTGTGCTCTGTTGACCTGCAAGAAGCTTCTTTAGAGGCATTGTTGGAATTACAAACTGATTCTGATGTCTCTAGAGATGTAAAATGAGCTGTATCCTAGATAAGCACTTTTTAAAATGAACATCACCAACATAAATAATGTGACTGTAGAATGAAACCATATCCTTCTAAATACCAGCTCAAATTTCGACCTCTCTAACTGGATTGCCATCAAGTTGGTGTAAATGTCCACATTTAAATGCTTGCAGTTAATGTCCAGAATACAGTAGACCCTGTCTTTTGATGTGATCTACCTCGTGATGATCGTCAACCGATGATATAATACATAGGGACATTGCTGTCACCCAGAACTCTGCTGCAATGTTTTCTTTGACAATATTGTTGATTTTAGGACTAAGAACTACAGGGTAAGATTCTCTACTGTCTTATTTTTTAAAAGCTCTATATGGGGCATGTTATAACAATGGAATAGAATGCAGTTGCTCCTGTTCAAAACTGACGGATACTAGTGGAAAATAGAATAAAGTAGTGGCATTGTTTTTTGTAAATTTAATGTTTGTTTTTCTCTTTTTTGCATCTCTCCCCTCCATCCTGTGCTTTCCATAATGGTGAGGGTAGGATCATCAATCTATGGTTAGAACTGTGAATTGAGGCAGTGCTGCACTTTAGTTCATCCACAAGGAGGTGCTTTAGAGCAGTGAGGAAGGGACTCTCCTCTCCCCTGTCTGCTCCAGAGGACCCAGTTTAATCTGTTTTCTTCTGATGTCTGAGAGTGAGACTGGCCCCTCTAGGAATTTCCAGAATGTGATTTCAGTCCAGACTCAGATTTAACTCTGGACTCCCTATCTGAAAGCTCTTTGCTGCAGGGTTGTGCTATCAGGCCATCCTAGTGCAAATTATTACTAAGTGCCACTTTTGCACTTAGTAGCCGTATGTAACCATTCCTGGTAACCAAGTGTGGTTAGACACAAGCCTTTTTTTAAATATTGACCTATTGCATAGAACTGGATTCCACTTTGTTTTGCATTAGTTTCAAGGCTGTGATCAAACCGGTTTACAATTTCTCAGGTGCTTGATGTCTGGGAACTAGTGTCCCTCCCATGCAGAGTACTTTGCAAACTGATCACAACACTCACTAATGGTTACAGCCACCACCCTTCCCTCACCACAACTCAGTGTATGATAGAGACTGGTAGCCCTTGAAAGGGGGAATTTGAGAAATGGAATGTATACCGTCTATGGTAGTGGTTTTTGTAATGCTACTTGCTGTCATTAAAGAAACTGGAAATCCACTTTGTCACCATTTATAACCTCTTGCACATGAACAGTTCCTGATTCTTATAGAAAGTGTACAATCTGCAGTTCAGATGGCAAACTATGGTTTGCTTTTAAGCTTGTTGAGTTCTGTTGCTTTTAAGCTTGTTGAGTTCTGTAAACTAACACTTGTTGAATAAATGGAATTCTGTATATAACTTTTATGCTGGAGGTAACACTAGAACTCTTCTCTTTCCTGCTTCCTTTCATCTATCGTCACTGTAATCTCTGTCAACCTGGCTTGGATTTTGGCCCTGTAGTCTCTGAATGCTAAGTTTGTGGTTCAAGCCCTGCTCCAGGGTGTGAGCTTACAGGCCTAGATCTCTGGATAGTGAGAGACCACCCCCCCCCGCCCTCCATTCTCCTCCTCCCCGAAATCCTCTGCAAAGGTCTCCTGAGTTGGAGTCAGACTTCAGACAGCCCTGATTTACTGACCTGGATAGGACCCAGGAAACGTTGACAGTCCTGACCTAATCCATTGGTACTTACTGATCTGACCCCCTGACTAATTCCCCAACCTGACCTGATGAGCCCCGACCCATTGACCCCCCCCCCCCCCCCCCCCCCGGATCTACCTAAATATCTTCTGACTCCCCTTCTGACCCCCTGACTCCTCACCCACCCTGATCACCATACCACTTCAATTCCCACCCTAATCCCTTGCCCACTTAGCTCTTGTTGATTTTTAGAGAAGCTTTGTGACATTTAAACTCTTTACTTACCAGAATATGGCACGATTCAACTAAATGGGATCAAGGTCCCATAATGAGTGCATTTAGCCACATGTTTCCTGGTGCTCACAGGGGTCTCCATGGGATCAGAGGCTCCAGATGAATGCCCTTTGGGCAGGGTGGCACCCTGGCATTGCCAGTGCCTCCTGGCACCACCCCTGCCAGCTGGCAGTGCCACCTGGGTGACAGGCTGGCAGTATCAGGGTGCCCAGGTGGCACCAGCAGTGCCAGGGTACCACCCTGCCAAAAGAGCATGCACCTGGGAGCCTCCAATCCCCTGAGAGACCCCTACGAGTGCCATTCCATCTGATCCCTGTTTGTAGGGACTAGTTTTTTTTCCAAAAAAATATACTTTATTCATAAAATCTATACTAAACATTACAGAACATTTGGAATTGTCCTGACTGTACATTTCCATCAGAGTTACACATTCCCTTGACTTTCTTCCATTCAATTTTGATAACATTACACACATATCGCTCTTTACGTTACAATTTCTTCTTAAACATTTACATTGTCATGTTTCTTTTATACATTGGCGTGTAATAACCCAGACCGAGGGGGGTTTACACTTTTACCCGCCGCTCGGTGTACATTTGCTGGTAAGACCTTACACAGTGGTCTTTCCCCATTGCGCCTTGGCGGCAGCTGCCCCAAGCTTGAGTGCGTCCCTCAGCACCTAATCCTGGACCTTGGAATGTGCCAGTCTGCAACACTCGGTCGAGGACCGCTCTTTGCACTGGAAGATCAGCAAGTTTCGGGCAGACCAAAGAGCGTCTTTCACCGAGTTGATGACCTTCCAGCAGCAGTTGATGTTTGTCTCGGTGTGTGTCCCTGGAAACAGACCGTAGAGCACAGAGTCCTATGTCACAGAGCTGCTCGGGATGAACCTTGACAAATACCACTGCATCTCTCTCCAGACCTTCTTTGCAAAGGCACATTCCACAAGGAGGTGGGTGACCGTCTCATTTCCCCCACAGCCACTCCGAGGGCAGCGTGCAACGGCGCTGAGCCTTCGGGTGTGCATGAGGACTCTGGCGGGGAGGGCCCTTCTCACCACCAGCCAAGCTAGGTCTTGGTGCTTGTTTGTAAGTTCTGGTGATGAGACATTCTGCCAGATGACTCTGACAGTCTGCTCAGGGAACCGTCCAACGTCCTCCACGGTCTGCGTTTCCCTGAGGGCCTCGAGGACATTACGTGTTGACCACTGCTTCATTGCCTTGTGGGGACTAGTGCTGAACAACACTCGCCTGAGGTCTCCGAGGCGAAGGGGACTAAGATACCAGTGCCTCAGGTACCTCGGGAAACTGCATATTAGAGTGAGACTAGCTGTCTCGCTCTAATATGCAGATTTGCTAAAAGTGATCCCACCCACAATGGCTGGGATTTACATCGCAACGTCTCGCAAGATCGGGTTAGATCTCATGAGGCGTTACGAGTCGGGTAGATCATGGGAGCGTGTCTCCAGTCTTTCATCGGCCACATTATGCAACGGAGAGCTGCTTTCGGTCCCAGCGTGGCCGTTGGATCGCTCCCTATGACTAAAATTTTCTCCTCAATCAGTTACTCCAAAAATTAGGTAATCCTGTATATCTCATTGCTATTTGTATTGCTTTGTGCACATCGATTACCACATTTGGGACTGTTTTATAAGTAAAGGCCATTTATTGGTTGTGAAGTTGTCTGACACCATGGAATGTGTTGAGATGATATATATTCAAGTTCTTATATTTTAAAGGACTGTAGCTTTTACCTTTTTAATGAACAGGTTGTTTTGTGCCACTTTACATTATAATATTTGAGGTTTCTCTGCTCCCTCCCACAAACCCAAGATTACTCGTGCTGCGTAATTGGTAGAGTCAAAAACATTATAATTTCCAAGTGCAAGATCACTTAAAGTGACGTCACTCCTAATATCTTTATTTCTGAGTAATGGCACCAGGAATGAACATCATTAAATTGATCTTAAAATAAAGGCAAAATACTGCAGATGCTGGAAGTCTGAAATAAAAACAGAAAATGCTGGAAAATGCAGCAGGTCTGGCAGCCTCAATGAAGAGAGAAACATAGTTAACATTTTGAGTTTGGGTGACTCTTCTTGATGAAGTCATGTGGACTCGATACAGTAACTCTGTTTCTCGCTCCGCAGATGCTGCCAGAGCTGCTGAGTTTTCCAGCATGTTCTATTTTTATATTAAATTGAGCTTCACTGTGGCTGGATCAAAAACCTGGAATTGCTTTCTAGCAGCACTTTGGATGTTCATACAACATGTGAATTGCAGCGGTTCAAGAAGGCAGCACACCATCCACCACCTCTCCACCATTTGGAGATGGGCAATAAATGCTAGACTGACTAGCGATGCCTGTAACCCATGAACAAATATTTTGAAAACCCTCATTATTCTGGGCAGTGCCAACTTTAAGTTTGTAAGCAAATGTGCTAATTAAATGAAAGAGCCAACATTTTGGTGAATGCAACAGCGCTATAAACTTTCAGATTGATCATCAGCAGTGTATCAAAGTCACCGTTTGATGGGCTTTGCGTCATTAAAAGTTGCTGTGACTACCTCTGCATTGCATTGGTGCCACTTTGTATCTGTTAAAGAATGGATACATTAGATATTTTTCAGAGTGCACATTTTGCACTCTTAAATGATTTTTCATTTGTATATTGTAAAATGTTATCCATTTGGTAGAGTGCTCTAAAGTAAATGATTTCTGTAATTTATGTTGATTCTATTCAAATAAATATTTACTTTGAGGGAACATTTAGAAGTCCCATCTCGCATAATTTGCCTTTGTATTGTAACAATGGAAGAAAAGTTTACATTACAGAATTGTAAATTGTCGTTGTTACTCCATCAACCCACCCCCACCAAACCAAAAGCACTGACATATAAAAGAGCTGGAAAGGTCAGTGTTGGCAATGAGGGGGTAATTTGGGATTCTGTTTTTTTCGCTGCTTAAGAAGAAAACTGACCGGTCCTCATATTCAGGTTCTTCTGTTTCACAAAATGTCGGCTTGTGCTCTTGGCATGTATAGCTATTATTAGCAAGTGTCAGTCAGCGATCTGAGAGTGGTGCTTTTAGCTGCCATTTCAGTATCTGACACTTGGTTTCTAGCAGATTAAATGAAATTTTAGGCTGGTTGGGCTTCACTGAAGTTAGACAAAAGGAACAGCTGCCATGGAAATGTAATCTAGCATCAACAAGTATAGGGTGCCATGACTGACGCGTTACTTTTAAAAATAAAAGAAGAAAATTAAATACTTAATGTGCAGGTGACTCGTTTAGAAATTCGTCAATTGAAACCTTTTTCTTTTTGAAGACGGGTAATTTAGAATTTTTTGCAATTGCCCAACTCTGGAGAGGAGAGAATAGGTGTCCAGGCTGCCAGATCCTTCTTGCTGCAATTATGCTCTAGGAGTTGGCTAGCAAATCACTGAAAATGCAAAAAGAAATGTTGAATTCCCAGTGAAAGGGCAGTCAGCAGTAATAGTTGGCTGCACAGTGGGTGAATGCAGACACAACTGTTGCATGCTACAGAGCTGCACCACAGTGTTTATTTTAAACACAGAAATGTGGGCAGTTTGTTGAATTGCAGCCTGCTGGGGCCCTCTGGGATACACACCTTTCAGCTTTTTGTTTGAAATAAATGATATTAAGAACACAAACAGGAGGAAGAGTAGGCATTTCAGCTCTTTGGGTGACCTTCTACCTCAATTCCACCACATTTTAATGTTCATTTATTTGTTTTATTTTCCAATGAAAATCTGTCCTCTTTTTTTTTTTAAGGCTATCAGACAGCTTTAGGAGCATATGACCAGGAGCCGGCCATTCAGCTCCTCAAGCCTGTTCTACCATTCAATTTGGTCATGGCTGACTATCTGTGCAAAGGAACTCAAGTTCATGAAATACCCCCTTTTGTTTTAGGTTTGAATAGGAGACTCGTTCAACTAAATCTGGGGCTGGTAAGCTACAATTTTGATAATTTCTATAAGAATTTTAAAAAAACAAAAAACACCAACAAGCATATATCTTAAAAGTTTATGCTGCCTGTAGGTGCACTACAAGTTGGAAATTTGCAACTGCATGACCCACGATTTTCCAACTATTCATCTGAACAGAAAACCATGGATAGAATCCTCCCTAAATGTTTGAAATGCCCCACCTGCAATGTGGAGTCATAAAATTACCCCAAATGACTCTGTGGAGGCAGTAGCTAAGCAGAAGTTCTAACCTCTAACTCGCTCCAGAATTTGTAACAAACTGTGATCCAGAGCTGGTCAGAACTCAAGAATATTGATCAGGTATTGGGTGTATGATGATGTGGGGGGATCTATTGCATGGAATGCAATGCTTCAGGGAAGAGACCTGGGCTCCTCCTTTTATTGGGCCTATGCAAATGTCAGAAATTAGAAATATATTATGAATTGGTCAGATTTACAGATTATGCTAAACTTGGATGGGGGAAGGAGGTTAATAGGGCCGGATAAAACAGTCAAGAAGTTACAGAAGGACTTGGACAATATTTGTAAATGAGAGGATCTATATGGCAGTTACATTTCAGTACAGCTCAATGCAGAATCTTACACATTTGAACAAAACATTTGGACATTCTAAATGAATGGGGTTCAACTAGTATGGATGAAGCTGAGATTATAGGTAATAGTTCATCATTGACTATGTTCAATCTTCACAGAGCAGTGTTGACCGTCACTGGCCTCTGTCTCAGTGAGGTAAAGTGATGTCTGACAGAATAACACTTTTAAGTCAATAGGCAAGTAAATCTTTTGTGCTAATGCTTAATCACACACAGATACATATAATTGCTTGCTGGCTTTAAGACTCACTACTTGAAGCATAAATAAGAGACTACCCCTTCAAGGCTTTACCAGATGCTTGATCAGCGGTTGTCTCTGGTCGCTGAGCCACGCTCAGTTCTTCATTCCTTCTGTGACTCTTGATCCCGGGTTGTCACTGACTAGTGCCTCCCGATGTCTGATCCTTGTACTCTTTCTTCGAGATAGTCCATTTGCACATCTGTTATCTCTTCGCCGTTGGTGGTTAGCTATTTCCGCATGGTCAAGCAGTTTGTTGACCACACTCTGCACTACTTCCTCTTATCAGAGGTTGAGATAATGTCTTATCTGGTTTCACAGGACATTACATTGTTCAGTCTTATGACCTGCAAGGTCAGCAGATGCCATTTTGGTCCTGTGGAGCTTGACTCAATCCCTGACCTTCAGCAGCAATTAAAGAATCAAACGTTTAGATGTACCACCATGTCAGTAGGATGAAAGTCTGGGACCACTGTGCTAATGAAGCTTTTTAGTGTGTGGTCAGGCTACACTTTGATAATACTTTTTTGGTCACTAAGATACAAACAAAATATCCAAGTATTTCAAAAGCTGCAGCAAAGGGCCACTAAACTGACAGACCTCTTGTGTCAAAGTTGTAAAGAAAACTGTGGGACCTTTCAGCCTGGGATGGTGGGAAGAAAAGATGACAAGAGGATCAGATCTCTTTAAGCATTGCCCCTTCTGGTTGAATGGCATTAATTTATCATGGCTCAATGGTTTGTTCCAATGTGTAAGATTTTGCATGACCTGAAACGTTGGGCGTGATCTAACGGTCTCGTTGTGTCCAACTCAGGACGTGATGAGGCTGGTATATTTTGTGAGAGGCCTTGCTGAATTTACATCACTCATTACGCTTTGTAAGATCAAACAAGATCTCGTGAGGCATCCCATTGAAGGCGGGATCCAGATTTGTATATTCAGCCTCAATTGAATATGCCTGCGTCAGAGTTATCCAAGGCATGGGATCGAACGGCCGTGCCTTGGAGTCCTTGAACGGGTGCTGTTTAGCACGGGTTTCGTTTTGTAATCCAGTAACCCAACCTAACCTTTTGGACACTGAAGGCGTAATTTAGCATGGCCAATCCACCTAACCTGCACATTTTTGGACTATGAGAGGAAACTGGAGCACCTGTAGGAAACCCACGCAGATACGGTGAGAAAGTGCAAACTCCACACAGACAGTAATGGACTGGATTAGGCAGGGCTCATTGCTGTACTATTTCATAATAGGTGGCTGAGATTTCACTGGAGCTGATTTGCTTTTTTAGATGCATTTTCAGATCTGATGTAATATACAAATCTGTAATTTGGGTGGTCAGGTGGTATAAATTTATTGTATTGGGACTGTAGATGGGCCAGTTTAGTCTGCTGTCTAGTCATCATGATCTGTTTGTCACCCTCAATTTCCTGTCCATGCAATGTTAGGCCAACCTTCAGCCAGTCAACACGTGATAAGTAAAAGTATCTATAGGACTATGAGAGTTGTTGGCAGAAAAGTGTGCTGAGTGCATGCCTGTGGACTAGCAGTCTCCATTTTTTTGCATGGAAAGGCTGAACATCCAATCGGAGATCTCCAGTTCTGCTTCTTCCATCGCCGTTCAGACTGCAGTCGACAGAGTAAATAAATCCTGTTGAGAATTTTGAATACTGTATAAACTTTCTTGCTGCCTCCAGAAGGTTTGCCAATGATGCTTGGGCTTCTTTTCACATCTGTTCCAGTTTTTTAGATTATAAATACATATATGGAAATGGATGGAGCCAAAGGGCAGGTAGGATTTCTGACCAACAACTAACTGGACAGTTCATTTGTTACTTTCACCACTGAGGGTGAGCGGAGGTAATGTTTTTTCCCCTGCTTGTTAGTCCGTTTGTGAATAATGTGAACAATGTATTTCAAAACAACCCATTGGCCATACCCTATCTATACCAATGAAGAACTGATTTGATTTTGCTGAAGGTGCAAATTTGGATCCGGATCCTGTAATTAACATTGGGAGATAGAGTGAATTGATTTTGATGAGAATGTTGTTGTTTGTTTTAGAATGTTGTGGATTGTCTCAGCTGCTCTGCTTGAATTTGTCACAGCTGCCAAACTGTCAGCAGAGTTTTCAGAGCAGGCTATTGGATGTGGCATAGCTTGAAGCTTCCCCAGTGAAATGGAAGCTTTTGATATAAAGATTATTTTTTCAGCTTTGTAGTTACAAACAATCAACCAGGCTCAATCAAAAGCCTCAAGGACGAGCTTTGTAATTGTAAAAATGCTGAGGTATTCGCTCTCCTGAGTGCCCTCGTCACTTGTTTTAACCTTCATTCATTTGTGGCAGCTTCTTACACCTCTTTCCTGACAAATAATCAAAAGGACTGCAAGGAAATTGCAAACAAGTAATCGGAAAGAAGTACTTTTTTTAACGGACACCATGGCCGGGATTCTGATCCCGCGCTGGGACGGAGAATTGGCGGGGGGGGCGTGAGAATCGCACCACGCCGCTCCGACACTGGCCTGCCGATTCTCCGGTGCCGATACTCGGGCGCCCGCGGGATCGCCCGAGTGCCGCCGAATTCGGCTGAGTCCCGCCGGTGTGGGGTACGTATGGTCCCACCTGGCGGGATCTCGGAGTTCTGGCTGCGGGGGCGTCCTGGTGGGGGGCGGGGGGATCCGACTCCGGGGGTTGGGGGCGGGGCGCGGGGGCAACACGGTGGCCTGGCCCGCGATCGCGGTGTACCGATCGGCGGGCGGGCTAGTTCCGTGGGGGGGAGTATGTTCCTCTGTGCTGGGCCCCTTTGGGCTCCACCATATTGCCCGGGGGCAGGCGCGGAGACGGGAACCCATGCGTATGCACGGATCCGCCCCGGCTATGGCGCACCGTCTTTCGAGCGCCGGAGCAGCGGACACCACTCTGGCGCTGTACTAGCCCCCTAGGAAGGGGTGAAAACCAGGGCCCGTTGACGCCGGCGTCAGAACTTGGTCGCAGGATCGGAGAATCCCGGCCCATAACGCAGGACTTTTTATATTCACTATAGCGAGTTTAGAGTATGTCCAGCTGGAGTGTTTTAAGATTTAAGGCGTGATCCTCTGGCCACATTGCGCTTGGGTGAGAGCACAACGTGGCCGGAGAATCCCTTAAGAGTCCTCTGGCGGGTTTCCTGGCAGCCTCCGCGCCTCACGGGATTGTGTATTTATGTTTTTTTTTCATGTTTGGAATGACCTATCTGGACTGTACGCAGAACAACACTTTTCACTGTACCTCCCTACACGTGGCAATAAAACAAATCCAAATCACCCATGTCCCGCGAGGCATCGGATTCGGAACTCCACCCAAAAGGGGCGGGACCAAACCGCATTCCCAGAAGTAGGTCTTAAGCCTACTTAAGTAGATCTTAAATCTTCGTACTTAAGACCTACTCACCAGGACCCACCAGCCTCCCTCGATTCACTGGCCTCCCCAGGGAGGCTGCACCCGGGCATATGAGAACACGGTGCATTTGTATATGAACATGGTTGATTTATGTCTTTCTGTGTCTGTATGTATGGGTTGTATATTCCTGCCCCCGTGGAATTGAATGGAGGCGGAACCAGGATCAAATTCTGAAAGTATCATGTCAGGTTCACCTTGAAATGTTTTTGCTGTCAGCCGGGGTTAGCATGACATGGGCCACCTGCCTGGTGGGGGCAGCAAGCCGGTTAGTCCAATCAATGGTAAGCTTGAGGGCAGGATGAGGATCCCGCTAGCATTTACCTGCCATTGGTCCACTCCTGCTGAGTCAGGAGATTGGCGGCAGCTTCTGGCAGTAGGTTGGAAAGGACCATGTGCCTTCACTCGACCACCCCAGCGCAGTGGTTTTGTGATGCACTGACTACAGTTGTGCCCGCAAACCATCCTGTAGAGGGGTTTCCCTCCACAATGATAGACTGACAATTGGGACCACGTGGGATTTATGTTTTGTCCTAATGCTGCAGAGGCACCTCTGTTTTGAGGCACCCGTGCACAATTCCTGCCTGCCTCAGCAGCACCCACTTCTCCCAGGACGGCTGCCAGTTAACATTGCTGCAGTTCTTCCACTGGGCATCCCTATTTGTTGCTTAGCCTGCCATTCATAATTGAACAGGATTCCTAGATGCAGCATCTTAATTGACTTAATTGGCAGCACGGTAGCATAGTGGATAGCACAATTACTTCACAGCTCCAGGGTCCCAGGTTCGATTCCCGGCTTGGGCCACTGTCTGTGCGGAGTCTGCACATCCTCCCCGTGTGTGCGTGGGTTTCCTCCGGGTGCTCCGGTTTCCTCCCACAGTCCAAAGATGTGCAGGTTAGGTGGATTGGCCATGCTAAAATTGCCCTTCATGTCCAAAATTGCCCTTAGTGTTGGGAGGGGTTACTGGGATAGGGTGGAGGTGTGGGCTTGGGTAGGATGCTCTTTGCAAGAGCCGGTGCAGACTCGATGGGCCGAATGGTCTCCTTCTGCTCTGTAAATTCTATGGACTCTGACATTGAGCTTCCAATCCAACTGGGAAAATTAGGTCCTGTGTCTCTGTATGAGTGTCTCCCTTTATGTCATTGCTAGGCAACCTGTCTTTATTTCAGCACTGTTCATGTTGTTATCCCCTTTCTCCTTGCATCTGCCTTGCATCCACTTATACACTTATAAGTTCATATGATATAGGAGCAGAGTTAGGCCATTTGGCCCATCGAGTCTGCTCCGCCATTCGATCATGGCTGACCTCATCCTGGCCTTTACTCCACTGTCCTGCCTGTTCTTTTACCAATTAAAAATCTGTCTAACTCCTCCTCCTTAAATTTGCTCACTGTCCCAGCATCCACCGCACTCTGGGGTAGTGAATTCCACAGATTCACACCCCTTTGGGAGAAGTAGTTTCTCCTCAACTCCTTTTTAAATTTGCTACCCCTTATCCTAAGACTATGACCTCTCATTCTAGAATGGCCCACAAGAGGAAGCATCCGCTCCATGTCTACTTTATCCATACCTTTTATCATCTTGTATACCTCAATTTGATCTCCCTCATTCTTCTAAACTCAAGAGAGTCTGGGCCTAAACTATTCAATCTCTCTTCATCTGACAAACCCCTCATCTCTGGAATCAACCGAGTGAACCTCCTCTGAACTGCCTCTAATGCCACTACATCTTTCCTCAAATAAGGGGACCAAAACTGTGTACAATACTCCCAAGTGCGGTTCACCAATGCCTTGTATAGTTGCAACACTTCCTTACCTTTATACTCTATTCCTTTTGCTATAAATGCTAACATTCCATTTGCTTTCCTTATTATCTGCTGCACTTGCATGCTCATTTTCTGTGACTCATGCACAAGGACACCCAGATCCCTCCGCATCAGAGCATCCCAAAGTCTCTCCCCATTTAGATAATAAGTTGCCTTCCCATTTTTCTGACCAAAATGCATGATCTCTCACTTATCCACGTTAAGCTCCATCTGTCACAATTTGTCCCACTCTCCTCACCTATCTATATCCATTTGTAAGGTTCTTATTTCCTCATGACAACTTACTGTCCCACCGATTTTTGTGTCACCTGCACATTTGGCTATAGAACCTTCTATCCCTGTATCCAAGTTGTTTATATAGATTGTAAATAGCTGGGGCCGAAGGACTGAACCCTGTGGCACCCCAATAGTTACATCTTGCCATCCAGAAGAAGACCCATTTATCCCAACTCGCTGTCTTCTATCCGTCAGCTAGTCTTATGATTCCACCTTCCTGACATCAGTGGCCCTGTCTATTTTTCTTTTGTTCCAGAGGTCCTACCTACTCCTTCCTATGTTCTGGTAGGCAATTTTGCTTAATTTAGTCCCTTTAAACTATTTAAAGATGTGCTACCTTTATGAAAAAGTGATTAGTAAACAGTTTCTAGCTTTGTTGGTGAACACTGTCACAATTTGTTCATTTATTCATCGCATTACTGTGGTAATGATGGCAGACTGTTCCTCACGCAAAAAATAAAAAGCTTTTGCAGTGCTTAATGGCAGTGATCTAGCCAGCCTACAGTCAGTTCATAAGTTTAAAATCAATTCTGTTAGGTGTTGTCAATCACTATTACATAATTTTGATGGACAGATATAAACCGTTTATTCGTGAACGTTTCTAACCTCACTTTAACGGAGCTAATTCTAGTTCTTTGATACGTTTCCAGTATTTGCAAGGCAAGCATTCAAACAAGTAGAGGGGAACAAGAGCTCCAGTGAGAAAATTAGCTTGTGTTGAGATGATTTCCAGAGAGACAGTTGCCCCTTGTGCAGTGACAGGGGGAAGCTCAATTGTCATAAGAACGCAACGGGGAATTATTTCAGGTACAACAAAATAAGCTGGAATAAACTTGATTCTTCCCTTTAAGGGAGAGAAAAGGTGGAGTAGTGAAGCAGTTTGTTTATCTGATTGTAAAGTTTGCTGCTTGTACAATTTTTTACATTTTCAACCCAATATACTGAGTTAAAGAGGTGTAATAGAGGGGCTGGTTTAGCACAGGGCTAACTCGCTGGCTTTGAAAGCAGACCAAGGCAGGCCAGCAGCACGGTTCAATTCCCGTACCAGCCTCCCCGAACAGGTGCTGGAATGTGGCGACTAGGGGCTTTTCACAGTAACCTCATTGAAGCCTACTTGTGACAATAAGCGATTTTCATTTCATAATACTTTGAAATTTTAGTTTTCTACTCCTTCCTGGTGCACAGTTTGATAACTGGAGATTTTGTATTTTCAAAATGACAGGAAACATATTGCTAACGTTGCAACCAATTTGTACAGTAGTTTTTATTTCTGGTCTAATTATTTGGTGGAATATTAAGTTTTCTTTTAAATTTAAACCAGCAAAAGTCTTACTCTGCACTCCCTGTGTTCAGTTGTTGGATGGACAGAAATCTGTAATGAATTTATTGTATTTTGGGCTTTTGTTTCATTCTTTGTTTAAAAAACCATGCATCTGAGAGCATGGGAAGACAGCCAAAGGATAAGCAACCAAACCTGGAGGAGGCAGTGCATGAAGAATGTATGCTGCTGGAAAATGTGCAGCAAAAGTAAAGGAGAAGAATTTTACCAGTTTATGCCATTTTCATTTGTTATTTTCAATATTAACTTTTTAATGTTAGTATGCTTGGTTAAATTTCTGTTTCATTCAAATTGAAATGAAGCTTTAAGATATAAATCAATTACATTGGTGGAGGGAGGTTTTATGTACGTAAATTGGGTGGAAAGAAAAGTAGAAGATGGTAACAGTAGGAAGGCAGCCAAAATTGTGGTCTTCACTGTAGTTTCTTTATGGTTGATCCCTAATGCCCTGAGGTAGGGCCCTGGAAAGAGAAGAGAGGCTTACACCTGGGGAATGAGTATGGAGACCAGTTTGATTTATAAAGCTAGCATTTATATTGGGCCTTTAACTTGGTAAAACCTCTAAGACACATCGCAGGAGCATTGTCAAACAAAGTTTGACACAAAGCCATTTGATTTGAGGACAGATGACCAAAAGGAAGAGCTGGGTTTTTTGGAGTGTCTTTAAAGTTGTGAGTAAAGTAAGAAATAGAAAGATTAAGGAAGGGAATTCCAGGGCTTCCAATTGAAGTCACGGCTGCGAATGGTGGAGTGATTAAACTTGGTTAAACTTGGATGCTCTAAAGGCCAGAATTGGATGAGCACAGGGATCCAAGAGGGTTGTAGAACTGGAGTAAGCTTTAGAGATCTGTGTCCTTGAGTGTTCAAAATTTGTTTTTTTCCCCCCTTTTTGTGTGAAACTAATTGTCAGTGATTTTGTGGTTAAAAACTCCTAGCATTGATGAGGTTAGTTTTCATTGAAAGTATCTCTTGTGCTTCCTGTGGTTGCAGATCTTGCTTTCTGTGGGCTTTAGTATACGTGTTACCTATTTGTTGAGTTGGTAGACAGAACCACTATTTTTGGTTATTCTTAAACCTGGAGACCGAGGGGAGGGAAGAGGCCTGGCTGTTCCAGCACTTGGGACTTGAGCCATTGGGCTACAATTTGAATTCAGTCTTGTCAGATATCTTGACTTATCTGCCCATTGGTAAGTGAACTTAACTGGCCATCTCGGTGTTTCTGTTTTGTGATGTTCGGCATGGTTCTGGGACAGAGGGTGTAATCTCAGTAGGGTAGTGGGATAACAAAGAGAGAACCTAATTGTGAAGAAGTTTATCTCCTTTCAACCACTTGGAGAATTATCATTTGGATAAGGCTCATTTTGTACCAAGAGAATTCTGTGACTCTCCAGATTTAAAATTGTAATTTTTGCCATCTTCTGTAATTGAATACCTCTGGATCAGGTCCTGAACTATTACTGAAATTACTGACATTAATGCTTGCCCTGAGTGGATTCATTCAGTGAGATTACTGCTGCAGCTAATGTGCACCAAGGTATATCTTTTGAGGAACAAGTAGAGAATGATGTAGAGAGTGGGTGGATGGAATTTCAATGAATTTGGTCATTCTAGACTGTAGTGATGGAACGGTCACTGGGTGAAACAAAAAACATTGAATAATGCATTCAACTACATCAAATCATTGTGAAAATATTACTGCTTTGTGGTACATTTTCGATATTCTCGGTTGTTTGGATGGTACATCTTGGCCGACATGTATAGAACATAGAACATACAGTGCAGAAGGAGGCCATTTGGCCCATCAAGTCTGCACCGACCCACTTAAGCCATTACTTCCACCCTATCCCTGTAACCCAATAACTCCTAACCTTTTTGGTCACTAAGGGCAATTTAGCAATGGCCAATCCACCTAACCTGCACGTCTTTGACTGTGGGAGGAAACCGGAGCACCCAGAGGAAACCCACGCAGACACAAGGAGAACGTGCAGACTCCGCACAGACAGTGACCCAGCAGGGAATTGAACCTGGGACCCTGGCGTTGTGAAGCTACAGTGCTATCCACTTGTGCTACCGTGCTGCCGTGTATATTAATTGCCCAATTGAAGATCTGAAATCTACTTCAACATTTGTTTTGTTAGCTTAACATCAGCTATTTCCTGTAGAACAGGATCTGAATGACTGGGTCCAGTGTGTGCACAGCATTGTGTAGCCAATACCTGCTGGCATGATGACAGATTCCTTATTTAATTTGTAATTGATTAAACTATTTAACAAATTGATTTTAGAATCTGCTTTTAAATCCAGACTATTCTAAATCAGCTATAGTCTTTATTAAGTAGTGTATATTTACTCTATATACTGCAGTGCGCAGGAGCTTTGACATATGGCACTACAGATTCGTGGGGGTGGTGGTGATGCAGTGGTTCGTTGTGGTGGAAATGACATCTCTTACTAGAGTTAAATTCTGATCCCAGTCTGATTGCTGTGACAAGAACTTGAAAGTTGTCTAATTTTCTTTCTCTTACCCCTCACATGAGGGTGCTGATTGGTGCAAAGGAGCTGTCAATCATTTTGTCCTCGCCAAACTGGTGGCTGTCATGATGTTAGCTGAGACGGTGGGTGTCAGCAGTCTTTTCCACTATGGGGAGAATTGCAACTCAGAAAAGTTGAGCCATTTGTAGAAATTTACACCGTTTGCTTCATAACTTTGCAGACATTTGGACAAATTCCTACATGTTGCATCCACCCATTGAGGCACCAATGCATCATATATTTTTTACGAATGGCTTCTATGATTCTTGAATGCTTAAGGTATAGCTATAATTGTGTTACATTTACGCATATGTATTTGGGGGAATGGGGATATAAAATATAACCAGATATTTTGGATGCTGGAATGTGGGCTGTCATTTCCTTTTCCTTTTTCTTTATACATTACATAGATTGAGAATCATGCAGGCAGTGCTAAACACCAATAGCATACAATCTTTAACTGTCTATTCATTCCTCCACTATAGCAGTATTAACTATAGTTAATTGTAAGATGTATATGGGCAACTGAAATGAGCCTCATTTGCTCCCCAACACCCATCATTTTCCTTGGAGTAAATGGGATAGAATGGTGGCCCCTAAAGTCAAAATTGTTTTTGTAGCATTCCAATCATCGCAGGTTGAATCAGGAACTTGTGTTCTCTAACCTTGGGAATTACTCTTTAGACAAGGACATGTTTCAATTATCGGTGAATTCCATTTGACGCGTACTGATTACACTGGCACATTTTGGTGTTAACCTGAGACATTATACCCTCAGCACTCAATATTGGTTCAAAATTAGTTGTCTGATATCTTGGGTCCAAAGTTTCAGAACATTGAGAAACAGTTCATGTGTATCCATCTCAATACCCGTTGAAGAAGACTGGATAAGTTGTGATGCATGATCAATGACCACTAAAGCGAGGTTGTAGTCCAACTGAAGGCTTTAATAAGCTAGATGTTTCCCCCAGCAGCTCGGGTACAGAATGAAGGCTGCTGGGGCGGCATGGGCACTTATACCCCGCCTTGCAGGGCTGAGCTACCATACAGCTTGACCAACAGGAAGCATTCAATATCTACCAATGGTGTTCCAGCATTACCAGGTACCGTAATACCTCTACACCGACTACCACATTCACCCCCTGTTAAAAAAGAGTCCGGCGGGGTTGGTGGCCTGACATTTTAACATGGTAACGTGGTAGAAATTATAGTTATGGAGGTACCGTAATACCTCCGGACAGCGTTTTGTAACTATTTACAATTCTATTTACTATTTACAATTTATGATTCAGAATTAACTATACACTTTTTAAAATGAAGCAATCAGTCGATCGGGGGCCCTGGTCGTCCTCTGTGATCGTCAAAGCTTCGGTGGTGACTACGGTGGAGGCTCGGGCGTCTGTGACTCCGGGGGCGTGGCCTCGATCTCTGTGGCAGCTTCGACACCCCTAGATGGCGCTGGTGGGGAAGACGGTTGACCTGGGAAGGGAGCGTCTGCGGGGTGCATCGGTGGGTGGGGGGACCTAGATGGGGCTGGCGGAAGGACCGATCCTCCTGTAAGGTGCACTGGTGGGAGGGAGGGTGGGACTGGTGGCTGGGGTGTGCGTGAGGCTCCGGCGGCGCCAGGTCTCGTAGGGAGACTATCTTGTCGGCTGTCGGGATACACCGCGTAGGCATACTGGGGGTTAGCGTGGAGAAGATGGACCCTCCCGACCACCGGGTCCGACTTGTGCGCCGCACGTGTTTTCGGAGCAGTATTGGTCCGGGAGCTGCCATCCAGGTCAGGAGCGAGGTCCCAGAGGAGGACTTCCTGGCGAAGACAAGGAGACGTTCGTGAGGTGTTTGGTTGGTTGTGCTACAAAGCAGTGACCGGATGGAGTGGAGGGCATCCGGGTGGACTTCCTGCCAGCGGGAGACTGAGAGATTCCTGGACCCTAGGGCCTGTAGGACGGTCTTCCAGACCGTTCCGTTCTCCCTCTCTACCTGTCCGTTACCCCGGGGGTTGTAACTGGTTGTCCTGCTCGAGGCGATGCCCTTGCTGAGCAGGAATTGACGCAGTTCGTCGCTCATAAAGGAGGACCCCCTATCACTATGTATGTAAGCGGTGAACCCGAACAGTGCAAAGATGCTATGGAGGGCCTTGATGATGGTGGTTGCGGTCATGTCGGGGCAGGGGATGGCGAATGGGAACCGGGAGTACTCGTCAGTCACGTTCAGGAAGTACGTGTTGCGGTCGGTGGAGGGGAGGGGGCTTTTGAAGTCCATGCTGAGGCGTTCAAAGGGACGGGAAGTCTTTATCAGGTGCGCTTTCTCGGGCTGGTAGAAATGCCGTTTGCACTCCTGGTGGCTGTTCGGACCTCCTTGATGGAGTAGGGCAGGTTGCGTGTCTTGATAAAGTGGAAAAAGCGAGTGACCCCTGGGTGGCAGATGTCCTCGTGGAGGGCTCGGAGGCGGTCCACTTGTGCGTTGGCACATGTGCCGTGGGACAGGGCGTCAGGAGGCTCGTTTAGCTTCCCGGGACGATACAAGATCTCATAGTTGGAGGTGGAGAGTTCGATCCTCCACCGCAAGATCTTAGCGTTTTTTATCTTGCCCCGCTGTGCATTATCAAACATGAAAGCAACCGACTTTGGTCACCCCTGCCGGCCAGGTAATGCCTCCAATGTCGCACAGCTTCTACTATGTCCTGGGCCTCCTTTTTGACTGAGGAGTGGCGGATTTCGGAAGCATAAAGGGTACGTGAGAAGAAGGCCACGGGTCTGCCCGCTTGGTTGAAGGTGGCCGCCAGAGCTATGTCAGACGCGTCGCTCTCGACCTGGAAGTGCATCGTGGACTTTGCAATGTCTGCTTTGATGCGGCTGAAGGCCTGGCGGGCCTCTATCAACAGGGGAAAAACTGTGGATTGGATCAGGGGACGGGCCTTGTCCGCATAGTTGGGGACCCACTGGGCATAGTAAGAGAAAAACCCGAGGCAGCGCTTCAGGGCCTTGGAGCAGGGAGGGAGGGGGATCTCCATAAGGGGGCGCATGCGTTCAGGGTCGGGGCCTATAACTCCATTTCGCACTACGTAGCCGAGGATGGCTAGGCGGTCGGTGCTAAACACGCATTTATCCTTGTTATATGTAAGGTTAAGGATCTTTGCGGTCTGGAGGAATTTTCGGAGGTTGGTGTCGTGGTCTCGCTGGTCGTGGCCACAGATGGTGACATTATCGAGATACGGGAATGTTGCCCGTAAATCTGACCGGTCAACCATTCGGTCCACCTCGCGCTGGAAGACCGAGATCCCGTTGGTGACACCGAAGGGATCCCTTAAGAAGTGATAGAGCCGCCCATCTGCCTCAAAGGCAGTGTATATGAGGTCACTAGCGCGGATGAGGAGCTGGTGGTAGGTGGACTTAAGATCCACCGTGGAGAAGACCTTGTAATGCGCGATCCTGTTTACCAGGTCGGAATTGCGGGGGAGAGGGTACGCGTCCAGCTGCGTAAACCTGTTGATGGCCTGACTGTAGTCGATGACCATCCTATGCTTCTCCCCGGTCTTTACCACCACTACTTGAGCTCTCCAGGGACTGTTGCTAGCTTCAATGACTCCTTCCCTCAGTAGCCTTTGGACCTCTGACCTAATAAAGATCCGATCCTGGGCACTGTACCGTCTGCTCCTGGTGGCGTCGGGTTTGCAATCCGGGGTGAGGTTCGCAAACAGGGAAGGCTGATCAACCTTGTGGGTCGCGAGGCCGCAGACAGTGAGGGGGGGTATAGGGCCGCCGAATTTGAAAGTTAAGACTTTGGAGATTACACTGGAAGTCTAAACCTAGGAGTGTGGCTGCGCAAAGTTGGGGAAGGACATAGAGCCGGTAATTTTTAAACTCCCTTCCCTGGACTGTGAGGTTTACTACACAAAACACCTTTATGTCTACTGAGTGGGAACCGGAGACCAGGGAGATTTTTTGATTAACGGGGTGGACGAGGAGAGAACAGTGCCTTACCGTGTTGGGGTGTATGAAGCTCTCCGTGCTCCCAGAGTCGATTAAGCAGGGCGTCTTGTGCCCGTTGATGTAGTACTGTTGTTGTAGCAGTTGAGAGTGTTCGAGGCCAGGACTGATCCAGGGTCACCAAGGCTAATCTCAGCAGTTGAGTGTTCTCTTCGGGCGGTGTGCCTTCAGCCGAGCTGGGGTCCTGGGAGTCCATCCAAGATGGCGGCTCTCCCATTGGTCGCACATGGCTGGGGGTGCACAAAATGGCGGCGCCCATCCATCGAACATGGCGTCCGAGGGACAAGATGGCGGCGCCCGGGGGCCGCACAGGGACCGTGGAGAGGTTTGTGGTGGCGGTTCACATTCGTCGCGGCGACCGCACGGGCCTGGCATACCACCACAAAGTGGCCCTTTTTACCACATTCCTTGCAGGTGGATGCGCGGGCCGGGCAGCACTGCTGGGGGTGCTTGGACTGCCCGCAAAAGTAGCAGCGGGGCCCCCCGGGGTTGCTAGGCCGCCTTGCAGCACAAGCTTGTGGGGGGATGGGGGATGTCTCGGGGTCGGCTGCGGAGGGGTTCCACGCTGCCCAGGGGGCTGCCGCGCAGTCGGGAACGTAAGCGCGGGCGTTTCTGGAGCCACATCCAGGGAGCCTGCAACGGCCTGTGCCTCCTTGAGGCCTAGGGTGTCTTTTTGCAGCAATCGCTGGCGGATTTGGGAGGACAGCATACCTGCCACGAAAGCGTCCGGATCAAGAGTTCTGTGTGGTCGCTCGCCGAAACTTGCGGGCAGCTGCAGTTTCTCCCCAACACCATGAGTGCGCGGTAGAATTCTTCCAGCGATTCCCCAGGGATTTGTCGCATCGTTGCTTGCAGATGTCCGGTGTAGACCTGGTCACCGGGCGAATATAATGTCCTTTTAGCAGCTCTATTGTTGCATCGAAGTCTTCCGCGCCTTTGATGAGAGTGTAAATTTCCGGGATCACCCTCGAGTGCAGGACTTGCATTTTCTTTTCTCCCGTGGGTGTGTTTTCGGCCGTTCCGAGATACCCAGCCAGTGCTTGAAGATTGCCGCTGAGTTCGCCGCGTGTGGGCTGAGTTGCAGACACTCCGGCTTGATTCGGAGCTCCATCGTTTTAAATCTAGCTTATTAAATTGATGCACGATCAATGACCACTAAAGCGAGGTTGTAGTCCAACTGAAGGCTTTAATAAGCTAGATGTTTCCCCCAACAGCTCAGGTACAGAATTAAGACTGCTGGGGCGGCACGGGCTCTTATACTCCGCCTTGCAGGGCTGAGCTATCATACAGCTTGACCAATAGGAAACATACAATATCTACCAATGGTGTTCCAGCATTACCAGGTACCGCAATACCTTTACACATGATTTTGTTTTGTAATTTCAAAATATTTTGGAATAATTCTAATTAAAATAATTTGGCAGCAATAAGGAAAGAAAAGAGGATCAATTGGTGAAATAAAACAATGTCCTTTTAGTGACATGAAATGGGGGGGGGGGGAGAGAGGGGGGGAAAGCCCTGGGAATGTATTGAAGTTTGAAATCTTGAAGTAATATTTTACGCCCAGAGTAAAAGAGGAAAATGCTTTTATTTAATTGCATTGCAATATGTACATGTGAAAGCATTAAATTGGCATGAATTAATTATTATTTTTAACAAGTCAACAGGTTGACTTGATTATTATATGTTCGCTGTCGATGAAGAGGATGCTCCCATTTGCCATCCCCCTCACCTGCAGATGAAAAACTTGTTGTGAGGATAGATGTTGGTACATAGAACATACAGTGCATTCGGCCATTCGACCCATCGAGTCTGCACCGACCCACTTAAGCCCTCACTTCCACCCTATCCCTGTAACTCAATAACCCCATCTAACCTTTTTGGTCACGAAGGGCAATTTATCATGGCCAATCCACCTAACCTGCACGTCTTTGGACTGTGGGAGTAAACCGGAGCACGCGGAGGAAACCCACGCAGACACGGGGAGAACGTGCAGACTCCACACAGACAGTGACCCAGCGGGGAATCGAACCTGGGACCCTGGCGCTATGAAGCCACAGTGCTATCCACTTGTGCTACCGTGCTGCCCTTGAACTTGAAGCATTTTTGTGATTCTGAATCTGCTGATTTAGTTGTGGACATTGGAAGAAAAAAGCTAATTTTATAATGATTGAATGGCATCTCTGCCAAATCTGAGCCAGGTACACGTAGACCTAGATTTCAAATCTCATTGTGGTCATTAGTGGAATCTTTACTCAACAATTGATTAGTAAAGTGATTGTATGTAGTAACAGTATTGTATGATGGTTCAGTATGTGCTATTGTTAGTTATATTTCATTACTCATAACCTTAGTTTTCCCTGTAAGGAACTTTTATTTTTCTTGAAATAAGACATATAACTTGTTGGTGAATGCAAATCTACTGTTTTGCAAATGTTTTTCTCTCCAACAAGACTTTGTGTTAAATGTTACATTCAGGATAGGCTCTGGCTCCAGTGCTGGATCATGCCACTGTCTCAAAGGTGTTTCCGTTGCAATGGAACTTTTCATCTACATCTTTTTCTGTTGCTCAGAGTTCCTTTAGCCTGTAGTACAATATGACTCTTCCATTTCTTTGTATTTTAATAGTATTTTCGTACTTTTGCACCAAGTGCTTTCTATAAATGTTGCATGTTGGTTAGACAGCTTTATCAATTGAGTTTCTAGTGGCAAATGCAAAATGTTCACTTTTTGAGATTGTGGTTTGGCCTCCCATTTCACGAGGGAATGAAACACTGTTGGGTGAAATTTCTTCCCCTGTTTTCTTTTGCCCATGTGTGTTACAGACAGGAAATGCTCTGAATACTATTGTTGTCTTCTATCTGTCTGATATGTAATTGACTGAAGGCTGTATTGGAATGGTCATCCAGCACCTTGCAGTGTGTATGGGAAACTCTCATACACTCCATGTAGCAGATGGGATGCTCAGTTTGGTAACAATAAGAGTTGTTCTAAAGACAAGTCTGCAATGTGTTGCTGTTTTTTTTCACTTGTCGGCTCTGCTTTTTGCTTGACACCAGTTTATTGTATGTTTTTATTTTAACTTATTTTAATCTAAGAACTGAAATGTAACTCGGTTCTCCTGTCTTCAAACCAGCAAGGCACCGATAGATAGGTTCTTGATTAATGAGGCGATCTGGTTTATGGGGAGAAGGCAGGAGCATGGGTTGAGAAACATATCAGCTGTGATTGAATGGTGGGGCAGACTCGATGGGCCGAATAGCCTAATTCTGCTGCTATGTCTTGTGGTCTTATGGTCTAAGAGAAAACTGTGAAACAAAACCAGTGCTTCATTGTTGTAGTGGCAAGATCGCATAACATGCCAATGGTGTTGCGGGTTGGGGTTAGTTAAGTTGCCCATTATTCATTGGGGCACGGTAGCAACTGTCAGTTCTCATTGGCTAAATTATTTCTTTGCGGGGTGGATGGGAAGGGAGAAAAATAATTGTTTATAATATAGAAAGGAGCTGAGGTGTCGATGTGATAAAATACTTCTTGCATAACCGGGAAAAAAGAATCCGTGAATATAAAAACTGGAAGTCGCAAATGTAATTTGAAGGAAACCGCATACATGATTCGTAATATGTTCCAGCATACGGAGTAATAATTCAAGAGGGGTTAAAGAATCTCAAATTGGTGCCAAGGTAGGGGTTCGCAAGAATAGCCTGCGATATTCCTCTGAGGGCAACTGAATGGACTGTTGCACTGTTGATCTACAAGTTGCTTATCATCACATAAAGTTTATGTGCATGATATATAGTAACTATATAAATAAGGCTGTGATTGGAAATTCTACCCAAACCCTACTATGGTGAGCATTGTGTTGTAGTTAAGGTTATTTTATCTGGTTTCTGTATTAGTGTAGAAGCCATAAATGGTGCATGCTCTGTTGTGTGTCATGGTGTAAAGCAGACAGCTGTACTGAGGAGCTACTGTATAATATTTTCTGGCAGCAAATAAAGCAGAAAATCTGCTTGTCTGGCTACTGCTACAATGTCACCAGTGTGCTCAGCACCATGGGAGAGTTTTAATCCAAACCTCCTGAAACGTCTGCCTGTGTTACCAAGAACAATATTGCCAGAGGCACCTGCTTTACTTGAGCTGAGTAAAGTTCAAATCTAAACATTACTTTAACTTTGCCTGCCGTTTTGGTTCAGTACATGAATGTGACTCGCCCTCTCTGAAGGTAAAGGTGAGGACTTGTGGCCTTTTAGGCTTGATTTAAAACATGTTTTCTTTTCCCAGTTTTCTCCCTTGGTGGCAGATACTCATCTTGGGGGGTGACTCATAAAGCCCTTGGATGCCTTGCCCAAGTGACTGTCCCTTATGTAGAATGTTAGATGGTGAGCTTTGGCTGGCTATATGATAGTCGTGGGATACCACAGCCAAACCCAATTCTGTTGCCTTGCAAACATACATTTTTGGGCAGAAGTCGCTGGTTAGCAACCAGATTGGCAACCCTGCCTCATGATGCTTCCCCCCCAGACCACAGGTGATGTGGCTATTGCATTAACTGACACTGTCTCTCTGATGGAGCTGAGCTAACTCAACACATAACGGGACTTTCCTTTGTTTGGTGGCACAGTACTTTATTGCATAGTTTCTTTACTCAGTGAGCCGCGCGCCAGGAAACTGTTCCAGATTGTATTTATAGGGACAGATTTTTCTTCTCTTCACTTCTGGCAAGATGGGCCGGGGGGGGGTGGGGAGGGGCGGGGGGGTGTCCTTAGGAGTGCCTAGGGTTCAAAATTCAGCCCCCTTCCTGAGGGTTATGGGTTGAATTGCATTTGCAGTTCCAGACAAGGAGGTTGAAACAAAAAGGCTCACTCACGATCCCCAGAGGTCTTGAAAAATGTGCATGGGTCAGTGTTTCAAATTAATGTGTCTCCTCTCCACTGATGATACCTAATGGATTTGTAGTTTCTGTTAGCTGGAGTGAAAAATCTATTCCTCATTTGGCCAAGTGTTTTTAATGCAATGAGACAAATGCAGCATTTCTATACTGTGTGTTGCATAGTTTGTTACCTTGGTACTCCAATTTGGCATAAAATGTCCCACAGGCAATGAAGATGGTGGCTTCTAATCAGATCTGAGTGATAGCAAACCATTTGTTCTAACCATTATGGATGTGGGGTGACTTGGGTCACGTTGGGATCCTCCCAATACAAAAACTATAATAGAGCAAAGAATAGTTTGTGAATGTGATGAATGAATAAAATGGTGCATGCCACCATAACAATTGTGGCACATTAGTAACCACCTTTCATTCACTTGGCTACAAATCTGTTGACTCAAAGTACTGAATGTGAAAATTTCCAGTCACAGTTTTGATAAAACTTTGGAGGATGCTGCTTATTACATAAAACTGACTAATTTTAGTACATTTATGCTGTAGTTGTTCTACCAGAATTCCCAACAAGCCATTCTTAAAATCTTTGTTTTCTCTTTAAATAAAACGTGTTATGGGACATCACTGCAAGGAGAGCAGGTCAAAACATGTTTATACTCATTAATTTGATCTTTTTAATTGGTTGACCTCTTCAAGGTAAAACATCAAACTATATAGAGTATACTAATACGTGCTAGAGCTTTTTCAGTTGTTTTCTGTTGTTATAGTGCTTTTTGTTCTTTCTGACCAATTCTTTTTTTCTGTTTCTTACGTTGACGTTTTTTGCTATACTTAGAATGTCAAATCCTTTCAGACGGGAGGTTGCTTTAGAAAACCTGTATACAAGCTGGAAAAGTAAGTACAAATTATTCCCATCCCCTGCTTTGTCCGTTAATTTGTTGTTTTAAACAAAGGCCTGGATTTTTGGAGAGTTGTGAAACCTCCACGGTGTATCCAAAATGACGGATGGAAGTTCCGACCCTACATCCGTCAAACTACTTTCACTGGGGAGAAGGATCGGGGTGGGGGAGGGGCAGGCAGTGTTTCTCATATTTGGGAAACCCAAACTCGGCAGGGCCATTTAAAATCAGTGCTGAGTTCAAACAGACCCCTTTTGCGTTGGAGCAAAGGTATTCTTCCGTAGTGTGTGAGTTATAACTTTTAGAGTCATTGTAAAAGTATGTTGAACTGTCAAGCTATTCAAATCCCCAGCCCTTTAAAAATTGAAAAATAAAACACTGCCTGCCTCTGTCTATGGTGTTGAAAAAACCAGTTCTAGCAGATTCAATAGCTCTTTGCTTACATAACCTCAAGTGCTATCGCTATTAATGCTTGACTGCTTTTCAAAACCTAGCATTATTGCAGTGGAGAGGTTGTAAGTTCATAGTTTGATTGACAGTTCAAAGAAATTATTAAAAGAGTAGCTATATTTTATGTGGCGTTATGAATACAAATGTTTATCTTTATAAGGAATAACGTACTTGGGATTTAAATGCATGAATGGGATTTCAAGAATTATAGTTTATTCATATACTGTAGTGAAGTCTGTAATAGATAGAGCTTTATTTTGTTTCAACTCAGTGTGGCTCCTGAGGTCTGTCCATGGTGGATACTGGATATGTATGCATAGGGGCTAGCTATAAAGGGCTATAGGCCAGCACAAGTTGGCATAGGGACTACAAGGGGTCATGAGATGTGTGAGGGGTTGGCATTGAGGTTGTGGAAGGCCATTTGGGATGGGTGGGGGAATGGGATGACATGTATGGGCATGGTGCATAAGAGCTCTAAAACCTAATGTTTGAGAAAACAATTGGGACCAAGTGCCAGAGAACCAACCTTTTAACCAGTCCGCTTTGCATTTCGTAACTCTTGCTTCAATCTGCTGCTGGGGGCCCGACTCCACCCTGTCATTTGGGGCACTTTTTCCTGAGGTAGGCGTGGTGAGCCAAGAGATGTTCAAGCACTGCGCACCCACCCTGAGAGTGAAAATCTGCCTGGCTCATGCTGTTGGAGCTCTATCTTAGGATTTGTAGGTCATGTTTGTTTAGTTAAATGGAGGCAGTGATTGACACCCCATATGGCAATATAAAATATGCAAGTAGCATCACCGCCCCTGCAATAGGCTGAAATCTCTGTGGTTCCACTTCCTATTTTAATGGGAAGTGAAGCAGCTGGGTCATATAAACTATAGTCCCATTGCGGTGGGGTTTTCAAGAGTGAATCCAATATTAAGTAAGAGCCCATGCCAAAACCTCATTCTAAAGGCCTTTGAGGGTGCAGACTTTTTTTTGAGCGATGAGAGATGGGATTTTTTTTAAAGAATAGATTTACAGGATGGGCCATGAGAATAATTCCTTGGGGAGGAGTCAGCCATTGTAACCAAGCTGGAGAGGTCAAAATGAAGGGAAAGAATTTGAATTCCATATGAAAATACACAGAATTATCGCACGGCTTCTGCATTTCTAAAATTTTCTTTTTGTTTTGAGTGCAAAACATAGTTGGCAGTGACCCCTGTGCTCCTTGCTGTTGACGCCATAGAGCTTTGTCTACTGGGGTTTATGCAGGTGTTTGAAATGTGGAAGCAGAAGTGCTTTAAATGGTGGTTTTGCAGAAACCGGGTAACCAGTTTAGCAGAACTGTGCTCATTTGAATGTGATTCAATCAGACCCACCCCCACAAACCTACTTTTACCCTGTCTTGCATCTCTGGTTTATCTGACTTTAACATGGCTCTATTACTTCTGTTCAAAGCAATTATCCACCTGAGACAGATAAATTATTCCAAGTCCTGCTCGACTTCTGCAGGGTAAAACTATTGTAGGCAAAGGGTAACTCGCTACCTGGCCCAGCTGAAAGCTCATTGTTCATTTAAGAAAAAGTCAAGAGAGACTCTCTTTCCGCCCGCCGCCGCCATCCGCACCTCAACTCTGTTGCCTGTATTTCTTCTCTGTCCCCCTCCTCCTCTGCCTCCTCTACCCCCTTTATCTAATTTGCCCCCATTTCCCCCACCAACTGATGTTTCCCAAGAAAGCTCTTGCATATGCCTGCCAAGAGAGCAGGAATTTGGCGTTAGGCTCTGTTCATGTGCAGATAACTGGGAAATCCATGTTAGCTTCTCCTCTGCTTTGCGCTGTGCTTAATTTAGTGTCCCTCCCCCTCTCTCTTCTTCCCTCCCCTCCACCCCCACTGCAGAGGCTTGCGTTGTATGATGTGCTTCAGAAAGTTAACAGAAAATGAAATAAATGGACCATTGCTCCATTCACTGCGTTCTGACCATTCATTCCTGTGAAGGATTCCATAAGTGTCTACGGCATTCAGAACTCATGAAAGCAATTCTGCATGTACAGTCAGAACTACATCAGATTGGTGAAGGTCACAGCAAAAGAAAAATGTCCTGTTTTATTTCCAACAATATGGCTACAATATTGATCTCTGTTAACCTCTGGTAATTTTCATTCCCTCTAACATTGTGACCTCGCGTGATATAATTGTTACTTTGTTTCTCTTGTTCTGAAATAGGTGTGGTTCTGTGATTATATGGGGCTAGCCATATAACTTTGCTCCTAGTTCCTATGTTCTCAGCCACCACCTCCATTCTTTCATTACCACCATCTCCATATTAGAGAATGCAAACTTCTCAATTTAACAGCCTAGGCAAGGGGGGCGATTCTCCGGAGTGTTCGTGCCGTTGTGAACGCCGTTGCATTTCACAACGGCGCGAAACAGGCACAGGGACGACCAATTCTGTCCCCCACAGGGGGCCAGCACGGCGCTGGAGCGGTTCACGCCGCCAGCCTCCCGCCAACCCGCGCATGCGCAGTTGGGCCGCGTCAACCTGCGCATGCGCGGGGGGGACTCCTTCAGCGCGCCGGCCCGACGCAACATGGCGTGGGGATTCAGGGGCTGGCCGCGCAACAAAGTAGGCCCCGTGGGGGAGAGGCCGGCCCGCCGATCGGTGGGCCCCGATCGCGGGCCAGACCCCATCGGAGGCCCCCCCTGGTGAAGGAGCGCTTTTCCCCACCCCACAGGCTGCCCCCCGACCCTTCGCGCTGAGTTCCCGCCGGCAGCGACCAGGGGTGAACAGCGCCGGCGGGACTCTGTCGTATCCGCTCGGCCCATCCGGGCCGGAGAATCGGCGGCCCTGCCGATTACAGCGGCCTGCGGCGCGTAAAACGCGCTGGTGCAAATGGCGCCAATTCTCCGCACCTCGGAGAATCGCGCACTGGCGTCAGGGCATCGTGGCGTGGTTGCGGCGATTCTCCGGTCCGGTATGGGGCTCGGAGAATCGCCCCCCCAGATTCGGATCCGTCATTACATGAAGCCAGACCCACTTCAGCTCTGACTCAACTATTTTTGGCATGTGGTTCAACCAATTGAACCAACAAGTTATCTGCTGTGGATTAGTGTCCTTCTTTTAAAGACAGGTGATAAATATACCAATGGTTATTAGTATAAATTTTTGATGTTTTGAAATTTACAAATATTGAGATAGGAATTGGTCAATATCTGCTCTGCCCCGTTTTTTATTTTGAATTGCAGATATCTGAGATCAGAATCATGCATTCATACAAACAATGTCTTGTGTTTGCAATCCTGAGCAAACGAGAGTTACGATATTAGACAATGCTTTCAACAGACTAGGACTAGGATAGAACATAGTCTTGAGCACAATGTATCTGGCTTCCATGGCAACTCTTTGAGTCACAAATGTTCGATCCCAGGACATGAATACTTTTATTGAGAATATAATTCATTATGCGAAGGAGAGAATTATTCTAGTAACTCTGACCTGAGTGACTTTTAATTTTATATTAATTCATAATTTCCCCATGTGTCTTTCTTTCATGTTCAAATCTTTTTATTTTCATGCATGGAATAGTTAATAGAGATATTTGCCAATGTGTGCCTTTTCTAACTGTCAGCTAAGTGGGTTTATCGAAGTTTTCCTCTAAGAATGGTTTTAGGTCAACAAAAAATACTGCGTCCCTGTTCAGAGTTCCGCAAGACTGAGAGCACGCAAAGCCGCTCCATGCAGTACCAGATTTCACCTTCTCCTCGATGGAGAAATCTGAGGTTAATACTGTGCTTAATACTTTGCACACAACTCCTTTTTTTTCCTATTGTTGTAGACAATTTAGCCTATTTATTTTTGAATAATTAAACCCTCTGTTATATAAGAGAATGAAGGAGAGTCTCATGAATGTGTTTAAATGTTTGTTAATATTCACCCTATGTTATTTAAAGGTCTGGAGAGAATATTTAGTCCTGATTTCTGAAGGCTTAAAGCACTGCACCTTAACAAGTCTATTTTTAGGTCCAAAGTTGTTTCCTGAATATATTAGTCTGTATTTCAGCTTTTATTAGCTCCAATCCTTTGTACGCTCTTGATCAAAGTTTGCATAGAAATGCAGAAACTAAATTTGTAATGCAAGTTCTACTTGAAGGAAAGAAAATAGGGCAAAATCTGGAGACGAGAAAAAATACAAATCAAAAAGTCAGATAATGAGGGTGTAACGTTCTTCAGAATAAAGCTGTGTTTTGTTGTGCTGGGTCCATCTAAATCCACTGCCTGTATTATGTGTGTTTGCATTACCAACGCTCATCATTGCAGTGCAAAATAACAAGCACCTGTATGCAGTGCTGATTGAAAGATTAAAGAAAAGGTGGAGGCTGCAGTGCTGGAAGGGCAGGGAGTGCTGCATGAATTAATTTGGTTGAAATGTTTGTCCAGCCTGAACTCAGCTCGCCCTGTTACTGTAGCTGCTGAATGATTCTAGGTCAGCCAGCTGCTTTTGGGCTGCCTCAACAGTAGCTGCAAGTCCCAACAAATCCTTGGCTGTGGCTGGCCTCTCATATTGCTGGTAGAACTGCTAACCTGTGCTATATGTGACGAATGGGAATATTTAATTCAAGCTACTGTCTTCCACACCTCTCTCATTAAAACTAATTGCTTGTCACTTTCCATTGGAAAATATGGACTTGTGAATGGAATATACTGGATGCACAATCACATTTACTGGAAGTATTTCCTTTGTCCCTGTGTTCTTCCCATTATTGGATTTTACTACTTTATTTTCACGAAAGCCTCTTAAAAATAAATGTTTTTTAAAATGTGATATATTAAACACCATAGTGATCTTCATTCTTGTGGGAAGGTAAACTGACCTCACCTAAATGGGTATATTTAGTCACCTCAGTATAAGCTATTTCAGGATGGCTTTAGGGAGTAAACCGAGTGCAAAGCTGGGCTAAACTGATCACTGTAGTTAGTTGAAGAATTTTATTGAGCTTTAGAAATTTACAAGTGTTGTTGAATCATTTCATTTTGTTAACACAATACTTTACGTCACTTCCCGGACCAGTTTAAGTCAGTTAGCTGGACAGCTGGTTCGTGATGCCGAGCGAGGCCAACAGCACAGGTTCAATTCCCGTATCGGTTGAGGTTATTCATGAACCTTCTCAACCTTGCCCCTCACCTGAGGTCTGTTGATCCTCAGATTAAGTCACCACTAGTCGGCTCTCCCCCTCAAAGGGGAAAGCAGCCTATGATCATCTGGCACTATGGCGACTTTACTTTCCAATCACGTATTTAGGGTTGGTAAGATTGTCAATATTTAGAAGACATTATGGAATACGGGCATTCCAGCTGTTTGTTGATAAAGAGCCATTGCAATTGGAAGTATTTGCACGAGGAAGATGGTAGCAGGGAAGAGAATGACAAACTTATCTCATTTGAATAGTATTGTTGTCACCCAAAGTAGCTTTTTAGCATAAGGAATCATCATTTACCCTCACCAGGCATCATTAGTCTATCTAGCAGAGTGTGAGGGAGATAAAGCTGAGATCAAAATGTTTTGTTGGGTAAGATAAGGGATATGGAAACTAGGTAGGTAAGTGAGTTTGAGGTGTAGACAAGTCATAATCTATCTGAATGGTGCAATAGGCTCGAGGAGCTGAATAGGCCTATTCTTGTTCTACTATGTCTATATTCAAATTCCCAACCTGGGATTTTTCGTGTTGTGCAAAACGCATTCTATTATATACTTAGATTTGCATATGAACCACAGTTATTTTATCTACACGTTGATGTGGGAGTGAGGGCACCAGGTGCAACTCTGGATTGAGTCCCCAGCACAGTTTAAATTCAATTTTTTGGAAGTAGAAAAACAAAAAGAAATTTATTTTTAGAATAAAATTTGCAATTTTAAAGAATTTTTAAAAAGCCACATTTCAGTATAACAGTAAGTGCTGTACCTGAGTTACTGTACATGTGATTTAATCCACTCCAACATTTTTCTTTTAGAAAAGTCCAAGTCAAGTCAAAGCAGCCGCAACTGTAGGATAATGGTTTTGACTGATTGAGGAATTGCAGAGTGCAGTTGTGGTATTGTTGCTGAGGTTGGAAATGCTGCCAAGCCACAAAACTCCAGATCTGGCCTTTTGTGAATATTGTGTAACTTGATTGGTGTTTTGTTTTCTTCACCAGAGTTTGCTCAAAGGTCCATATGCTAATAATCCCTGCTTTATGATCACTGTTCAGAATCAGCAAGTGTAGCAGCAAAGACCAGCCGCCTCATTTAAAACTGTGACAATACCTATACAACCATCTTTGGGGGAGCGAACTAAACAATGCACAAAAAGGAAGTTGAAATAAAGTTACAAAACTACCTACCTGTTTGAATATTTTCTATATTCAGTGGTCAAAGCTTGTCAGCATCCAGCTGCTGTTGTCTATTCCTGTACATACAGCCCTTTTGGGTTTCATAAATCTCTTCAGGACTTGCTATACATTGTGTAATTAATACCAAAGCTGTTACTTAGAGCATCCTGTTAGCACAAACAAGAAAGGGGAAATTTGTAAATTTTTATTTGTAAATCCACAAGCAAGGTGAAATGGAAGTACCTGCTCTGTTCTGGAATAATATCTGTTCATGTTCTTATGCAAGACCCAGCTCCAGAAAGTGCAAGTTATGAAATCTTCATTTGAGTATTGTTGAAAAAAGAGACATGCTATCATAACTTTTTTTTCTTGCACTTATCAGAACAGCTCGCAAGAAATTACCAACTGTAAAGGGGAACAACAATTTACAACTTGGTAATCATTTAAAAAAAATAAATTAAGTAATAAATTATGTTGGTAATTTCTTGTGAGCAGTTCTGATTATTTCAACATGAAAAGCTTTGATAACATCTTTTTTTTCAGTAATACTCAAGTTCTGCAATGCCAAACAACTATAAATCTTTATTCCTTTTGAAAGCTATAAACACCTTTCTCTCTTTAAAAGAACACGTTTCCTAATCAAAAATTCATATCTAAAAAAATAAACGTCTCCTCCCCTTTATTAAATATTTATATTGTTACTCGCTTTGTCCTTTTGAATTCTCAGCAATTGAACTGCCATAAAGGAGGAGGGTGAAGACAGTTGTGAAGCACACTTTGCATATAACATCCACGGGGCTAGTACTTAAGTTTGGAAAAGGTATGCAAACTCTGGGTGTGACCCAATGGCCACACTGCGCCCCAAAAGCAGCTTGCGCAGAATGGCCGTTGAAAGCTGGGAAACACCGCGAGACGTTGCAAGGGGAGTCCTGCCCACAGTGGTCGGGATCACTTTTTAACAACTCTGCATATTAGAGCAAGGCAGTAAGCCTGAATTTAATGTGCAGATTCCTGAGGTATTTGAGGCTTTGGGATTCAATCCCTTTTCCTCGGATACCTCGGGCGAACGCTGTTTGCTACTGATCCCCACAAACGGGGACCAGACAGAATGGCACTCGTGGGGGTCTCCAAGCGGATTGGAGGCACCCAGCTGAATGCCATTTGGACAGGATGGTGACCACCTGGGTGCCAGCCTAACAATGCCAGCTGGCAGGGGCATTGCCAAAGTGCCAGGTTGGCACTGCCAAGGTGCCAAGCTGGCATTTTTTGCACACGCGCGATCAGGTTGGGGGGTGTTGGGGGACGGCGTGTACTCTCCCATGTTGCGTTCGGGTTGGGAGTTTCGGGACGCCATTTAAAGATGGTGTCCTGATCTCTCGCTACAATGGGGAGTTCTGGTGAGTGGAGCTCCCTTTTGTAAAAAGCGGGGCTATGTGCAGCCTCTGCCTGCTCGTTCCCCATTCAGGCCCCTTATTCAAAGCGAGTTGCATTGAATAGCCATGTGTTTCTCGGCACTGTGGGTGCCGGGAAACACACGGCTAAATGCGCTCGCTCAGGGACTTTGTTCCCTTTTGGGAAGATCGCGCCCGCTATTCCTGAACTACCTGAGCATTGAGATTTGAGTGCAATGCCTACTCGACTGATGTACAAGACTAGGCTGCATATCATTGACCTGAAAGCAATATTTGGCTAATCAGTGATTTAATGAATGGTCCTTTGGTCTCCTGATTAATAGTCCTTGTTCTTAATGTTTTCATTGGCTGCTTCAGAACTCATAAATGAAAAGCCAGTTAAATAAACTGTGCAATGATAATTCTGATGACATTGACACAGTGACCAAAAATTGTTTTGATTCTGCAGTATGGTTAAAAGCAACACTTCATATCACATCCACTTTGCAATGCCAATCCCACAGACAATAATAAATACCTGTGAGGGAGTTGGAACACACTAACTTGATAAGGGGTTCAGATGACATAACAAATTTGAGAGGAAAATTTAAGCATTGATGAATGTCTGAATTCATGGATTATTTTCGCAATTTTAACTTGCTTCTGGTCATGTCCTTCTACTAAGAAGGGATCAAAAAGATATGTCCATAAGAATCATACTAGTCAATTCCTATGGTGTTGAATTGGGAAACGAGCCTTAACTAATTTTCAGGCATAGTGCAATTTAAAGAAAAAGCTAAATTAAATCAAGCTGCACAGATGCAATTCAGTAATATATGATGTCCTTATTTTATATAATACTTCAATTTTCTGTTACTATTTACAGTTGAATAACAAAAAGTACCACTGTTTAGTAACTTGATTATATTGGCACCATCCTTTTAATTTTTATTTGTTCATGGGGTGAGGGTGGCATTAGCAAGACCAGCGTTTATTGTCCTTCCCTAATTTTGCTTGAATAGGTGGCAGTGAGCCGCCTTCATGAACTACTGCTGACCATGTGGTGTAGAAAAGCCCACGAGACAGTTCAGGCGAAAGTTCTAGGATTTTGATCCAGAGTGAAGAAACTGGTATCGTTCCAAGTCAGAATGGTGTGCGAGTTGGGAAATTTGCAGATAGTGGAACACTATGTGCTTGTGTGCACTGTGAGCACTGTGTGCATGCTGCCCTTGTTCTAGGTGATAGAGACCAGTGAGTTTGGAAGGTGCCATTGAAGGAGAGTTGGTGAGTTGGTGCATTGCATCCTGTAGATGGTACACACTGTTGCCAAGTTAAACCAGGGGTGGAGGTTCTATATTATCTATGCTCAAAATGGTAGACAGCCTTATCTGCTGATGTACATCTCTCAGTATTTGGTTTTTCTATCATTATATGCAGCAAAAACAGCATTTGACAAATTATAGTTTTAAAATATGATTATTTCTAATTTATGGCAACCAGAAGACATAACACTTTAGCCTAAAGACTGATCAGCAGGACAACATCTTTGTTTATTTTTATTAGTATTGGCAGGTTGTAGTGCAATTAAACTGGGATAAACCAGGAAAATGCCAGCATTGTACATACACAATCAGCCAGTGCTAACCACTGTGCCACCAAAAGCCAGGGACAAACCCTGGTTCGATGGAGTGCAGGATCCACATCGTCTGGTAGATGGCCAGGATCAGCACCAAGCACACCTTAAAATGGGATGTCAACCTTGTGAAGCTATAACATAGGACTACATGCCAGACAAAGGAAACAGCACAAGATAGGCATAGCCAAGTGATCCCACACCAAAGGATCAGATTTAAGCACCACAGTCCTGCCATATCCAGTCATGAATGGTGGTGGACAATTCAACAGCTCACTGAAGGAAGAAGCTCCACAAATACCCTCACCCTCAAGGTGGGGGACCCCAGAACATCAGAACAAAAGACGAGGCTGAAGCCTCTTCAAGTATCTTCAACCAGAAGTACTGAGTGGATGATTCATCTCAGCCTTCTCCTCCCCAGCATTGTAGGTTCCAATCTTCAGCCAATTTGATTCACTCCATATGATATCAAGAAATGGTAGAAGACTTTGGATGGAGCAAAGGCTATAGGTCCTGACAATGACAATGATGTGGCAATAGTACTGGAGACTGTGCACCAGAACAAGCTGCACCCCTAGCCAAGCTGTTCCAGTAGGGTTACAACACTGGCATCTACCAGACGATGTGGAAAATTGCTCAGGTATGCCCTGTCCACAAAACACAGGACAAACCCAACGTGACCAATTACCATTCCATCAGTCTACTCTCAATCATCAGAAAAGTGGTGGAAGAGGTTACTGACAGTGCTATCAAGCGGCACTTGCTCAGCAATAACCTGCTCACAGATGCTCAGTTTGGGATCCACCAGGACCACTCAACTCCTGACCTCATTTTAAACTTAGACCTGAACTTCAGAGGATGAGTGAGAATGATTGCCCTTGACATCAAGGTAGCATTTGACCGAGTGAGGCATCAAGGGGTCCCAGCAAAACTGAAGTCAATGGGAATCGGGGAAACTTTCCACAGGTTGAAGATAGTTGTGGTTTTTGGAGGTCAATCATCATAATCCTAGGACATATAGGAGTTCATCGGGGTAGTGATGTTCATGGCACACAAGTGCCAGACAATGACCATCTCCAACAAGACAGAATCTTACAATCGCCCATGACATTCAATAGCATTACCATCTCCAAATCCCCCACTATCAACATTCTGGTGCTTACTATTGACGGGAAACTGAACTGGACCAGCTATATAAATACTGTGAGTACAAGAGCAGGTCAGAGGTTGGGATTTCTGTACAGAGTACCTCCCTCCTGACTCGCCAAAGCCTGTCCACCATCTACAAGTCAAGAATGTGATAAAATACTTGATAGGATGAATGTAACTCCCAACAACACAAGCTCAACACCATTGAGGATAAAGCAACATGCTTGATTGATAACGCATCCAAACCTTATATATTCACTTCCTCCACCACTGATGCACAATAGTAACAGTGTACCATCTATAATATGCACTGCAGCAACTCATCTTCAACAGCATCTTCCATAATCCCAAGTTCAATCACCTACAAGGACAAAGACAGCTGATGTGTGGAAAATCACCACCTGGAAATTTCCCTCCAGGTCAGGCACTATCCTGACTAGGAATTGCATCCTCTGTCCTTCATGGCTGGGTCAAAATCCTGGAACTCCCTCCCTGACAACATTGTGTGGGTACCTAGTCTACATGGACTGCCATGGTCAAGAAGTATGTCTTATTAACCATTTTCCAAATTTCAATCATTTGTTCATAGTAACCCCCCAGTCCCTGTGCTCCTGCACCCCCTTAAGAAATGTATCCCCTGTTTAATATCGCCCTTCCTTGTTCTTCCAACTAAAATGTATCATTTCACACTTCTCTGTATTAAATTTCATGTATCATATGTCCAGCATTCCTCCTGCCATATATGCCCTCTTAAAGGTGGCCTCACAGTTAGCAATATTTCCAAGTTTTGTGTATCAGTAAATTTTGAAATTGTGCCCTGTACATCTAGGTCATTAGTATATATCGAGAGAAACAGTGATCCTAAAATGGATGCTGGAGAATCCCACTATAAATATTCCCACAGATGGAGCAACAACGTTCACCACTATTCTGTTTCCTTTTTAAAAATAAATTTATCGAGTACCCAATTCATTTTTCCAATTAAGGGGCAATTTAGCGTGGCCAATCCACCTACACTGCACACCTTTGGGTTGTGGGGGCGAAACCCACGCAAACACGGTGAGAATGTGCCAATTCCACACCGACAGTTACCCAGAGCCGGGATCGAACCTGGGACCTCGGCACTGTGAGGCAGCTGTGCTAACCACTGCATCACCGTGCTGCCCCCCCACTATTCTGTTTCCTGTCACTTGGCCAACTTTGTGTCCATGCTGTCACTGTCCCTTTTATTCTATTGGTTTCAACTTTGCTGACACTTATGTGGCATGTTTATCAAACATCTTTTGGAAGTTCATGTACATAATGACATATTCTTATTAAGTAGGAACTTACAAATCTCTTTTCCCTGTGCCTCAGCTACCTCCTCTTTCACTCTGTCTTTGACAGCATCTTCATTTAGTACCTCAGCCAAGTCAAATCCCTCATAATAATTACTCAATAGTTTTCATGCAGCTCTGTAATTTGTTTGCAAATTTGTTCCTCAATATTTTTCCCACTAGTTGTAAGCCTATAGAATACTTGAGCAATGCAACGGTATTTCTGTTGTTTCCTGGCTGTAACCAAATAGACACCTCCAGGACATCCTGTCTCCAGCACTGTAATATTATCCTTAATTAGTACTGCAATTCCTCCTACTCCTTTCTTTCCTTCTGTATCTCACTGGAACTCCTTGTATTCAGGAATAATTAGTACATCCAGTCCTACCCTTTTATGAACCAAGTCTCCATTATTGCAATAATATCCTCCCACATGGCTACCTGTGCCTGCAGGTCACTAATCTTATTTCCCACACTCTTTGGGTTCACATATATGCACTATAAACCTAATTTAGGTCTTATTGTGTTCCCTCCTATTCTGACCCTATCATACTATTTCTTACTTTCTATGTCTCCTCCAATTCTTTGTGCACCTTGTTTTTCATCCCTATTGTTACCTTCTGGTTCCCATTCACTTGCCAAGTTATATTAAACCCTCCCTAATAGCACCACCACCAAACAGCCCCGCAAGGACATTTTTCCTGGGTTCAACTGCAACCCGCCTGGCTTATTCATCTTCCATCTTCCTATGAACACGTTGCAATGTCCCAAAGATCTGAATCCCTCCCTCCTGCACAAACTCTCCCGCCACACTTTCATCTGCTCTATCCTCCCATTTCTGTACTCAGTAGCATGGGTATTGGAAGGTTACTACTTTTCAGTCCTGCTTGCTGATCACTTTCCTGACTCCCTAAAATCTGCCGGGTGGACATCATCCCTTCTTCTACCTTTGTTAGTTGATATTTATATGGCCATGACTGCAAGCTGTTCACTCTCGGTTCTCAAGAGTGCTCTATAGCTGTTCAGTGACGTCCTTGACCATGACCGACATCAGGGAGGCAACTTATCATCCTCATTTTGTGTCTGTCTGTTACCCTAACTACAGAATCCCCTGCATCCCCCTGTACAGCTTAGCCAGTTGTGGTGCTGTGAACTTAGTTCTGGCAGTTCTAGCACTTCCTAGAGGAACCTACATTTTTGCCAGTAATCAGAACAGGTTGGAAACTGAGATGTACTCCTGGAACTACTGCACTACCTGCCCGGCCTTTCTTGACTGCCTGACAGTCACCCATTCCATTTCTGCCAACATACCCTGAAGCTGTGGAGTGACCACACCCTGAACTTGTTTACACAAAATTCTCAACCCGCGGATGTACCGCAGTGACATCAGCTGCTGCTCAAGCTCCAAAACCTGGAGCTGATGACCCTAATAACATGCATAGCTAATTCATCTAACCTGCACATCATTGGGCTGTGGGAGGAAACCCTGCAGACACGGGGAAAAAGTGCAAACTCCACACAGTTACCCGAGGTCGGAATCGAACCCGGGACCCTGGTGCTGTGAGGCAGGTGTGCTAACACCGATCTACAGTGAAAAGTATTGTTCAGCGTACAGTCGAAACAGATCATTCCATACATGAATACGTAGAAGATATTATAAATATATAATGTAAGTACATAAATATAAGACACCGAGTGCAGCTTAAGGAATATAGTGCTACAACTGTAGAGAAGAAGGGTAGAAAGATCAGTTTAGTCCATAAGAGGGCCATTCAGGAGTCTGGTAACAGCGGGGAAGAAGCTATTTTTGAGTCCACTGGTGCATGTCGTCAAACTTTTATAACTTCAGTTCGATGGGAGAGACAATAACCCGGGTGGAAGGGGTCTTTTATTATGCTCCCCGCTTCCACAAGGCAGCGGGAGGTGTAGACAGAGTCAATGGATGGGAGGTGGGTTTGTGTGATGGACTGGGCTGTGTACACAACTCTCTAGTTTCTTATGGTCTTGGGCTAAGCAGTTGCCATACCAAACTGTGATACAGCCAGATAGGATGCTTTCTATGGTACATTTCTAAAAACTGGTAAAGAGTCGTTGTGGATGTGCCGAATTGTCTTAATTTCCTGAAGAAGTAAAGGTGCTGTTGTGCTTTCTTGGTCGTAGCGTCAACATGGGTGGACCAGGACAGATTGTTTACACTTAGGAACCTGAAGCTGTCAACCATCTCCACCTCGGCAGTGCTTTACAGTGCTTCTGCTGTACTCCCCTACAGGTGATGGTGGAAGTGTCCTGAATGAACTGTGTATCTTCTTAATTGGACCCGAGTCATTTTATGGCAGTACGTATGAGCCTTTGTGAATTTCCACTTCTTCCCCTTAGAATGGATTAATAATCAAGTGCTTTACATATTTTTTAATGAGCTGTCTATCTTGCACACCCCACGGCTCCAGCATTTAATTTCAGTCAGAACTTTATCTAATTTACAAGGTGTAGATGGTCTTGTCCTGAAATGTACACCTTCCAAGTGTATGTGCTTCAGAAACTTAGAACATGTTGTGGGATTAGGCCTCTTCATAATTCAAGCAGGCCGTTCAATCACAAAACATACTCGTAATCAATCGCGACACCTGCTTTAGTTTAAATTTATTGCAGTTGGACTTAGCCATTTGCTGTTTTTGTAAACAGTAAAAAGAAATGGCAAAACTTAATGACCTCTAATATTAAGTGGTTTTTTAAAAAAATGAATATTGTATCATGTAGTAACTTATTAAGCCAGGTAAATCAGCATGGCAGTAAAATGTAACTGACACTGGTTGGCATGAATCTTGATCACTGACATGTAGTTTTGGCAGACTTGCTCAGCTGGATGGATGTGTGTACTTTGTGACATATTATAATGCATTTAGAATATTTATCCGAATTGTCTGCTTTTTTGAAATACTGGAAAATTCTTGAGATGTTTTCTGAAACTATGTTACCTCAGATGCTCTGGGCTAAAACTACCGGTGTTTCCTGTTTGGGAGAAGGCTCGCTATATGTAATCTGATCCTTGATTAATTGTATAAATTAAACATGTCACAAAATTGTAAGATGTGGGGAGGCAGCAATAAGTGGTTTTAACAGAATGAAGATGCCATTAAAGATTATTTAAGATTCTTGCTGTGTACAATTCATCATCATCTCTGAATGAGAAAAGGGGTTATTTTGCTCTGTTCTGTGACATTTGTAACTTTCCCCAGTTAGGACCCGAATACAAAAACCTCCCACCCAGAAATAACTTTTCAGCTCAAATGTTGTGAAAATGGTCAATGAGTTGTGTTTTTTTCATAAAGATGTATGTAAGTAAATCCTGTTTGGATAGTGACAAACAAGATGCTACTGTTGATGAGAACTGCCGATTTCATTTGTTGCCGCAAATGTGAGCAGTTGAATTGTTCAAAAATTATGTTTAAAAGGAAATTATTGTTACTGAAAAGCAGTAGCTTTTGTGTTTGTGTGAATGTGTGACAGAATGATGTAATTCGGTTTGCAATGGCATACTTTGCATTGCCGAGCAAAACTGTGTTACTTGCACATGATGTCATCACAATGGGCAACTACTTGTCTTCTTTCTACAAAGTGACAATAGCCATCACGTACCACTGCCATTAATAAAGCCTCTAGAAATCAGAGACTCAAATGTTTACTGCCCCTTTTAAATGTGTAAAAATAAAGTTCTAAATGATTGTTCCATGTGTCTGGGCAGAATTCCTATTTAATTGTGATAAACTGCTGGTCAGAGCCAAAGAGGGCTGGCTGTTTGATGAGGACTTGCTGTATTTTTTTAAGCATGAAGAAGGTTAATTTTGGCTCCTGAGAGGAGGGAAATGCTAGGAAATGACTGCAGTCTATCACATCCTGATTAACAAAAACTGCATTTGAAAAGCTGTGATCGCATAATGGAAAGAAACTATGGGCGTGAGTCTCCCAAGAAATTTGTAAGTTCATTTGTGGCGGGTTTTTCAGGGAGCTTCTCGGCGGGTTCCCCACCGCTATTCAATGACACTTAATCACTTTTTTGGACCCATTTTGAAAGGGTTTTCCGATCTCCAAGTGAGCTTGTGGGCCCCCCACATCCACCACCCATGGGCAATATCACTCCCGACACACACGGTCACTACCCCCCCCCCCCCCCCCCCCCCCCAAGTGAGGACACCCCGTTATGGGGTTCCTGGGGCTCCCTCCACTTCAGGCCCCCTTAGTGCACCCCCTCCCTTCCAAGATCCCCACTCATCACGCCCCCAAGCTCCCGGAGGCCCCTACTTACCTGACCTGCACACCCCTACCCTTCAAACCTCCCTCCCACCTTCATTTCATGGATATGGCCCCTCCCTCGGGCCCTGACCCTTGTCAGTGCCACTCTGGAACCCTTGCACTGGCACCCAGGCAGTGCTCCAGCCAGCTTGGGAGTGCCGGAAGACCCCCCCGGGTACTGTTTCACTTGGTTCATGTTTGTGTGGACCAGCACTGATTGGCACCCTGCTGCAGCCTCCCTGTGGAGGCCGGAGAATTGAGGGAGGCCGGTGTACCCAGAGTGGTCTTAAGTAGGTTTAAGGTAGGTCTTAAGAAGGTTTAAGACCCACTTCCGAGAGCACTTTTTGTCATGCCCATTTTGGGTAGAGTTCTGACTCTGATGCCTTGCGGGACCTGGGTGCAGCTTATATTGTCCTGCGGCCTTCAATGCTCCCGGCAGGCTTCCTCTGGGAGTTCTGGGGCCGGAGGGCTCCGACTCAATGGTAGGCGGCACATGCACACTGTGCCGCCCTGTCCTGTGTGCTGACTTTGAACACAGCCTCATCAAACGGGTGGAACCCGGGGGAGATGGTGGCCACCGTCGCCACTTCATGGGACGGGTCCAAATTGGCTCTGAGTGTCCCCTCCTCCCACTCAGTGCCCATAGGTCCCTTGGGTTCACCTTGGGACATAGAGGCTGCTGGTTCGAGCCCTGGATGCCCCTGCATCATCTGGCTCTGCCAGCCCTGGCAGTTCCCTATGGTCTGCACCATTGTGTCAATGCTCTCGGTGAGCTCCTCAGTGATTGGGCTATGTTCTGCAGGGCCTCGGCAATGCCATCTGAAACTGGGACAAGCTCTGCAGCGCCTCGGCCATTCCCATCTGAGAGCGGGACATGTCCCACTGAACCTCATCATGGTCAGCCTGTTACTGGATGGTATCACCCAGCGAGGCAGACATACTGCCGAAACCCTCAGCTATGGCCGTCACCGACTCCGCGACGCCTTGGACACCTTCACTAATAATACCGACTTTGTGCACCAGGCTCTCCACTGTGGTCGCCACCCTTGCAGTGTTGGCCTCAGCGCCACCCATTGCCGGCGATTTCTCCTGCGCCCGTAGCCTCTGGGACTCCACAATTCAGCTATGGACCTGCTGGAGTGTCGCTGATATCTCGCACGAATGTCCCGGCCACTCCCTAATGTCTCCATCAATTCCAGGATGATCACTTCCATCAGGCTGGGACTCAGCTGAGTCCTGGGATCCAACAGATCTCCGACTGCGTCTGGCCTGGGTTTCCTGCCTCCACCAGATTGTGCCCCAGAAGCTGACCAATAATATTTCCCACTGAGGTGCGTGTGTCTGTACTGGTGGAGCGTGGGGATGACAGCTGTGATGCCTCGATCATGGCATCGTCGGAGTTCTCCTCCAAGGTGATCTCCTGGGAGGTGGCTACCCGGGATGGGCCGCCGCTTTTGGCTGGAGGATCTGCGGGAGAATGGACATGTGGTCAGTGGGAGGGATGGGTCAGTCAGTAAGGCAATAACAACTCACATCTGACAGGTTCTTTGGTTGGGACCCAGTGGTTCCTCACCTCTGCGGCGTCTGCCAGCCTCTGCGTGGGTGACCACCCTGTCCTCAGCCACCCCAGTCACCTCCAGAGCCCCCTCAAAGGAGGTGAGGATTCCTTTGTCTGACACACCACCGCCAGTCTGGGCCACCTCCTGGAGATTGTGGGAGAGCTTTTCCTGAGGAGAGACAGAGAGGGCATTGTTAACCACATGTGTAGTTCACAGTGGTGGTGGTGGTGGTGGTTGGGGGGGGCGCGGGGGGTGATGGGAGGGTTCAATTGGGGGCGGCGATGTGAATGAAGGAAAGGGGTGTGTGAAGGATGGGTTGCGTGGATTGATGGGAGAGGGGGGACGGAGGGTTGGGGGTCGCATGGACAGTTGGGGGGTGGACGCTCGTGTGGGGACGGAATGGTCCCGGGGAAGTGGGGAGGAGGGTAGGGCTTTGGTGTCTACTCGCTCGTGCTGCCCGGTGTAGATTGTTGACCTTTTTCTGGCACTGGATGCAAGTCCTCCTGTTCACGGCGCTGACAGCCACTGCCACCTCGTCCCAGGCAACACTTAACTGCCCCTATGGCTGACCCACCAGGACCTTCGGGGGAACAGGATACCCCTCCTGGCCTCCACTGCGGAGCCACTAGCAGTCTCCCCAGATCTGCATCCCCGAAACTTGTGGTTGGTCTCCTGGGCGCCATTGTTGCAAGCTGTCTGGGGTTGGCTGAGTAAGTGCTGCTTGACCTTGTTTAATTTGATTTGATTTATTATTGTCACATGTATTAGTATACAGTGAAAAGTATTGTTTCTTGCTTGCTATACAGACAACGCATATCGTACATAGGAAGGAAGGAGAGACGGCAAAATATAATGTTACAGTCAGAGCTAGGGTGTAGAGAAAACATCAACTTAATACGAGGTAGGTCCATTCAAATGTTTGATGGCAGCAGGGAAGAAGCTGTTCTTGAGTCGGTTGGTACGTGACCTCAAAACGTTTGTATCTTTTTCTTGACGGAAGAAGGTGGAAGAGAGTATGCCCGGGGTGTGTGGGGCCCTTAATTATGCTGGCTGCCTTTCCGAGGCAGCGGGAATTGTAGACAAAGTCAATGGATGGGAGGCTGGTTTGCGTGGTGGATTGGGCTACATTCACAACCTTTTGTAGTTTCCTGCGGTCTTGGGCAGAGCAGGATCCATACCAAACTGTGATACAATCAGAAAGAATGCTTTCTATGGTGCATCTGTAAAAGTTGGTGAGAGTCCCAGCTGACATGCCAAATTTTCTTAGTTTTCTGAGAAAGTAGAGTCGTTGGTGGGCTTTCTTAACTATAGTGTCGGCACGAGGGGACCAAGACAGGCTGTTAGTGATCTGTACACCTAAAAACTTGAAGCTCTTGACCCTTTCTATTTTGTTCTCATTGATGTAGACAGGGGCATGTTCTCCACTATGCTTCCTGAAGTCGATGACAATCTCCTTCGTTTTGTTGACATTGCGGAAGAGATTATTGTCTTCGCACACCAGTTCACTAGGTTCTCTAGTTCATTCCTGTACTCTGTCTCGCCATTGTTTGAGATCCGACCCATTATGGTGGTGTCATCAGCAGATTTGAAAACCGAGTTGGAGGGGAATTTGGCCACACAGTCATAGGTGTATAAGGAGTATAGTAGAGGTTGAGGACACAGCCTTGTGGGGCACCGGTGTTGAGGATGATCGTGGAGGAGGTTTTGTTGCCTATCCTTACTGATTGTGGCCTGTGGGTTAGGGAGGAGACGAGGCCCAGGCCACGGAGTTTGGAGATGGGTTTCGTAGGAATAATGGTGTTGAATGCTGAGTTGTAATCAATAAATTGGGCAGCACGGTAGCATTGTGGTTAGCACAATTGCTTCACAGCTCCAGGGTCCCAGGTTCGATTCCGGCTTGGGTCACTGTCTTTGTGGAGTCTGCACATCCTCCCCGTGTGTGCGTGGGTTTCCTCCGGGTGCTCCGGTTTCCTCCCACAGTCCAAAGATGTGCAGGTTAGGTGGATTGGCCATGCTAAATTGCCCTTAGTGTCCAAAATTGCCCTTAGTTACTGGGTTATGGGGGTAGGGTGAAGGTGTGGGCTTGGGTAGGGTGCTCTTTCCAAGGGCCGGTGCAGACTCGATGGGCTGAATGGCCTCCTTCTGCACTGTAAATTCTATGATAGGAGTCTGACATAAGTGTCTTTGTTATCTCAGTGTTCCAGGGTTGAGTGCAGGGCCAGGGAGATGGCGAGTGCTGTGGACCTGTTGTAGTGGTATTGGTTGTTAGCAGGGTGGGTGACGAGTGCTGTGCCGGCTAATCAGCTGGCGAGTCTCCATTTGCGGCGATTAGCCTGTTAAGTGGACCTATTAACTTTGAATAGCGTTGCCTGCCTCACTAGACTGAGCACCGGGAAGCTCGCACAGTTCCCTCTTGCTACAACACTTTGAAATCTTTCTGGAGTATCGTGCCCAGACTTAGATTATTTTGCTGTCACTTGATAGTAGTGATGGGATAGCTTTGGTCATTTTGTGAAGCAAATTGTTTTGCACAATGCAAATTGCATTATTTTCCTTCTTTTTTTTTGCACCCCTCCCCCCCACCCCCATCGCCATCCTAATCAACCAATCAGCACTTGTGGCTCCACATTTATTTTATGGTGTATCGAATGGTGTATAAATGGTGATAGGCTGGCAATCTGGCAGGGTGAACTGAATTCTATGTATTTTGACATGGTATGCTAGCTGTGGCACTGTACAGGAACATTATTGCACATCTGTGGACATTCACAAGTATTGATCCATCCTTAATTTTACTTTCGCTTTTTCTTTCCTCTTCATCACATATAGAGAGCGATTTAAAGAGTAGTATTAGTGCTCAAATCTATTTATTCCCTTGGAACTTTCTGGAATGCCATGCAAATCATAATTTCTGTTGGGGATGGTTAGCACTGCCAAATGGATTTGATGAGAATGTTGCCTGAATGCTCTGTGATGATATTGACACACTACAAATATAGGAGGAAGTCCAAGATTCTGTTCCATCATATATAATACAGTTTGCATTATTTTAGGACTACAGTATTAACAAAACTGATATGTTGGGCAGGATTCTCCGTCCCGCCAGGATCATTTTCTGGCACGGCCATTCCCGCCGGCAGTGGGATTCTCCATTTCCACAACTGGTCGATGGGATTTCCCATTGTGACCACCCCACGCCTTTGGGATATCTTTGGCCGTGCCAGCGAAGCAGAGGATCCTGCCGACGGAGAATCCTGCAGGTTGTAATTACTATGGCAAGCAGTTGTATTAAAGATCTGTTAAGGCATGGTGTACCTGGGAATTCCTCCAAGGATCCCCGATACTGCTTCTGGGAGATGTATTCTTTTGCACCTTTTATCCAATCCTCTGAATGCTGACCAATTGTGAACTTTGTGGCTTAACTTTGGAATAATAAAACTCCTCCAGCGGGATATGGATAGGCTGAGTGAGTGGGCCTGTGCATGGCATTTGCAGTATAATGTGGGCAAATGTGAGGTTATCCAGTTCGGTAGCAAAAGTAGGAAGGCAGATTATTATTTGAATGGGTGTAAATTGAGGAGAGGTGGATACTCAGCGAGACCTTGGTGCCATCGTGCATCAGTTGCTGAAAGTAAGCACGCAGGTACAGCAGGCAGTAAAGAAGACAAATGGTATGTTGGCCTTCATAGCGAGAGAATTTGAGTATAGGAATAGGGATGTTTTACTGCAATTGTATAGGGTATTGGTGAGGCCACACCTGGAGTATTGTGTGCAGTTTTGGTGCCCTTATCTGAGGAAGGATGTTCTTGCTATGGAGGGAGTGCAGTAGAGGTTTACAGGCTGATTCCTGGGATGGCAGGACTGTCATATGAGGAGAGACTAAATCGGTTAGAATTATATTCATTGGAGTTTAGAAGAGTGAGGGGATCTCATAGAAACTTATAAAATTCTAACAGGATTAGACAGGGTAGATTCAGAAAGAATATTTCCGATGGTGGGGGAGTCCAGAACTTTATCATAGAATTTACAGAGCAGAAGGAGGCCATTCGGCCCATCGAGTCTGCACCGGCTCTTGGAAAGAGCACCCTACCCAAGGTCAGCACCTCCACCCTATCCCCAGAACCCAGCAACCCCACCCAACATTAAGGGCAATTTTGGACACTAAGGGCAATTTATCATGGCCAATCCACCTAACCTGCACATCTTTGGACTGTGGGAGGAAACCGGAGCACCCGGAGGAAACCCACGCACACACAGCGAGGATGTGCAGACTCCGCAGAGACAGTGACCCAAGCCGGAATCGAACCTGGGACTCTGGAGCTGTGAAGCAATTGTGCTATCCACAATGCTACCGTGCTGCCCTTCAACTAGGGGTCATAGTTTGAGGAAAGGCGTAAACCTTTTAGGACTGAGGTAAGGAGAAATTTCTTCACCCAGAGAGTGGTGAATCTGTAGAATTCACTGTTACAGAAAGTAGTTGAGGTGAAAACATTGTGTAATTTCAAGAAAGAATTAGATATGGCTCTTGGGGCAAAAGGAATCGAGGGATATGGGGGAAGGTGGGATCAGGGTATTGAACTTGATGATCAGCCATGATCATAATGAATGGCGGAGCAGGCTCGAAGAACCGAATGGCCTTCTCCTGCTTCTATTTTCTATGGATGTTTCAATGTATGTTCAATAAAAGTGATTTGTTATAAAGGAGGTGCATGAAGAAGTGTTAGGTTTCGTTCTTTCCCTGTCTAGGTTTCTACTTTGTAGTTGCTAACTTACCTATTTGGTTCCACAAAAACTCTAGTACCTCAGCCATGCATCTTTCTTTGATGTGCAGTCCTAGACAATGAGAGCCAGCAAGCTATTTGGTTACGAAGGGCAGTTGACCTTGATTCTGGACTCACAGAATCTACATAGAACATTTTTCCAGCATGGGTCAGTGGCTAACAATTAACATTGACAACCCTGACCTCTCCAACTCTTCTTCTCCAGTCCATGAAAGTATAGAGCTTCCAGCAAACTTCTCAAAAATCAGGGATCAAACCACATCAGGGATCAAACCAAGGAACTACCAAGTCTATATGGTTCGGGCAGTAAAGGTTTAATGTTAATGCTGGATTTTGAAATAATCTGGAAAATTATTGAATGGACCATTAATTTACACGAGACAGAGAGTTGAAGTGAACAGTGGCTTTAATCAACTAGAACAGTGCCTGCCTGCGACTGCTGTGCAATGAGAGCCGCCTACAGGGCAGCTGCTCTCTATACCTCCCCTCAAGGAGGCGGAGCCAGGAGCGGAGCCCACAAGGGCACCAACATGATACAATCAGTGTAGTACAGTACAATGGTCCATAGGTGGAGCCCACATGGGCAACAGCGTGGTACAATGTAGTACAGTGGTGAATGGTTACTATGATACATTCACCACAATTATTGAGAGAGAAAAATGCAGATCAATTAATGAGGATGTTTCTTCGACGATGACTGTCACTTATTTATTAATTCCCAGCACTAGTAGAAATGGTGGGATAAAGGGAACGATTATGTTGCCACAGGGGTCTTCTGGCAACCATTAAGAGGCTTCTGATACAACTTTAAAATGCCTTGTACCTTTTTGTATCCGACTGCTTTTGCAGTGTCTATTTTTGTAGAAGAAAATTGCTCAGGGATGAATCCCTGGGGCTTTGCGCAGCAGTGCATACCTTTTTAACTAATTTGATGTGTTTGTGGAAACCATCATTGGTGTTTAATAATTAACCCATTGAATACCATTGCATTACTCATTTTTGTAGTCTTCAAAGAAATGACCAAAATTTTCAATAAAATTATCGCTCTAGAATTCAGCTCTTAAAATTGTGTTTTAAAATTTAAAGGAGCTTATTTTGGCAGTTTTTAAATGATCTCTTTTTAGAAAGTTACTTGGACAGCTCAATGTTTGAAAAGTTATTATGGAGTAACACACTTAATTAAATGTAATTATTTTTTCAGTGAAGGTTGGGTACTTCTGCTAGTATTGCAGCACCCCTTAACCATCACTGGTTGTGCAAAAATCGCTTGATGTTATTTTCCAAAAAGCATAAATGGTCGCTATATGTGCCTGCAATAGACAGAATGTTATTTTTTTCCTCTCCCACCCAGGCCCCCTCATTCACCCCTTTTTCTGCTATATATTGCTGACTATATTGAACTACAACATAATTTTGCTTCCAGTTTCAATGCTCTTATCTTAGCATGGTCCATCTCTGACTCTTCCATTCCTTGACATCTCTGTCCCTGGGACTCTGGAGATATACCATCAGCCAATGTTAACTGTAAGCCCAATGACTCCCACAGTTACCTTGACTATACTTCCTTACGCCTTGAATCTTGTAAGCACTCTATTCCATTTTCCCAGTTGGATGATGGAATCTTCCAAACTAGCAATTCCAATATGCCTTCTTTTCTCCTCAATTTAGGATTTTCCATAGCCATGATTGGCTGAACTCTCAGTGGTCTGTTGTATTTTGCACACTTCTGCTCTCGACCATTCATCACCCTCCCAGAACCATAGTAAGGTCCCTGTTGTCCCACCCACCATCCTCTGTATTCAATTTTCTTTGCCATTTCCTCCACCTCCAGTGTGATAGCCAACACCAAATACATCTTCCCTTTCAGCATTCCAAAGGGACTTTTCCCTCTACGAGACCCAAGTCCCCTCCTCAGTCTCCACCTTTCCTAGGACACTTCTCCATGCAAGTGCAAGAAATCCAAGACCCCAAACACTTTTTCCAGATGGAACAGCAATTTACTTTAAAACTTTTTTCAATTTAGTACACTGTATTCACTGTTCACGATGTGGCCTCCTTTAAGTCTGGAACGCCGCCGTTCAGTCCACAAGCATGCACCTATACTTTTGTTCACCCGTCATTTTCATTTTCCATCTTGCTTCCATCTGAGTTTTCTATCCTCAGCCTCCTGCAGTGTTCCAATGAAGCTCAATACAAGTTAAAGAAACTGTACCTCCTCTGATAACTGGGCATCTTACTGCCTTCTCTGCTCAACATTGAGTTCAACAATTTTAGATCATGGGCTGGATTCACTGTTTTTGAGACTAAGTGTTGATGCCAGCGGAGGAACTGTGGCGTTTTCCGACAAAAAATATTGGCGCCAACCCCTCACCGATCCGGAGACCGGTGAGGGGCTAGCAGCCGCGGCTGAATAAAGCCCCCAGCTCCCATGATAATCGCCTGGAGAATGGGCAGATCCGTGGCCACGCATGCACATGGCGACGCCCTGCAGCGTAAAACATGGCGCCAGCCGCGCGTGGACCTGACCTGCCAGATAGTGCCCCCCTGGCCAACCCCCACCAGCCCTCGCGGAAGCCCCCCGGCCAGAAGCATGGCTCCCGCCCGACTTTGGCGGCGCTGGACACAGTCTGCAGCTGCCACGCCGGGTTCCTGACCGCTGAGACCACACTTCAACCATGTGGTCGGGATTTTGGCGCATCGGGAGAGGACCTTCAGGTGACGCGCTAATGCCGTTCCAACAGTGTGCGGTGCGCAATGCAGTTACGCCATTTCGAAGGTGGCAGAGGATACAAAACTGTTGCAAAACAGGCGCCGCCCCTGATTTCGCCGTCGGAGGGGATTCTCCGATTACAAAATTAGCCTCGGGGAGTGATGAATCCTGCCCTGTATCTTTTGCTCTCATTTTGGGTTTTATTTGTCATTTTTCTTTCTCTGCCTTGTTTCTCTCATTTCCCTTCCTTTGCTTTCAGATTAAGAAGTCTTACAACACCAGGTTAAAGTCCAACAGGTTTGTTTCAAATCACTAGCTTTCAGAGCTCTGCTCCTTCGGCAATGCTCCGAAAGCTAGTGATTTGAAACAAACCTGTTGGACTTTAACCTGGTGTTGTAAGACTTCTTACTATGCTCACCCCAGTCCAACGCCGGCATCTCCACATCATTGCTTTCAGATGACAGTATTCAGGAACCTGCTATTCACAACTTCTCTAGACACACATTTTGTTTTCTTACTTGTCCTGTTTCCACTCCATCTGGCTTTGCACCATGAAACCTCTTGTCCTGTTACCTCTTCTGCCCTTTACCCTCTTACAGACCTTCCGTTTTTTTTCTTTCTCCCACCTTCCTCCTCTTGTTTAAACACATCACATTTCTAATTTTTCCCGGTTCTGATGAAAGGTCACACAGCTGAAATGTTAAACTGTGTTTCTCTCCACAGATGCTGCCTGACCTGCTGAGTAGTTCCAGAATTTTCTGTTTTTATTTCAGACTTCCAGGGCGGGAATCTCTAATCCCGCGGCAGAGTGTCCACACCGTCGTAAACACCGTTACGTTTTACAATGGTGTGAACGGGTCGACCCAAATACTAATTCTGGCCCTTACAAGGGGCCAGCATGGCACTGGAGCGGTTCACGCCGCTCCAGCTGCTGATCCCGGCGTGAACTGGGCGCCGTGGGATGCGCAGTTGCGCTGGCGCCAACACGCGCATGTGCAGTGGCTTTCTTCAACGCACCGGCTCCGACGCAACATGGTGCAGGACTACAGGGACCTTCGCGTAGGAAAGGAGGCCCCCAGCCAGAGAGGTCGGCCCGTCGATCGGAGGGACCCGATCGCGGGCCTGGCCACATCGGAGGCCCCCCCCCTGGGGGCGGACCACTCTTCCCCCCCCCCCAACAGGCCACCCCCGACCCTTCCACGCTGAGTTCCCACCGGCTGAGAGGAGGTGCGGTCAACGTTGGCGGGAATCGCCGTTTTTACGACGGCCGCTCAGCCCATCTCGGGCCGAGAATCAGCGGGGGGTCCGCATAGAGTAGCCCCACACCGGCGCCAATGGCGCCAATTCTCTCTGCGGAGAATTGCGGGGCGGCGAGGCGCGATTCGCGCAGTCGCGGGGATTCTCCGGCCCGGCCCCGGGCTGAGAGAATCCCGTCCCCAGTATCTTCAGTATTTACTCTTTGTCCAAAAGATATTTTCTTGTTACTAGAGGTTTCTCTGAAAAAAAAAGATAATTTGCCAAGTAAGAGGTCAAAACATTGAGACTGCTCGTGAACAAGGACCTGCTATGGGTTGTAATAAGAGGAGGACATATGATTGGCAGTAAATACATCCTGTGCCAATGTTTGGTTCTCTTTGTTTTCTGCCCATAATCCCAATGAAATTCACATGTACATGTGCCTGCCTCTCATGCCTGCTCATAGTGTAGAATTGTTCAGCTATTGTTCAGTGTAGGATTACACATATCAAAGATTGGGCTCATCAAACCTCAGTGTACATCCATTCCCAATTATACTTTGTTCAAGTTTATTAACCTAAGGTTTGATACACTATGTGCAATTCTAAAGAGAAGACCATTTTTATCTTCAAATGTTCCCTTTTTTCCCCTGTAGGCAATGATTTGCGCGAGTGTAAGGCTTCAAGGGTGCTTGCACCTTTACAGATTCCCAAGAATACCAAATCTCAAAGGGAGCAACGATTTAATATTACATGCGATTTAAAGTTCAAACAGAAAGAATATGTCCATGCATTGCACATCTTTGAACTAAACAAAAGCATCCATTCCCTGTTCAATCTACCTAGCAAAGCCTTGGCCATCAGAGTTAATCTGCCTGGTTTGAATTGAAACAAAAGTCAGCAGTTAACTGTTCCCTGTTGCATTTTCCATACCAACACCTCGACCAATCCGAGTCCACTTGTCAACCAACGATCACCCTCTTCTCATACATTGTTGTTCATTTTAAGATTCAACATTCTTGTGAATCTGTACTGATGAGTACAAGATGAAAAGCCTCAAAAGCATGTCTTTTTTTCAACAATACTGAAGTTCAGTGTGGCCAAGTGTCACTAATTGTCTGAGATTTTGTGTTTGCTGTTGTCCTTAAGAGACCAAAGTATGGCACCAGATCCAGACGGTTGCATTTCCTCTGAGGGCAGAAACAGGAGTTGAGGCCGTTTCTGGGTCCTGAACCCATCCCGGGGGGACCCAGTCACTTATTGGGTTTTAGTCCCCTTAACTGGCATAGAGACAGGTTCCCTGTCCAAATAAGTGGGGGCAGTGGGGATGGCCTCTTGAGCACGATAGCAGAGTGCTTAGCACTGTGGCTTCACAGCTCCAGGGTCCCACGTTCAATTCCCGGCTTGGGTCACTGTCTGTGTGGAGTCTGCACGTTCTCCCTGTGTCTGCGTGGGTTTCCTCCGGGTTCTCCGGTTTCCCCTCAAGTCCTGAAAGATATGCTGTTAGGTGAATTGGACATTCTGAATTCTCCCTCTGTGTACCCGAATAGGCGCCGGAATGTGGTGACTGGGGATTTTCACAGTAACATTGCAGTGTTAATGTAAGCCTACTTGTGACAATAAAGATTATTATTATTAAGAAAGTGGGCCAATCCGAAGCCTTCCAGCTTGAGAGGTGCAACAGGCTGCAGAGCAAATGAAGTGACAGAGAGGGTGTTTGAACATGGAGATGTCCTCCTGCTTTTTAAATTAATTAATTAACCTACAGAAAATGCAGCTTGGCCATCACTATGGGTGGGTTGGGTAGACTCCCTCTGTTGGGTGGCCTGTAGCTTCTTTTGCACTCGGGCAAGCTGCAAGACACTCTTGGGCTGCCTGAAACACTGCCCTCCCTGGCCTGCTGCTGTGTGCCAGCCTCGAGGGACCAAGATTGCAGCAGACTGGAAAATCCCAGTCAATCTTCTTTAATTGGACAAGACTCTACCAAGCCTGGTTTTGTACCCTGGTCCCACCTCTGCAAAAATGGCCTGAAAGCAGGATGGAAGTGCGGAACTGGCACACTGACTGGCGTGGGTAATTTTCAATCCCGTCTGCTTCTGCCCCTGCCGGTGAACGGGGGATGGGGGGAGGAGCAAAAACGCAGTCTCGCCTTTTAGCAGCTGTGTAAATCTGACCATTTCAACTAATCGCCTAAAGTTTCTATTAAAGAAACCTTGGCTGAGAACGTAAGTGATAAGAATTTATTTTGTTATATGGCTATTATGATATGGAATGCCATGCCTGAATGGATGGGAAAAAATAGATTCAATAGTAACTTGCTAAAGGTATTTGGATAAGTACTTGAAAAGAAAAACATAATATTTGCGTAGCTACAGGGTTGGCATAGTGTAGTGTGATTAACCAGTTCTCTAAAAGAACTGGCAAAGGTATATTTGGGCTGAATGGTCTCCTTCTGCCTGTAAGAACCTATGACTATTGAAAGAAGGACTGGGTGAATTTGTTCATCTGTTAAACTATTACAATGTTATTTGGTAAAATATTAAAATGGTGAAATGGCTGGAGGCAGCTGGGTCTAATCCAAATTTAAGCTCAGCTCTCACTCAATTAGAATGCTCTTTTCCGATTGATAATTCTGGACTGTCTCCCTCTTTGCACATAACTTCTTTGTCTCTCAGCCGTTGATTTAACAACGCTATGAACTGAAGCAGTAATTGTAACCAATTCCATTCTATATGTTTAATACATTCTTAAATAGTTGATCAGTGTTCGCAATCTGTTAGGTTAATTAAATTCCAGTTATATCGGCTACTGTGGCTAATGCATATTAATCACTAAATTGTTTTAAGTACAGTAAAGGCAAGTGGATGATTAATGTATCATAACAGGTAATTGATTAAAAATACTCAGGCACTCATAAACAGCAGAAATACAAACAGCTCCATGTAGGACATTTATGTTCTTTAATTTTATAGCTGAGCTCTTGTGTGACTTGAGAGTGCTATTGCTGGGTATAATTCACATTCGCCATAGCTGAAGAGATTCTGTTTTTCCATCCATGTTGTATTGATCTCCGTGAATGTGCTTTCTCTTTCTGTGGCTGATTAAACATGTGATTTGTCCCTTTGTAATTTGAAATGTTATTTCCAAGCAGCTGTTTCAAACACACTCTCGTAAACTTTACATTTCCTACCACACTTCCCTCCTGTAGGTGGAGGAAATTGTTGACTCCCAGATGTGTGAAGTATTTCTGTTGGGTGGTGCTGCAGATTTCACTCTTTGGGTGCAATTTAATGAAAAAAAAGAGTCCTGTTGTGAGTGGGTTTAGCGGGGTGGTTCCTGGTGCCTGGCTCTGCTATCAAATGAGACTCTGTTATTTTTCAAGGCACCGCTGAGGCCTCACTTACCTTCATTTACTGCACTGAGGAGCTCGCAGTGCCAAGGTGCCAGGCTGGCAGTGCTAAGGTGCCCAGGTGGCATCAGCAGTGCCAAGGTGCCACCCTGCCCAGATGCCAGGGTCCTCCGATTGCCTAGGAGCCCCCCACTCCCCAAGTGCTTTTCCGCCTGGTCCCTGTTTGTGATGACCAGTGCTCAAATCCCCCCCTGGATTTCCTTGCCGTGGAGATTGGATCCTGGCGCTGGTTAGATCTGGCAAGTGCATATTCAAATGTGTCTAACTGCACACTTAAATCGTCAAATTTTGGACCTGCCTATTGTGGCTGGGATTAAGATTGCGACGTCTTGCGAGATCCTGTTAGGTCTCACGAGGCATGGCGAGCCGGGTAAAATCTGAGAGAGGCCTCCTGGTGAGATTTACTGGCAAAGCCGCATCGCGTCCGGTTGTGACATGGCCGTTAGATTTCACCCTATCTCTCATTGTGACTGTGGTACTCCAGAACCTGGGGCGCGATCTTCCCAAAAGGGAACAGACGTCCCCGAGAGAGTGCGTTTAGCTGCGTGTTTCCCGGCACTCATAGTGCCGAGAAACATGGCTATACAACGCGACTCGCTTTGAATAAGGGGCCCGAAGGAGGAACGTGTGGCCGAGGCTGCACATAGCGCCGTTTTTTACAATGTAGCGAGAGAAACGGCTGCCCGATCGCCGAGGCCCACAAAAAAAATGGGAAATCCCATTGTCAAGTGGAGGAAAGATAGTATCCTGCTGCTAGGGAATGGTGCACCGCTGAGTAACATGCAGCTAGAGAACTGGAGAATCCTGCCCAGAGATTTGAGTGGTGAAGTCATGTCTGTGAGGGACAAGGAGGGAGTGAAAGAAGTAACCAGTGAAGTCTGGGGCCAGAGTTGATCCTGGAGCTGAAGCCAGAAGAACATCTGGAGTGAAAACAGTAGGAGGGAGTTCATGTTAATTTGCAGAAGCTGAGCTTTTAAGTTGAGCTTATAAATAAAGTGAATATGTAGTGATTAAGACCTGGATTTTCACCACAATGAAGAGCCTATCTCCCTGTGATGAAAACGGTGGACAAGCCCCAAAATCGGAACTATAACCTCAAACATGGCACTTCCTGTTTTTGTAGGGGCGAGAATGGTGTTGGACCAGAGTTCACGTATACATAGTTTACGGGGGCAGCTGACCATTTAAATCATCAGCTACCTCCACTGAAGTGAGATTTTGGTATGCCAGGAGTGTGAAAACCAGGACTCTACAGATAAGACAGAATAAAAGCAGGTCTAAACTTTGTAGATTTGTTTGGATAGCCAGGTTGGGTACCCCTTTGGAGAGGTAAAGTACTCCTTTGGATCTGGTCCCAGGACACCTTTAAAAGTAGGCATAAATGTGCATAATTGGTCATTATTGTCAAGATCATTGGAACTTTCAATAGCCCTGTCATATTCACCTGTCAAACCGTCAGCAGAACCTGTTTGAATTGTCAAGAGGAGATGGCAAGGCATTTAAAAGACCTGCCTTTTAGATTCTTTGGGGAAAAATGAAGTGTTTAAAAAATGCTCACTTTGGGTGCAAGGGCATAGGTTGGCATGGATGGTATGCCAGTAGGTACAAGGACATAGATTGACGTGGCGGATATATAGGTCCATTGGGGATGGGGTACAGGGTATAACTTGGCATGAGGGGTTTGGGGTTGTTGTGTACAGGGGCATAGGTTTGCACAGAGGATGTATGGGTTAAAGGGGATGTGTCAAGGATCATGCCGTGGCAATGGTTGACATGAATGGGGCATGGGAACTGTGGAGGTGAATGAGGGCTGGAAGGATGTTTTCTGGTTTATTTCTTTTCAATCTTTGACATGGTGCTAATGCACAGAGGCTTGCTTTCTGGACAGCCCAGCTCTGCACTTAGCAGCCTTGGCTCCCATTCTAGGGGTGGCAGATCTGACTTCCAATTCAACCCACCCCTATCGAATGAAAATCCCAATGCCTGGGCCGTGTTATGTCCCGGCTCTGCAACCTGACCCAGGAGCCTAAATCCACGCCCAAGACCAGGATGTCGTGCGGAAAGATAGGGAGATATAAGATCTGGTCCATGCAGTGTCTTTTGGGGTGTTGTAGTTTGGCTGCATGGTTACCTAATAGTAGAATTGCACACTTTAGTACATGATGTGAAGGAAGATGGACAGTGATGGCTCATGGGATTGTTTGACTCAGATTATTAGGTCTCAGTTGATCAGTTAAGACCATAAGATACAAAATGGAGGATTTGGAAATGTTCAGCAGGCTTGACAAGGCCATGTATGTGGATTGATGGCAGTTGCTGAGCAATTTAAGTACTTCTTACAACTAAGCAATTTCTTGTGACTTCACCACCATCTACCGCTATACATAAAAAGTGGTAATGTCACAGAACTAGCATCCAAAGGGCCATGCTAATGCTCTGGGGGCAAGGGTTCAAATATCAGCACAGCAGCTGGCCGAATTTAAATTCAATTAATATATCGTAAATCTGGAATTGAACCCTTGTCTCCGTAATGGTGACCATGAAACTACCATTGATTGTCGTAAAGACCCATCTGCTCATTCATGTCCCTTAGAGAAGGAAATCTGCAGCCCTTACCTGGTCTGGCCTACATGTGACTCCAGACCCACAGCAATGTGGTTGACTCTTAACTGTCCTCTGAAAAGGTCCAGCAAACCACTCAATTAAAGGGAAATCCGGAATGGGCAACAAATGCTGGCCCGGTCAGTGACGCCCACATCCCATGAAATAACGACATGGGTATGTGGGTTATATGGTGGATAACAAACCACCAGCAGCTGTATGTCAAGTTTATCTTGATGGAATCTGATTGAGAGAAGGGTTTAATATGAATGGTGGCTTACAACTCAGAACAACATTGGAAGAAACGCAGTGCAGTGTTGGTAGGAGGAACCTGAAGTTGAACTGGCTGTGTTGGATCACTGCCCCTTTCTGCCTGTCATGCAAAATCCTGACAGCAGTGGGGTTATCTGATTTTTCTGTTGTGATGTCCGTGAAAAGTGGTGGGACAAGCTGGATAATGTGTCCTACTAGAAATCCCACCAGTTCCACCAATCTGGAGGCCAGTGTAAAGTATACTTGCAGGTCGGGCACAATGTATGTGAGATGACACAAAAGAAAGGTTGAGGAATTGCTACACTATTCATTAAAATGAATTAATCTCTTTTCTAAATTACTTTCCACGCTGAATGGACCTTCTTTTCGTGCTGCCTCAGTATTCATTCCCACTTTCGGGTGAAGCTGCGAGCCCCACTCTCTGCTGCTCACAGCATTTCCAGTGTATGCTGGCTATCCAATTGCATGTTTAGGTTGTTTTTCCCCAACAAACTACCAACTTTTATGTGAAGATTTTATGATGCCGTGGTGGGATTTGAACTCCACTTATGTTATAATTATTGCACTATCATTCCCCCTATCTGCGTGGGTTTCCTCGGGGTGCTCCGGTTTCCTCCCACAAGTCCAGAAAGACGTGCTGTTAGGTGAATTGGACATTCTAAATTCTCCCTCTGTGTACTTCAACAGGCGCCGGAATGTGGCAACTAGGGGCTTTTCACAGTAACTTCAATGCAGTGTTAATGTAAGCCTACTTAGATTGGATTTGTTTATTGTCACATTACCGAGGTACAGTGAAAAGTATTTTTCTGCGAGCAGCTCAACAGATCATTTAGTGCATAAAAAGAAAAGAAATTCATGATAGGGCAACATAATGTAAATACATAAGACACCGGCATCAGGTGAAGCATACAGGAATGTAGTATTAATCAGGTCAGTCCATAAGAGGGTCGTTTAGGAGTCTGGTAGCGGCGGGGAAGAAGCTGCTTTTGAATCTGTTTGTGCGTGTTCTCAGACTTTTGTATCTCCTGCCTGATGGAAGAAGTTGGAAGAGTGAGTAAGCCGGGTGGGAGGGGTCTTTGATTATGCTGCCCACTTTCCAAGGCAGCAGGAGGTGTAGATAGTCAATGGATAGGAGGCGGGTTTGTGTGATGGACTGGGCTGTGTTCACGATTCACTGAAGTTTCTTGCCATCTTGGGGCGAGCAGTTGCCATACCAGGCTGTGATGCGGCCAGAAAGGATCCTTTCAATAGTGCATCTGTAAAAGTTGGTGAGAATCAGTGTGGACATGCCGAATTTCCTTAGTTTCCTGAGGAAGTAAAGGCGCTGTTGTGCTTTCGTGGTGGTAGCGTTGACGTGGGTGGACCAGGATAGATTACTTGTGACAATAAAGATGATGATTATTATTATTGTGAGCCACTTGCAGAATAAAATCTCTGAACAAGTTGCCTCAATCCAAATAAAACTTCTAAAATATAGTTTTATTTTTCAACCACTCATCCATGTAGTCTTTCAGAGTGGGAATAACAAATTATGGGCCAATGCTATCAGAGAAAAAATATCAACTCTATTAGATTGGACAAGATTCAAATCTAGGTCTCAAAAATGAAAGGCTTGTTGTAACTCTCTGTGCAGACAAGTCTCCAGTTGATGACTGGATTTCATTTATTTGTGGAAAAATGTATTTGTACATCTGGAAATCGCATTCATTTACATACATAGGCTGGATTCTCCACTGATGGGATTCATCAGACCTTTGAATGGACCTACCTCTTTTAAGTTGATCTTTTCTCTACACCCTAGCTATGACTGTAACATTACATTCTGCAGTCTCTCCTTTCCCCATGTACGGTACGCGTTATCTGCATAGCATGCAAGAAACAATACTTTTCATTGTATACTAATACATGTGACAATAATAAATCAAATCAAATCAAAATTCTCCGTTGCGCCGGCAGTGCACCCACGCCCGGGGATTTCCTAACGGCGTGGGGCTGCCCACAATGGAAAATCCCATTGGTTGGCTGGCGGGATAGAGAATCCCGCTGCTGGCGAGGGTGCGCCGCACTAGAAAACTGGTGCGGTGGGACGGAGAGTCCTGCCCACGATTCTTGCTCTAGAGGGAGTGCAGCTAAGTTTTACCAAATTGATCAGGAGAGAATGAATCGGTTCGGATTGCATTCGCTGGAGTTCAAAAGAATGAGGGGGGATCTCATAGAAACCGATATAATTCGAACAGGATTAGACCGGGTGGATGCAGGAAGGATGTTCCTGATGGTGGGTATTCAGAACCAGGGGTCACAGTCTGAGGATATGGAGTAAACAATTTAGGACAGAGGTGAAGAGAAAGCAGTTGAGACCAAAATAGTGCATGTTTTGAAGAAGCAGTTAGACATAACACTTAGGGCAAAGGGGATCAAAGGATATGGAGGGAAAGCGGGATTAGACTATTGAGTTGGATGATCAGTCAAGATCATAACGAATGGCGGAGAACGCTCGAAGGGTTGAATGGCCTCCTCCTGCTCCTATTTCCTATGTTTCTATAAGAACACATGTTTTCAACAACAATCTTGACACAGTATATTTTTCCAGTTGACTGCAGCTAACCAGAGTTCTGAGAACTTTACACGAGGGGTTAAATCAGCGTATGGTATAAAGCTGCTCTGGAAGTCGCTTTTGCTCCCGGTGAATGCAGCCTTGTGAAGTTTGCCAACAAACAAAGTTCAACTTTAAAGGCAGTGTTTTAACTGGAGTCGAGCAGATAAATGAACAGCATTGTTGCAGTTCAGGGCGTTCCACCTCTTGAGATCTTGCGAGGTGTCACGATCTGGATCCCGCCCATTGATGTCGGGACCCAGATTTGCATATTAGTGTATTAGTGCAGTCAGGCTCACTGAATCTGCTCTCGCCGGAGTTACCCAAGGCGCGGATCTAACCCCTTGGACCAGGCATACTGGCACTTGGGCGGGGTTTGGGGGGGGGGTCCCAGGTGATTGGGGGGGGGGGGGTTGGGGGGGAGGTGGGAGGAGGGGGTCCCAGGTGATGGGGGGGGGGCCCAGGTGGTTGGAGGGGCCCCAGGTGATTGGAGGGGCCCTGAGTGGTCGGGCCCTGGGCAGGGTAGTCCCCTGGCACACCAATGCCAGCCTGTCACCCTGGCAGTGCCACCAAGGTGTCAGGCTCACAGTGCCTGGGTGGCATGTTGTCCATGCCAGGGATTGGGCTCAGGGGTCCCTGCCCTTATGAGGTGGGGTGCGGGGACTCGAGGATCCCCTCATTGGGAAGTTGGGGCAGTCCGGAGACTGCGGAGCTTGTTAGTGCAGGAAATGGGACTAATTGCAGCCTCGGCAAGGTTCCGAAATGAAGCAGAGTCCCATTTAATAGCGCGGTCGTTCTCGACGCTGACAGCGTCGGGAAACCTCCAGCTAAATGTGCTGGACACGAACTGTTTCATTTCCGTTAAATCGCGCCCAGAATCGGTACAATTTGCCCTCGTATGCTGTGATATTAATTTTGAACCCAAGCCTTGAATAGACATGAAGCCTCCCCTGTGTAATGGGAATGGTTATAGCTGTATCGACAAATAAAGTGGGTCTTATAGGAGCATGTAAACATCAGGGATATTATCCATATATAATTTAACATAATTGGCAAAAGAGCCAGGGGAGAGATGAGGAGCATTATTTTTAATGTGATGAGTTGTTATGACCTGGAATGCACTACCTCAAAAGAGTTGTGGAACAGATTCTATAGTACTTTCAAAAAGGAATTGGAAATTTAATTGAAAGGGATAAAAATGGTCGGAATTTGGGGAAAGAGCAAGTGCATGGGCGTAACTGGATAGCTCTTTCAAAGATCTGCTACAGCCTTGTGAGCTGTATAATCTAATTAGAAGCCATTACAGCAATTTATCAGTTCTGAGTAGTATCTGTTGCTGACTGGAATGATTTCATCAGCTGATGGACAGCAAAACTATAAATGATCATTTTACAGAGATGTCCTTGTTTAAGGTGATTAACTCCATTGTGTGAGTCATACGTCTTAGATTGGTGATCTCAGGCATCGTCCGAAGAGTAGAGGACGGGGTTTGTGGTGAGTTGGAGGGGAGGGGTGGGGGGGGGGGGGGCAGTTCTGACATTACTGTCTGTGCTCCCACGCTGGTGAATTATTGGAGAGTCTGCCGGTGTCTGTGGAACTGTATTCCAGAGCATCGCTGGCACCAGGAGAGAAGGGAAAAGATTAGATCCCGGTGAACTGATAGGCAGGTAAAAGGCCATTTTGGACTTGATCATGTGCGGAACAGTGGTCTTTTCTGTCAGTTGTTGATAGCTTGAATGTGTGGACATAACCCCTTTAAACTAAAGTACTTAGCAATCTGAAATTTGTTAGACTTTAAAGGACTGCAAATGCCAAGGGAACCTCCTAACCTTGTTGTCACTGTTAATTGTAGCCTTTTGATTTGCCCATTTTCATTTATCAGGGATAACAAATGCTTTTGTGAGCTTGTTAATATATATGTTTATGAGGAGAATGCTGTTTCGATGTGATGCTGTGTGGAGCTGTCTGAACATCAATTCAAGCCCATAGCAACACTTCCTCTAACATGGTTTTGTTTTGGAACCACTGTTGGTCAAACAAGCTTTTGTTGTGTGCTGAGCGACTGACCACAAACAAAGCGTCAAGCATTGGACAATGAGAAAGCTGTTTTGCTGGTGTACAGGGACAGCTGTGATAGTACAATGACTCACTGGGCATTTGCTGGACAGTTAGGCTTATTAAATCTAAGCAACCTAATCTAAGCAACCTAAGGGACTGAAGTTTCAATGATGAGAAGGGTGAAAGAAAAGGTGGGAAGGTTGGAGTGGAGAAGTATCCACAAATGCCATATTTTTTTCAAAGCATGTTTCTTTTGAAATGTGATAATTAGTGAAAGGTAGCTTGGGCTTCGTCAATTTCTGATCAGAAACCTGGAGTTCCATTTTGATTAAACTTTTCTGTTGCTGTTTGAAAGGTGGCTCAGAGGTTAGCACTGCTGCCTCACAGCACCAGGGTTCAATTCCGACCTTGGGTGAGTGTCTTGCACTTTCTCCCCATGTCTGCGTAGGTTTCCTCTGGGTCCTCCGATTTCCTCCCACAGTCCAATGATGTGCAGGCTAAGTGAATTGGCCATTCTAAATTGCCTAATGGTGTCCAAAATGGTTAGGTGGAGTTATGGGGATAGGGTGGGGCTTGGGCCTGGGTGTGTTGCTCTTTCTGGGGGGTCAGTGCAGACTTGATGGGCCGAGTGCAGTGCTTTCACTTAAAAAAAATGATTTTACTTTGAAGTAATGTATGAATGGAAACTGTGACTTTTCACACTGCAGAAATGTACTTTTTTCTTTAAGAATAGCATAAATTCTTGTCACGAATGGATATTTTAAATTCCTAAATCTAAACAAATCATTGGACATCTAAATAATTCATTGGAAAGGTGAATTTGATTTTTTTAAAACAGCAGCCTTTGTTTAGAACCTGCAGATGAAAATCCAATGACGATTTATTGCTTAATTTGAAAGTATTCTGGTGTAGTTTAAAAATACTTGCTCAGGACGATACTGTCTTCTTCCAAGTGATTGGGAAGAACTTAAAAGCCCACTTCTAGGCGCAACAACAATTGGTAACTATTGCCTATTTACCACTATTGGTTGAGATCTTCATGTTAAACTCTGAATCAATAGGTTTTGCTAGCGGCCACTGTAATGCCAGCTGGTGAGGGATGGTTGTTCAACTGAGACTGCTGTATACTTTTCAACCACAAAGAGTAAAAGTAATATTTTAAACACCCCAACTGTTAATTAGATTTGGGTTTGTCTCTATTTCAGGTCAAAACCTGTTTGCTTTCTGTGAAAGTGATAGTAACCATGGCCTGGATTCTCGGCGGGGCGGGCCGTACCGGTGTCAAGGAGTTGCGTGAACCACTCCGGCGTCGGGCCGCCCGGAAGGTGCGGAATCCTCCGCACCTTCGGCGGCTAGGCCGGCGCTGGAGTGGTTGGCGGCACGCCAACCAGCGCCAAAGGGCCTCCGCTGGCTGGTGCGAGTTGGCGCATGCGCAGGAGCGGCAGCGTGTTTCTCCAAGCCGGCCATGGCGGAGCTTTACACAGGTCGGAGCGGAGGGAAAGAGTGCCCCCACGGCACAGGCCCGCCCGCATTGGATCGGTGGGACCCGAATCGCGGGCCAGGCCACTGTGCCCCCCGGACCGGATCTCCCCGCGCCCCCCCCGAGGACTACTCAGGCCGCCCTTAGAGCCAGGTCCCGCCGGTACGGACCTGGTCTAATGCACGCCGGCGGGGGGTCAGGGAATCTCGCCTAAAAATTCTCTTGTTAATATAAGGATACAGTTCGTAAGGCTCTTGTACGGGTGTGAAGTCTTTCAAAACTCACCCTGAAGAGAGGATCCAGTTGAAATATCAGCGTGACAGTGTATCCATTGTGATGGCAATGCAAATAAACTGCAAATAAGAGATGTTTTGGGTGAAGACCCATTTTCCAAAGTCTGGAATTTTAGAATTTTTTTCTTTACATTTGTTAACAGACCTGCTGTATGTTTCCAGCAAGTAATTATCTAGGATTGATTGAAATCATAAGAAGAAAACGTGGCTGCGTTAGATTGAGGACTATTAAAGCATGCATTATTCATTTAAAGTCTAGGGCGGGATTCTCCGATATCGGCGCGATGTCCGCCGACCGGCGCCAAAAACGGCGCGAGTCAGTCCGGCATCGCGCCACCGCAAAGGTGCGGAAGTCTCCGCATCTTGAGCGGCCGAGCCCTCACCTTGAGGGGCTAGGCCCGAGCAGGGCTGATTTCCGCCCCGCCAGCTGGCAGGAAAGGCCTTTGGTGCCCCACCAGCTGGCGCGAAACCGACTTTGCCGTGCGGCGCATGAGCGGGTGCGTCAGCGGCCGCTCACGGCATCCCCGCGCATGCGCAGTGGAGAGGGTCTCTTCTGCCTCCGCCATGGTGGAGACCATGGCGAAGGCGGAAGGAAAAGAGTGCCCCCACGGCACAGGGCCGCCCGCAGATCTGTGGGCCCCGATCGCGGGCCAGGCTATCATGGGGGCACCCCCCGGGGCCAGATCACCCCGCCCCCCCCCCCCCCCCCCCCCCCCCCCCCCCCCCAGGACCCCGGAGTCCCGCCCACGCTGCCTTGTCCTGCCGGTAAGAGAGGTGGTTTAATTCTTGCCGGCGGGACAGGCATTCCAGCAGCGGGACTTCGGCCCATCGCGGGCCGGAGAATCGCCGGGGGGGGGGGGCGGGGGCCTGCCAACCGGCGCTGCGCGATTCCCGCCCCCGTCGAATATCTGGTGCCGGAGAATTCGGCAACCAGTGGGGGTGGGATTCACGCCAGCCCCCGGTGATTCTCCGACCCGGCGGGGGGGTCGGAGAATCCCGCCCCTGATCTTGTGACCATTTTCATTGAGATATTGAAATACGGGGCTGGATTCTCTGCTGGTGGGATTCTACGTTGCGGCGGCAGCGCACCCACGTCCGGGGATTTCCCGAGGGCGTGGAGCTGCCCACACTGGGAAACCCCAGAGGCCGGCTGGCGGGATGGAGAATCCCACTGCCGCTGCAGAAAACTGGTGCGGCAAGACAGAGAATCCCGCTCATTTTGTGGAGGAAAAAGACTTGAATTTATTCCTCTCTGTCCCAGTTGTAATTTTTAATAGTTGTTTAGTATCACTATATGTTTTCAATCCATCCTGAGTATTGCATTTGCTGTTGAGGTCTGAGCTACTCCATTTGTTATTTTTATAACATTCCTGTGAAATATTAAAGAAAATAGCATATGGAATAACAGATTTATGATGTCAAAGAAGTTTCCCCAGGCTGAGCATTTTATTTGAAAGGTATGGATGATAATACAGTTGTGTCCCTGCTCCAAATATTTTTGCCAGCAGTTAATCTCCCCTTCATAGATTTTTGAATTTCCCTAATGTTATCTTCCTCCTTTTACACTCTATGGCCAGGATTTTCCGGCTCTGGTGCCTGGATGCAGTGAGCAACCAAACCTCCATTGACATGGTGTGAATGGGAAGATCCCACCTTATGTATGAGATTTTCTGGCCTCCGTGCGGCGTGTTTCTCAGTGGAAGGAGGCAGCCTGCCGTTGGCCTGTGGCGGGATCTTCTGGTCTTGTTGCTGTCAACGAATGATATTTCCCATTGAATCTATCCCACATCGCCGGGAAAGCCGTGGAGGGGGTACGCTTTCAGTGGGATCTGAAGATCCTGCCAGCATGAACAGTCAGAAATCTCTCCCTCTTTTTGGTTGCCTGTCGGGTTTGAGGGTGGACAAGGAACAACTTAGGATGAAGTTATCAGATTTATTGCAATTCAAAGGTAAATGTTGAAAGAGAAAGAGCAAAACGTAATAGTTGAAAAAGAAAACTTGTATTTACATAGTTCTCTTCACATCCTCAGCACCTCCCAAAGTGTTTCCAGCCAATGATTTACTTTCAAAGCGTAGTGACTTAAGTCGGCCAATATTGTATGTAGTCTATTTGTGCAGAATAAGGTCTCACAGCCAATAATGTTTTATTTGGTTTAGCAATGGTGGGTTGTTGGCTGAGGATAAATGTTGGGCAGGATACTGGGACAGCTCCCTTCCCCTTCTTCAGATAGTACCTGGAATCATTTACATTCATCTGAGTCGGCAGATCGGACCTTCGTTTGACGTTTCATCTGCAGGATTCCCTCAGTGTTGATATCAGTGTAGATTCTCTGGTCAAGAACTTTGTTGCAGAGCCCTGAAATCTAGATGGCTACATTGAGGATTGGTTGTGTGAATTGACAGGTGTTGTTAGTGGCCACTGAGCCGCTGAGGGATGTTAATTCGAGGTTGATGTATAATTGGTGTTTTTCATCAACAAAGTAATGTTAAGATATTTTTTGAGAAATTTATAATAATTCCAAACAACTTCAAATATTGAATATTACTTTTCCTATCCCATATCGGAATCTTGTTTAAATACACTTTTTAAAAAAAAATCATTGGATGTGGACGTCACTGGCTGGGCCAGTATTTATTTGTCATTTGCCATTTCCGAGGGCATTTATGAGTCAACCACATTGCTAAAGGCGTTAGTGAACCAGATGGGTTTCATAGAATTTCAAAGAATTTACAGTGCAGAAGGAGGCCATTTGGCCCATCGAGTCTGCACCGGCTCTTTGAAAGAGCACCCTACCCAAGCCACACCGCCACCCTATCCGCATAACCCAGTAACCCCATCCAACACTAAGGGCAATTTTGGACACTAAGGGCAATTTTGGACACTTAAGGGCAATTTAGCTTGGCCAATCCACCTAACCTGCACATCTTAGCCAACAACCCACCATTGTGGGAGGAGCGGAGCACCCGGAGGAAACCCACGCACACACTGAGGGAACGTGCAGACTCCGCACAGACAGTGACCCAAGTCAGGAATCGAACCTGGGACCCTGGAGCTGTGAAGCAATTGTGCCAACCACTATCCTACCGTGCTGTTTCTATGATAAGCGATTAATAGTCATTTTTAAAATTCCATTGACTTTTTAATTTTATGGAATTCAGATTTCATCATCTTTTTTGGTGCGATTCGAACCCGAGTTCCCAGAGCATCACTCTGGATCTTTGGACTACTGGTGCAGTGACAATTCTACCTGATGCCACCTGAGATGTCCATGCTAACTGTTGCTCCCATAATTTAGAATGTAAATTAAATTCATAGAGGATGTGATAAATTGGAATATCCAGAGATCTCATTGCCTCAAAGCTCTTTTTTCTAAAGCCTAACAGGTTTATTTTGAATCACTAACTTTCGGAGCATAGCACTTTCATCCGTTGACTGAGCTTTCTAATATCAATAGAACAGTAGGGAAAGGTGTTGCTAACTTGCTGTTGTCTCTTAATTTGGCTCTGTTTAATTACGTTTGCTCAAGAGTCGCCAGGTATCCCTCGATGCCGTCACAAGGCTCAAAACCGAATATTGATCAAAGACTGGATACACCAGTTAGTAAGTTCAAAAGCAATGCTCATTTATTTACACACAGTCAAATGTACTCATGCATAAAACTCTACAACCTAAACTGTCACTATTACTAAAAGCCTATACTTAGCTTCGGGTGCCCACTCAGTCAGAGGAAAAATGTCCGTTGCTCGGTTCTGAGGCTGCTGGGTTGAGCTGTTGACAGGATAGCAACTAGGAGCATTTATCTAGTAGCGTGCGTTGACTTGGAACTTACTTGGTCTGGCGTAGCTTTGGCAGGTCTCTCCTCGCTGAGAGCCAAGGCCAAGAGAGAGATCCTCTCTTGGGAAATCCTTTTTATACCCCAAAAGGGCTTTGTGTGCTTTTGGGCAGGCCTTAAACTTGGCCCCAATTAATTGGGCCGTTTCCCTATCGTTCCTATCGATTTTCCACCAATAGAGGGGTGGGTTCACTGGTTGCTGGGCGTGTCCTAGGTGGCCATTGGTTTGCTTTGTTTTAGTCTCCTCTGGCGCCGGGGTGTCTGTCTTAGCATTGTTTATCTAAATGTTGCCTTTTGTTTCCGGGGATGTCTCATTAGTATGTAGATGGTTCTGCAGTACCGGTCCTGTCTGAGAGCTACAGCTCTAATCAACAGACAGACCTTGCACCTGCTTGCCTTTTCGGTATTGTCCAATTTTCCCTGCATTCTTTGCAAAGTGTCCATTTTGTAATCGGGATGTGCCCATCCCAGATGGCTACAAAGGGAAGGGGAAACCATCAGATGGCATCCCCGTGAAGGGAGCCCCAACCGCTGGCATTTTTCCCTTGCTCTGAGTTCTCACTCCTTCATACTCCTGAGACCTCATCCACGTCCCTCCTCTCCACTGACTCACCCTTGCCAGTCCTGAGCCTCAATGTAAGCTGCCATTCTCCTGTTCCCTTCCATAATGCCATGGAATTCAACAAGGAAAACTGCTGACCTTGTACACAACTACAGAAAGCTGACTACTGCACGCCATCTTTAAATGACGGGAACCATGTGATTCTTGTGTGCTGCTGATTTTATCCTCAGGGTAGGACCTAAATGAAAACAGTTCCACGCTCATGAATATTCATGATATGCAAATGTATTACAAGTATGAACCCGCCACACTCCAGCACACTGCTCAACACGCTGAAAACATGCCGCTGACTTCATCTCTGCATCTCAGCCTCTGTTGGGAAATCGTGATTCAACATTTCACCTAAGTCACACCGTGTTTCCTTCTCTTGCAGGCTCAATAAAGCCCCCCCCCACACATATCTCACAGTTTACGCCTCTCCAGTCGGTGACCAAAAGGCGACCAATCATGTTTGCCTGTCAGGAAACGTCTGCTTTTTCTTAGGTTTGTAGATATTCCATTGAAAATTCTTGCCTTGTGGATCCAATTGGCCTGCATGAAAATCACATCAGTCTTCAAATATGAAATTGAGAGAGTGATGCATGGAGGTTGTTTTTGGCTTTGAGTGTTTAAAAAAAAAGTAGTAATGCCTTTATTTCGCAACCGATAAATGACGTTTTGAAATGTAAGGGTCACTGTAATTGAAGTTCACTACAGCAGCCAATGTGCACACAACAAGGTCCCACAGAAAATTGAGATAAATGATCACCTAATCTGCTTTTGGTGCTTTTTGAGGAATTAATATGCTTGGGGCTCTGGCAGAACTCCCTGCTCTTCTACAGTACCCCTGGATCTTTTGGGAGCAATTTTAATCCCCCACTGACAGGAGAGAGTATGATTTTTTTTGGGGGGGGTGGGTTAAATTGGTAAATATGTGAAGCCTGACCTCAATCCAAATGAAAGCTCCTCCTTCCAATTAACTGTGGCAGGTTTTGGCCACTCGAATAATGTGCTCTGGAAAGGCAAGTCTGCAATTATAATATTTAAATGAGCTTTGTTCCTCCAATTTTAACAGCCATTTAAATTTAATGCAGAAAACGTGGTAGCTAAAGAGAGGGGGCAGTGGGGCTGTTGCCAGCTCCAGCAGGATAATGCTCATGACCTCCTGAGCAAATCTTCTGCCTTGATCTGCTGATCTCCCCAGATCTTTCCCTCGCTGTCTGTACCCCAGCTGCTGGTGTTCCCTCCTAGCAACTGGCGTGGCTCTCAATCTAACTGGCTCCTGAGAGAGAAGCTGAATTTTTAAAAAGGAACTGCCGTTAAATTCACCAGGATGCCACGTTCCATCTATTTCTGGGTTTCCCCTCTGCAAACACGTGTCTCCACATTCTCCCCAGCTCAATGTCAATAAGCAGGTGGGCCTGATTTTAATGTGTCATTTTTAAAAACCAAGCCTCTCCCTAATAACTGCACTGAAGGGCCAGTGTGCAGAGGCTGGGGCAGGCACAATGTTCTGGATTATGTATGCAGAGTCTGAAATGGGGCACAAACTCTGGATTACATATGCAGAGTCTGAAACAGGGCACAATGTTCTGGATTATGTGTGCAGCGTTCTAAACAGGGCACAGTGTTCTGGATTATGTATGGAGAACCTGAAATGGGACACTTTACTCTGGATTACATATGCAGAGTGAAATGGGCACAATATTACATATGCAGAGTCTGAAATGGAGTACAATGTTCTGGATTACATATGTAGAGTCTGAAGTTGGACACAATGTCCTGGATTATGTGCGCAGTGCCTGGAATGGGGCACAATGTTCTGGATTATGTGTGCTCAACCTGGAATGGGGCACAATGTTCTGGATTATGTATGCAGAGTCTGAAATGGGGCAAAATGTTCTGGATTATGTATGCAGAGTCTGAAATGGGCCACAATGTTCTGGATTATGTGAGCAGAGACTAGAATAGGGCACAATGTTCTGGATGTTTTGGGCACGTATAGAGTGGGTGTTTCTTTGCACCTGCAGCGCTGAGAACAACCCTACCAACTAATGAGACACTGCCGGTTTTGTTTTGGCCACATTTACCTCATTTCCAGGCAGATGACTTGCGGATCGGGTACCATTTTTAAATGCTGTCTCGATCTTTCACCCTCCCACCGCTCCTTCACCGCTGCCTCCGGACTCTTTCCCCCTGAAGTGGTGAATAACCTATTCACACCAAAGAGTTGAGTCAAGTCAATTTATTGGCAAAAGCTTTTGGGAGAAAGCCAGGCACCCCGCAGTGCTTGTGGTCACCTTCTCAATTGTACAACGGCAGTTAGCCTCTTTTATACATGTACACACTTGGTTAGTTCCTCATTAGCTTGGGGGTTACATACATGACCAATTAGGCCCCCCTAGCAACAGTTAGCTTCCAATCACATTCCTCTGAGACCATCCGTTAACGAACGTCCACAACTCCTTGTCCACAATTACAAGGGTAACAGGTGTCTCAATAGTTAACGGTCAGTTTGTCAGAAACAGAATGACTCAGCAATTAATCGGAACATTGCAAATGTCAGTAGGTCAGTTAGAGAATGACTCGCCAGTAACCATACTTATCAGGTCATTGCAGAATTAGATTGCCGTGGTGAGTAAGCTAGTATAGAATGACTCAGCAGTCCACACTATTGCAGGCATAAGCTAATAATTGAACATAATAAAAACAGAGAGATTCTTAATGAATAAATTAATAACCTCTAATGTAAATTTCCCTTCACACCTCCCACTGCCTCAGCTTGCCTCTTAGGGGGACCTCCAGCTCCCCCCACCCATACCCCACCTCTTAAGGACAGGGCACCGCCAGGCCCGATCGCTGGCATGGGCAACCTGTCACCTGGGCACCTTTCCAGTGACACCCTGGCTAGCCTAGCAGTGCCATCTGGGCAGTGCCAAGGTGCCAGGCTGGCAGTACCAAGGTGCCAGGGTGCCACCCTGCTCTGCCCTCGACCCTCCTCGGGTCCTCTAATGGCCTGAGATATCTCCCCAGATGCAGTTACCGCCGGTCCACGTTTGTGTGGACCAGTTCTAGGTGGCACCATGGCAAAGTCCCCCAGGCGATGCTGTTAGTTCCCAGGCCTTGGGAGAATCTGGCTCATTTAAATATGCTGATCTGGATCTTGCCCAGAGGGCAAATGTCTCGCAAAATCTCATTAGATCTTGTGTGCCGTTTCGAGCATTGCAAATCTTGCGAGATTTAATACCCTCGTCACGTTACCGAGACAGGCACAACCAGCCCATTTGCACCCTTGAAGTGTAATTACTGTTTTATTGTAAGCTTGGTATCAGTTTAAGTCTGTTGTCAATACGTTGAAGGAAAATTAGTCGAAAATATTTTCATAGAGGATCAAAGAAATGTGGGGCGGGATTCTCCAAAATGGAGGCAGGCCTTGGCACCGCGTAAAGGCGGCGCCGCATACATGACGCGGCCAGCGCCGCATAACTGCCGTCACCCGCACATGCGTGGTTGCCGTCCTCTCCGAGTCCGCCCAGCAAGAAGATGTCTGACGGATCTTGCGGGGCTGCGGAAGAAAGGAGGTCTGCCTTCAGAGAGGCCGGCCCCATGATCGGTGGGCACCGATCGCGGGCCAGACCCCATTTGAGGCCCCCCCCCGCAGGCCGTCCCCCCAGCGTTCCCGCGCTGTTCCCGCTGGCAGCGACCAGGTGTGGACGGCGCCGGGGGGGAACCCGCCGTTTTGGGCAGGCCGCTCGGCCCATCCGGGCCGGAGAATCGCGGGGGTACCGGTGAATCGCCATTTTGGCTGTCTCAGGCGATTCACTGTACCGCGCCGCGCAAAACGCGATTGTGCCAATCTGGCCGCTTCCGTGAATCGCAGGAGGGTGTCGGACCGGTGTCGCGGGAAAATTTGGCGACCCAGGCGATTCTCCGAACCGGCATGGGAGCGGAGAATCGCGCCCGTGATTTTTCCAATTCTTGTATTTCAAAATTGGGTGCTTTTGAAGATCTGGGGTGAAATTCTCCGGAAACGGCGCGATGTCCGCCGACTGGCGCCGAAAACGGCGCAAATCAGTCAGGCATCGCGCCGCCCCAAAGGTGCGGAATCCACTGCATCTTTGGGGGCCGAGCCCCAACCTTAAGGGACTAGGCCCGCGCCGGACGAATTTCCACCCCGCCAGCTGGCGGAAAAGGCCTTTGGTGCCCCGCCAGCTGGCGCGGAAATGACATCTTGGGCGGCGCATGCGTGGGAGCGTTAGCGGCCGCTGACGGCATTCCCGCACATGCGCAGTGGAGGGTGTCTCTTCCGCCTCCGCCATGGTGGAGACCGTGGCGAAGGCGGAAGGAAAAGAGTGCCCCCCCGGCACAGGCCCGCCCGCAGATCGGTGGGCCCCGATCGCGGGCCAGGCCACCGTGGGGGCACCCCCCGGGGCCAGATCGCCCCGCGTCCCCCCCAGGACCCCGGAGCCCGCCCGCGCCGCCTTGTCCCGCCGGTAAGGTAGGTGGTTTAATCTACGCTGGCGGGACAGGCATTTTAGCGGCGGGACTTCAGCCCATCCGGGCCGGAGAATCGCGGGGGGGGGGGGCCAAACGGCGCGGCGCGATTCCCGCCTCCGCCGAATATCCGGTGGTGTAGAATTCGGCAACCGGCGGGGCGGGATTCACGGCAGCCCCCGGCGATTCTCCGACCCTGCGGGGGGTCGGAGAATCTCGCCCCTGTATCCCATTCTACCCACTGTGATATATGTTGGACGGAATTTAACAGAAATGAAACCGAGCGCACTTAGCCGGGTTTTCTGGCGCTGGCAGTGCCAAGAACGACCCCACTATCGAATGGGACTTTGCTTCATTTCAGGGCCTCGGCAAGGAAGGTCCTGCTAAGGCAGCCCCACTCAGTCCCATTTCCTGCACTAAGTATCTCCACTCGCCAGTGCAGGAAGAGATCGGGGCCCAATTTTTAAATGGTGTCCCAATCTCTAGACCCCCACTGTGGCCTCTGCACCCCCAAATGCTATAAATCACTTATAAGGGGGTTGAGCCCCCAGCACCCCATCTCATAAGGACAGGGCACTCCAGAGCCAATCCCCAGTGGGGGCAGAATGTCACCTGGACACCATCAGCCTGGCAGTGGCACTGCCAGGGTGCCAGGCTGGTAGTGCCAGAGTACCACCTTGCCCAGCGCCTGACCACCCAGGGGCCACCCATCACCTGGGAGACCACCCCAAGTGCAGGCCTGGTCCCCGATTGTGGAGACCAGGACTAACTGGTACTTGCTTGCGGTCTCTGAAGTATGCAAGCTGGACCCCGCACCTTGGGTAACTCTGGTGAGTGCATATTAAAGTGACCCTTACTGCACACTAATATGCAAATTTAGGTCCCACCCATTGAGGGCGTCAAGATCCTGATCGTTAGATCTCACGGGGCGTAACTAGCTTGGTAAATCTTGCAAGAAGCCGTTAGATCGAGTCTGATATGTAAGAAATGCTTTATAATTTACTAACCTTCTCTCTTGTTGAGATAAATGACATACATGCCACGTAGGAAACTAATAAAGTTCACCCATTTCAAAATGATTGACTGGGGCCCCAAAAAGCTTAAAAACTCGAACAACTGCCCTGGATATAAACTTTATGATCTGTGAAGAGAAGGAGTTAGATTGAAAGTGCATTATGACATGGGCTTGTCATTACTTAACCTGCAAATAGACCCAGCATTTGATCACTTTTATTGTAGGAAAAAGGCACAGTTTACAACCGTGATCAATTTAGAATTTACTGGAGATGCAAGTGCTGAAAGCTTGAGATTTAATATCTACTGGAGTTTGATGATGTGCCCACTCTAGAAAATGTTCATTTTTGTCATTTTGCTAGGTGCACCTTTGTTCCTTACAGTAATTGTGTTCTGTAAGCAAAAAATCATTTAGAGTTCGAGCTATTTAAAATATGAAAAGATGTATACATACTGATTTAACTACATTCCCTTAATTAGAAATCTAATCCCAGATAATTGATTGTTGAATTGAAATTCTTTACAGTGCACACCTGCAATTATCCCAGCCGTAGTGCTTTTTAAGTCCCGACATTTTTTGCGTTAGTTGCGAGACCCTAAAGCTTAGATTCTCGTAGGTATTATTTTAATGTCAGTGATACCCCATTCAAAATAAATGGATTACCACCAGCTTTCGAATAATGCAGGTTCCTAAATCTAGATTGAAGAATCAGATTGTGATGATTGTTACCACTTTAAATAAAGTTCGATACTTTTTCCACTAAATCTGGTAAATGAGATGTTTTATCCTCAAAAAATACAACTGAGAATGAGTGCAGAGGGGTTTGACAGCATGTATTTGCTTTTACTACTTTGACAACTTGTTTTCTGCTTTTCATCAAGCCCACAGATGAGAGTTCAGAAAATATATTCCCAAATAATCTGTAAAGCTTTATTTCTTAAAATGGGGAAATATGGTCTATTTGAGATGGGATTGTACATTTTAACTGCTTAACAGTTAATGGACTCTGTGCAACTTTCATTGGAAATAATTTTGTATGTGTGCACTGCTCTTATCCTGGTCTTCAAGTATAGTCCATCACTTTGTATACACACACTGATTTTTGTATGCTCATCAAATGTGGAATATCAGCTTCAAGCATTCTGGAAGCAATCATATTAATGATGATTTTGCATTGAAGTAAGCATTGTTACATTGTCGATCCATACCCATAAGGGACTCCACTTAGACAAAAGCCTTGTAGCCAGTAGAGTGAGGAGACTTTCATCCCTTCAGTTTGCACCGGAACCAAACCTAGGTCCTAGAGGTGAAATGCCTCGGTTTGACACAACCCTTCAAATGTTTATTGTTATCAGCCTCCAATTATTTCAGCCAGGGCGGACAGCTCCAGCTCTAGGGAAAGATGATCATCTTGAAGTAAGTTATAAGGAGCAGTCCAATCCAGGGATTCTGATGCCATAAGAAGCTGCCCAGGTGAAGTCTGTACAGGCCGGTTAATTGATCCTCTTCTTCTCCTAACCATTTGAAGATCTATTAACTTATGTGTCACCAAAACCCTCACCCACCCCATCATGGGTCAGTTGACTTATTGTGCCACCTGAAAACCTTGGAGGCCCCAGCAGGAAATGCCTTTCACCAGATCTCCATACATGCCCAGAAGTGGTGGCATGTTATATTTGTCATCCGATACCCCAGCCCTTCCACCTCCTCTGATGCTTGGTCTGTTTGTACTTGACACCAGAGCTCTCTTAATTATATTATTGATTTAAATTAATTTACAGGTTTCTATTAGTGTTACTGTTTGCACAGTACACCAGATGGTAAATTTTTCTTTTAAAAGTAAATGAATTCTTGCTTGCAAATATGTGTGCTTACTTGATCTGTGATTTTTGTTTTCCACTTAAATGTGAAAATCATGTGGCATGATTTTGGATAAGGATAAAGATGTGTGATCTGAATTTGCGTTGGGTCATATGACGCATCCTCTGATATTTCTTCCCATTTGGATTACTAGAAAATATAATTATCTGATGTATTTTCGATCCTTTGATAGTTTTTACACATTATGAGCAAGTCTTCTTGGTTTTCATGGGATGAGGGACAGGGGGCGGGATTCTCTGATCCTAAAGCGAAGTGTTGACGCCGTCAGAAATGCCGTTGTGTTTCTTGACGGCGTCAACACGGTCCCAGGATCAGCAACTCTGGCCCCTACAGGGGGCCACCACGGCACTGGAGCGGTTCTCGCCGCTCCAGCTGCTGATCCAGCCATGGAATGGGCGTCGGAGGATGCGCATATGCGCAGTGGGTCCAACGCGAACCTGCGCATGCGCAGATTTCCACGCATGCGTGGTGTCTCCCTTGTCTTCGCCGGCCCCGACCCAACATGCGCAGGAGTACAGGCACCGGCACGGAAGAAAGGAGGCCGGGAGACAGAGAGGCCGGCCCGCCAATCGTTGGTCCTGATCGCGGGCCAGGCCCAATCGGAGGCCCCCCTCCGGGTTCGGGACACCCCCCCCCCCCCCTCCCCACCCGCCACCCGACCCTTCAACGCTGAGTTCCCGCCGGCTGAGAGCAGGTGTGGATGGAGCAGGTGTGGATGGCGTCGGCGGGTTTGCCGTTTACACGACGGCCGCTTGGGCCATCCCGGGCCGAGAATTGGCGGGCCAGCCGTGTAGAGCGGCCCGCGACTGGCGCTGTGCCAACCACGCCGGTGCCAATGGCGCCGATTCTCTGCTCTGTGGAGATTCTCCGGCCCCGGGCTGAGAGAATCCTTCCCAGGATCTCAGAATGTGATTTCCAAAGCACCAGTAAAGATTCTGGAATCTTATGGAAGGGAAACAGAATTGGACTTAACTCAGTCACCTTAAGCTACCAGCTGTAGTTATGAACAGATGGAATCCCAAGATACAATCCTTAAAACATCAGTAAAAATGTTGAAGTTTGACTTATTCAGTCACCATAAACCAGTAACTCTGATTCTAGACTATGGAAGTGACATGATATTACTGACACGACGTACCAATGGGGCATTTTACATTGGCTGTCCTGTCTCACAGCAATTAAAAACAAACCACAAGTTCGAACACAAAAAATGTTGAGTTCTCAAAGGAAATAATTTCACATGTAGGTTAAAAAAAGTTTTTCAAAATTTCTTGGAACTTTTCCGTGACCAGTTTTAAGTTTGAGGGCAATACAGATGTCGTCAGCGTTTGTTTAATGTGAGGAAGTTGAGCACTGCACCAATGTAGTAACCTTGCCAGTAGCTTCCTGTTGTAGAAGGCAGAAGTGATTGAATTCCCCACACTGTAAAATTCTGGGTATTCCTGCCATTTTATGGGAGGTCAGCTCAACAACTGTCACACAGGAAACATCAACGAAGGAACTGTCAATAGTGACCCACATCTGTGTGAATCTGAGGACTTTCTAATTAACTGAGGATCTGCAAATTAGAGCAAAGCTCTACTGCCATTCACCTCCCAACACTGAAGTGTTGAGCTGCAGCTAATCATTACATCTAACAAACTCCGACTTTAGCAGCCTCTTACAGACCACATCGACTTTTAAGGGAGCAAAATGTGAAATGAATGAAATTGAACACATCTTTTCCTTGGCAACTAATTGGATCTCATGAGCTGACTCATGTGACGCTGTTTAATCCAACAATAAAAATGTAGTCCTGTGGTAAAACAGATGCAACTACCCAGCAGTTTAACCATATTAGACCAGGTTTAATCACTAGGCAGTCTCATTACTTAGAAGAAATGTGAACCTGTTAATCTACAGTATAGTGTGCCTCTGCTTAAAAGGTTTTAATCTTTAAGATGAAACAGGATGGTGGGATCACAATAGCAGAGGCACAGTGTAGCATTAACCAGGATTAAACAAGATTATACTAACTAATGCCCCTTTATCCTGGAGATCCAGTTTGGTTTGGTGTTACATTAATTTTCACTATTTTGCCTAACTGCTGAATCAACGACCTTCTGACAGACATATTGTTCGATTTTACAGACATGAAGAAATGTGTCATTTTGAAACTAATTCATTAATGTTTGGTGTAGAATGAATTGGTTTTAGATTTAATTTTCTTTCAAATTGAACAGTTTTGATGTAACACTCTGCCCATACACTGGCAACCCTTTCTCCAGGTGAGACAATCCAGTCTTCACACCGTCTCCATAATTACAGTTAGTGCCACTCCTCCAGTTGGATGACCTACTTCCTGTTGGTCACCTTGAGTTTACACCAGCTTTCTTTGCACCACCAGCAGACCATTTGTGACAACGTGACTCGGATTGTATATTTTTAGAAACACGGCTTAGTTAACGTGGCAAGGCAATATAGGTCCAGTATTTATCCCCATCAATTGCAAAGTTGCCTCATTTCCCATAAGAACATCCAGCCGCAGTGGATCATATGGCCCACTGAGCCTGCTCCACTACTCCATACGAACACGGCTGATCTTGGGTTTCAACTGCACTTTTCTACCCACTTCCCTTATTCCTTGATATCTTGAAAGACTCTCCCAGCCTTGAATGTAGCATCCAAACTCTATGGGGTGGAGAATTACAAAGATTCACAATCCACAATTCACAAGAGTAATTTCTCCTCATCTTAGTCCTAAATGGTCACCACCCCCCTTAGCTTGAGACTGTGCCTACATATTTTAAGATTCTCTGTGCAGTGGAAACACTCTCAGCATCTACCCTCTGGTCATAGCCAAATACAAGCTCCCCGTTAAAGGGGCAAGGGACTCTAACATTGAGTCGTTAAACCTCTGTATAAAGCCGGCCAGTTTGTGTACTGCATTTAGGAGCGATAGGGCTGGGATCTTTCGAGACCTCCACAAGGGACACCCATGGTGCTGAAAATGAATATGTTAGCGCTCAGCTATGAGCTACGTTTGGTGGCCGGGTCTGGATGCTGACATTGAACGATTGGCCCACCAATGTACCGTCTGTCAAGAGCACCAGAAACTCCCGCCGGCTGCACCCCTCCACCCCTGGGAGTGGCCATGGACGCGCCTGCATGCTGATTTTGCCGGACCGTTTCAGGAGTCGATGTTCCTTCCTATCGATGCCCATTCTAAATGGCTGGAAGTTCACAAGATGCAAGTGACCACTTCCAGGGCAATGATTGAAAAGATGTTTTTAGTATCTTTTAGTATCTTAGTATCTTTAGTAGATACTTTTAGTATCCATGGCTTACTGAGGTGTTAGTCACAGGCAATAGCACCCCTTTCATGAGCGAAGAGTTCTCTAGGTTTCTGAAGACCAACAGGGTACAACACATTTGAATTGCCCCATACCAACCGGCTTCAAATGGGCTGGTGGAAAGGACGGTCCAGACTTTAAAATGCAGGTTACAGAAACAATTGTTGGGATTGATGGACGCTAGGCTAGTCCGGTACCTGTTTTGTTACAGGACAACACCGCATGCAGTAACTGGGGTGGCCCTAGCTGAGATGCTGAAGGGACGGAGACTTCGGTCCCACCTTAGCATGGTTTTCCTGGACATCGGCGGGAAAGTGCGCCACAACCAGGACTTGCAAGGGCGTTGCCCCTTTCAATGTCAACTGCCTAGATTCTTTGTACCAGGTGACGCAGTGTATATACAAAATTGTGCAGACGGCACCGAGACCATAATCCGCTAAACAGGGATAGTTTCCCAGCAAGTACAAATCCAGGGTTGAATAATGCATTTGGATCACATTAGGTACAGGCGACCGATCTTCGAAAAATTTCTGGGAAACAAAAGGTTCTTGTTCAGTGTAATCTGATGCCTGCACAGGCCAAACCAGATCCCCAATGGGGTCAAGATGCCAACATGGGAGAGGTCGTCAACACTGATTCAGAGATGGAGGCCCAGCCGTCGGTGACCTCCGACAAGAAAACCACAAGGCAGCAGCCTCCGGCAGATCCAGTTGAAAGTGACATTCACCTTCCGGTACACGCCACTTGGTCCTGTGACACACAACCTGCAATGAAGTGAGTCCAGCGCCCTCCCTCTCCTCAATCATAGCAGATTTCTTTGAACTTTGGCAGGGGGGGAGGGGTGTTATAACCTGCACGGGCAATGATTCAATTCCCTGTGAGCCTCGTTGAATATGGGCTCCCCCGTTAAAGGGACAGGGATTCTAACATTCTGTATAAAGTCGGGCAGTTTGTGTACCGACATTAGGAGAGATCCGCTGGGATCTTTCGAACCGTGGAAATAATAATGCTGTAAATAACATTTTATTTCTTCTCGACTCAGTGTGGACTCCCTCACCTTTAAGCCCCTTCAGAATCTTGTATGTTTCAATGAGATCACCAAGTCGCCACTCATTCTTCTGAACTCCAGAGAATATAGGCCCAATTTACTGAGGCTCCCATCTTAGAACAACCCCTCAACCCATGCGCCACTTTAGTGAGTCTTTGCTATACTGGCTGCAGTGTAAGTATATCCTTCCTTAAATACGGAGACTAAAATTGTGCAGATTATTTTAGATGTAGGGCGCGAGGTACCAGCCACGCTGCACCCGAAAAGCAGCATGTCGTGGCGCAATGTGGCCGGTAAATAATGGGAGATCCTGCTCCCAGGATCTACCCGGCGTCGAGACATGAAGCCCGGCCATTGTGGGCGGGATCACTTTTTGGCAAATCCGCAGATTAGAGAGAGAGAGGTAGTCCTACTGTTATATGCAGTTCCCTGAGGTAACCAAGGCCTTGCGATCTATCCCCTACGCCCTGGAGACCCCTGACGAGTGCCATTCAGTGCTGGTTCCCGCAAATGGGGATCAGATGTAATGGTACTTTTGGGGGTCTTCCAGGGGATCGGAGGCCCCCAGGTGCTTGCGCTCTGGGCAGGGTGGCACCCTGACACTGCTGGTGCCACCAAGGCACCCTGACAGTGCCAACCTGGCATCCTGGCAGTGCCATCTGGGTGCCTGCCTGGTGCCTAGGTAGCAGTGCCAGTTGGCTAGTTAATGCCAGGCTGGCATTGCTAAGGTGTCAAGCTGCATTTTTTGTGTGGCGGTGAGTGCAGGGCACACTGCGCAGGTGTGCAGGGCATGGGTGAGGGAGGGGGACTCCCGTATAGTGTGCTGGGGCTTTTTTTGGGGGGGGGGATATGGGGTTGCGTCGGAAGCTCGAGAGATTGGGATGCCATTTTTAAATGCCGTCCCGATCTCTTGTTGCACTGAGGAGATCCGCCGAGCGGAGCTCCTCAGTGCAGAAAATGGAGCTAAGTGCGGCCTAAGGCACGCGTTCCCACTGAGGCCCCATATCTAACTAGATGGGCATTAGAGAGCAGGGTGTTTCTCAGCACTGTTCCCATTTGGTTAGATCGGGCCCATGGCATCACCAAAGCCCTGCAAAGCATCTTTTATTACAGCCTTAAATATATTCAATAATGGACCATCCGCAACCCACTGGGGTAGAGAATGCCAAAGATTCACAACCCTTGGGCAAAGATATTTCTCCTCTTCTCTGTCTGAAATGATCACCCCCTGATCCTGAGTCTGCCCCCATGTTTTAGATTTCCAAATTAGGGGAAACAACCCCTCGGTGTCCATCCTGTTTTAAGCCCCTTGAGAATCTGTTATGTCTCAACGTTATCACATCATTCTTCTAAATCCCAGAGAATATAGGTCTAATTTATTCGGCTCCTCATTCCAGGGATCAATCTAGTGAACATTTGGTGTACCACCTCCGATGCAATGGTACGTGAGTGGACTGCAGCACCCATGGTTTGGAGAAGGATAGATTGGGCAAGGTTCCTGCTCATGATCACAATACAGTGACCCTTAAATACGTTTATGTGTGGACACTAGATGCGGACAGGATTGAGCTTGGCTGGAACCTGCTAGCAATTACTGTCAAGACCCATGAATGAATAGTGACTACGAAGGGAAGGGGAAAACTATGGGGAAAACTATGAGGAAAAGGTTGTTACAAAATGTTCATGGCTGCAATTCTCGTTTTTGTCTTTGATTTCTCTCCAAATGGACAGGTCTGTAATTATTTAGTAATCCATGTCATTGTTCAATAATATCCGAGCACTTCATTTTATTGGCTTGGTGGTTCCAGAGTAATTGTTTCCTAACGTGGCCCATTTTTGCCAAAATGCTCCTGTTAGTAAGCTGCTACAATTAGGCTGCCAAAACCCAATTCTTCTAAATAAAATAAACTGTTCATTTTAATATTTATTTGCCTAAACAAGAACAGTGTTGATCAATAATAACATAATCTTCTGGGTAGATGGGACTGCCAATTATTGCTGAAATTACTGGCCCAGGTGAATATTTTAAATGCCATCCAAAAGCGATGGTTATTTACTGGAGAAGGGCTCGTACTCTCTTATTATCAGTCGAGCTGCACAGACACGCCTGGAATGAGGAGCTTGGGAGGTCTTTAGGAAAACTGACTGATATCTCAATGAGCTTTTATGTATACAGGAGGGACTACATCTGCTGAGGGGAAACTGGCTTTGCTATTGGTTTGTGGGTTGTCCAACTCTGTCAAAGCAGTGATTCTTGGCACTGTGCATTGCTTTAAGAATCACTGCAGAATGTAGAGAGCTGTTCTAATTACTTGATGGCTTTCTAGGTTTTTGAAACAAAGTCAGTTTATTTTGTATGGCTAATAGTAATAAGATCAAATATGTGACCTATCACAGAATTGCAACACAGGTTATACAATGAAAGAGACTCACTGATAATCTACTGTTTGTTTCAGTGTTAAATTTTAGAATTTATTTTATGGTAACATTTAGTAAGTGGTATCTTTTATTTACACCTTTCTCCCACATTGAACAATGTTCCCAGCTGAAAAGAAGGGCCGATGATCCAATTCCAAGCCTTCCCCCAAATCACGTGTTTGTAAGTATCTGGCCTCTCTGTTCAGCAATTCTCCATGATGGCATGGTGAAGAGAGGCAATTCATCTGAAAACTGATCATCATCCAACCAGTTCTCTGCCCCATGTGAATATAATGTGATGTGGGAGCTGAGGATGTCTTTACACAGTCATGTACATCAGCTTCCACATCATCATCCTCTTTATCACCCTTTCACCTGTATTATGCTGTCTCAAGTAAACCTGAGAGCGAATGACACAATTCTGACAGTGAGATACAAGGTAATAATTCAGTCTCAATTCTGCTGATGCTCCTAAACCTGCTTCAGATCTGTCAACACTAGGAGTGGCATTTATGAGCAGTAAGAGTGACATGGCTTGCAAACCCATTTAAACGTATGGAGCTGTGTTATTTATAAGACTGACATACATCAAATTAGGTTAAAATTTTAAATTTAACTCGCCGATTGATATTTCTAATGAATGACACTTGGTGGACTGAGCTTCAGATATGCATCAGACCAGCTCGATTGAGTTTTCACTTTATATATAAAGGTTGCGAGCCAGTGATTGTCATTTGGCAAAACCGAAGAAAGTCAAGAACAAGAATATAAGAATATTTGGCATTTCAGTTTCCACATGAATTTATTTTGCATAGTTCTAATGTTTTTCTATCTATTGCTTTCGTCGGTAGATTATTTCATTGGCCGATATTCTCCAAAACATCTGTGTTTCCTCCTGTGGGAAACATGGTGGGATTCCCACCGGGTGGGTCAACGCGATCCAATCCATCCATGTTAGACAATTTGGTTTGGAGGCTGGGGTGATTTGTGCCATGAATGAGCTGTGCAGGACCTAAAGGTGTCATTAAGGCCGGCTACCCTGAGATTGGGGCACCCTTTTAAAGTGCCCCGATCATAAGGTAACCCTACAGAATGCCCCCCTCCCCCCCCACCCGCCAATCACCGTCAAAGACCCCCCCCCCCAAGTAACCAAACCCCGCTTTGGGGTCTCCAAAAGCCCTGCCCCTTGGCAGTGCAAGGGCACTTTATAGCTATGTCCTTGACAATCTGGGGCTTCAATGGCTTCTGAACCCCCAGCGTGGTCATCAGATGTTGTCTCCGTTTTTGGAGGTCGGTAATGATTCCTGCCGGCTTCACATTGCACTGGCTAATCGGTGAATTGAAGGAGCATGGTGAACTCGCCTTAAATCCAAATCTCAATTTGTTAATGAGGATTTAAATATGCAAATCTGGTTCATGCCTTCGCTGGCCGTGAATCAGATTAGGTCACCGACTGGGGGTGGGCAGAATCTTAAAATTAGTTCTCCCCAGCAAATTGCGTTATAGCCATATCGCAAGAGTCTTCAGATTTGCGCCTGCGTGAGAGGGGCTGGAGAATTGTCCCCATTATCAATCTTTGAGTAGTGATGGTCTTCATATTTAAAATTAGTTTTCATTTTTAGTTTTCAACCTGGACCGGGCCCTTGCTAGGTGGGACCGAGATTGACATATTTAATCTGATTTAAATGTGTCTACGCCGATTCTCCCAAGGCCTGGGCACTTTCTGCCTCGCCTAGGAGACCTCGCCATGGTGTCATTTAGAACTGGTCCACACAGATGTGGACCAGGTATAATGGCACCTGGGGGTGGATCTCCCAGACTTTAAACCCCTGGGTGGTCGGTGACAGGGCACCCTGGCACCTCCACTGGCACGTGGGCACTTTGGCACTGCCAGCTTGGAACTTGACACTTTCACCTGTGCATCCTGCCAGTGCCATCGTGGCACTACCAAGGTTCCCAGGTGGCACTTCCAGGCTTGCAGGGGCACTGCCAGGTTGCTTGGCTGGCAGTGCCAAGATGCCTGGGTGCCAGGTGGCTTGTGTCAGGGATCGGGCCCGGGGGTGCCTTGCCCTTAAGAGGTGGGGTGTGGGGGGATGTGCCTAGGAGCTCCCAAGAGTTAAGTTGGGGCAATGAGGTGGGCAGCACGGTAGCATAGTGGTTAGCACAGTTGCTTCACAGCTCCAGGGTCCAAGGTTCAATTCCCGGCTGGGTCACTGTCTGTGCGGAGTCTGCACTTTCTCCCTGTGTCTGCTGGGGTTTCCTCCGGGTGTTCCGGTTTCCTCCCACAGTCCAAAGATGTGTGGGTTTGGTGGATTGACCATGCCAAATTGCCCTTAGTGTCCAAAAAATAATAAGTGGGGGTTACTGGGTTACGGGGATAGGGTAGATATGTGGGCTTCAGTAGGGTGCTCTTTGTAAGGGCCGTACAGACTCGATGGCCAAATGGCCTCCTTCTGCACTGTAAATTCTCTGATTCTATGTGCAGGGTAGGTAGATTGACTACGCTAAATTGCTCCTTAATTAGAAAAAATGAATTGGGTACTCTAAATTTATTTTTAAAAAGCTGGGGCAGTGAGGGTGTCCTGAGGTCGTGGCGGATGAGCAGAGGGGGGTTTAGAGGTTGGGCGGCATTTAAAAATGGCTCCCCGATCTGCGAGTCATCTTCCTGCAGTGACGAGTTGAGCTTATGAGTACAGGAAGTGCGGTAATTGCGGCCTCGGTGGGTCGTTCCTCACCGAGGCCAGAAAAAAACAGATTCCCGTTAAATAGTGGAGTTCCTGCAGGCGCCGAGAAAAGCGCTCAAGACAGGATTCTGTGTTTTGAGCATTAAATCGCATCCAATATATTTAATGTTTGGTTAATTTTATTTCTGCCTGTTCAAGTTTTGGTTTTGCCTAATAGATATTTTCTGGGGTTTCATTTTGATGACAAAATAAAATAATTGAATGATTGCTAGCCAAAACATTTACTGTCACAAATTTCTGCTTTGAAAGGAAAGTAAGATAGTTTCTCACGTCAAACCTTTTATTAATCCATTCCGGTGAAGTAATAGAATGATGGGAAAAAAATCCCCCAAAAAGGATGGACTGTAAAAGCCTTTTTTGGAGTTAGTGAGTTGGACCTAAAAAGCTTATCATTGCTTTCCAATTAAGACTGCTCTTCTGCTTCGATTAAGTATTAGCGAGGAAAACATCTTTGGAAATGCCTTTCCTGAAAAGAGTTTTACCAGCCAGTTTGGTTTTTAATGCCTTGCCCAATTACATTAGATAGCATTAACAAAGCAAGAGCAGAGCCCAACATTTTAAATGGTAGCTTCTAATTTCATGTGGATCTGGCTTAAAGCAGGAACACCCCACCCTTCCATCTTGCTGGAGTTGTCTGGTTTTGTGAGAAAGTAGCCTTCTCAGGTTTTATGATTAGATCTTTCTCTATAAAATTGATATTTATTAAATGGTATATATCAAAATATGTGATTTTAAAGATAGCACTGTAAGTTCAGACCTTGAGCATTATGTCAGGGCATGCTATGAAAAGTTAACTGGGATTAGTCTCATACTTCACCGGAATGATTTATGGCAGCAATTACTAGACAAGGAACAGACTGAGATGTGTTTCATAATTTTCTTTTGGGAGATTAATTCATATGCATCATTTTTAAAATAACATGTAAATTGAAGTATGCAATAGGTGGAACTTTTTAATTTTAAGTATTTAATTGGTGAATAAGAAATTCAGTGTGCTCGAAAAGGCAATTTTTTGAGCTTGGTAAATAAAATAGTGAATGTCTGATAGTTGTTTAAGGGCTTTTTATTAGTTTAATTGTGATACACTAATTGAAATACTGAGTTGTCCTGACAAGCCTAAATCTTTTGAGACAACTCTTGGAAAAAGGTTATTTTTGCAGTTTATTTGTGATGTGAATAGAACAACTCCTCAAATGGTTTGAACTGGAAAGATGAGGAGAGTGATCCTCAAGTAAAAAAACATCACAATCTAATCTGTCGCACCAACCATCTTTGCAGTATTATGGTAACTTTTTTGTTTCAATATGCTAGAATTTATCTTTGGGCACCATTTAAGTGAATTATTTTAAATGGCTGCCATAAAATCGTGCAGACAAGAATTTAATGCAAATATGTTAACCAGTCTGCTAAAAATAACACTTTGAAGTAAATCGCATTGAGTCAAGTTGTATAAGCATGTGTGTCTAGGCTCTTGGCAATATCACTGTATACTTAATGACATCATGGGGACAGAGCCCCAGAGGTGTCTTCCAAGTCACGCGGTGCTATTTTCAAAGTTTGCAGGATTGGAAACTCGGGTAAATTAAACCTTTAATTTTCAATCAAATGGGCACAACTGAACTTGTCGCACTTGGGCAACAAAACTTAAGTCAGTGTGTTGTCAAAAAGCAGCATTCACACCTGTTGAGGAGAACTCTAACTCAAACTGCCCTTTGCCCCTCAATTTTTCTTTCCAGCTCCAAGAAAGGAAATTGGGTTTCCGTGCCAGCAATCTGGGTACAAATTGCACTTGTTTTCCAAACTGAAGTTTTGGTTCAGGTTTCGGTTCAAACTTATTTGCATAATCACATATATAAAATCTTCCATGAACAAGTGCAATTGGGCTGTGCTTTACCACATAATTAATTGCTTTTTTCCCCCTCCTTACATTTAAAAATGTTCCTTGATGTAATCAAGTATTGGCAGCACGGTAGCATAGTGGTTAGCACAGTTGCTCACAGCGCCAATGTTGCTAACTTTTGGTTGGCTCTTAATTCGTAATTTGCTCTGTTTGTTTAACCTTTGCTCTCGAGTCGCCAGGTATCTTTATGACACCGCCACGAGGTTCAAGTTCAAGTGCTGATCAATAACTCAACACACCAATTAGTAAGATTCAAATCAAAACACATTTATTATACACAGTAAATCACTACTCATGCATAAACTCTACTTTCTAGGCTATTCCTATCACTAAAAGGCCTATACTTAGCTTCGGACTGGCCCACCAGGTCAGGGGATCAAATGGCCTTTCATTCAGGTCCTGAGTCTGAAGGATTCGAAAGCTGGTATGGACTGGTAGTTAGGAGCACCTATCTAGTAGCGAGCGTTGACTGGAGACTTACTTGGTTGATGCGGTAGCTTGGACAGGTCACTCTCACGGATTGATTCAAGTTGCTGAGTGACCCTGCCAAAGAAGGACGATTTGAACTTGGGGGCTTTACTTTATAGTCCCCAGGGGCTTCCCGCCCTTCGGGGCGGACCCCGTACCTGGTTCCAAGAGATTGGACTACTTTCTGATCACTTGGATCAATTTCTCCAATGCTGGAGCGGTTCCCTGATCGTTGGGCGGTCCCTAAATGTCTGTTGGCCTCCCTTTGTCTTGGCTCCTGCTGGCGCCGAGGTGTCTGGCTTGGCTTTATTCACCTTAAGTGTTGCCATTGTACCTTGGAATCGCACATTACTATGTAGTTGGCTGCTGCATTACTATGTAGATGGCTGCTGATTTCAGTGCTGTCTGGTTCCTTACAGGTTTCAATACACATGATTTCTGCACTTGCTAGTCTTTGCCTGTGTTGGCTGAATTTCCCTTCAGCCTTTGCGGTTCTATATTTTAAGTCGGGAAGTGGCCAACTCAGGTGGCTACACAGGGAACCGGGTTTGATTCCAAGCTTGGGTCACTGTCTGTGCGGAATATGCACGTTCTCCCCATGTCTGCGTGGGTTTCCACCGGGTGCTCCTTTTTCCTCCAACAAGTCCCGAAAGACATGCTTGTTAGGTGAATTGGGCATTTTGAACTCCCTCAGTGTACCCGACCAGGCGCCAGAATGTGGCGACTAGGGGATTTCCACAGTAACTTTATTGCAGTGTTAATGTAAGCCTACTTGTGACATTAATAAAGATTATTATTATTATAAAAGTGCTACCTGGTGCAGTTTTATTAATAAAGCGGAAATGGGTTTATCACAAAATCATCAGCATTTTTATTAAGTGTCCGATCACTACTACATTTGATAATCAGATTTTAATGAAGCCAGGGGCACTGGGGTGGCTGCCCCATTGCTCGAAGGGGGTTGGAGGAGCCCCCAAGGGACCAACCTTGGTCGGGGTAGGCTGCCATAGGTGGTGGGGGGGGGGCCTGTACTGGGGGAATATGGGTGTCTCAGCCCACTGGTCCGCCATGCCAACCCCCGGATCGTCTGGTCCCGTTCCGGGGCAATCCCTGTACGCCTACTCCACCGACCACCCATAACTCCACTGACAGTGGAGGCCTCTGGCCGCATGGCTGAAGGCTATTAGTAATGCGGAATTGTCAATCGTAGTTAAGTGACCACTTCACACATGCCAAGTAGTTTCCGTGGGTAGGCGTGCCATGTGGCATGTGAGGGTTACTGCCTAGCATCCCATGAAACCTGGACACTGCCAGAACACTGTGGGAGGCAACACCATGGATGCAGCGACCAGCATCTGAATACCTAGGGGCTGTACCCCAGAACCGGGGACATTTCTGCGACCAGAGGATGGGTGTGTGTACCCAGGAGAGGACCAGTGCCTGGCCCAGGTAACGTTGCATGCGGGGGTGTGGGGTGCGGTGACCAGGGGTGTGTGGGCAGGGCATGCCGGATGGCGGGACTGGAGGGTCCAGGGTGGAAGACACTGCTGGTTGTCAGTCTCTCACCTCTTCAATTTCTTACAGATGTTAAACGGTATGGACAATATCTTGGACCCTGCGGCAGCTGCCCTCGTGGTGCTGCTGGCAGGCCAGCTGGCCAGATGCCGAGAAGGCAGCGTGAGCAGCGTTGACGGAGGTGCGAGGCACCGGCCCATGTACAGACCCCTGCCCCACACCCTGAGGACCCATCTGGCCAGGGAGGGACCCAGAGGGGGAGGCCCGGGATGGCCCAAGGTGTACAGGGGTCGCTGGTCACTGGTGACGGACAGCGCCTGCCGCAAGAGGCTCCGCCTCAACAAGGGGACAGTGCAGCACCTGTGCCATGTCCTCATAGACTTGGCACCACGTGGAGGAATAGGCCTCTGGTAGCCATCAAGGTCAGCATTGCCCTTCAAACGCCGCGGGATCATTCCAGGGCTTGAGCGAAGACTTGTGTGGCATCTTACAAGCAACAGCCCACATGTGCATCCCTGAAGTCATGGATGCCCTGTTTGTCCGGGCAGAGGATTATATAAACTTTGACAGGGACAGGCCCAACAGGATATCCAGGCAGCAGGATTCTCCGCCACCGAATGGATGCCTCAGGTCCAGGGGGTAATAGATAGCGCGCATGTCACCTTGCGCTCACCAAGCTGTCTGGGGGTGGCCTACAGGAAGGGGTTCTACTCTATGAACATCCAGCTCATGTGTGACCACCACATGAAGATCATGCACGTGTGTGCACACTTCCCAGGGAGTGTGCACGACAGCTACATCATGGGACAGTCGGACATCCCCGACCTCAGGTTGATAACCCCAGGTTGATTCTTGGGAGATAAGGGGTACTCGCTGAGGTCTTGACCTGACTAACGACACCAGTATGGAGGCCAGAGACCCGATAAAACAAGGCCCATCTGGCCACCCAGGCTGTCATTGAGCGGAGCACCAGACTCCTCAAGACACGGTTCTGATGCCTCGACTGCTCTGGTGGTGCACTGCAGTACACCCCCCCCCCCCCCCCCCCAACTCCCAAGGCCTGCCCGCTTTGTGGTGGTCTGCTGTGCCCTCCACAACCTGGCACAACAGCGGGGCAATGTGCTGGAGGGAGAGGAACCTGTGTCCACCTCTGAGGACGAGGACGAGGAGGTGCTGGGGCTCCTCATTCTGTGCCATAGTCTGACCCCTGCCTGTCTGCTGAGTGCTCGCCCACACCCATCACCTGCACATGGTCTGCTGAGGCGGGGGGAGGCATCCAGGGCCTCCATGTCTGGGGCGATGTGGCATGGGAGTGGTCCCCGTCCCGCATTGAGGCGTCATATTGGTTGGGGTCAACGATTTTTAATAATTTGCAACTGCACCAATCCCCGATGATGCTGTTCTCTTCCCCCCCCCCCCCCCCCAAACAACGCACCTTGCTCCCCTACCCCCGTGTCCTCTCAGTGGTCCTCGACTTGCTTAGCCTTCTGTGCTCTACCGCTGTGTGTAGCTGTCCCCAGGATGCACATCAGGGGCGAAATTCTCCGACCCCTCGCCGGGTCGGAGAATCGCCGGGGGCTGGTGTGAATCCCGCCCCCGCCGGTTGCCGAAGTCTCCGGCACCGGATATTCGGCGGGGGCGGGAATCGTGCCGTGCCGGTTGGCGGGCCCCCCCCCCCCCCGCGCGATTCTCCGGCCCGCATGGGCCGAAGTCCCGCCGCTAAAATGCCTGTCCTGCCGGCGTAAATGAAACCACCTACCTTACCGGCGGAACAAGGCGGCACGAGCGGGCTCCGGGGTCCTGTGGGGGGGGGGGGGGGGCGCAGGGCAATCTGGCCCCGGGGGGTGCCCCCACGGTGGCCTGGCCCGCGATCGGGGCCCACTGATCCGCGGGCGGGCTTGTGCCGTGGGGGCACTCCCTTCCGCCTCCACCACGGTCTCCACCATGGCGGAGGCAGAAGAGACTCCCTCCACTGCGCATGCGCGGGAATGCTGTCAGCGCCCGCTGACGCTCCCGCGCATGCGCCGCCCGGAGATGTCATTTCCGCGCCAGCTGGCGGGGCACCAAAGGCCTTTTCCGCCAGCTGGCGGGGCGGAAATTCGTCCGCCGCCGGCCTAGCCCCTCAAGGTTGGGGCTCGGCCCCCAAAGATGCGGAGCATTCCGCACCTTTGGGGTGGCGTGATGCCCGTCTGATTTGCGCCGTTTTGGGCGCCAGTCGGCGGACATCGCGCTGTTTCCGGAGAATTTTGCCCCAGAAGTGGGATATACTCTGGAGCACCCCCACCCCGGCAATGCCCACTTGCGACTGGGAGACTTCCCCTAGTGACCAGGACATGCTCTGTCGGCAATGCCAACCTGAGACTGGGACATGGCCCGCAGCACATCATGTAGGTTCGCCTGGTACTGGGCCACATCGCCCAGTGACTCGGACACATTGTCAAGGCGCTCAGCCATGGCCATCACCGACTGAGCCATGGCTTGGACACCTTCACTTCTGCTGCCGGCGTTGTACATCAGACTCTCCACTGTGGTCACCACCCTAGCAGTGTTGGCCTCAGTGCCACGTATTTCCGACGCCATCTCCTGTGCACGTAGCCTCTGTGGCTGACCCTCCGCGACCCTCGGAGGAACAGGGTATCCCTTCTGTCCTCGACCACGTCCAATAATCTGCCTAGGTCGGCATCCCCGAATTGTGGGCTGTACTTCTTGGTAGCATGGCTGGGAGTGGGCTTGGCTGTGCAGGGTCGGTTTAATTGCTGCTCTTCCTTGTTAACAGGGGGCTGGCGAGCCGCGGTCCCAGCAGATCAGCCGGCGGGATCATCGTTTGCGGTGTGAAGCCCATGGGTCCTCGTTAAGTGGACCAATTAATGTTTTATAGCAGTTGACAGTCTCGCTGGGCCAAGCGTCAGGAAACTCGCGGCAGTTCCCACTTGCTGCCACACTTAGAAACCTTTTGGTTAAATCGCGCCCAATGATTTTTTAAACCAACATAATAGAACAAGTAAACTCGATTTGCGTTGGGCATTACTAGTGCTTGAAACTCCTCAATCTTTTACTCAGCTTTGGCTAATTTCAGGTGAATTGTGCTGAACCAGCACAACCGAGCAGAAACTCTTACCTCCCTGCATTTGCTTCCTGGGTTCAGGAAAAATATTTGGTTTGTTGGGAAACTTCCACATCCTGATACCATTGTTGTAATTGTACCAGCGGGTTGGTGTGTAAGATGTTTTTACATGGCATTAATCTCTGATCTAGTACACATTGCATATGGGACTTCCAATGGTCCTGCTAAAGTGCTTCTTATCAGAGTGGGGTGGTAAAAGAGATCTCATAATTGACCTCAGTGCCCTTAGGCTAAGAAAGAGAAGAATTGGTCATTTTCTGCCACATTGCTCCAGCTAGAAAATGAAGGTTTGTGTAATTGTTGGATGAGGGTAACAATGGGTCCAGCTGTGATGCATCCCACAGTTGAATACCTTATCAACATACACACACACACTCTATCTAGTTTGATATTTGGTTTGGCGGCACCCTTGGAACTAATGTATCAACATATATCACAAAATAGAGGAGGGGAAAAGCAAATGGAAAAGAAGAAAAATGGGCGGAATATGCATTGGAGACGAGCACCTTCTCTAATAATTAATCTTTATTACGAGCAAGCAAATAATTCTAATTTGAATGGAATTCATCCACACCCAACTTGTGGAGAGATTATGATTGTCAAGAGTGCAAAATAATAGCCAAATGTTTCCGTGATATTAAACATTCAGTAAGAGGCGTTACAGCAAAATTGACTTGCTTCACGGGCACTAGGTATTCTCGGTTGTCCTTTTCTGCTTTAGGAACAGAGCCCAACAGCAAAAAGTAGATTTTTAAAATTCTTGCTACAAAAGCTGTTTGCTGTAAATTCAAATTCAGATGAATTTGAATTCAAAAGAATGATTTATGTTAGCAGTGGGTAGATGTGAGAAAACAAAGTGGTAGAACTATGTTTAATGGAAGAATAGGTGTTTAAAGGTAAGGAAGCTTAATGCAATGCCCATTCTCTACATTAGTAGGATTATTGACTGGATTGTGTCCTGTATTGCCCCCATTAGGAAGATTATTGCTAAGAACCTTGTTGGGATACACACTGGAAGTTACGGTAGGAATGCCAACCTGAGGTTAACTGTAATGGACAGATGAAATTCAATGACATCCTTTAATAACCAGGGGATTTGAGAGAGATGCTACTCCCATGGAGGTTGGAATAGTCCTAAATTCAGCTGTTTGAGCTAAGGACTTATGGGCATTTTTAATACGATTAAGGCTACACCAATAATGCAGGCTAAGTAACAAAGTAGTTGAGTGAGCCTGAGGGGCGAACAAATACTATGTATAAAATCCACTATTACCATTGCGTTTAGTTGACATTTGTGCCAGGTTTTCAACAATGCAAAAGAAATATGTATAATTTCTAAATAATGAGCAATGGCCAGTAACCTCTTCTGAATAGCAGTCGCCAGCGGATTGCCACTCTTGAAGGACTTAACCACACTGGGATTCCAAAGCCCCTGGGCGAGATTCTCCACTCCCGCGCCATTTGGGAGAATCGCCTTGGCCGCCAAAATTTCCCGGGACACCGGTCCGACGCCCTCCCGCGATTCTCCCAAGTGGCGGGAACGGCCCGGTCGAGTTCCGCGGGACGCAGGCCGGAGAATCGCCGGAGACAACGAAAATGGCGATTCTCCGGCACCCCCGCTATTCCCAGGCCCGGATGGGCCGAGCGGCCAGGCCAAAACGGCGGGTTCCCCCTGGCACCATCCACACCTGGTCGCTGCGGTCGTGAACAGTGCGTGAACGCTGGGGGGGCGGCCTGTTGGGGAGCGAGGGGGGATCCTGCACCGGGGGGTACCTTAAATGTGGCATGGCCCGCGATCGGGGCCCACCGATCGTCGGGCCGTCCTCTCCGAAGGAGGACCTCCTTCCTTCCGCGGCCCCGCAAGATCCGTCCGCCATCTTCTTGCGGGGCGGACGTAGAGAGGACGGCAACCCGCACCTGCGCGGTTGACGCCAGTTATGCGGCGCCGGCCACGTCATCTATGCGCCGCCGCCTTTACGTGGGCGACAAGGCCTGGCGTGTGTAGATGACGCGGCCCCGATCCTAGCCCATTGTCAGGGCCTGAATCGGTCGGGATCGGGGCCGTTTCGCGCCGTTGTGAACCTCACCGGCGTTCACGACGGCGCGGCCACTTCGGCGCGAGAATGGAGAATCCCGCCCCCTATCACTCCCAACCTTCCTCCCCCAGTTGCATTGGTGTGGGGTAACTGGGGCGCAGGGAGGTTAGAATCCCCCCCCCCCCCTTATACAACACCAGCTGCCATAAAGGAGGCCTGTAAAGGGACAATTAAAAGGCAATGGATAAAGAGGAGTTCATTCAGGCCAGGAAAGGATTGGGTGGGGGTTTCAGACCGGAAAGTGGGGAGAAGGGGTCAGGCCAGGAAAGGGGGGGTAGGGTTCAGACCGGAAGGGAAAGGGGTGGGGGGGGGGTGTCATGGTTCCCCTGTGGGGGTGGGTCATGTATGTGGAGTTGTGTCCAGTACGAGGCTAGATCTGTGCTTTTTAAATAGATATTCTGAAGTTAGAAGTGATCATAGAATCATAGAATTTACAGTGCAGAAGGAGGCCATTCGGCCCATCGAGTCTGTACCGGCCCTTAAAAAGAGCACCCTACTCAAGCCCATGTATCTACCCCATCCCTGTAACCCAGTAACCCCCACTTAGCCTTTTTGGACACGAAGGGCAATTTAGCATGGCCAATTCACCTAACCCGGACATCTTTGGACTGTGGGAGGAAACTGGAGCACCTGGAGGAAACCCACGCACACACGGGGAGAACGTGCAGACTCCGCACAGACAGTGACCCAAGCCAGGAATCGAACCTGGGACCCTGGAGCTGTGAAGCAACTGTGCTAACCACTATGCTACCGTGATAACCCTCCCCCCTCCCAAATGCAGTGCTGGGTAACCAGGAAGTTATGGGCCAATGTGTTTCATATCCCTGCTAGCAAAAAGAAATGTTTCAAAGTTACTCCATTTCCAGAGTGTTACTGGCAGGTTCTGAGTTCTTTCCATTAGAGGTTTTCTTTTTTCTTGATCATTTGCTGAATGGAATACAGATAGGATCTGGCAAGGAGTGCAGTAGCATATGATGCATGAGCAACTAAGGATGAGGGAGGTGGGCGGTGTGGTTGTGGGAGATTAAATCTCTGGACCCTTTATGGCATAGAACTGGAGCATTAGTGAAATAAAAATGGAGTCTTCCTTGTTTTGGTGATGATTTTATGTGATGTGATTCTGAAACTTTTCAAAGGTTGGTAAAAGTGTTTTCAATTTGCCTCTGCTAATCTGGTATCCATATCATAGAACATGCTGAAATATTCCACTGTCTGGTTTGATTTAGATTAGTGATTCTTGAGCCATTGTGGTCCATAATGATATGTTGACCAGAAAGTAAGTTGAATTAATATCGCAAAACTGTTATGGCGCATAAGGAGGCCATTTGGCCCGTCGTGTCTGCACTGGCTCTCCAGATGAGCATTATGACTTAGTGTCACTCCCCTGTCATTTTCCTGCAACCCTACACATTGTTTCAATTCAAATAAGCTGCCCTTTTGAATGCCCCAATTGAACCTGCCTCCAGCAGTGCATTCCAGATCTGAACCACTCATTGTGTGAAAAAGTTTTTTCTAACATCACATTTGCCTCTGTTTCAAATCACGATTTGTGCTCTCTCGTTCTCGATCCTTCAACAAATTTGGGTAATTTCTCCGTATCAACTCTGTCCAGCCCCCCATGATTTTAAATACCTATATCAAATTCCCTCTTAACCCTTTTCTCTCCAAGTAGAAGAGTCCCAAACTCTCCAATCTGTCCTCCTCATTGAAGGGTATCATCTCTGGAATCATTCTTGTAAACCTCTTTTGCACTCTCTCCAATGAGTTCACATGCTTCCTATAGTGTGACACCCAGAATTGTACACACTCCTCCAACTGAGATCTAACTAAGATCTAACTAGTGTCTTGTACACATTCAGCATAACCTCCTTTGCTCTTCTTCTCTATGCCTCTATTAATAAAACCCAGAATGCTTTATGAACTGCTCTCTCCACTTGTCCTGCTACCAACAGTGATCTATGCCCTCTGCTCCAGCACCTCCTTAAGAATTGTATCTCTTACTTTACATTGTCTCTCCAGGTTCTTCCTACTAAAATGCATCACCTCACACCTTCTCTGCATTGACCTTCATCTGCCACCTACCTGCCATATGACCATACGACATAGGAGCAGAATTAGGCCACTTGATCTATCGAGTCTGCTCCGCCATTCAATCATGGCTGATATTTTTCTCATCCCCATTCTCCTGCCTTTTCCCCATAACCCCTGATCCCCTTATTAATCAAGAACCTATCAATCTCTGTCTTAAAGACACTCAGTGGTTTGGCCTCCACAGCCTTCTGCGACAAAGAATTCCACAGATTCACCACCCTCTGGCTGAAGAAATTCCTCATCTCTATTTTAAAGGATCGTCCCTTTAGCCTGAGATGGTGCCCTCTGGTCCTAGTTTTTCCTACTAGTGGAACCATCCTCTCCACATCCACTCTATCCAGGCCTCGTAGTATCCTGTAAGTTTCAATAAGATCCCCCCTCATCCTTCTAAACTCTAACAAGTACAGACCCAGAGTCCTGAACCGTTCCTCATACGACAAGCTCTTCATCCAGGGATCATTCTTGTTAACCTCCTCTGGACCCTTTCCAAGGCCACCGCATCCTTCCTTGGATACGGGGCCCAAAACTGCTCACGATAGTCCAAGTGGGGTCTGACCAGAGCCTTGTACAGCCTCAGAAGTGCATCCGTGCTCTTGTATTCTAGTCCACTTCACCAACTTGTCTATGACCATTTGAAGTTCTGCACTGGCATACTCACAGTTTACAGTGCTTCCAAGTATCGTATCATCTGCAAACTTTGAAATTGACCCTTGCACACCAAGATCTAGACCATTAATATATCATGAAAAGCAAGGGTTCCAATACCAACCCCTGGGAACTCCACAACAAAGCTTCCCTCCCACTCCTGAAAAATATCCATTGATCATTACTGTCTGTTTCCTGTAACTCAGACAATGTTCTATCCACGTTGTTACTGTCCCTTTTATTCCATGAGCTCTTTTTTTTATAAAATATAATTTTTATTAAAGTTTTCACAAAATATCAACAACAAAATTTAAAAGGGAACCCAATAGAATTAAATACAAAACAAAACAAAATAACCCAGTGCCCCCTCCCCCATACATAAATAATATATTAACACCCGCCGAAATACATAGCAAACAAAACAAATATATACACCGCCTCAGATCCCCCAATATAGACAAACAAAAATAAAATAGAACTTAAAATAGAATACCGGCCTCTTTCGCCTCCTGCACTCCCGGCTCCTCTGCAACCCCAAATATTGCGAGCCCCCCAGCCCGGTTTGACCCTGGATCCTACCACCCTCGACACCGTCCTCGCTACGCCCTTCCAAAATTCCTCCAGTGCTGGGCATGTCCAGAACATATGTGTGTGGTTTGCTGGGCTCCCTGAGCACCTAACACCCCTGTCCTCACCCCCAAAAACCCGGCTCATCCTTGTCCCGGTCATGTGTGCCCTGTGCAGCACCTTAAACTGTATGAGGCTGAGCCTCGCGCACGAAGAGGAAGAGTTCACCCTTCCCAGGGCATCTGCCCACATCCCCTCCTCAATCTCCTCTCCCAACTCCTCCACCCACTTGCCTTTCAGCACCTCCATCGAGGCCACCCCCTCCTCCTGCATCACCTGGTATGTTGCCAAGAACTTCCCCTCTCCAACCCACATCCCCGAGAGCACCCTGTCCTGTACCGTGCGCGGCTGTAGCAGCGGGAATTCCACCACTTGCCGCCTGGCAAACGCCCTTACCTGTAGATACCTGAAGGCGTTTCCTGGGGGGGAGCCCGTACTTCTGCTCCAGCTCACCCAGGCTCGCAAATTTCCCATCCACAAACAGGCCCGCCAACCTTCTTATCCCTGCCCTGTCCCACCCCGAAAACCCTCCATCTATTCTCCCTGGGACAAACCGGTGGTTCCCCCGAATCGGGGTCCACACTGAGGCCCCCACTTCCCCCCTGTGCCGCCTCCATTTCCCCCAAATTTTGAGGGCTGCCGCCACCACCGGGCTTGTGGTATACCTCATTGGAGCGCCATTACCAGCGCCTCCAGACTCGTACCCTCACATGACCCTGTCTCCTGCCTCTTCCATGCCGCCGCCTCCCCCTCCATCACCCACTTGCGCACCATCGCCGCATTGGCGGCCCAGTAGTACACGCAGAGGTTGGGCACCCCCCCCCCCCCCCCCAATCCCTACTCCGCTCCAGGAACACCCTTCTCACCCTCGGAGTCCCTCGCACCCACACAAACCCCGTTATGCTCCTGTTGACCTGCCTAAGAAGGCCTTCGGGATAAGAATGGGGAGGCACTGGAACAGGAACAAAAACCTTGGGAGCACTGTCATCTTGACTGACTGCACCCTACCCACCAAGGACAGCGGCAACGCGTCCCACCTCTTAAACGCCTCCTCCATTTGCTCCACCAGCCTCGTGAAATTAAGTCTATGCAGGGCCCTCCAGCTCTTGGCCACCTGGAACCCCAAATACCTGAAGCTCCTCTCCGCCCTTTTTAGTGGGAGCTCGCCAATCCCCCTCTCCTGTTCCCTGGGTGAACCACAAACAACTCGCTCTTCCCCATGTTGAGCTTGGACCCCGAAAAGTCCCCGAATTCCCTAAGAATCCTCATTACCTCCGGCATTCCTCCCACCGGGTCCGCCACATATAGCAGTAAGTCGTCTGCATAGAGCGACACCCTATGCTCCTCCCCACCCCGCACCAGCCCCCTCCAGTTCCTCGACTCCCTCAGTGCCATAGCCAGGGGTTCAATCGCCAGCACAAAGAGCAGGGGGGACAAGGGACACCCCTGCCTCGTCCCTCGATGCAACCAAAAGTACTCAGACCTCCTCTTGTTCGTGGCCACACTCGCCATCGGGACCTCGTACAACAGCCTAACCCACCTGACAAACCCCTCCCCAAACCCGAACCTCTTCAGCACCTCCCACAAGTACCCCCACTCTACCCTATCGAAGGCCTTCTCAGCGCCCATCCCTGCCACTATCTCCGTCTCCCCCTCCCTCGCCGGCATCATAATAACATTCAGGAGCCTCCGCACATTCGCGTTCAACAGCTTCCCCTTCACGAACCCCATCTGGTCTTCGTGGATGACCTGCGACACACAATCCTCAATTCTCGTGGCTAAGACCTTTGCCAGCACCGTGGCATCTTTATTTAACAATGAAATCGGCCTGTAAGACCCACACTGCAGGGGATCCTTGTCCTGCTTCAGGATCAAGGAGATCAATGCCCAGGACATCATCGGGGGCAGCCCCCCCCCCCCCCCCCCCCCCCCAATCCCTCCCCCTCCCTTGCCTCATTGAAGGTCCTAACCAGCAACGGGCCCAACAGGTCCACATAATTTTTGTAAAATTCGACCGGGAAACCGTCCGGCCCCGGTGCCTTCCCCGCCTGCATGCTCCCTATCCCTTTGGCTAGCTCCTCCAACCCAATCGGGGCCCCTAATCCCGCTACCAGTCCCTCCTCCATCTTCGGGAACTTCAGTCGGTCCAGAAAGCGGCCCATCCCTCCCTCCTCCAGTCGGGGCTCGGACCGATACAGTTCCTCATAAAAGTCCCTGAAGACCCCCATTGATGCCAACCCCCCCCCCCAGTATCCTTAATTCTCCCAATCTCCCTAGCTGCATCCCGCTTCCGAAGCTGATGCGCCAGCATATGACTTGCCTTTTCCCCAAATTCATAAATCGCCCACTGGGCCTTTCTCCACCGCGCCTCCGCCTTCCTGGTGGTCAACAGGTCAAATTCGGCCTGGAGGCTACGCCTCTCCCTCAGTCCCTCCTCCGGCACCTCCGCATACCTTCTGTCTACCCTCACCATCTCCCCCACCAGCCTCTCCCTCTCCCTCTGCTCTCTCCTCTCCTTGTGGGCCCTAATGGGGATCAGCTCTCCCCTAACCACCGCCTTCAGCGCCTCCCAGACCATCCCCACTCGAACCTCCCCATTATCGTTGGCCTCCAGGTATCTCTCTATGCTTCTTCGGACCCGCTCACTCACCTCCTCGTCCGCCAACAGCCCCACCTCCAAGCGCCACAACGGGCGCTGGTCCCTCTCCTATCCCAGCTCTAAGTCTACCCAATGCAGGGCGTGATCCGAAATGGCTATCGCCGAGTACTCGATATCCTCTACTTTCGCAATCAGCGCCCTGCTCATAACAAAAAAGTTGATCCGGGAATAGGCCTTATGAACGTGCGAGAAGAATGAAAATTCCCTAGCCCCCGGCCTTGCAAATCTCCAAGGGTCCACCCCACCCATCTGGTCCATAAACCCCCTCAGCACTTTAGCTGCTGCCGGCCTCCTACCCATCCTAGACCTGGAACGATCCACTGCCGGATCCAACACCATGTTAAAGTCTCCCCCCCCCCCCCCCCCAATTATCAGGCCCCCCACTTCCAAGTCCGGGATCCGACCCAACATGCGCCGCATAAAACCCGCATCGTCCCAGATCGGGGCGTACATGTTGACCAGCACCAGCCTTTCCCCTTGCAGCTTACTACCTGCCGCCATTGTCTGTCACAATGCTCGACGCCTCGAACGACACCCTCTTTCCCACCAAGATCGCCACCCCCCTGATTTTTGGTATCCAGTCCCGAATGAAACACCTGCCCTACCCACCCCTTCCTCAATCTTACCTGGTCTGCCACCTTCAGGTGTGTCTCCTGGAGCATGACCACATCCGCCTTGAGCCCCTTCATGTGTGCGAACACCCGGGCCCGCTTAACCGGCCCGTTCAGCCCCCTTACGTTCCAGGTTATCAGCCGGATCAGGGGGCTACCCGTCCCCCTCGCCCGCACCCCACACCCGGCCCGTTCCCCACAGCGGCATACCCCGTCCCAACCCCCTCTACTTGCTCCAGCTCCCCCTTGGCCATACCAGCAACAACCCCCCCACCCCCCAGCTAGGACCCCTCCTAGCTGCATTGCTTCCCCCATTGCACTCCCGCAAGTCAGCTGACTCCTGCTGACCCCGGCCGCTCCCGCATCTCCTTCGACTCCTCCCATTGTGGGACTTCCCCATCCCCTCCATTACCCACCAGCAGGCTCTCCGCCTCCCCCTTCCCCCCAAGCGTGGGAAAAAACCTGCGCTTCCCCGCCCCGGCCCGCCCCCTCCAGCCTTCAGCGTGGGAAAAAGCCCACGCTTTCCACTTGCCCGGCCCCGCCTCCTCTGTCGCAGCTCCTTTTACAGGCCCAGTCCCCTCACCCCCGACTCGGGACTCACCCTCCCCCGCGAGGCCCCATCCCCCCTACCGGTCATCCGCCCCCTACTCCGTTTACTTGCCCCCCTCCAAGAGCCCACCCAACATAGAACATAGAACATAGAACAATACAGCGCAGTACAGGCCCTTCGGCCCACGATGTTGCACCGAAACAAAAGCCATCTAACCTACACTATGCCATTATCATCCATATGTTTATCCAATAAACTTTTAAATGCCCTCAATGTTGGCGAGTTCACTACTGTAGCAGGTAGGGCATTCCACGGCCTCACTACTCTTTGCGTAAAGAACCTACCTCTGACCTCTGTCCTATATCTATTACCCCTCAGTTTAAAGTTATGTCCCCTCGTGCCAGCCATTTCCATCCGCGGGAGAAGGCTCTCACTGTCCACCCTATCCAACCCCCTGATCATTTTGTATGCCTCTATTAAGTCTCCTCTTAACCTTCTTCTCTCCAACGAAAACAACCTCAAGTCCATCAGCCTTTCCTCATAAGATTTTCCCTCCATACCAGGCAACATCTTGGTAAATCTCCTCTGCACCCGCTCCAAAGCCTCCACGTCCTTCCTATAATGCGGTGACCAGAACTGTACGCAATACTCCAAATGCGGCCGTACCAGAGTTCTGTACAGCTGCAACATGACCTCCCGACTCTGGAACTCAATCCCTCTACCAATAAAGGCCAACACTCCATAGGCCTTCTTCACAACCCTATCAGCCTGGGTGGCAACTTTCAGGGATCTATGTACATGGACACCTAGATCCCTCTGCTCATCCACACTTTCAAGAACTTTACCATTAGCCAAATATTCCGCATTCCTGTTATTCCTTCCAAAGTGAATCACCTCACACTTCTCTACATTAAACTCCATTTGCCACCTCTCAGCCCAGCTCTGCAGCTTATCTATATCCCTCTGTAACCTGCTACATCCTTCCACACTATCGACAACACCACCGACTTTAGTATCGTCTGCAAATTTACTCACCCACTCTTCTGCGCCTTCCTCTAGGTCATTGATAAAAATGACAAACAACAACGGCCCCAGAACAGATCCTTGTGGTACTCCACTTGTGACTACTCCATTCTGAACATTTCCCATCAACCACCACCCTCTGTGTCTTCTTTCAGCTAGCCAATTTCTGATCCACATCTCTAAATCACCCTCAATCCCCAGCCTCCGTATTTTCTGCAATAGCCTACCGTGGGGAACCTTATCAAACGCTTTGCTGAAATCCATATACACCACATCAACTGCTCTACCCTCATCTACCTGTTCAGTCACCTTCTCAAAGAACACAATAAGGTTTGTGAAGCATGACCTACCCTTCACAAAGCCATGCTGACTATCCCTGATCATACTATTCCTATCTAGATGATTATAAATCTTGTCTCTTATAATCCCCTCCAAGACTTTATCCACTACAGACGTGAGGCTCACCGGTCTATAGTTGCCGGGGTTGTCTCTGCTCCCCTTTTTGAACAAAGGGACCACATTTGCTGTCCTCCAGTCCTCTGGCACTATTCCTGTAGCCAATGATGACATAAAAATCAAAGCCAAAGGTCCAGCAATCTCTTCCCTGGCCTCCCAGAGAATCCTAGGATAAATCCCATCAGGTCCCGGGGACTTATCTATTTTCAGCCTGTCCAGAATTGCCAACACCTCTTCCCTACGTACCTCAATGCCATCTATTCTATTAGCCTGGGGCTCAGCATTCTCCTCCACAACATTATCTTTTTCCTGAGTGAATACTGACGAAAAATATTCATTTAGTATCTCTCCTATCTCTTCAGACTCCACACACAATTTCCCATCCCTGTCCTTGACTGGTCCTACTCTTTCCCTAGTCATTCGCTTATTCCTGACATACCTATAGAAAGCTTTTGGGTTTTCCTTGATCCTTCCTGCCAAATACTTCTCATGTCCCCTCCTTGCTCGTCTTAGCTCTCTCTTTAGATCCTTCCTCGCTACCTTGTAACTATCCATCGCCCCAACTGAAACTTCACACCTCATCTTCACATAGGCCTCCTTCTTCCTCTTGACAAGAGATTCCACTTCCTTAGTAAACCACGGTTCCCTCGCTCGACGCCTTTCTCCCTGCCTGACCGGTACATACTTATCAAGAACACACAGTAGCTGATCCTTGAACAAGCCCCACTTGTCCAGTGTGCCCAACACTTGCAGCCTACTTCTCCACCTTATCCCCCCCAAGTCACGTCTAATGGCATCATAATTGCCCTTCCCCCAGCTATAACTCTTGCCCTGCGGTGTACACTTATCCCTTTCCATCATTAACGTAAACGTCACCGAATTGTGGTCACTATCCCCAAAGTGCTCTCCTACCTCCAAATCCAACACCTGGCCTGGTTCATTACCCAAAACCAAATCCAACGTGGCCTCGCCTCTTGTTGGCCTGTCAACATATTGTTTCAGGAAACCCTCCTGCACACACTGTACAAAAAACGACCCATCTATTGTACTCGAACTATATCTTTTCCAGTCAATATTTGGAAAGTTAAAGTCTCCCATAATAACTACCCTGTTACTTTCGCTCTTATCCAGAATCATCTTCGCCATCCTTTCCTCTACATCCCTCGAACTATTAGGAGGCCTATAAAAAACTCCCAACAGGGTGACCTCTCCTTTCCTGTTTCTAACTTCAGCCCATACTACCTCGGAAGAAGAGTCCCCATCTAGCATCCTCTCCGCCACCGTAATACTGCTCTTGACTAGCAGCGCCACACCTCCCCCTCTTTTGCCTCCTTCTCTGAGCTTACTAAAACACCTAAACCCCGGAACCTGCAACATCCATTCCTGTCCCTGCTCTATCCATGTCTCCGAAATGGCCACAACATCGAAGTCCCAGGTACCAACCCATGCTGCCAGTTCCCCTACCTTGTTTCATATACTCCTGGCATTGAAGTAGACACACTTCAAACCACCTACCTGAACACTGGCCCCCTCCTGCGACGTCAAATCTGTGCTCCTGACCTCTATACTCTCATTCTCCCTTACCCTAAAACTACAATCCAGGTTCCCATGCCCCTGCTGCATTAGTTTAAACCCCAGACAGACCCAACCAAAACAGTGCCCAACCCACCCTAACCACTGTTGCTAATTTGCTCCTTGGTTCAATTGCTCTGTTTTATTACCGTTGCTCTCGAGTCGCCAGGTATCTTTATGATACCGCCACGAGGCTCAAGTCCGAGTAATGATCAATAACCCAATACACCGATTAGTAAGACGTAAATCAAAGCACATTTATTATACACCGTAATCGCCACTCATGCACAAATTCTAAGTCTTAAGCTACTTCTGCAACTAACAGGCCTATACTTAACTTTGGACTGGCCCACCAGGTCAGGGGAACAAATGGCCTTTCGTTCGGGTTCTGAGTCTGCGGGATTCGAAGTTGGTACGGATTGGTAGCTAGGAGCGCCTATCTCGTAGCGAGCGTTGAGTTAAGACTTATGGGTTTCGGTGATCACTGGAGTCACTGCACCGGTCACGGTCAATGTTGGTTCGTGTTGCTGGGTGGCCCGGGCAGGAAGAAGAGAGCACGATTTGAACTTGGGGCTCAACTCTTATAGTCCCCAGGGGCTTCCCGCCTTTCGGAGAGGACCCTGTACCTGGTCCCAAGTGATTGGACTTTGTCCCAATCGCTTGGTTCGATTTTCTCCAATACTGGAGCGGTTCCCTGATCGATGGGCGGTCTTGAGGTGCTCGTTCACCTCCTTTGTGTTGGCTCCTGCTGGCGCCGAGGAGTCTGGTTTTGCTTTGTGTGTCAGAAATGTTACTTATTGTTCCCGGGGATTGCTCATCAGTATGCAGATGGCTGCTATTTTGTTATGCTGATGGCAGCTGGTATCGATGTTGTCTGGCCTTTGCAGAGGTAAATACACAGCAAACCTTCAGCTGCTGGTTTCTGTCTTGTTGGCTGCCTTTCCCATCAGCCTTTGCCGTTCGCCATTTTGAATCGGGAGTTGCTGTTGTTGTGTTGCATTTTGAGGGGGGGTTCTTTGTTCTTGTTCAGTTCTGGTTCGGTGTGGGTGGTGTACACCCACCTCAAAATGTAACACAACAACAGCAATCCCCGACCATCCCAATGCCAGACCCCCCATCCCGACCCTCAGTTTGTGTCCAGCTTCTTGGCCTGAACAAAGGGCCACTCCTCCTCCGGGGACTCAAAATAATGGTGCCGGTCCTTGTAGGTGATCCACAGACGCGCCGGCTGCAGCATGCCAAACTTCACCCCCTTCCTGTGCAGCACCACCTTCGCCCGGTTGTACCCGGCCCTCTTCTTCGCCACCTCCGCGCTCCAGTCCTGATATACTCGAACCTCCGCATTCTCCCACCTGCTGCTCCTCTTTCTTGGCCCACCTGAGTACGCACTCCCGATCAGCGAACCGATGAAACCGCACCAACACTGCCCTTGGCGGCTCGTTAGCCTTGGGCCTCCTCGCCAGCACTCTATGGGCCCCTTCCAGCTCCAGGAGCCCCTGGAAGGACCCCACTCCCATCAGCGAGTTTAACATGGTGACCACAGGCCCCCACGCCCGACCCCTCCAGCCCCTCCGGGAGGCCCAGGATCCGCAGATTCTTCCGCCTTGACCAATTCTCCATCTCCTCGAACCGTTCCTGCCATTTCTTGTGGAGCGCCTCATGCGCCGCCACCTTTACCTCTAGGCCCAAGATCTCGTCCTCGTTATCTGAGATCTTTTATCGGACCTCGCGGATCGCCACCCCCTGGGCCGTCTGGGTCTCCAGCAGCTTATCAATAGAAGCCTTCATAGGCTCCAGCACGTCCGCTTTGAGCTCCCTGAAGCAGCGCTGGATAACCTCCTGCTGCTCCTGCGCCCACTGCATCCACGCTGCCTGGTCCCTGCCCGCCGCCATCTTGCTCTTCTTCCCTCGCACTTTCTTTAGCTTCACCATCGCCCCGCTCCTGGTCCAAGCCATACAATGTCGGGGGAATGTTGCAGTCTTCTTCCCACAGCAGGAAATGTTGAAAAAATGCCGTTGGGGGCCCTGAAAAGAGCCCAAAAGTCCGTTCCAAGCGGGAGCTGCCGAACATGCGATGTAGCTCCGCATAGCCGCAATCGGAAGTCCTTATTCCATGAGCTCTAACATTTCTCACAGTCTGTTGTATTGTACTGTATCAAATGCCATTTGAAACTCCATGTACACTACATGAGTAGCATTATCTTCATTGACCCTTTCTGTTACCTCTTCAAAAAACTCGAGTGGGTTAGCTAAACACAATTTCCCCTTTAGAAATCCATGCTGGCTCTTCCTAATCAATCCACATTTTCCCATGTGACTACTATTCCAAATAAATTTTTCTGGAAGCTTCACACCACTGACTGGTCTGTAATTCCTGGGTTTATCCTTGCAACCCTTTTTGAACAAGGCCATAATGTCTGATGATACTGATATTGATAACAGGAATCTGGTAGTCCTTCCTGTTGCTGAGAACTGTAATATGATGAGGTTGACTATATTGGCTGAATTTTCATTCCCAAGGTGGCTAGTGGGAGTCGGAAAAATTGTCAGCACAGCCTGCGCAGTCTTCGGATAAACAACCAGGAAGGACGGGATTTTCATTCCGAGGGTGATGAGTGGGATCGAGTGGGGGCTGTGGTTGGGGCATACCTTGGAACAAAGGGCATGACTTGGGGGTTAGATCGTGGGGGGTAGGAGGGCAGGGCAGGGGCTTTGACTTTTGAACTTATCTTATAAAAGGTTCCCTCGTGAGGTGCTGTAAACAACGACTCTTCTAGAAAAGCTGGTTTGACTCCATTAAAATTGCAGAGGAAGAGGACTTACTTATCCTTGCAATAGAGCTGGCCAGGTTGGGCGCGCAGGATGCGCTTTAGCAATCCAAACCAACCCACACCCTTAAAAGACCCTGGGAATGGGGCTGGGAATCCTGGGCCTGGCTCTCAAGCCACCATTTTGAACAGTCCATGGAATCTCTCCTACTGCATGGAAATCCGAGCCTACTGGACGGAATTTACCAGTTGTTTACGCCGGCGGAAAATTCCGGTCACGCGCTGGTGCACGGGTTTCCTAGTGGCGAGTGATGCTCTCAATGGGATTGCCTGTTGACGTTGGTCCCGCTGGTGGGCCACCTCACCCACTGAAAAACACGCGGCAGGGTTGTCAGTCAATCCCGCCCTATGTCTCGAGCGCTAAAAGGCCAACAATCTCGGGATAAAGTGCTGCATTGTTAGGCTTTCCAAAGAACCAGAAAACACACAAAGGCATTAAAAAGGGGACAGTCGCATTGAACACATTTCAATGTCCGATATACTGCATTGATAATATAGCATGAGGTATAATTCGATGGAAGTCTCTTGATAAGATATAAATGTGAAGTAACTGGTGTTTAAGGCTTATTTTATTTTAATTAATATGTCGGCAACAAGTAGCCATTAACCTCATTATTATTGGAAATTTGATCTGTTGGTTGATGACCATGGGTTCACAGTGATACTGCAGTTGAGATGTTTGCCTCATTACCTGATGAAATGGCTTTGAATTGAGCTGATGCCCAGAGTGTTGTAGATCTGTACTGGTGTTATATTTGAGTCGAAGCTCAAATATATATGTGCCTTTAAACTTATTTAGAAGTGCAATGAATGACCTCAGGGTTAGGGAAGAATGTCAGGACTGCTTTGAAGTAACTCACCCTTCCCCTCCATAGGTCAATCACAGCAATGATATTGACAAGACTAATAGGGAAGCTTATGGCCAAGGTTGTTTCATCCTCCTGAAAGAAGAGCGAAGCACAATGATAGAACCCAACTAGCCTTTTTCTAGCTGCACTCTTTTAAAACTACAAATACAGTATTAGTGCTCAAGGAAGTTTCATTGTTTAAGTTTGAGGCTGCTTCAAACGGCTGATGTTGAGCCTGTATAGCTTTAAGACTGGAAATTCTTAAGAGGGTATGATGAAGGTTTCTGTAGCTCAGAAATACAAATATGGTACTGGAGCCACTGAAGTACTTGAGTGCAATGGAGATGCTGTAAATATATTTGACATGAAAAAAATAAGCTGGTGATTAGAAAGCAAAAATTTCTAGCTTGCTAATACTAGTTATGAATTTCTTAGCAGTTCTTCACTGTTGTAATGTTTCCGGAATGTTTCCATTCAATCAGTGTTTATTTAATTGAAATTATGATTGTACTGATTGCACAATTTTTTATACCCTATTTTTGCATGTAAATAGCACTGTCATTTTCTTGATCTAGCCCCTATGATAAGATTAGGAGAAAGGAGAAGGTCACATTCAGTGTTTGTAAGCCCACTAGCTTCTCAATTCAGTCAAATTCATGCAGATGAAATTCATACTGCCCATGCGAATTTGTCAATTGGATGATTACATATTAAACCCTTTTGCCATTTAAATACAGATAGTCATATTTAATCAGATTGTTCATCAATGCATATCACTAATATTTATCTGAAGCTCTGCATGCTACTCTGATCCTTTCCTTTGTCTTGTAAAATGTGCCACTTAATTGCAACATTCTATTTTGTGTATATTTATATTCGTGGATGTAGCTAGCTTTATACCATTCTATTTTACAATGTTTCTCTGTGTAATAAGACAGAATATCGCTATTAGAATCTGAACCATTTCATCTTTCCCACTACAAAATAAAACATTCCGCTGCCTCCTCCTATAGCCTCTGATCCCATAAAGATGCCAAATGATATCAATATTGTATCTGAATAGAAAACACTCTCAGGCTCTAGCAAATAATCTCATGGTAGCAATGTGGACTCAATGAAGATATTCACAGAAAAACCCATGGTAGGTTATAAATGTGCAGTAACTTTTTGGTTTTATGGCTCATTTCTTGTTGAGCACCAAGCCAGTGAGCAGTCATTAATCAGATCATGCTTTGGAAATAGGCTTGTTGCTTTATCAAACGGATGCAAAGGGGTATCCTGGTTCCAAGTGATATTGGTATTAAGATGTTGCATCATTACCTGATGAAATGGCCTTGAATCCGAGCTGCAAACTTAAATCCCACACTTGGTGTTGGGAAAGCTTTTGTCGGTTGTTGGTCATGGTGTTAAAAGGGAAAGCCACAGTAGCTGCACATGTTGGATGAAGGCAATAATAACCTGGCTTAGGCCATCTTTACCTCCAAGACCACGTTGTAAAATTGTAGATATATTCTCTTCCTTTTATGTCGAATAAGCTCTGCTTTCCTTTATCACACATTGAATCTGCGAAGGCGTTCAGAAGTCTTATCCCCAGGTTTCCTCTGTTGCTACTCTTAATCTGGGTGCTAAGCGGAACTTGAGGGGAACCTTACCTATTGAAGCATTTTATTTTATCACCACCTCTTTCCTTTGGGAAGGCGAGCACTTCTGATGAAGACATCATTTATTTAATCGGGAATGGCCAATTTCCAGAAGGTGCTACATCAACGGTTATTGCAAAATAAAAGCTAATGCTGTTAAGGGGTAACACATTGGCACGGACAGAAGATTGGCTAGCTAACATGAAATAGAGGGTAGGCATAAATGGGTCTTTTTCTGGTTGGCAAGGTGTGGTGGTGTGTCATAGGGATTGGTGCTGGGGCCTCAACGTTTTACAATTTACATAAATGACTTGCATGAAGGGACTGAAGACGTGGGTTAAATTTGTGGATGAGACAAAGATAGGTAGGATAGTAAGATGTGAAGAGGACACATGGAGGCTACAAAGGGAGATGGGTAGGTTAAGTGAATGGGTAAAGGCCTGGCAAATGGAGTATAATGTGGGGACATGTGAAATATTCCATTTTGGCAGGAAAAATGATCTAAATGTTGAGAGATTGTAGAGCTCTGAAATGCAGTGTGATCTGGGTGTCCTAGGTGATCTAGATGAATTGCAAATGGGTAGAATGCAGGAACAGCTATTAATAGGAAAGCTAACAGAATGTTATCATTTGTTGCAAAGGGAATTGAATCCAAAAGTAGGGAAATTCTGCTTAAGTTATCCAGAGCATTGGTGAGTGCTGAGTACAGTATTAGTCTCCTCATTTAAGGAAGATTATAAATGCATTGGAGGCAGTTCAGAAAAGGTTTACTAAACCAATTCCTGGGCTAGGTGGGTTGTCCTATGAGGAAAGGTTGGACAGGCTATGCTTGCATCCACTGGAATTTAAAACAGTAAGACGTCTTACAACACCAGGTTAAAGTCCAACAGGTTTGTTTCGAATCACTAGCTTTCGGAGCACTCAGATGAGCGCTTCACCTGAGGAAGGAGCAGCGCTCCGAAAGCTAGTGATTCGAAACAAACCTGTTGGACTTTAACCTGGTGTTGTAAGACTTCTTACTGTGCTCACCCCAGTCCAACGCTGGCATCTCCACATCATGGAATTTAAAAGAGTAAGAGGCAGCGTGATCAAAACCTTTAAGATCCTGAGGAGCCATAACAGGGTGGATGTGGAGAGGATGTCTCCTCTGGTGGGAGAATCTAGAACAAGGGGTCAGCTTAAAAATAGGGGATTTTTATAAAAATAAACCATTTAGGGCAGAGATGAGGAGATTTTTGTTCTGAGGGTATTGAAGCTATCTTCCTGAAAAGGCAGTGGAAGCAGCGTCTTTGAATATTTTTCAGGCAGAGGTAGATAAATTCTTGATGAGAAAAGGGGGGGAAGTTATTGGTTGGTGGGAATGTGGAGTTGAGGTTACAATCAGATCTTATTAAATGATGGAGCAGGCTCCAGAGGCAGAATTGCCTACTCCTAATTTGTATGTTAGTAAAGGGAGGGAGAGTGGAAACTGCATCTCAGTACGCTATTGTGTATCTTACTGTGCTAAACATGCTATGGGACAACCAACCATCACAAAGTGTAAAACCCAAAAACAAAATAATAGCATTGTTTTTCTTTTTATTTCTGCCAAGTATGAGTTATAAGGCCAGATCTGTGATATCCTCTTGGATCTGGATTGGGACTACCCAGGATCCAAAGACCTGCCGTATAATTCCTTTTGGCCCTCAGTAGGCATCAGAGATGAGTGGCAGTCATCCCATTTGTTAGTGCTGGATTCACTCTGAAACCCCAAAGCTAGTGGAACTTAAACTCTGAGCACTTCTTGCCAGCGAAACATAGAACACCAATCACACCAAAATCAGGTGCACAATTCAATTATTTTCCCTTTCAGAAAGTAGGAGCCACTTTGAAAGATGTAATAGTAGAGGTTGCAATCCCAGCACTTGTTTTTCACCTTCTAATCTGCTTGTTGCTAAAATGGGGTTTCAGATCAGAAGATTTCAGTCCTATGTGGTTGCAATGTACCCCTTTTAGCCACTGGAGGTCACCAGAGTATGTATAGAGCTCACTAGCAGTATCTAGTGGAAGGTCTTGAACATGACAAAACTGGCACCTGAATGGGCCTGGCTGGACCTGTGCAACATGTCCATGCCACTATCAATTTGCCACAGTTATTTTCTGGGCCTCATCAACATCTGAAATTAACAGAATAGAAAGTATGATTTTATTCTGTGGCCACATTACAGATCAATCCCTCATGGTGCAGTTTCCACTGGACATTTTCCATTTAATTTATATGAGCAGTGTTTCATGAAAATTAGACGTGTTTTGACAGACTGCTAAAAACTGGCCTTATCTGCAGTTTCAGACTCGGCAGACTGGCCAAAATGTCAAAAAGTTCAACAGAGAACATCTTAAAGAAATAGATTGGGCATTTTTGAAGATGTCTCTCTTTTCCCCCTATTTGTTTCACTTGTTTATAAGATGAATTCCAGGTTATATATAGTATGTAATCCTATAAGAGGTAATCTTTAAAGAATCTGGGTATATAATAAGATTATGTCTTCATTGTGTTTCAAATTGTGGGTCAAATGAAGTGCTGTTTAAAGATGATTATTCCTTCAGACAATTCTTTAATTTTTTGAAATGGAGTTATTGTTTACTGTGCATCAGAAAGTATTTTGAAAAAAAAGAATTGAGTGATAAAATGAAAGGAGAAGGCACTGGTTTAGGATTTTATAGCATGCTGAGAAGTGGTATAAATGGACTTAGTACAAAATATGTGCTTTCACTAGACAAGAAAGCATTGAAATATCTTAGGGTACATGTTATCTGAAAGGACCAGTGTTTGGGCTCTGCTCATCTGAGGACAACACTTCTGCATACATGTCCGAGATACTGACGTATACCAGAATATTTGCTAGACAAGATTTATATTGCAATTTTTAAATGTTTAAAAGTCAAAATATAATAAAAGCATAACATAGATGGGATGGAAATTCAATTCTGTTTTGTTCAAATATCTGGCATGAAATTGCCATTGCAATTTCCAATTTTGTGGTGCAATGGCAGATGCTGAAAGTGTGCATTAATTGCAATAGCTGCCAAATTGGTAAAATGATCCTTAGGCACACTGGATGTTGGCAGAAATGAGAGTCGACTTTTGGCTGAAGCTGCGCCCTGTCACTTGGCAGAAGCTAGAGCTTTCTTAAGCATCCTCAGGAAATCTCCTAGTCAGATCTGAGGGAGTCCTGCAACATAACCCCACGAGAATCTCCAGATGTAGTTTGCTGCATGGTACACAACTGTCCTAGTCAGAGGGACCTACAAAGCTTGTAGGTCCCACAAGAACAAATAGCAGCAGAGAATAATGAAAAAAAGGGTAGAGGAAGAAGAGGATGATGTGGAAGATCAAGGTTGAGCTGACAGCAGCCAGACAAATGATGAGGAGAAATTCTCTTAAATAACCCTTCCCCCCCGAACACACCTACATTCTCACCTTCCATCTGATCCATTCCTTCTCCTTACCTTCTCAAGACCTTCCAACACTATTACTCCTGGGTCTTCCTTACATAACTTGCATGTATAGAGCAATGAATGCTTAAAAAGCTCTTTGCTTAACATTGTGGTTTTATCAAAGTTTACTTCTCTAACGTTAACATGAAATCACCGTAATACAATCTTTTAATGCCTGTTCTCTGTACTCATTTATCTATACTAATGCTCCTACGAGGACGTTTACCTGCCTTTGGAATCTGGGAGGTTGAAGTTGATTGATCATCCACTGAGGGCTGTAGTGGGTGACCTCAAGCAGCTCTGGCTTTTGAGTGCTTGGCTGGACCAGTCTGATCCAACTGGTAGTGTGGAACCAACATGGACAGCGGGTCAGAGTCTGGAGGTACGCTGTCATCCTGTGCGGACAGCATGTCTTTCCCATGGACCAGTGCCACAGTCATAGTGCTATGCCTCTACACTACCTTTGTCCTGCAAGAAGGATTGAGGTGCTGCTCTGAAAACCCTTATTAATGCCCCCCATACTCATATCCATTTCTTTATGTAGGGAAAACCTGAGTAGTTGTGAACTACCATTGCAACGGTATGAGTTTTTAGCAAAACAGGTAGAGCTGTCATCAGAGGTTCAGTTGTGGCTCTCACTCCAGTGTCCATGGTTGACTGCATGGACTCAATACCATGACTGGTCTAGGCCACACAAGCTAGAGCTGGATTTCTTCATACTCTCTGCCATTGTGTGCAAGTAATCTTGCATGTTCCTCAATGCACTTAATCCTGGTCTTGGTGTAGATTCATCATTTTTTTTTAAATTAAATATTTTATTGAAAATTTTTGGTCAACCAACACAGTACATTGTGCATCCTTTATACAATATTATAACAACACAAATAACAATGACCTATTTTATAAACAAAAAATGAATAAATAATAAATAACAAAAAATGAAAACTAGCCCTAATTGGCAACTGCCTTGTCACAAGTAACACTCTCCAAAAATATAATTTAACAGTCCAATATATAATTATCTGTAGCAACGACCTATACATACTATACAGTATATATTAACAACCCTGAGAGTCCTTCTGGTTCCTCCTTCCCCCCCCCCCGATCCTGGGCTGCTGCTGCTGCCTTCTTTTTTCCCATTCCGTCTATCTTTCTGCGAGGTATTCGACGAACGGTTGCCACCGCCTGGTGAACCCTTGAGCCGACCCCCTTAGGACGAACTTAATCCGCTCTAGCTTTATAAACCCCGCCATGTCATTTATCCAGGTCTCCACCCCCGGGGGCTTGGCTTCTTTCCACATTAGCAATATCCTGCGCCGGGCTACTAGGGACGCAAAGGCCAAAACATCGGCCTCTCTCGCCTCCTGCACTCCCGGCTCTTGTGCAACCCCAAATATAGCCAACCCCCAGCTTGGTTCGACCCGGACTCCTACTACTTTTGAAAGCACCTTTGTCACGCCCATCCAAAACCCCTGTAGTGCCGGGCATGAGCAAAACATATGGGTATGATTCGCTGGGCTTCTCGAGCACCTCGCACACCTATCCTCCACCCCAAAAAATTTACTGAGCCGTGCTCCAGTCATATGTGCCCTGTGTAATACCTTAAACTGAATCAGGCTTAGCCTGGCACACGAGGACGACGAGTTTACCCTGCTTAGGGCATCTGCCCACCGCCCCTCCTCGATCTCCTCCCCCAGCTCTTCTTCCCATTTCCCTTTTAGTTCATCTACCATAGTCTCCCCTTCGTCCCTCATTTCCCTATATATATCTGACACCTTACCATCCCCCACCCATGTCTTTGAGATCACTCTGTCCTGCACCTCTTGTGTCGGGAGCTGCGGGAATTCCCTCACCTGTTGCCTCGCTAAAGCCCTCAGTTGCATATACCTGAATGCATTCCCTTGCGGCAACCCATATTTCTCGGTCAGCGCTCCCAGACTCGCGAACTTCCCATCCACAAACAGATCTTTCAGTTGCGTTATTCCTGCTCTTTGCCACATTCCATATCCCCCATCCATTCCCCCCGGGGCAAACCTATGGTTGTTTCTTATCGGGGACCCCCCCAAGGCTCCAGTCTTTCCCCTATGCCGTCTCCACTGTCCCCAAATCTTCAGTGTAGCCACCACCACCGGGCTTGTGGCGTAGTTCCTCGGTGAGAACGGCAATGGGGCTGTCACCATAGCCTGTAGGCTAGTCCCCCTACAGGACGCCCTCTCTAATCTCTTCCACGCCGCTCCCTCCTCCTCTCCCATCCACTTACTCACCATTGAAATATTAGCGGCCCAATAATACTCACTTAGGCTCGGTAGTGCCAGCCCCCCCCTATCCCTGCTACGCTGTAAGAATCCCTTCCTCACTCTCGGGGTCTTCCCGGCCCACACAAAACCCATGATGCTCTTTTCAATCCTTTTAAAAAAAGCCTTCGTGATCACCACCGGGAGGCACTGAAACACAAAGAGGAATCTCGGGAGGACCCCCATCTTAACCGCCTGCACCCTCCCTGCCATTGACAGGGATACCATATCCCATCTCTTGAAATCCTCCTCCATCTGTTCCACCAACCGCGTTAAATTTAACCTATGCAATGTGCCCCAATTCTTAGCTATCTGGATCCCCAGGTTACGAAAGTCGCTTGTTCCCTTCCTCAACGGTAGGTCCTCTATTTCTCTACTCTGCCCCCCTGGATGCACCACAAACAACTCACTTTTCCCCATGTTCAATTTATACCCTGAAAAATCCCCAAACTCCCCAAGTATCCGCATTATTTCTGGCATCCCCTCCGCCGGGTCCGCCACGTATAGTAGCAAATCGTCCGCATAAAAAGATACCCGGTGCTCTTCTCCTCCCCTAAGTACTCCCCTCCACTTCTTGGAACCCCTCAACGCTATCGCCAGGGGCTCAATCGCCCGTGCAAACAATAATGGGGACAGAGGGCATCCCTGCCTTGTCCCTCTATGGAGCCGAAAATATGCAGATCCCCGTCCATTCGTGACCACGCTCGCCACTGGGGCCCTATACAACAGCTGCACCCATCTAACATACCCCTCTCCAAAGCCAAATCTCCTCAACACCTCCCACAAATAATCCCACTCCACTCTATCAAATGCTTTCTCGGCATCCATCGCCACTACTATCTCCGTTTCTCCCTCTGGTGGGGCCATCATCATTACCCCTAACAACCTCCGTATATTCGTGTTCAGCTGTCTCCCCTTCACAAACCCAGTTTGGTCCTCGTGGACCACCCCCGGGACACATTCCTCTATTCTCATTGCCATTACCTTGGCCAGGACCTTGGCATCTACATTTAGGAGGGAAATAGGTCTATAGGACCCGCATTGTAGCGGGTCCTTTTCCTTCTTTAAGAGAAGCGATATCGTTGCTTCAGACATAGTCGGGGGCAGTTGTCCCCTTTCCTTTGCCTCATTAAAGATCCTCGTCAGTACCGGGGCGAGCAAGTCCACATATTTTCTATAGAATTCGACTGGGAATCCATCCGGTCCCAGGGCCTTTCCCGCCTGCATGCTCCTAATTCCTTTCACCACTTCTTCTACCTCGATCTGTGCTCCCAGTCCCACCCTTTCCTGCTCTTCCACCTTGGGAAATTCCAGCCGATCCAAGAAGCCCATCATTCTCTCCCTCCCATCCGGGGGTTGAGCTTCATATAATTTTTTATAAAATGTCTTGAACACTCCATTCACTCTCTCCGCTCCCCGCTCCATCTCTCCTTCCTCATCCCTCACTCCCCCTATTTCCCTCGCTGCTCCCCTTTTCCTCAATTGGTGTGCCAGCAACCTGCTCGCCTTCTCCCCATATTCGTACTGTACACCCTGTGCCTTCCTCCATTGTGCCTCTGCAGTGCCTGTAGTCAGCAAGTCAAATTCTACATGTAGCCTTTGCCTTTCCCTGTACAGTCCCTCCTCCGGTGCTTCCGCATATTGTCTGTCCACCCTCAAAAGTTCTTGCAGCAACCGCTCCCGTTCCTTACTCTCCTGCTTCCCTTTATGTGCCCTTATTGATATCAGCTCCCCTCTAACCACCGCCTTCAGCGCCTCCCAGACCACTCCCACCTGGACCTCCCCATTATCATTGAGTTCCAAGTACTTTTCAATGCACCCCCTCACCCTTAGACACACCCCCTCATCTGCCATTAGTCCCATGTCCATTCTCCAGGGTGGGCGCCCTCCTGTTTCCTCCCCTATCTCCAAGTCCACCCAGTGTGGAGCGTGATCCGAAATGGCTATAGCCGTATACTCCGTTCCCCTCACCTTCGGGATCAATGCCCTACCCAGCACAAAAAAGTCTATTCGCGAGTAGACTTTATGGACATAGGAGAAAAACGAGAACTCCTTACTCCTAGGTCTGCTAAATCTCCACGGGTCTACACCTCCCATCTGCTCCATAAAATCTTTAAGTACCTTGGCTGCTGTCGGCCTCCTTCCAGTCCTGGACTTCGACCTATCCAGCCCTGGTTCCAACACCGTATTAAAATCTCCCCCCATTATCAGCTTTCCCATCTCTAGGTCCGGAATGCGTCCTAGCATCCGCCTCATAAAATTGGCATCATCCCAGTTCGGGGCATATACGTTTACCAAAACCACCGTCTCCCCCTGTAGTTTGCCACTCACCATCACGTATCTGCCCCCGTTATCCGCCACTATAGTCTTTGCCTCGAACATTACCCGCTTCCCCACTAATATAGCCACCCCCCTGTTTTTTGCATCTAGCCCCGAATGGAACACCTGCCCCACCCATCCTTTGCGTAGCCTAACCTGGTCTATCAGTTTCAGGTGCGTTTCCTGTAACATAACCACATCTGCCTTAAGTTTCTTAAGGTGTGCGAGTACCCGTGCCCTCTTTATCGGCCCGTTCAGCCCTCTCACGTTCCACGTGATCAGCCGAGTTGGGGGGCTTCCTACCCCCCCCCCTTGTCGATTAGCCATCCCCTTTTTCCAGCTCCTCACCCGGTTCCCACGCAGCTGTATCTCCCCCAGGCGGTGCCCCCCCGCCCATCCTCTCCCATACCAGCTCCCCCCTCTCCCCAGCAGCAGCAACCCAGTAATTCCCCCCTCCCACCCCCCCCCCCCCGCTAGATCCCCCGCTAGCGTAATTACTCCCCCCATGTTGCTCCCAGAAGTCAGCAAACTCTGGCTGACCTCGGCTTCCCCCCGTGACCTCGGCTCGCACCGTGCGACGCCCCCTCCTTCCTGCTTCTCTATTCCCGCCATGATTATCATAGCGCGGGAACCAAGCCCGCGCTTCTCCCTTGGCCCCGCCCCCAATGGCCAACGCCCCATCTCCTCCACCTCCCCTCCTCCCCCCATCACCACCTGTGGGAGAGAGAAAAGTTACCACATCGCAGGATTAGTACATAAAACCCCTCTTTGCCCCCCACATTCGCCCCACCACTTTGTTCGAACGTTCTTTTTAATAACCCGCTCATTCCAGTTTTTCTTCCACAATAAAAGTCCACGCTTCATCTGCCGTCTCAAAGTAGTGGTGCCTCCCTCGATATGTGACCCACAGTCTTGCCGGTTGCAGCATTCCAAATTTTATCTTCTTTTTATGAAGCACCGCCTTGGCCCGATTAAAGCTCGCCCTCCTTCTCGCCACCTCCGCACTCCAGTCTTGATAAACGCGGATCACCGCGTTCTCCCATTTACTGCTCCGAGTTTTCTTCGACCATCTAAGGACCATTTCTCTATCCTTAAAACGGAGGAATCTCACCACTATGGCTCTGGGAATTTCTCCTGCTCTCGGTCCTCGCGCCATCACTCGGTATGCTCCCTCCACCTCCAACGGACCCGCCGGGGCCTCCGCTCCCATTAACGAGTGCAGCATCGTGCTCACATATGCCCCGACGTCCGCTCCCTCCACACCTTCAGGAAGACCAAGAATCCTCAGGTTGTTCCTCCTTGCGTTGTTTTCCAGTGCCTCCAACCTTTCCACACATCGTTTCTGATGTGCCTCCTGCGTCTCCGTCTTCACCACCAGGCCCTGTATATCGTCCTCATTCTCGGCTGCCTTTGCCTTCACGACCCGAAGCTCCCGCTCCTGGGTCTTTTGTTCCTCCTTTAGCCCTTCGATCGCCTGTAGTATCGGGGCCATCAGCTCTTTCTTCATTTCCTTTTTGATCTCTTCCACACAGCATTTCAAGAACTCTTGTTGTTCTGGGCCCCATGTTAAACTGCCACCTTCCGACGCCATCTTGGTTTTTGCTTGCCTTCCTTGCCGCTGTTCTAAAGGATCCACTGCAATCTGGCCACTCTCTCCTCCTTTTTCCATCCGTATCCAGGGGGGATTCCCTTCTGGTTTACCGCACAGTGTTTTTAGCTGTCAAAATTGCCGTTGGGGCTCCTATCAAGAGCCCAAAAGTCCGTTTTACCGGGAGCTGCCGAAACGTGCGACTCAGCTGGTCATCGCCGCACCCGGAAGTCTGTAGATTCATCATTAATATACGCGCTGCTTTTAGATCTTTGTCTGTTCCACAGCAGAGCTGGGATGGAAACCTTTTCTATGACAATCTGATTCCTGGGCTACCCTATGCCCCTGCCCATACTCCAATGGCCTAATGCTTGGTGAGTCTCTTAATGAAGACCGTTCTTGCTTAACCTCTAAAGTATTTTGTGGTACCAGTCTCTGAGCTAGTACTCACTAAGATAAGGTTGAGTGATGCTGTGTTAATATGAGCGTTACCCTGTAAAACTACATCACTCGATATTATCTTCACCTAAAAAGGAAGGGAGGGGCAAGAACTGGCTTTTTCGTGTCATGGATAAGCAGACAGATGAGTGGCTGCTGAACAGCTGCATTGTGTCAGATGTAGGTGCGAGTGTGAGATTTCTGAGAGCAAGGATAGTGTGCAAGATTGCACCTTGCACGATGCATCTTCCAGCCTTGCCACTGGCCTTGTCCTCACAATAGTCTCTATGACCCCCTCCCTTCAACGAGGAACAGGTCTTGAATGGATACCTGGCTCTCCTCCTGTCCTCACCTTAACCTCCTTCCTACTATTGCTTGTGAGCGTGCCTGCAAAGAGAGGAGAGAGTATTAGTGGTGGCATAGTGAGATGATTTGAGAATGTGCACACCAAGATAGAACAGTAATACTGTGATGTGAAGGATGATAGAATGGAAGAAGCTTATGGCAACAATAATGGGGAGAGGAGAAACAAGCAGATTTGTGTGGTATAAGGAGCAGAAGGTGATAGAGTGAAGTATGCTACAGTGATTGGAGGAGAGTGCTGGCAATTGATGAAGGGTATGGTTGTGAGTGCTGAATCTTCATGTAGTTCAAGATTATGCAGAGAGTGAAGAGTTAAAAGCTTTTACCTTAGCCACCTTGGCCATTGATCTGGCTGCAATGTAGGAAATAATTTAATGGGGTGGCGATTCTAGCACTGACCTACTCTGCTATGTGTACCCACTCCTTCCACCTAGCTTGGTGGATGTCTTCCTGTTGCCTGATGGAAAGAGACATCACTCAGTCTCCTGATCTCCTCCACTTAGACTTCAAATGCTACATCTGAGAAGCCTTGGAAGTTTTACTTCGCCATCTAGTTGCTCACAGACAAAGTCCACCTACCTTTTAGGAAATGCAAGCTTCATTTTAAAGACTATCAGAAATGCCTGATATACCACCACTCTCATTAGGCAAGCTGCCAATCAACGATGCTGGTGGTACTGGTCGCCTACTTTAGAAAAAAAAATTCACGGGACATTGGTGTCACTGGTTAGGCCAAAACTTTTGTTGCCCATTCCTACCTGCCTCTGAGAATGTATGGTGATTCGCCTTCTTGAACCGCTACAGCCCATGTGGTGTAGGTACACCCACAATGCTGTTAGGGAGGGAGTTCCAGGATTTTGACCCAGCAACATTGAAGGAACAGCAATATAGTTCTAAGTCAGGATGGTGTGCAGCTTGGGGGGGGGAACTTGGAGATGATGGTGTTCCCATGCATCTGCAGCCCTTGTCATTCTAGCTGGTAGCAGTTGCGGGTCTGGAAGGTGCTGTTGAAAGGGCCTTGGTGTGTTACTGTAGTGCATCTTGTAGATGGTGCATGCTGCTGCCACTGTACGTTGGTTGTGGAAGGCGTGGATGTTGAAGATTGTGGATAGCTGCATTGTCCTGGATGATGTTGAGCTTCTTGAATGTTGTTGGAGCTGCACTCATCCAGGCAAGTGGAGAGTATTCCATTACACTCCCGACTTGTGCTTTTTAGATGGTGGACAGACTTTGGGGTGTCAGGAGGTGAGTTACTTGCCTTAGGATTCCTAACCTCTGGCTTGCTCTTGTAGCCACTTAGGCCATGGTCAATTGCTGCTCCCAGTTGTGTTCACACATAATTAGGTGTATGCTATTCCCAATGGGCTCAAACCAATATTATCCCCCAAAGTCTATTAGAATCTTTACTTCTGGTATTTTTGCTTATTCCAGCAACAGTGTTAATGTTGCCCGGTTTTGAAATTATTATGGGTGTTGTGTATTTTATTGTACTTAACTTTTGTTATGTATTGTGTATGTTCAGTGTAGTTTTTCTCAATTAACTATACCAAGAAAATGGGCAGTATGGTGGCACAGTGGGTTAGCACGGCTGCCTCATGGCGCCGAGGTCCCAGGTTCGATCCTGGCTCTGGGTCACTATCTATGTGGAGTTTGCACATTCTCCCCATGTTTGCGTGGGTTTCACCCCCACAACCCAAAGATGTGCAGGCTAGGTGGATTGGCCATGCTAATAGGGCCCCTTAATTGATAAAAATGAACTGGGTACTCTAAATTTATTTTACAAAAAAACTACCAAGAATTAAATTGTTATTAATGGAAAAATATTATTAAAATTTATGACTAGAGCAAAATAAACAAATTAAAAAGATTTGTAATATTGGCATTCATAGCAAGAGAATTTGAGTACAGGAGCAAGTATGTTATGCTGCAGTTATACAGGGCCTTGGTGAGACCACACCTGGGATATTTGTGCAGTTTTGTCTCCTTATCTGGGAAAGGATATTCTTGCACTAGAGGGAGTACAGTGAAGGTTTACTCGACCAATGATGAGAGATTGAGTGGGTTACGATTATATTCGCTGGAATTGAGAAGAATTAGGGGGGATTTATTAAAAACCTATAAAATTCTAACAGGGTAGATGTAGGAAGAATGTTCCCGATGATGGTAGTCCAGAACCAGGGGCCACAGTCTGAGGATACCAGGTAGACCATTTAGGACAGAGACGAGGACGAATTTCTTTCGAGTGGTAAGCCCGTGGAATTTGCTACCACGGAAAGCAGTCAAAACCAAAGCATTGTATGTTTTCAAGAAGGAGTTAGATATAGCTCTTGCGGATAAAGAGATCAAAGGATATAGGGCAAAGTGGAACAGGTTATTGAGTTGGATGATCAGCCATGATCATAATGAGTGGCGGAGCAGGCTTGAAGGGCCAAATGGCCAACTCGTTTTATTTTCTGTGTGGCTAAAGCCACAATAGTCTAATGTGGCTTGGCCAGTATTATGATCAATCATTGTGCCATTATTTTCAATGTGTTTAACTGGAGACAATTTTAACTCTATCCAAACGGATTGACTTTGTCGGAGTTAAAATATTGCAAATTCTATATGAAGGACTTACGGCTTTCAATGTGAACCGAAAAACTTGTGTATGTTTAACTTACACTGCGGTAGATTCTAAACCAGAACCTTCGCATCAGTGATGGAGATTAGGTCCAAGGCACATGATGGTGAAGGTGAAGGGAGAGTCTGGATTTTCTGTCACTCACTCCTATCTGGAGTTTGAAGTGCACGTGTTTCTTTTCTGGGGTGAGTCAGTTTGTACTCTAGTTGTAATGCTATAGTTGTCATCAGTTCCATTAATTCAGTTGGTATATGGAATCTGGGGAATGTGTCTGAAAATATTGCAGCACAGATTTAAATATCATAAGGCGCTTGATCATTGTGCACATAAGTAATGTAATTGAGTATCTGCTTATTGTGGTGAAATTTGTAAAGATTGGTGAGAGATGAATTTGAGAAAATTTCTTAAGGTACAGAAGTAAGAAAGTGGAAGGTTTTAGGGAAGAAGTTTGTAAAGGAAGTCAAGGTGCATGAACGTTTTGCCAATAATTGCCACAAGTAGCATTTGATTCTTTCAGCAAATCTTGCTTTGAAAATATATTTCAAGACAATTTTAATGATGAGAAAATGATAGAGTGAACATATCAAGACATATATCTTTGGATTAAAGTATAACAGTTATTTGTGTTATGTGTTCATTTTCCATCTGTAGTTTCAAAAGAGAGAATAAGACTCTTACTTAATCATTTTACCCCAGTGCTGCTAATTATTAACAGCTCATTGAGGAAATTGGGATTCAATTATAGTAGTTCCTGCTGTTGCTTGTAGCTATTCCTACCAGGAGATCTGCTGTCATGGTGTGTCCGTCCATCTTGCACCTTCCTCACACATGCACTGTAGCTTGTCTGCAACACCCTGATGTCCATCTTCCAACTCCACCTTGGTCAGCCCCTCTTTCTGCTCCCCTCCACTTTGCCATCCACAGAAGATCTTTGTAGGTTTTCAGCTCTGATCAAATGGCTGAAATACTGATTGTTTCTTTTCTGGCTGTCACTTTTTAGAGTTCTTGGGCGGGATTCTCCGACCACCCGCCGGGTCGGAGAATCGCCGGGAGGCAGCGTGAATCCCGCCCCTGCCGGCCGCCGAATTCTCCGGCACCGATAATTAGGCGGGGGCAGGAATCGCGCCGGTTGGCAGGACCCCCCCCCGGCGATTCTCCAGCCCGCGATGGGCCGAAGTCCCGCTGCTGTCATGCCAGTCCCGCTGGGGTGAATCAAACCACCTACCTTTCCGGCGGGACTGGCCGGGCTCCGGGCTCCTGGCCCCGGGGGGTGCCTCCACGGTGGCCTGGCCCGCGATAGGGGCCCACCGATCCACGGGCGGGCTGTGCCGTGGGGGCACTCTTTTCCTTCCGCCTCGGCTATAGCCTCCGCGATGGCCGATGCGGAAGTGACCCTCCCCCTGCGCATGCGCGGGGACGACGTCAGCAGCCGCTGACGCTCCCACGTGTGCGTGGACTTCCGCCGACCGGCGGAGTCCCTTCGGCCCCGGCTGGCGTGGCGCTAAAGGCCTTTCCCGCCGGCCGCCGGCGCGCCAACCTCTCCGGCGCGGGCCTAGCCCCTCAAGGTGAGGGCTTGGCCCCTAAAGGTGCGGAGAAATCTGCACCTTTGGGGCGGCCCGACGCTGGAGTGGTTCACGCCACTACATCGCGCCGGGACCCCCAGCCCCGCCGGGTAGGGAAGAATCCCGGCCCTTTTTTCTCTTGCAATTTCAATCTCCTCTTTATTTGTCTTACGGTCTGTAGATGGAAGTTTTTAAACATAAATTTAAAGTATCCAATTCTTTTTTTCCCCAATGAAGGGGCAATTTAGGGTGGCCAATTCACATACCTTGCACGCTTTTGGGTTGTGGGGTTGTGACCCATGCAGACATGGGGAGAATGTGCAAACTCCACACGGACAGTGTCCCGTGACCGGGATCGAACCCAGTTCTTCAGTGCTGTGAAGCAGCAGTGCTAACCACTGTGCCACTCTGTATATGGAACTTTAGGCATACATCTTGGCATTCATATTTCAAAATACCGCTATTTTGTTCCACAAATCTTTACTTATTGTCCAGTAGTCTGGTAGGTATTGACAGGTAGTTCCAACCGAGATAAATTTGATTAATATATGACCCAAAGAAATAAAATAATCTGAGGGATTCACGAAAGCAGTATAAATTATAGATCATTGCCATGTTTCATAGGAAATACCATTCCATCCAGATAGGTTTATGTCTCATATCATCTATTTGCTGCTAGAAAATATTTATCTGAGGACTCACATCAGGGATTTTAGACATTAAGTTAATAGTTTTATTGAACAAATTCAAATTGTTATTAGTGATATTTTTATTTTTCAATTCTAATTTTGTTAGAATTCACTTGAGTTAATTTGCAATTTATTTAAATGCTGATTTGTTCCAAATCAAGGATCACTGCAGTTTAGAAGCTGGATGTCATACTGGGAGCCAACCAGAGAAACTATCGGCATCATATTGCACTGTGGGATACGAGCAAACATTAAATTTTTCTCCAAACATCTGGGGTGGGATTCTCCGCAATCGGCGCGATGTCCGCCGACCGGCGGCAAAAACGGCGTGAATCAGTCCGGCATCGCGCCGTCCGAAAGGTGCGGAATTCTCCGCATCTTGAGGGGCCGAGCCCTCACCTTGAGGGGCTAGGCCCGCAGCGGACTGATTTCCGCCCAGCCTGCTGGCGGGAAAGACCTTTGGTGCGCCGCCAGCTGGCGCGGAAATGACTTTGCCGTGCGGCGCATGCGCGGGAGCCTCAGCGGCCGCTCACGGCATCCCCGCGCATGCGCAGTGGAGGGGGTCTCTTCCGCCTCCGCCATAGTGGAGACCATGGCGAAAGCGGAAGGAAAGGAGTGCCCCCACGGCACAGGCCCGCCCGCGGATCGGTGGGCCCCGATCGCGGGCCAGACCACCGTGGGGGCACCTCCCGGGGCCAGATCGCCCCGCGCCCCCCCCAGGACCCCGGAGCCTGCCCGCGCCGCCTTGTCCCGCCGGTAAAAGAGGTGGTTTGATTCTCGCCGATCGGACAGGCATTCCAGCAGCGGGACTTCGGCCCATCGCGGGCCGGAGAATCGCCGGGGGGGGGGGGGGCGCCCGCCAACTGGCGCAGCGTGATTCCCGCCCCGCCGAATATCCGGTGCCGGAGAATTCGGCAACCGGCGGGGGCGGGATTCACGCCAGCCCCCGGCGATTCTCCGACCCGGCGGGGGGTCGGAGAAACCCGCCCCTGAAAATGAAGTACAGGAAAAGATTGATTCACCAATCTTGTCTATAACCTCATGGCATAATTCTTTTATGTTTGCACCTCATTCTCAATGATTTATGAAATGGAATTGTTTCCAGCAGACTTCATAAGTTCTCAACCCATTGCCGGGTTGATTTAAAGCAACTTGTGGAAAATGGGGATAAAGACACGGCTGAGATTCAAACTCAGGGGGCCATGCTGCGCCATGCTGCCCCGACCACCGTACACGATTCTCCCACCCCCCTGAAACCAGCGGCGCACGATTCGCACCGGGCCGCTCGGAGAACCGGCGAGCGGCGATTCTCCGGTCCGGATGGGCCGAGCGGCCGCTATGACACGACAGGTTCCCGCCGGCGCCATCCACCCCTGGTCGCTGCCGGCGGGAACTCTGCGGGAACGCTGGGGGGGGGCGGCCTGTGGGGGAGGGAGGGGGGCTCCTTCACCGGGGTGGCCTCCGATGGGGTCTGGCCCGCGATCGGCGGGCCAGCCTCTCTCTCCCCCCCCCCCCCCCCCCGGGTCTACCACCTTCCGCGCGCGGCCCCAGAACACTGGCGCCATGTTGGTGAGGGGCCGGCGTGCGTAAGACGTTCCCTGCACATGCGCAGGATGGCGCGGCCCAACTGCGCATGCGTGGGTTGGCACGGCGCCCATTTAGCGCCGCGTAAGGACGCTAGAGCGGCGTGAAACGCTCCGGCGCCGTGCTGCTGTGGGGGCCAGAATAGGTCGTGCCCGCGTCCTGTTCGCGCCGTTGTGAAATGCAATGGCGTTCATGACGGTGCGAACACTTGGCCTCCATATTGGAGAATCGCCCCCAGGATCTTTGTTTAAATGCTTTCATCAACTTAGCCACAGTACCCATGCTCACCATCACTATCATTTCCATCCACTACCAATTCTGTGCCTATCTCTCCCAAAAAAACATGCAATGGCCTGGAAGAGGCAAAGATTTAGAAAAAGAATTCTGGAAAACTTCTGAAGAAAATAAAGTTGTTACAATCTCCTTAGAGAATGATGACGTTAACAGCTCAAAGAATGACACATCAAGATTTTATGTTTTAAAACTTTTACTTTAACAAATGAATAAAAGCACTTTTGAGAAAACACAACTTATATTTTAAACTATAGAGGAGAATGTTCCCCATTTAAACTTATTGCCTGTTGCACTCGCCCCAGAATCACAGTCCTTTTGGAAAAAGTCCACAGTTGCTCCCACTTTCCAATGGGTTCCCGTATCTCCTTTCGCTAAGTAGTAACTTTGAGTGACCGTCTCCAGGCACTTCCCTCAATTTTCAGAGAGTTTCTTAAATCCATGATCAGCAAAACCTGATCCGATGATTCTGCTCTCGTCCATGCCAGGATGAATCTCCCAGAATCCTTAGAAGTGATTCATCCTATAGCATTCCATGACAGCCAATCTTCCTCCTGCATCTGGCTGTGGTAACTCACAAAGCTAAGTAGCCTCTTCGGTCTGCTGACCACACAGAACTGCTGATGTCTGTCTGAGCTATTCATTGACTTGTAGGGAAGCCCATAATGTGATCTCAAAAATGGTTTCCTCCACCCTCTTCTCCATGACAACATGAAACACATTAACCTTGTATCTCGGTGGAAATGCTAATTAGCTATCTTTGATCCCAATTCCCTTTCTTTTTTTTAATAAATATTTTATTGAAAATTTTTGGTCAACCAACACAGTACATTGTGCATCCTTTACACAATATTATAACAATACAAATAACAATGACCTATTTTATAAACAAAAAATGAATAAATAATAAATAACAAAAATGAAAACTAACCCTAATTGGCAACTGCCTTATCACAAGTAACACTCTCCAAAAATATAATTTAACAGTCCAATATATAATTATCTGTCGCAACGACCTATACATATTATACAGTAGATATTAACAACCCTGAGAGTCCTTCTGGTTCCTCCTCCCCGCCCCCCACCCTCCCCACCCACCCGATCCTGGGCTGCTGCTGCTGCCTTTTTTCCATTACATCTATCTTTCTGCGAGGTATTCGACGAACGGTTGCCACCGCCTGGTGAACCCTTGAGCCGACCCCCTTAGAACGAACTTAATCCGCTCTAGCTTTATAAACCCTGCCATGTCATTTATCCAGGTCTCCACCCCCGGGGGCTTGGCTTCTTTCCACATTAACAATATCCTGCGCCGGGCTACTAGGGACGCAAAGGCCAAAACATCGGCCTCTCTCGCCTCCTGCACTCCCGGCTCTTGTGCAACCCTAAATATAGCCAACCCCCAGCTTGGTTCGACCCGGACCCCCACTACTTTTGAAAGCACCTTTGTCACCCCCATCCAAAACCCCTGTAGTGCCGGGCATGACCAAAACATATGGGTATGATTCGCTGGGCTTCTCGAGCACTTCGCACACCTATCCTCCACCCCAAAAAATTTACTGAGCCGTGCTCCAGTCATATGCGCCCTGTGTAATACCTTAAACTGAATCAGGCTTAGCCTGGCACACGAGGACGACGAGTTTACCCTGCTTAGGGCATCTGCCCACAGCCCCTCCTCGATCTCCTCCCCCAGCTCTTCTTCCCATTTCCCTTTTAGTTCATCTACCTTAGTCTCCCCTTCGTCCCTCATTTCCCTATATATATCTGACACCTTACTATCCCCCACCCATGTCTTTGAGATCACTCTGTCCTGCACCTCTTGTGTCGGGAGCTGCGGGAATTCCCTCACCTGTTGCCTCGCAAAAGCCCTCAGTTGCATATACCTGAATGCATTCCCTTGGGGCAACCCATATTTCTCGGTCAGCGCTCCCAGACTCGCGAACTTCCCACCCACAAACAGATCTTTCAGTTGCGTTATTCCTGCTCTTTGCCACATTCCATATCCCCCATCCATTCCCCCCGGGGCAAACCTATGGTTGTTTCTTATCGGGGACCCCCCCAAGGCTCCAGTCTTTCCCCTATGCCGTCTCCACTGTCCCCAAATCTTCAGTGTAGCCACCACCACCGGGCTTGTGGTGTAGTTCCTCGGTGAGAACGGCAATGGGGCTGTCACCATAGCCTGTAGGCTAGTTCCCCTACAGGACGCCCTCTCTAATCTCTTCCACGCCGCTCCCTCCTCCTCTCCCATCCACTTACTCACCATTGAAATATTAGCGGCCCAATAATACTCACTTAGGCTCGGTAGTGCCAGCCCCCCCCTATCCCTGCTACGCTGTAAGAATCCCTTCCTCACTCTCGGGGTCTTCCCGGCCCACACAAAACCCATGATGCTCTTTTCAATCCTTTTAAAAAAAGCCTTCGTGATCACCACCGGAAGGCACTGAAACACAAAGAGGAATCTCGGGAGGACCACCATCTTAACCGCCTGCACCCTCCCTGCCAGTGACAGGGATACCATATCCCATCTCTTGAAATCCTCCTCCATTTGTTCCACCAACCGCGTTAAATTTAACCTATGCATTGTGCCCCAATTCTTGGCTATCTGGATCCCCAGGTAACGAAAGTCCCTTGTTACCTTCCTCAACGGTAGGTCCTCTATTTCTCTACTCTGCTCCCCTGGATGCACCACAAACAACTCACTTTTCCCCATGTTCAATTTATACCCTGAAAAATCGCCAAACTCCCCAAGTATCCGCATTATTTCTGGCATCCCCTCCGCCGGGTCTGCCACGTATAGTAGCAAATCGTCCGCATACAAAGATACCCGGTGTTCTTCTCCTCCTAAGTACTCCCCTCCACTTCTTGGAACCCCTCAACGCTATCGCCAGAGGCTCAATCGCCAGTGCAAACAATAATGGGGACAGAGGGCATCCCTGCCTTGTCCCTCTATGGAGCCGAAAATATGCAGATCCCCGTCCATTCGTGACCACGCTCGCCATCGGGGCCCTATACAACAGCTGCACCCATCTAACATACCCCTCTCCAAAACCAAATCTCCTCAACACCTCCCACAAATAATCCCACTCCACTCTATCAAATGCTTTCTCTGCATCCATCGCCACTACTATCTCCGTTTCCCCCTCTGGTGGGGCCATCATCATTACCCCTAACAGCCTCCGTATATTCGTGTTCAGCTGTCTCCCCTTCACAAACCCAGTTTGGTCCTCGTGGACCACCCCCGGGACACATTCCTCTATTCTCATTGCCATTACCTTGGCCAGGATCTTGGCATCTACATTTAGGAGGGAAATAGGTCTATAGGACCCGCATTGTAGCGGGTCCTTTTCCTTCTTTATGAGAAGCGATATCGTTGCTTCAGACATAGTCGGGGGCAGTTGTCCCCTTTCCTTTGCCTCATTAAAGGTCCTCGTCAATACCGGGGCGAGCAAGTCCACATATTTTCTATAGAATTCGACTGGGAATCCATCCGGTCCCGGGGCCTTTCCCGCCTGCATGCTCCTAATTCCTTTCACCACTTCTTCTACCTCGATCTGTGCTCCCAGTCCCACCCTTTCCTGCTCTTCCACCTTGGGAAATTCCAGCCGATCCAAGAAGCCCATCATTCTCTCCCTCCCATCCGGGGGTTGAGCTTCATATAATTTTTTATAAAATGTCTTGAACACTCCATTCACTCTCTCCGCTCCCCGCTCCATCTCTCCTTCCTCATCCCTCACTCCCCCTATTTCCCTCGCTGCTCCCCTTTTCCTCAATTGGTGTGCCAGCAACCTGCTCGCCTTCTCCCCATATTCGTACTGTACACCCTGTGCCTTCCTCCATTGTGCCTCTGCAGTGCCCGTAGTCAGCAAGTCAAATTCTACATGTAGCCTTTGCCTTTCCCTGTACAGTCCCTCCTCCGGTGCTTCCGCATATTGTCTGTCCACCCTCAAAAGTTCTTGCAGCAACCGCTCCCGTTCCTTACTCTCCTGCTTCCCTTTATGTGCCCTTATTGATATCAGCTCCCCTCTAACCACCGCCTTCAACGCCTCCCAGACCACTCCCACCTGGACCTCCCCATTATCATTGAGTTCCAAGTACTTTTCAATGCACCCCCTCACCCTTAGACACCCCCCCTCATCTGCCATTAGTCCCATGTCCATTCTCCAGGGTGGGCGCCCTCCTGTTTCCTCCCCTATCTCCAGGTCTACCCAGTGTGGAGCGTGATCCGAAATGGCTATAGCCGTATACTCCGTTCCCCTCACCTTCGGGATCAACGCCCTTCCCAGCACAAAAAAGTCTATTCGCGAGTAGACTTTATGGACATAGGAGAAAAACGAGAACTCCTTACTCCGAGGTCTGCTAAATCTCCACGGGTCTACACCTCCCATCTGCTCCATAAAATCTTTAAGTACCTTGGCTGCTGCCGGCCTCCTTCCAGTCCTGGACTTCGACCTATCCAGCCCTGGTTCCAACACCGTATTAAAATCTCCCCCCATTATCAGCTTTCCCATCTCTAGGTCCGGAATGCGTCCTAGCATCCGCCTCATAAAATTGGCATCATCCCAGTTCGGGGCATATACGTTTACCAAAACCACCGTCTCCTGTAGTTTGCCCCTCACCATCACGTATCTGCCCCCGTTATCCGCCACTATAGTCTTTGCCTCGAACATTACCCGCTTCCCCATTAATATAGCCACCCTCCTGTTTTTCGCATCTAGCCCCGAATGGAACACCTGCCCCACCCATCCTTTGCGTAGCCTAACCTGGTCTATCAGTTTCAGGTGCGTTTCCTGTAACATAACCACATCTGCCTTAAGTTTCTTAAGGTGTGCGAGTACCCGTGCCCTCTTTATCAGCCCGTTCAGCCCTCTCACGTTCCACGTGATCAGCCGGGTTGGGGGGCTTCCTACCCCCCCCCCCCCCCCTTGTCGATTAGCCATCACCTTTTTCCAGCTCCTCACCCGGTTCCCACGCAGCTGTATCTCCCCCAGGAGGTGCCCCCCCGCCCATCCCCTCCCATACCAGCTCCCCCCTCTCTCCAGCAGCAGCAACCCAGTAATTCCCCCCTCCCACCCCCCCCCGCTAGATCCCCCGCTAGCGTAATTACTCCCCCCATGTTGCTCCCAGAAGTCAGCAAACTCTGGCCGACCTCGGCTTCCCCCCGTGACCTCGGCTCGCACCGTGCGACGCCCCCTCCTTCCTGCTTCTCTATTCCCGCCATGATTATCATAGCGCGGGAACCAAGCCCGCGCTTCTCCCTGGGCCCCGCCCCCAATGGCCAACGCCCCATCTCCTCCACCTCCCCTCCTCCCCCCATCACCACCTGTGGAAGAGAGAAAAGTTACCACATCGCAGGATTAGTACATAAAACTCCTCTTTCCCCCCTTTTTAACCCCCCTCTTCGCCCCCCACATTCGCCCCACCACTTTGTTCAAACGTTCTTTTTAATAACCCGCTCATTCCAGTTTTTCTTCCACAATAAAAGTCCACGCTTCATCCGCCGTCTCAAAGTAGTGGTGCCTCCCTCGATATGTGACCCACAGTCTTGCCGGTTGCAGCATTCCAAATTTTATCTTCTTTTTATGAAGCACCGCCTTGGCCTGATTAAAGCTCGCCCTCCTTCTCGCCACCTCCGCACTCCAGTCTTGATAAACGCGGATCACCGCGTTCTCCCATTTACTGCTCCGAGTTTTCTTTGCCCATCTAAGGACCATTTCTCTATCCTTAAAACGGAGGAATCTCACCACTATGGCTCTGGGAATTTCTCCTGCTCTCGGTCCTCGCGCCATCACTCGGTATGCTCCCTCCACCTCCAACTGACCCGCCGGGGCCTCCGCTCCCATTAACGAGTGCAGCATCGTGCTCACATATGCCCCGACGTCCGCTCCCTCCGCACCTTCAGGAAGACCAAGAATCCTCAGGTTGTTCCTCCTTGCGTTGTTCTCCAGTGCCTCCAACCTTTCCACACATCGTTTCTGATGTGCCTCATGCGTCTCCGTCTTCACCACCCTGTATGTCGTCCTCATTCTGGGCTGCCTTTGCCTTCACGACCCGAAGCTCCCGCTCCTGGGTCTTTTGTTCCTCCTTTAGCCCTTCGATCGCCTGTAGTATCGGGGCCAACAGCTCTTTCTTCATTTCCTTTTTGAGCTCTTCCACACAGCATTTCAAGAACTCTTGTTGTTCAGGGCCCCATGTTAAACTGCTACCTTCCGACGCCATCTTGGTTTTTGCTTGCCTTCCTTGCCGCTGTTCTAAAGAATCCACTGCAATCCGGCCACTTTCTCCTCCTTTTTTCATCCGTATCCAGGGGGGATTCCCTTCTGGTTTACCGCACAGTGTTTTTAGCCGTCAAAATTGCCGTTGGGGCTCCTATCAAGAGCCCAAAAGTCCGTTTCACCGGGAGCTGCCGAAACGTGCGACTCAGCTGGTCATCACCGCACCCGGAAGTCCCCCAATTCCCTTTCATCTAGGATGTACCTGGACAGTTTACAGCACAACTGTTAACAACCTTGATACCTTCAACACCGCTCTAGGACTTCGGAAGACTCCGAACCTACTCATGGGTAAACAGAGAGATTGCTGCCATTGTCTCCAAGCATAAATACCTTGCACCATCTTCTCAGTAAAAAAAAATCTAAGCCTTCCTTTGATCTCTCACAAACCACCCAGGCTTGCTGCCTGCGGACTGTAGAATAGGCCACATGATCCTCTTCAATCACCCTAAATATAAAGCTACAGTCCCAAAGTATAATTTTATAAACTTCATAATTGTAACAAAATTCCAACAGAGATGGTGACTTGGGGACACCTGTGTGAGGATATGTTGGACATACTTGGGAACTTTTAATGCTTGTCGTATATTAACACTCACTCTATGTGCTCCAGGTGTTCCTGAGGTTACTGTGAAAAGGAGCACATTTAAACTCGTAACCTGATTCTGTGGTGACGAACTTACACTCATGTCCCAGGTTCTTCACGACCTCTGTAGCTTGATAACCAATCTGCAGAGACTGAATGCAGTCCTTTCATTATTTTGAAGACTTCAGTAAAATCTCCAATAATGAGTTGGTGTCCCTCCCATTAATGTAACAGGGAAAGAAATTTCAAATATGTTAAGCTTTCTTCACTGTTGCTGCGTCCCTCCTGAACAGCATTGTAGATGTACCTGCACCACATGTACTACAACAGTTCAAGACGGCAGCTGACCAGCACCACCCATATAGGTAATTAGGAATGGGTAACAAATGTGGGCCTTGCCAATGACACTCACATCCCATGAAAGAATAAAAAATAAGCTTTTGTCAGCTAGTGCCAAATAATGTAATTTTTTTTGATTAGCGAACTCTGCATTTGCATGTTATTTGGATTACACTGCTCATCCCTCGTTTAGATTTATGGGTAAGGTATTGCTCATTCTGTGTAATGTAATCACCTTACAATTTCAATCAATTGTTTACTTATTTCAATAGGAATTAGATGTACAGTTCCCTAATGGCCCTGATGGTAATCATATTCTGCAGCTGAGCCATACAGATGAGCAGATTCCAGTTTAATATCTACTCTGCACTGAATTGTTTGCTCTTGAGTGGTCAGCAGTGGGATGCTGTCTTGCATTGATAGAGGTGAACGTTGATTAAAATTCTGGTCAGCACTCAGTGCCTTGACTCTTATGAGGAATGGCTAGCTGGGTGAGGCACAGTGGTTAGCACTGCTGCCTCACATCTCCAGTGACCCTGGTTTGATTCCGACCTTGGGTGACTGTGTGGAGTTTTCACGATCTTCCCATGTCTGCGTGGGTTTCCTCCGGGTGCTCCGTTTTCCTCCCACAGTCCGTAGCTGTGCAGGTTGGGTGGATTGGCTATGCCAGATTTCCCCTAGGTGGGGTTATGGAGATAGGGTGGGGGATAGGGCCGAGGTAAGGCGTTCTTTCAGAGGGCCGGTGCTGACTCAATGGGGTGAATGGCCTCCTCCTGCACTGTAGGGATTCTATGATTCTGTAAGTAATGAGGTCCTGGAGGTTGATCAGTGGCCGTACTGCCTCACCTCAACATGTGCCACTTTCAGGAGAAGAGAGGAGATAAAATAAATCAGTTGTGATTCTCATCTTTTGTCAACCACAAAATTGGGCAAGCTGAATAAGTTTGCATAGGTAGTGTAGAAGGCTTAAAATCATAGCTTGCAATCGAGCATTTGCACTGTTAAAAGCCTAATTGTTGCCGCTACATCCTGAGTCTTAGTGGAAAAATTGTCCTTCTATTTTGTTATCTGTTTTACATATTAGAAATTTGCCCTAAAAAGGATGAGTTGGTCTGTAGTCAGGGGACTAGGGAGCAGTATCCTGAACAGATTGACCAAATTAAAAAAAGAAATGTTCACGGCCATTTTGAATGGTGAGAAAATAATTGACAGTTTTGCCTTATTTCAAGTTGCCTCACGGTGCTTTTTATTTTTCCATTAAATCTGGGTAGTGAGTTTCTTCAAAGCATTTTCCTTTCAATAAGTGTTTCAAAATAGCAGTTGAGCTGGTATTCAGTTGCCTTCTGCTGACATTGTTTGTTTTCTCTTGCAGGAAAGGATGAGCCGAGCAGTTACACTTGCACAACTTGCAAACAGCCATTCAATAGTGCATGGTTTCTCCTCCAACATGCCCAGAACACTCATGGATTCCGAATTTATTTGGAGACTGAGCATGGAAGTCCTTTAACCCCACGGGTTGGCATTCCTTCAGGACTTGGGGCAGACTGTGCCCCTCAGCCTCCACTTCATGGACTTCACGTAGCGGACAATAGTCCTTTCAACCTGCTGAGAATGTCTGGGCCTGTCACACGCGAAACTCCAGGGCTTGGAGAAGGCCGCTTTCCCCCTACACCTCCGTTGTTTAGTCCTCCACCCCGGCATCACTTAGACCAGCACCGAATGGATCGGCTGAGTGCTGAGGAGATGGCTATGGTGGCAGCACATCACACCAGTGCCTTTGACAGGGTACTGCGTCTTAACTCCATACCTATCGAGCCACCATCCATGGATTTCTCTCGGAGACTTAGAGAATTGGCTGGCAACACCTCCACTCCTCCATTGTCACCGAACCGACCTAGTCCTATGCAAAGGCTATTGCAACCATTCCAGTCAAGCAACAAATCCCCATTTCTCAGCACACCACCCCTCCCAGCCCTCCAGCCCGCAGCACCGCCAGCCCAGACTGTGCTCAAGTCTAAGTCCTGTGAATTTTGTGGGAAAACATTTAAGTTTCAGAGCAATTTAATAGTGCATCGCCGAAGCCACACCGGTGAGAAGCCATACAAGTGCCACCTTTGTGATCATGCCTGCACTCAGGCCAGCAAATTAAAGAGGCACATGAAAACTCACTTACACAAGTCCTCACCCATGACAGTCAAATCAGACGATGGTTCCACCGCAAGTTCTCCTGAACCGGGTACTAGTGACCTTGTTGGCAGTGCCAGCAGTGCTCTCAAGTCTGCAGTAGCCAAGTACAAAAGTGAAACAGACGCTAATATGATTCCAGAAAATGGGGATGAAGAAGAGGATGAAGAAGAAGAGGAAGAGGAGGAGGAGGAGGAGGAGGAAGAGGAGGAACCTGAAAACGAAAATCGGTCTGATTTTGCCTTTGGTGTCAGTCTAGAGGGTGGGCGCCACCATGAGAACAGCTCAAGGCCTGTAGAGGAGAAGAGGTCTCTGCCTGAAGTGATGCATAGCATTGCCATGAATACAATGCAGCATTATGGTGAGGCTTTCCACCAAGTTCTTGTTGAAAAACACAAGCGGACTCATCACTCATCAGAAACAGAAGTTCAGAGAGATATCTATGATGAAGATTCAGTTGCTGGTGAATCTGATCGCACAGATGATGGTACAGTCAATGGTAGAGGTTCATCTCCAGGTGAATCGGCCTCTGGGGGCTTATCCAAGAAACCTATATTAGGAAGCCCGACTTCCCTTAGCCCTTTTTCCAAACGCATTAAACTTGAGAAAGACTTTGACCTGCCATCAGCACCTTTGGCTCCCACGGACAATGTTTACTCACAATGGCTTGCAGGTTATGCTGCCTCACGACAAATGAAAGACCCATTCCTCAGCTTTGGAGACTCCAGACAATCACCTTTTGCAACTTCATCTGAGCACTCTTCAGAAAATGGAAGTTTACGCTTTTCCACTCCTCCAGGAGAAATGGACGGTGGGATCTCAGGTCGGAGTGGCACAGGAAGTGGTGGAAGCACGCCCCACATCACTGGACCTGGTCCTGGGCGGCCTAGCTCCAAAGAGGGTAAACGAAGTGACACGTGTGAATTTTGCGGCAAAATCTTCAAGAACTGCAGCAATCTCACAGTCCATCGGAGAAGCCACACGGGCGAGAGACCGTACAAATGTGACCTGTGCAACTACGCCTGTGCCCAGAGTAGCAAGCTCACGCGACACATGAAAACGCACGGTCAGGTGGGGAAAGACGTTTACAAATGTGAAATTTGTCAGATGCCTTTTAGCGTGTATAGTACCCTCGAGAAACACATGAAAAAATGGCACAGTGAGCGCTTGTTAAATAATGATATAAAAACTGATTAGGTGTATTGATGCTCAAGTTCCCTATAGTTTTTTCTATTCTCTTGTGATCAAAACGAAGTGGAAGCTGAGGACGTAAGGAACATGTGCTTGATGCCAGCATGACTGGTTTAATGTCACTGATGAATGCATGATTTGTATCGGGGCAATACTATTGCATTTACGCAAACTCGAGCCTTTCTCTTGTGCAATAATTTACGTGTTGTGTATGTTATTGTTTTTTTTCTTTTTAGACAGCATGTATGGTCTGTTCGGCAGTTTAATTCTGTCCTCGGTTGGTGTTGAGTAACTACCCTTCTCTGATCTTTTTTGGTTTTTGAAAGAAGATTACCATGCTGCATAGTGTCCTGTAACACATATCATGTACAGTTTAGGATGTAACATAGAGAGGGAAAACAAAAATGAGGGAAAACAACCCTCCCCATTTCTTCCTCTGTTTAACCCTCTATGGACAGACTGGAATTCGCACTGTTAAAGCCGTCTTTTTTTTCAAAAAGTAAAATCTGTCCTCAAAGGGTTAATGTATTAAATTAGAAGATAACAATTGCTGGCCTTGACTCTTGGAGAAGAAAATAAATTTGATGAAGATGATTGGATGAATACTATTGTTTGGTTAAAGGAATAAGAATAATCTGAGTGCCTTGCATCTATTTAAACTGTATTGGTTTTCTTTCTATTCTTCGGTTCAGTACTGGAGGAGTAGCCTTGGGTTTGTGTTGACCCAAGTTGATGGTTCCACATCATGCACCTGATTGTTTTGGCTACCAGTAAGTTAACCAATTCTCAATATTGAAGGAAATTGAAAGTAACAAAACAGGAGGAAAAAAAAGTCTTGACAATTCTATTAATATCACAGTCTATCTGTGATCCCTAAAGTCATGTTTGGTTCATACACCACACGACAGTTGTATAATCATAAAGATGATACATTAATGCTCGTAGCAGCCCACCCACCCACCCCCAGCTTGTACTTAAATCGCACTTGACTACGCTTGTGACTTCTATGCCCTTTCTTTAATCAGGGGTACAGAGGCTGAGCAAAAAGACAAAAGGATAAAAGACAGCTCAGATAGGACAATTAAGTGCACTGTACAATTTTCCCAGTTTACAAACATATAATTAAGGGAAAAAAAACTTACTAAAATACTAAGGAAAGAAAAATGAACTGATTGTTTAGTGTCAATTTGCCAGTCATTGACTAGAATAGTGCACCTGGCTAAACTTAAAAAGAATATAAAATATAAAGAATCACAATTTAACAGCACGTCTCCTCAGTGGACGATAACGGGACTGCAGTTGATTTAGAATAAATAATCCCGCTCCTACAGTGCAAGAATTTTTGTACAGATTTTTTAAAGTATAAATGGTAAGTTTTTTTTAAAAAGACACTTCATTATGTTAGGGAGAACTATATTTTAGGGTTCCAGTGTCTTGGTGGTTGTCAAGACGCATACATGTTATACAGTTAGTGGATACTCTGCCTTGGATACACAGCACTTCAGGTTGTATAAAACTCACATTGGGGAAAGGTTTAAGATTATATATATATAGTACTTAACGATAGGAACATGCACACATGTTGATTCCTATGCTAAACACCTTTATGGTCTCTACTTTTCTGTATTTCTAGAATGGTTATTTGAAATAAATGTTCACCTAGTGTAGGCACTATAGTATTTATATTGAAGCTTGTATTTTTAACTGTTGCTTGTTCTTTAAAGGTATCAACGTACCTTTTTTTGGTAGTGGAAAAAAACACAGGCTGCCACAGTATATTTTTTTAATTTGGCAGGATAATATAGTGCGAATTATTTGTACGTTTCAACAAAAAACAAAACAAAAAAAAGTACATGCCCGTGACATTGTATAGATAAGAGGTCGTATAACGGCCACTTGGGGGTAACTTTAGAAAGTCACGCCAATGGTCAAAGCGGATGGTTGTACATATCTTTCCCTTCCTGCTGCCATACTGTATACAGTACTGCAAGCTAATGTTTGTTCTGTAGTGTGCTTCTGTCTCCTAACCTCTCACCTACTACATTCCAGCATCTAACTTCATATGCAGTAAATTAAATGTTTGCAGTTTTTTCATTGCCAAAAACTAAATGGTGCTTTATATTTAGATTGGGAAAATTTCATATGCAAAGCATATTAAAGCCGCTTGAGTCAATACATTTTTGTAAATGGCAATGCAGAATATTTTGTTATTGGCCTTTTCTATTCCTGTAATAAAAGCTGTTGTTGTAACTTGGAATTTATCTTTTACTATGGGATTCACTATTTATTATTGCTTATGTGCGCTGTTCAAAACAGATGCACTAAATTGATCTTTTTTCCATTTTATTTTTTAATTTTTTTCTTTGTTTAGATGACCAAAGGTCATTACAACCTGGCTTTTATTGTATTTGTTTCTGGTCTGTGTTAAGTTCAGGAGTCTATTGGAAACCACTGTCTGTGTTTTGGCAGTTGTCTGCATTATCCTGTTCACATGCCCATTTTGTCCCTTTATGAAAAAATTAATAAAAATTTTAAAGCTAATTGGTGAACCTTGTGTGTGCTTATTTATTGCTTTCCTCATTTTTTTTTAATTTTTAAATTTATTTTGTTATTTGTTTTTCTATGGCATACTCCAAATAAGTAGCTTTTGCTACAGCTAAGGTTTTTCTCTGCAGTGTCCCCTTTCTCTGACCTATATAAGTTTTGGTAGCATGCTGGAGAAAATTACCTGCCTTCTGTAAGGGCTCAACATGTCAGATAACCAGCAAATTCGCTGAGTGCCACATGCAGATTTGCATTCTCCGTGGATACCGACCATATGGCTAGATTGTTTAGACCATTCAAAATCAAAATATTTTAAATCACATTTTATTGAATGCAATTAATTCTACTTTACTAACAAAGTTTCCAGCTAAAACAATCACTTGATATCTATTTCTTTTAACTCCACCCCAAGAATACATGATTACTTTTAATATTTGTGCACGCTATGCATACATTTAGAGTTAATTGTTGGTCAGGTAGCAGTTGAAAATACAGGCACTACCTGTTTAATTAGATTACAGCACATCAATTGATCACTAAACTCAAAATATATGAACTGACATGATGTGAGACAGTAAACTGTTGAGTATAGCTGCTCTACTTGCTCAGCCAATGTTGCACCTTCTGCTTATAAGACACGGGCTCAGATTTTGTGGTTATAACGACAGTGAACCTGCCAGTGTTCGCTGCCTTTACAACTGTGAAATTAACAGCAAGTTCTGGTGCCCGCACATGCGCAGTTTAACGTGGAAATCTAGAAGTTACTGTCAGTGATTTCCTGCACCTCCACAGGTTACATTGTTGGAGTCCCCACAGACAGCAATCTTCTAAAAATCACTGAACAAAGAGAACTTTCCCTTTCACGTAATATCATTGTTAAACACTGCATAAAATATTCCGGCTTGTTAATGAGGTATAACTGAGTTGTAATACTTTACTAAGCCATATCTCCTGTTGAAGAACCCCCCCCCACCCCCTCCCCCAAACCACGGAAACTAAAGTTTTTCCAACGTGATAAAATTTCATTGATGTTAATATTACAATTTTTTCTTAAAGTTTGTTTGACATTTCAGTTACTAATATGTATGTCCCAATCTGTGTTTCATTCTCTGTCGAATTTATCTAAAGTGAAGGTCAATAAGTGTGTTTTACATTCTGGTTTGCTGTCTGTGAGTACATCTTGATGACATTACTGTTATTGGACACCTGGAGATCCCCTTGATTTGGCACCACAAATCCACACCACTAAGATCACTAGATCTCTGTGCGAAGCTTTTTTCAAGGTCGGCAGCGAGAGCTGTCATTTCAGGCCAATTTAAAGAAAGGTTGAGACCTTGGTGAGCTAAGGTGATATGGTGTGATACAGATAAAGAGCACATACTCAAAGGATTGATGGGTATTTACTTTATCTCACGCAGGTATGGGAAAATGTAATAACTTGTGAGTTATAATTGGGTATCCTTATGGTATTAAGATATTACTTGTGAGTTATAATGGGGTACCCTTATGGTATGAAGATATTACCCTGTAACTTCATAGTAACCATCAAGAAGTTCTGTTTTGAACACAAGTGTGCGTTCAAACATGTTTTTCAGCTTTATTCCTTTAACTATCTCAATGCAGTGACTAATGATAAGCTGTGATGCCAAAAGATATCTTTCCAGCAGGGATTAGTGGATAACAAACAGATGAGAGCCCTAGATTTTTTTTAACCCTAGTCTGGGTGTTTAGGCTGATTATATGAATTCACTGTCTGCATCACCTATATCAACTAAGTGCAGATCGAGTATGGATTGCACCTAGTTTCTGTGGCTCCATATTGCACACGATAGTGCATTTTAATTGCTGAGCCTGATTTGAATTGTTTTTATAAGTTTGATGATATCATGGCTATCAATGGCCAAGTTAGAATTGCAGAGAGAGGAGAGGGTTGGAGCACCATGAGGAACAGAGAAGGGAGGGAAGGTTGTCCCTCTGGGATTGAAGGCTGGAAGGGGAGGCTATACTATTGTGAGAAATATACCCCAGTTCCAAAACTTGAATGTTACGTAGTCCAGGTCAAATGGGAACGTTTGAGACTGATATTGAAATGATGGATCATTGTTAACTTGGATTCCAATATGTGGAGCCCTAACTTAAATATGTTACTTTATTAAGAAATAAAAATTTAAGATGGTCTTATTGAGGTAAAAGTGGAGTAATATTTCAAGCTAGGTTTAAAAAAAAATGAATTTAGAGTACCCAATCATTTATTTTTCTAATTAAGGGGTAATTTGGCGTGGCCAATCCACCTACCCTGCACATCTTTGGGTTGTGGGGGTGATACCCACGCAGACATTTCAAGCTAGGTTGTTGGTTTTAAACCCCCTCCTGTTGACTTTCCAGTCACGCACAATTAAAAAAAAATGTTTACCATATATTCCATAAAGCCACTGATAGGAATTGCTTAGTGCCAGTACTGATTGGTGATCCAAAATGAAATTAGACTCACAGGTTTGTTAAGCCTGAAACAAAGTCAAAAATATTGAAATAAACTTAAAGTGGCAATTAATTTGAAATTTTATTCATGCCAAATATTTATTTCCATTTGGTCTCCACAAAATGTATATGTAGTTAATGGCAAAACTAAGGGCGTGAGGCAAACTCAACAACAAGTAAATAAAATAGCACCAAGAATGCCATTCTTCATGAAGGCTGGTGGCTATATTACCATAAGTAAACTAGAGATTACAAATACCTTCAGGATTTTCATACAGGCGTGTAACAAGAAGAAAAATGTCCATGTATGCTTTTCAGTCAGTATTATAGATTAAAATATTTAATTTTCTCTGTTTTGGCCATTTTGTCCCGTCTTTCTGAAGGCATTGACCACTGTTAGAGAACAGTTTCACAGGACCCTCCAAGTACTTTGCTCGAGTGGCCATTATTCCATTTGTGTTTAGGCAGTGACTTCTCACCAGCTGTTTGGCCAACAAAAGCATTTCAACAAGCCTGATCCTTTCCTCATCCAATGCTCACTCAATGACAATTCCAACAAGATTCACTGGATGAGAGTCAGGAACTGGGATCACGGTTTACTTTCCCTTTCTAACGTGTGGGAAGTGACAAATTCTAACTTTCTATTGTTAATCTGGTTGAGACCTGCTAACCAGGTACAGATTGGGATTCTTACCTGGGACTTTCTAGTTTATATGGCTCAGCAACATAATGGAGATGAATTTGGATTTCACCAGTATAGGCTCCGAATGAATCAGCAGCTCATTTGCATCATGCCCGATTTGTCTATTGACTTCTGGTAGAACAGGAAATCACACTCTGTGTAAAGCAGGCTACTAATTTGCTGCAAGCCTGTGATTGGTGCCCTTCCATCCCACCCCCATGTCTTTCCCAGCTAACTCATCAAGGAGCCTTCAAATTTGATGATTTTTATACCAGTAATGTTGAGTTGAAGCTCAAAATGAAAAATGACTTTTTCTAGATTTGAATACACTAAACAAATCCATGTGAGAAATTACTTTTGGGAATATTAGCAAACATCTAATTAAGATGTTTGTATAACTTTCCTTTGTCCGCTATTATGAAAGACATGTTGTTGGGTTAAAATTTAAAAACTGCAACGGTAGCTCGTAGCTTATAATTTTATTTTCTTTACTGTTCATTATGTTTTTGTGGCATTAACTAAATCTCTTCCGTATCTGGTTTGTGAAACATTTTGACATGCAGTCCAGGCTATAGATTAATCTTTCCACGTTGTACAATAACTAGGGTACCATTCGTTTCTGTCCTTTTAAAAAAAAAAAAGAGAGATTAATGCTGGTGCACACCTCCTTTCGTTGTACCTGCTCTACTTTTAGAGAAAGGGAGTGAGTAGATAATCGCTCTCTGTTCTCTTTGTAAAAAGGTGGAAAGCTCTGAAGTATCCTTAAGGGATGACTATTTAGACCCTATCCTGAATCGTTTATGAAATTGAAATGCAATTAATTCTTTTGTAAAGATTTTCCTTTTTTTATAAAAATTATTTACAGTACCCAATTCTTTTTTATTCCAATTAAGGGGCAATTTAGTGTGGCCAATCCATCTACCCTGCACATCTTGGGTTGTGTGGTGAGATCCACGCAGACATGGGGAGAATGTGCAAACTCTGCGCAGACAGTGACCCGGGGCTTGGTTTGAACCCGGGTCCTCAGTGCCATGAGGCAGCAGTGCTAACCACTGCACCACCGTGATGCCCCTTGTAAAGATTTTCCTGCTTTTGTTTAAAATCATTATGCCAAAAATGTTGGTTGGATCTGTTTGTATTCAGAAATCATGCCTAACTGAAAATTAGGTTTTTGGAAACTTTTCGTAGATAACTTATGAATTAGATTAGCATTAGTCTAGATCCCACTTATCCTGATCCAGAAAACCCCCATTTCCTGACTTTCTTCATCTGCTTTGAGCAATAGGAGTGCAGCACTCGACCAGCAGAGAATACAATTACAACATATTCATTAAAAATGTAAGCTTTTATTTTTAAAAAATCATATGTAATAAAAACAGTAAATTCTGAAAATACATGGCAGAACCCAGAAATTAGACCTAAAATATGTTTTTTTTCAAATGCTGATGGACTTGCTGTGCATTTCCATCATTTTCTGTGTGTATTTTGAATGTCCAGCATTCACTGACTTCCCCTTAACATAAAAAGATTTACTTTAATAAATTCTTGAATTTTTTTGATTAACATTATCATTATGATTTAGTCTTGCCAAATGGAGGACACTGCAGCTTTAAACCTTAGTGTGCCTGCGGGGTGTGTTTCTGTTGGCATCTCTACATACACCAACAATCATATTTCAAACAAATCATTGGTGCATGCACCTTGTAGCCTAAATACTGCAAGCAAAGTGGCAAGAGGAAACAGTGGCTTTTCCGAACTGTTACACATTAATTGCATTATAAAATCATGAACCTGTGAGGCCTTTGTGCATTTATGAGAATTTCATGAGCAGATTTATGTGACAAGCATTACATGTTCGACACCATTGTAAAACTATATATACGTGTGGCCCCATGTTCCCATAAACTTGGGATATTTTCTTTGTTACATGTTACTTGAATTGTTAAAACCGCAATGTCACATTTGAATTCATCTATACATTTATAAAGCAACGGCTTCTTTTTTGCTCTGCAAAAGGAGACGGGAGGAAGCCGGGGAAGCCGCACCTGCAATGCTCTGCACTATTGACTCTCAGGGGATATAAAAGCCCAGGTTCCCAGGTATAAAGGGATTAAGGGTTATGGTGTTCGGGCCGGAAAGTGGAGCTGAGTCCACAAAAGATCAGCCATGATCTCATTGAATGGTGGAGCAGGCTCAAGGGGCCAGATGGCCTACTCCTGCTCCTAGTTCTTACGTTCTTATGTATAGAAGCTGCTATGTTGCAGCACCTTGCTTCAAAGGGTAAGGCTGCACTGCTGTTTAAGCTGCTGCCGAGTTACTTTTCAATTGGAGCAGTTTAGCCAATCCAATTCCACCTTTATAAAACTGACAGCCTTTGAAAACTGCAAACAGATGCAATGCTATTGGTATTAGATTGTGTGATTATTTGGTTATGTGTTGGGCATCTTGGGCCTTCATTATGGGTATTAATTTTAGGACAAATTCTATGGTCTGTATTCGGGGAACTAGTGAATATGTTTGCCGTTTTATCCATACTGGCGTTTAAAAAATTATCCATGACCAGAATTATTATTTGAGTGGCGGGATCCCAAGAGCCGGCAGCCAATGCATCACTACCAAAACTGGCTGCCCTGCAGCCATTTACTGCTCTAAGGAGCATTGATTGGCTGGAGGTGGGACTTCCACCCTCAGGTGGGAGGAAATCCCACCACAGAAAATGGTATCCCAGCAACACCAGAAGCTGCGGTGGACAGGACTGGGACTGCAAGCAGTCCCCAGGAGTCCAAGTCTTGGGGGCCCAGAACCAGATAGGTGTGGGGGTCTGATTGGGGGAGGGGGTGTTGGTGGAGGGACCAAGGGGAGGGAGCAAGCACAGGGACCAGGTGGGGGATGTGGCAGAAGTTGAAGGGAGGCTGTTGTTGGAGGTCCACCCCTTTCCCTCCCGAAACCTGAGCAAGGTCACTTTACAAGTTTCTGGGCTTCCTCTTTGCCCTTGAACTCCTCCAGCCAGCCTGAAAATTAAGGCTGAGCAGGAAACAGCCCTTAAGGGGTCATTAATTGGCCATTTGAAGGTCTCAATTGGGGCTGAGGCGGGTCAACTTGGGTATCGACCATCCCACCGTGAAATTGCAGAGAGAAAAGGGCAAGCATTAGCTCAGTGGGAAGGCATCTGAGGAATTTAACGTGCCCTCCCCATCTACAGATCTGCTGGCTGGGGAATGTAGAATTCTGCCCCATACATTGTTTAGATTTCTATACTGCCGTTTGACAGATGTTCAGAGTGAAGCGGGGATTTGATCTGAGATATAATAGGGGCCCATATCGAATGTGCAAGACAAAGGGGGAGAGAAGAAGTATGAAGTAAATATTTTATAAGGAGGTCTGTAAACACAATACTGAGGTAAATCTACACAGTTTATGCTCAAATTATTTGCTTTTCAAAATACAAATTTGAGTTTCAATTTTTTATTGACTAATTTTTAATTAGCATTCTGGTTATGATGAATTTGAAGAAGCGCATGAAGTTCTCTTAGTCTCCTGACTAACATTCCCTCTCAACCAAAAAAAATCAAAAACAAATTAACTCATCATTCCATCTCATTGCTTTTTGTGGCATCCTGCTCCCTGGAAAATGGCTACATTATCTGTACAAATAACAACAATCAGTGCTCTTCACCTAATTAAATATGTGATAACAATGTTATTCTGGGAATGTGAATGTAACTGGCTAAGGTCCTTCGAGTGGCTTGCTCCGTCTTTTAAGAAGGCATTTAAGAGCCAACCAAATGTGGCTTTGGAGTTGCATTTAGGCCAGACAAGCTAAGGTTGGCAGGTTTCCTTCCCAAAGCTGCCCGTATCCTAACTCACACCGAGTCTGTTTCCTGCTGCCGAGGTGCTAAACTCTGACATTCCTTTCTTAAATGTCTATTCCTCCCCCTTTTCCTTTTGAGACAGTCCCTAAAACCTACCTCTGTGACCAAGTGTTGTCCTAATATCTTCTTGTGTGGTTTAGTGTCATATTTTATTTGCCTTCTGTGGTGTTTTACCACATCGATGGTGCTAAATAAATGCATGTTGTTGCTAAAGGACATTTGGGAATCAGTTGGATTTTTACAACAATCAAACAGCTTTGTAGTCATTTACAGGGTTTGAGGATAGTTTTGCAAGTATTTGTAAATTTAACTGTTTGCCTCTTTTTCTATCCTTTTAAAAGAAAAGTTATATTTTGCTAATTAACCTCGCTACCAGTACCAATGCCATCAGAGTATGGGCGAGATGGTTTGTGCTGACTTTTTTTTGCACAGTTCCTCCGCAGCTATTGGGCTAAAAGAGTTAAATTATGAAGACAGATTGCATAGACTAGACTTGTATTCCTTTGAGTATAGAAGATTACAAGATGATCCAATTGAGTTGTTTAAGGTGATTAAAGTTGAGAGGGTAGATAGAGTGGAAATATTTCCTCTGGTGGGGATGCCAGCATAATCTCTGACATGATCTTAAAAAAATTAAAACTGGGCCATTCAGAGTAGATGTCAGAAAGCATTTCTTCATACAAAGGGCAGTGGAAATGTGGAACACTCATTACACCCCCCTCTCAAAAAAAAACTTGAGGCTAAGTCAATTGAAATTTCAAAACAAATATATACATTTTTATTAGTCTTGGATATTAAAGGATATGGAACTCAGCCATGTAAGCATTAAGATACAGGCCGGCTGTGGGTTGGAATTTCTTCGGCCGTTGGGATCCTCTTTTCCCACCGGCAGCGTACCCCTGTCCATGGGTTTCCCGGCGGGGTGGGGTGGCTTCAATGGGATGTCCCATTGACGAGCGGCGGGAGGAGAGAATCCTGCTGCCAGTGAATGGTGCACTGCTGAGAAACACGCGGCTGGGGGGGGGCCCATTGATCTAACTAAATGACAGAACAAGCTTGAGGGGATGAATGGCCAGCTCTTGCTTTTGTGTCCCAGAAAGAGCTTTTCTTTTGTTTGTGTTTCTGAATCCCGATATTTCAATCAGCTTCTGTGAACATGCTGACTTCATCTTCTCGGGTTAGAACTTTCTGTATTCCTTAATTTTATCAAAAAGAAAGTAGGGTAACACCTTCCCTGTCTTGTTTCTTGTAGAATTAGTAACGTCAGATATTTCAATCGCATGGTGGCAAAATTCTGTTCATATTTGCGCAATAAATGGAGGCTCCTCAGATTAAAACTTGTTTTTGCTATACAAATAAAATGATGAGAATGAACTTACAGCCCAGAAGTAGGCACTGGAGAGTAATCTGTGGATTAAATAAATGCAGTTGAAGCCTGAAATCTTCCTTTAATAACATTTGTTCTCATTCAACTTTTCATTAGTAATTAATTAAGCCATTATTTGGATATGTCATAAACAATAAAATGGAAAGTATCTGCTTTTAACTTCAACTAGAAATATATCTCTATTGTGTTAATTATTTAACCATTACATATTTCACTTCATCTTGGCAACATGCAGTAAACTTAGTGCTGCAAAGAATGTGGAACACAGGCACTTAGTCAATGTTGCACATTTGGTGGCAAAAGACATATTAGATATGCTGATTATGATTTTATTTTCCTTTACGAGTTGAGTTGATCCCTATTAAAAGGACCAAATCAAAGTCAATCATCGATTTTATCAGAGCAGGTTAAATAATCCATTTAAGCATACTAATTCATCAATATGTTTACCTGGATTATCTAATTTATCTAATTAACATTATTTGGCTTGGCCCCCTCTCTAGTCTTTCAAGGCCACCAACTGTCCCCTTCAAAGCAGACAGAGAGCTGGCCTCATAGGCCTGTATCGGAGCTGGTCACTAGTTGGTTGTTGTCTGTGCTTTCTTTTTTATTTTGGAACAACTTCTAGGACTCAGTTGGGTCCTAGCCATTCTAGGCTACACAGTCAAGATTGGAAATTCATCTGATACGTCCTGTAGTACTGTATAACAGAGCACTTACTAGTTGCACCTTTACAACTGGATCATTTCAACCTCCCTCATTATTATGTTGAATAATCTCACGGGGCAAAAAGAGCGTAATCCTTATAAAGGTGTTGTAACCAGGTAAAATGATGTGGAATTCATCCGTTAACAGCACATGAATCTCAGTAATTTCAAAACAACATATTTATAACATATTTTATTTAAAGAAAAAAAATTTAGAGTATCCCAATTCTTTTCCAATTAAGGGGCAATTTAGCATGGCCGAGGGCAGCACGGTGGCGCAGTGGTTAGCACTGCAGTCTCACGGTGCCGAGGTCCCAGGTTCGATCCCGGCTCTGGGTCACTGTCCGTGTGGAGTTTGCACATTCTCCCTGTGTTTGCGTGGGTTTCGCCCCCACAACCCAAAGATGTCCAAGGTAGGTGGATTGAAGACGCTAAAATTGCCCCTTAATTGGAAAAAGTGAATTGGGTACTCTAAATTTTTTTTTTTAATTTAGCATGGCCAATTCACCTACCTGGCACATCTTTTGGGTTGTGGGGGTGAGGCCGATGCAGACACTGGAAGAATGTGGAAACTCCACACGGACAGTGACCCAGGGCCGGGATTGAAGCCGGGTCCTTGGCGCCGTGAGGCAGCAGTGCTAACCACTGCGCCACCGTGCTGCCAAAATTATTTCATTTTTAGCCAATGTTAAATTACGTTGACTGTTTTTCATATTTCTAAACTAATGTTTCTTGATTTGTGGTTAATGTAGAAATATGAGGAAAGTTTTATCTGTGTACTGTCATAAAATCATGTCTCTTCATAAATGGGTTTCTAAGTTCCATAGACAGTGCAATGAGGAAAACTTCCTGCATTGTGAGCATTTAATTTGAAAAGTGAACAAAATTTTGTAAATTATATAACCGAGATGTGGAAAACGCTTTTTCAACCCAACCATGTAGAAAACACTGATTCTGCTGCTTATTTGGCCTAGATAAAATTGGAGAACTTTGAACAATAAATCTTTACCTGTTATTTGATGCACAATACTGTGCATCCTTTTCTTATATGCACTTGAAGCATTAATACTGCACTAGAGAATGGCATGGCTACATTTTTTAAATGCTGCTTTATTGATACATATGCACTTCCAAAGAGTGGATTTTCAATCATCAAGAAATTGTAGCACGATACTTGTATAAGATTTGCATTTTTCATATTTGTTTAATATTTACTTCACTAGAGTATGGTGATGTTTTACTGTTAAGGTGTAAGACTCAACAAAGTTACATTTTATAAAGTGTTTAAACAATATAAAAGGTTTGAGGCTTAGTGGCCCAATACTTGTTCCGAAGCAGATTAGGTTTAGTAATGATTGCTGCTGGCCTATCCTGGGTACTTTATACGTTAAAAGTGTAAAACCGTTAAAGGTAGGGGTGGGTAGAAGATTGAGATTTTAAAAATGTTTGTGATTGCTATGACTGTTACTAATATTTTTACAACTGCCATTTTGTCCAAAATCTCGATCCAATGCAATTAATGTTTTTGTTTCCTTGCAGTTCTATTTCTTTCTTAGCTGTCTTTAGTTATGTGTTGATTTCTTTAAACTTGGCTCACATTTACCTGAAAGTAGTATAAAACTCTTTTTAACCTCTTTTTAACCTTTCCATTTTTCTCTTCCCAACCCTTATTCCTGAAGCCAGTGACTCATATTGGGATACAGATCCATGAGCCCTAGCAGCCCGATGGTACATTATCTATGTCGCCATTCTTCATGTGTGAGCCTAGACAGTGACTGCTGGTAGGCTGTTTGTCTGTTGGGGGGCATCATGGCTCAGTCTGATCTTGTCCTCATGCAACCACTACTTCTAACATTATATCAGTCAGGGTCACTGGATAGTGACCAGGAATGGAAACCCTGGGTGAATTTCTCAGCCCTTTCCTAGCCTGCTGTGTCAAAACCAATCATTGAACCCCTCTTCCAACCCAGCTGAGATTAGCTAAATCAGTAAACAGAAGTGGTTGGACCTGTGACCTTCCAGGACCCGATGCCTGAAGTACTGCACCACATTCTGTATTTATCAACTGAAACATTTAGAGGGGTGGGAGATTGGGGTTTTGGTGAAGAGGTCCTGTAACTTCTAAAAATAAATCACCCATCACATTAACAGGCAGGGAGTTGAGAGCATAATGAAACAAGGTTAGCAATTTGAAGAATTTTAATAGACAATCCTCAACTTGATGCATTATGTACACAGTATTACATAGAAAATCACATGTACAATAATCAAGAAGAATTCCGTAGACACAATACAGCAAATGTGTTCTATTTTTATGTGTTCTATGTGTTCTAAAGAAATTAGGGCAGCACGGTAGCATAGTGTTTAGCACAATTGCTTCACAGCTCCAGGGTCCCAGGTTCGATTCTGGCTTGGGTCACTGTCTGTGTGGAGTCTGCATGTTCTCCCTGTGTGTGCGTGGGTTTCCTCCGGGTGCTCCGGTTTCCTCCCACAGTCCAACGATGTGCAGGTTAGGTGGATTGGCCGTGATAAATTGCCCTTAGTGCCCAAAATTGCCCTTAGCGTTGGGTGGGGTTACTGGGTTATGGGGATAGGGTGGAGGTGTGGACCTTGGGTAGGGTGATCTTTCCAAGAGCCGGTGCAGACTCGATGGGCCGAATGGCCTCCTGCACTGTAAATTCTATGCAAAAAAAAAAAATTTGTGGAGAAAGTTGATTATTCAAATAAACAGGAGCCATCAAGTACAAATTGTATATATCCCATTGGAAAGAGAATGGTTGATGGGAAAGATGACTTTCTGTATACAGAGCTACTGTATTTATTATACAAAACAGAGTGATCTCATTGTGATAAATATTTCAGTTATGTATCCGCTCCACTAATTATTTTTTACATGTCAAAACTCAAAAATCTTTTATTGCAGAGAGGAAATTATGGGTTCTCCATGTTACAAATCAGATTAGATCAAGTTCTAAGCCATGAAATTACAAATGACAACTGATGGGTTACCTCAAGGGTTAGGAGTCTTATCCCTGTAAGCTTACATGTATATCAGTGTTGGGGATTCAATTCTAGCTTCCCATGTACTCCATAAACTCCTATTTCAAAATGCAGACATTGGGCCTGATTTTGTTCTTGGGATCAGGAAACAAATGTTGGGTCTTGTTTATGAGTCCCGATGGGCAGAAGGGCTGGGCAGCATTTGCAAGCCCTGATTTTCATGGGGATGGTCTGTTAATTGGCTGGAAAGCAGGTTGGGCAGCCAATTAGCAGCGATAGAGATAGGAATAGAATACAGACCCAATATTACGGTGGCTGCCCTTTTAACTATTTACTTGCAGTGGCAGACATGGAGCAGGAAGGATAAGTGTATTGGGACCAGGATCAGAGCTTCCACTCGCTTCGCAGACACAGACCTGGAGGCCCACCTTGAGGCAGTGAGGGAGGGGGCCACCCTCCCAAACCAAGCAGGACTGGATAAAGGAGACTGAGAACAGGAGCAGATGCTCCGGTCAGGACGAGCTGGGTGCAGTCCAGGAAAAGGTTCAACGACCTTGTTCAGTCTGCCAAAGGCAGTGCATCGCCAAACCCTCAAAATAAGTCTCTGGCTATTCAACCTCCATCAGGTATGCCAGCTGAGGAGCCTAATGATGCATGCTGCTCCTGAACATGGGAGTAATATATGCTCTATGAACTCATTGACCACTGAGAATCGCTCAGATCATAGTGCTGTTGAGGTCTTGCCAGCACCAAAACATACTGTTTATGCATGTTAGTCATTGGCATTGGTTATAGAGGCCAGCAGTGCCTTACCTCTCTCTTTCTCTTGTCCTTGCAGCAGAAAAGGGCACACAATACCCACAAAGAGCCTAGACTGGAGGAGGATCTCATCCTTCACATAGTCAATGCTATTGCTAGAGCGAGATTGCCAGGCTGACTGAGCAAGTCAGGGAAGATGGGATGAACATCCTTGGTGGAAGAATAGAAACTGCAAGGCATGGATGAAGGGGTGCATTGCTCTGACACCATGCCAAAGACTTTGCTGCATTGGGAAGCCTTAGAGCTGCAGAGGCTTCTGCTCTCCAAGGTTAATTCTTATTGTCTCTTGTGTCTCCCACAGGTGCAGACATCATGAGGGAAGGACAGATTTCTATGTCTGCACCGGGGCACACTTTGGCATCCAAATCCTCAGCAAACACTGTTACTTACAAATGCACCCTCCACCAGGTCAAATACAGTCAGCTCAGTGGTGGTCCCCTCCAGCCATGCGGGATGCCAACCTAAGGGCTGAGGTAGTCATTGAGGAGATTGAGGCAACCTTCCCACATGAGGTATCAGCATCAGCCTATTTGACCCGCTTGATTTAAAGACAATCTATGTAGCAGGGCCCAGTGACAGAGGCTGTCCCTGCATTAATAGGGACCTGTGCCATGTCTGACCACTCTCTGTGCAGCCAGGCCATCTTTATGTTCTACATCTTTCTCTTCCTCCTCTTCTTTCATATCCTGTTTCTCCCCCTCTTCCCTTGAGCAGTTCCCTTCCAGTACTTCATGGTCTTCAAAACCCATACCTCTCTAGAGGGGCCATGTTATGTAGAACATAGCAGACCATCATGATGTACAATACCCTTGAAGGCATGTACTCCAGAGAACCGCCTGACTGGCTCAGACACCAGAACTGCATCTTCAGAAATCCGATGGCCTAGTCAATGATAGTCCCTATGAGCAGATGGCTCTAGTTACAGCACCTCCATGATTCTGACTCGGAGTCTCTTTAGGGGGCGAGTAGCCATCTCTTTATGGGATAACCCTTGCCCCCTAGAACTAACTGCGTAGTTTGGGAGCTGTAGGGAGGTGGAATGAAGAGCTGCAGCAGCCTGGACTGGTGGAGGATGAAGGAGATGTGACAACTGCCAGAAAAGTGAGCACATAACATGGAGGAAGCTCTGGAAGCTCTTCCTGTTGATGAATCTCACTGGATGATTTGATAAAAACATGGGTGCAATCGATAATGCTATTCTGCTGGGGGTTGCAGCTATGGAGGTGCGACTGCCCTCTGTTCCTGCAAATAGGATTGGAATTGGGTTCAGTGTCCAACTTTTGCAAATAGGGCATCAGTAGCCAAACCACAATAACTGGTGGCTACTGGCAAGTTATGGCAATCTGTGGTGTGAAGTTATCGATGATGAGAGCATCTGCCTCAAGAGTTGCAGTCTCCTGTGATATTGATTCTCTGTCCTCTCCAGGTAGCATCCTTTTCAGCAGTTATTCTTATACTGAGGATACGGCCTCTGTTGCCTTCCTGCCCTTCTACGTCTTTCTTGTCCTCATACCCGGGACTCTGCCCTTCCTGCAATGGATGCTGCTCCTCATTGCCACCGGACCCAAAATCTGAGAGCTGTGCTCCCATTACCAGCTGCTATCTTTGTTGCACTCTGGTCGCATCCCAATTGTGACTGGAAGCCTTGCTCTTTCTTATGCACCTGTGGCCACCTGCACTGCCCAAGTATGTAACCAACACTATACCCTGTGCATTCCTGTTGGAATCTGTATGCTGAGTGTGCCCTTATCGGCTGTTCTCCTTTTGGGAGCCCACCTAATTCCTTGGGGTGGCCATGACCAGATCCATGCCCCACACCCATCATGCAATATGTGCGTCCTCACCAAAGTCTCAAGCAAGCCCCCTACGCGTGTTCAATTAGCTCTTTAACCAGCATCCTTGGTTTCCGGACCAGCTTTCCCCTGCCCTAATGAAACTCGCCAGTGGTGGGAAACTGTCCTCTGCTTCCACCTTGGTGGGACCTAGAAATCCAGGCCATTAATTTGTATTAATGAACTACTCACTTTATCCTTGGTAAAAAGTTTAATACTTTAGAAAGCTAAATGGTAAAAAATATTGGTTTAAAAAGTGTGATATTATTGCCACCCAACATCAATAATTTTGGTAACCATGGAATATTGCAATCCCCACCTTTGCTGACTTATTAATGGAGATATAACCTCCAGGTAACTGTATGATGAACAATATCAGGTCCTAGATAGAAAAAAGTATGCATTGCAATTGACTTTTATTATTATTGCACAGTCAGTCCTTGGACACTTTATTGCCTAAATCAATTCAGATACCTGTTTGTCCAGAGTACACTTTCTTAGAAATAAGAAGCAAACTAACACTGAACTGAATTGTATTTATTTTTCAGAAACAATCAGACCGTATCTTTCCAAAATGAATGGTTTCTTACATATTGTGTTATATGAGGTGTCTTGAGGGATCAATGACACACTGCCTCACATGCTGGAGAGACATTTCAGAAACCTAAATAGTTAATCCATCTTTTAATTTGATATGTACATTATCATTTCACATTCATATAACAAATATCTTTCGGCGTTTGGATACCGGTTTATACATTTAACATTCCAAAGTACTAGGATAAGTCAGTGAGTGGGTGAATTGCTGCTCTAAAGGTAAATGCCCTTGTATCATTCCTTATCTTTCTTAAATGATTCCAAACTTCATGACTTTGAATTCATAATATGCATAGGTCAGTGGAAATTGAAGCACGTGTTGTCAATTGACCAGCATCCAAGTGGACACTTAACTTTCTCTTTGCGCAAGCACTAAGATGCTAGTTCCAGCTTACTGCCGAGTTCTCTGTATTGTGGGTCAGACAGTTATAGCTTACTGCTGGATCAGCTGAAATTTCGCTGATTTGCTAAAGGCATGCAACTTCAAAAAAGATTGCCCTGAATGCTGGAGATTTTTTTTGTGAATGCACCCATCGATTTACTGTGTTCTAAACACACAAAGCCTGTGCAATCAAGTAGAGGGCATCAAATTGTTTACCTAATTTCCTCTACCTCTTTATCAAGTTTCCAGTCTTCTCTGTCTAGAGATAACAGGAGACTTTGACAAAATAATGTTGAGAAGTGACTCAGAAGAGGAGAACATTGATTCCCTACATCAGTATCAAGGTCAAGAAGGGTAAGTCCACTCTTTTACCGGAATGGACGTTTTCAGCCCAATCAGATGGTTTTGATAATCCACAACATCCAACCTACTGAATTATTTACTTCTATGCACTGTTTTCTATCTGGGGTGTCAGCAATTTAAATTCTTTATGGCAAAGATTTGGGAATGCTTTTTTGTTGCCTGAGCTCTCATTTATATCAGGCCTGAATGAAGTCCAATTTGTTTATCCTTTGATAAAATCGAGCATTTCTCTCCTTTTATATATGGAAGTTAACTGTTCAGTTCAGTTCCAATCTAACTCTGCCCAAAATGGATTCCTTGAAAAACATGCAGCTGAATATCCTGATAAACAACTTTCTGACAAGGTGAATCTGAGTGACCAATTGGACAAGGTGGAAAGTCACTCTTTACTGTGGGGACAGTAATGATTTTTGTGTATGACCCGTGCATCTCTGACTTTCACTGGGTTCCTTAATTGGGCCCCCTTATCATTAAATATATATATTATTGCCAATTGACTCCCTGGAGATTCTCCATTGCCTGACATTGATATCGGGATTTCCGATTGGGCGGAGAATGAAGCATTGAGGGAAAACTGGTATGGCATTGCCTATCGCCGATTCGCATCCACTTTCATTTGATTAATGGGCTAGAAGTCTGATTTGCGTGCCCCCCCTCCCCATTATGCATTGGCTTCCACAGCGGGAAATCCTTCGGGCGGGCTTTTTGCCCAAGTATGGCCAAGACGCAGTGGACCCTGAAGTGGGTCAAGGGGGGCAGTGCATAACTGAGGTGTCCCTCAGAGTCCATTGGGAAGGCCCTCCCCCCACAACCCAAATCCTGAATTCTCCCCCCCCCCCCCCCACCGCTGACGAGAAGGGCCATTCTCCTCTCCCCCCCCCCCCACACAATGGGAATAATGTGACTCAACCCCCCCCTTTACAGAGCCTCCCCCCCAATCTGAGACCCCCTCCATCAGTCACCCCTACCTGAAATCTAAAGAGCAATTTCTCAGCAGAAAGTACTGAACTCTTTTTGGTGTGCTGAGGAGCTGTCAATCATAGCAAGTGTGTTTATAAGTGTGGTTAATTTCAAAGCAGGGTACTTGAGATGCATTCAAGCATGAAAGGAAAGATAAATAAATAAACCCCTAAGCAGCTGTGTCTGGACCAATCAAACTGACAATCACTGGCTAGTGCAATGTATTGCTGTGTGAAATGAATTGAAGATTTGGATTTCAAAGGCTGTAAAAGGATTTGAAGCCCTTTGAAGTGTACTTGGATTTTGAGGAACCCTCTGATACTTGTAACAGCTGCTGCTTTAAACACAGTTGTCTGAGACAGCAGAGGTTAGGGAAGGGTAAATGAAAATGCAATGCTTTTTCACTCTACTGCCTAGACTGCGCAGCTTTAAGGGAGGGGTCTCTTATGGGGAGGGTCTCTGTTGGGGGGGGGGTCTTATGAGGTGTTGGACGGGTCATTGGGGGAGGGTCGGGCCACCCTTGTGCGTGCTGTTGTAGGATAACCCGTTATGCCTATGGTGGGGGAGGGGTGGGAGAGGATGCCCCTACATATCAGCAGGGATGGGGAGGGGCAGGATTTGCGTTGTGGAGTGGAGACTTCCTTATCGGGCTGGCCGCTCAAATTGGTGGCCCGATACCTGAATTTCAACAGATTCTGGTGAGCTGTCCCTCATGCATGAATTATCATAGAAAAGGAGAGGGAATCGCATATGGAACCCCGCTCCTAGCGCCAGCAGAGACCAGTAGAGATTCTTCCCTGGTAGGAGCACTTAGGCTCCAGAATGGAGAATCCTGGCCCATATTCTTATATGGTGATGTTTTGTGCCATACCTTCTCATTTCTCTGATTGTGGGTGACCTGCTCTGACCACTTGCCTTAATTGAAAATGTTTACTTTCCAATCACGATATTTGCAAGAATCATTAATGGATCATGTGGCTTGATTGTCATGGAGTTTGATGGTTGGTCTTGCTATATTCTGTTTGTCCCAAGCTAACTTTCTATTGAGCCTCGACCTTTTGAGTTTCAGACCATAACTCTATAAAGGTAATCTTTGACTAATCCATCTTGTTGTTTTTGGCTAAGTGTTACTCTGATTTGAGAGATCTATGACTTGTCTTCACTTGTATTGTCAAAGAAACTGTTGGAAAAAGATGGGAAACATTATTCTGTCCATGATAATCTGATACTCAAAATTATTGCCTCTGAGATTAAGGGGTGGATTCTCCGCCGCCGATCCCGTTCTGATGCTTCGGTCCCCCACAGGCGGCAGCAGCGAGCTATATGCCCCACGCTGATGGGAGTATACAAATGGGTCATTAATGGGCTGGACACTTGATTCTCCACGCCTCCATGAAGCTCTGGCACTCTTGGCTGGGATTCACATGGGCGTGGATTAGTGCAAGTATTTTTGAGCATGGCCCTGATGTGGTGGATCCTACGATGGGTCAAGGGAGTAAGTCTGTAACGTAGGTGCCCGCAAAGTGCATCGGAGGGTTCCCCCATCCTCCACAAAGCATGTTTTGCCCATTCCAACACTCAGATCTCTTTCCCCCTCCCCCATAAGGATGACCCCATCCATCAGGGGCTGGTTTAGCACAGTGGGCTAAACAGCTGGCTTGTAATGCAGAACAAGGCCAGCAGCCTGGGTTCAATTCCCGTACCGGCCTCCCCGAACAGGCGCCGGAATGTGGCGATTAGGGGCTTTTCACAGTAACCTCATTGAAGCCTATTTGTGACAATAAGTGATTTTCTTTTCATTTCATTTCATTTTCAGGACCCCCCCCTCATCCCCATCAGGACTCCCAATCAGGACCACCCCATCAAGACCCTCCCCCACCATAATAATAATAATAACAATTTTTATTATTGTCACAAGTAGGCTTGCATTAACACTGCAATAAAGTTACTGTGAAAATCCCCTTGTCGCCACACTCAGGCACTTATTCTGGTACACTGAGGGAGAATTCAGAATGTTCAATTCACCTAACAGTACGTCTTTCGGGACTTGTGGGAGGAAACCGGAGCACTCGGTGGAAACCCACGCAGACACGGGGAGAACATGCAGACTCCGCACAGACAGTGACCCAAGCCGGGAGTTGAACCTGGCGCTGTGAGAAACAGTGCTAACCACTGCTACCGTGTGCTACCGTCCTGCCCGTAACTACCAGACCCCCCTTCCCCTCAACCGTAGCAGAGACAACCCCCTAGCAGAGACATCCCTACCCCATAACAGAGACACCCCCTCCCCCATCAGTCACTCCTGCCTGGAAACTAAAAAGCAGTCCAGGCCGAAACTTTGAAAAATCACTGCTTTTTCACTTACCCTCACACCCATTGCCTCAGACAGAAGTGTGGAAAGCAGCAGCTGTTACTTTGTAGAAAATCAAAACACCTCACAAGGGTTTAAACTACCTCCGATCTTTTGATTTGCCTTCTATTCAATTTCAATGAGAAACAGTTTTTAGTAGGCTGTAATTGACAGGGTAATAGCTTCCAGACAGCCAGATGTCTGGATTGTTTGTTTTCATCTCTCTTCATGCTTGAATGCATCAAAAGCAGTTGACTGCTTTCTGCTGAGAAAAAGAGGAATTGAAAGCACTTATCTCCTAGATGTTTGTAAACGTCATGGTTAGCTTCACAGCAGGGTATGGTTGGGCTCTGCTATGGAGTGCTGCTATGGAGTGGTCTCTGCTATGGAAGGGTCTCTCTGCTATGGGGGGTCTCTGCTATGGATGACTCTGCTATGGGGGATCTCTCTGCTATGGGGGATCTCTCTACTTTGGGGGATCTCTCTACTTTGGGGGATCTCTCTACTTTGGAGGATCTCTCTGCTATGGGGGATCTCTCTGCTATGGGGGATCTCTCTGCTATGGGGGATCTCTCTGCTATGGGGGGTCTCTGCTATGGAGGGGTCTCTCTGCTATGGTGGGTCTCTCTGCTATGGAGGCTTCTGCTATGGGGCATCTCTACAGTGGAGGGTCTCTCTGCTATGGGGGTCTCTGCTATGGAGGGATCTCTCTGCTATGGGGGGGGGTCTCTCTGCTATGGGGGGGTCTCTGCTATGGGGGGGGTCTCTGCTATGGGGGTCTCTGCTATGGGGGGTCTCTGCTATGGGGGATCTCTGCTATGGGGGGTCTCTGCTATGGGGGGTCTCTGTTATGGGGGTTCTCTGCTATGGGGGGTCTCTCTGCTATGCGGGGTCTCTCTGCTATGCGGGGTCTCTGCTATGGGGGGTCTCTGCTATGGGGCGGTCTCTGTTATGAGGGGTCTGATGAGGGGTCTCTGGTGGTGGGTCAGTGGGGGGGGAGTCGGGTCACACTCATCCTTGCGTGCTGTGGGGGGGGGGTTTGGAGATGACCCCGCAATTCCGGTGGTGGGGGGGGAGGGGTGTTCAGGATGTGCATTGTGGGGGATAGGGGGCCCCCCTATCCCCCATCCCCCACACAATATGGCAACTGATAGTGGGATTCGGAACAGAATACGGGAGATCCCCGCCATGCATAAATTAGCATGGCATGGGGGAGTGAATTGCTCCTGGACGGGACTCATAGTGCCAGTGCACACCAGGGCCGCTTCTATTCTAGCGGGAGAACATAAGGCATTGCCCAAAGGCCACGCTGCGCTGGAAAAGCAGCTCGCCACAACGCAGTGTGGCCGATGAAAGCCGGGAGACCCCACTCCCAGGATTTACCCGGCTCGCAATCTCGTGAGATATTGCGATGTATATCCTGCCCATTGTGGGCGGGATCACATTTGAACAAATCTGCATATTAGAGTGAGACAGCTGGTCTGACTCAATGTGCAGATTCCTGAGGTACCTGTGGCTTTGGGATTCATTCCCTTCGCCTCAGAGACCTTAGGCGAGCGCCGTTCAGCACTGGTCCCCACAAACGGGGATCAGATGGAACAGCACTCGTGGGGGTCTGCAAGGGGATCGGAGACCACCAGCTGCATGCCCTTTGGCTAAACACGCTCGCTATATGACTTTGTTACCTTTTGGGAGTCTCCCAAAAAGAAAATCCCAGCCTAAATCACCATTTTCCAGTGCGAGCATGGGCATTTCCAAGTTCGGATGACACTTGTTAGGGCTGCTTCCACCATCTGGGCCAATAAACTGGGATAGCTTATTGAATAGTTTTGCCAGTCAGGAACCAGGGGCGCGATTCTCCGCTCCCGCGCCGGTTTGGAGAATCGCCTGGCGCGCCATTTTTCCCCGTGATGCCGGTCCAACGCCCTCCCGCGATGCACCCAAACGGCGGGAACGGCCCCGTCGAGTTCTGCGCGGCGCAGGCCGGAGAATCGCCCGGGACACCCAAAATGGCGATTCTCCGCTACACCCGCTATTCTCCGGCCCGGATGGGCCGAGCGGCCTGCCCAAAACAACGGCTTCCCGCCGGCGCCATCCACACCTGGTCGCTGCCAGCGGGAACAGCGCGGGAACACTGGGGGGGGGGGGGGGGCGGCGAGGGGGGTTCTTTCACCGGGGTTGCACTCAAAAGGGGTCTGGCCCACGATCGGTGTCCACCGATCGGCGGGCCGGCCTCTCTGAAGGAAGACCTCCTGTCCTCCGCCGCCCCGCAAGATCCATCCGACATCTTCTTGCGGGGCGGCCTCGGGGAGGACGGCAACCGCGCATGCGCGGGTGACGGCAGTTATGCGGTGGATGTGCGGCGCCGCTTGCGGCGCCAATGCCTGGCGCGTGCTGACGACGCTGCTTTCGCGACATGCCCCCCGAGTTTCCCGCGGCCCCGATCCTAGCCCATTTCCGGGCCCTGAATCGGTCGAGATCGGGGCCGTTTCGCACCGTTCACGATGGCGTGGGCACTTAGTCTATTTAATTTTACATTAATCCTCTCCGCTCCTTACAGGAGTGTATATTCAAGACATCCAAAATTCATCCAATGTATATTTCTATAATTATTATTAGCCAGTGCAACAAACAAAATGGCTGGCTTTCATGTACCGGTGTAAGTCAGTTTTAGCTGTTTGAGAACTGATATAAATAAGTATTAGTCATGGCTCAAGTGGTAGCACTCCTGCCTCTGAGTCAAAAGATAGTGGGTTCAAGTTGCACTTCAAAGACTTGAGCACAGGAATCAAGGACTGCTACACTGTCAGAGATGCTGGGCGCGATTCTCCGGAACAATTTCTAAGTTCATTTGTGGCGGGTTTTTCAGGGAGTTGCCGGCGAGTTCCCCACCGCTATTCAATGACACTTCGCCATTTTTTGGGGCCCTGGGGAGTTTCTCACTGGTTTAGCCCACATTTAGCACTGGGGAGCTGAACTCAGAGATCAGGCCTTGTGGGTCCCCCACCAATGGGCAATGTCACCCCCCACACCCATGGGCATTACCACAGACCCCGCAAGTGAGGAAACCCTTCTCTGGGGTCCCTGGAGGTTCCCCCTCCTCGGGCCCCCCCCCCCCCCTCCCCCCGCCAAGCCCCCTTACAACACCCCCTCCCTTTCAGGACTCCCACCGAGCACACCTCTGCCCCCAACCTCCTGGAGGCCCCTACATACCTGCCCTGCACTCCCCACCCTTCAAACCCTATCTCCACCCTCATTTCATGGGTATGGCCCCCCTCGGCCCCTGACCCTTGGCAGTGCCACCATGGCACTTGGGCACCCTTGAACTGCCACCCTGGTATCCAGTCATTGCTCCTGCTGGCTTGGCAGTACCACCCAGGCATCTTGGCAATGCCAAGGTGGCAATGCCCAGGTGCCAGCTGGGCAGTGACAAGGTGCCTGCGCTCCAGGGGAGGGCCAGGGAGCCACTGTGCACTTACCCTGACCACCCAAGGGTCTCCGATGGCTCGGGAGACCCCCTGGGAGCCGTCCCGTCTGGACCATGTTTGTGTGGACCAATGCTGAACGGCGCCCGGCTGCAGTCTCCATGGGGAGGCCAGAGAATCGACGAAGGCCAGTGGGTCTCGATATGATAGGTCGTAAGTAGGTCGAGCTCATTTGGTCCTGCCCCTTTTGGGCGGAATTCCAACTCTGACTTTTCGCAGGACTTGGATGAATCCCGCGAGGGGTGGAGGCTGTCGGGAGGTCCGCTGGAGGGCTCTCCCGGGTTTCTCCGTCAGTGTTGTGCGCGGCAAGAGAACTGCACCCGTTGTCTTTTGGGTACTACGTTTAACTGAGACCCCACCTACCCATTCTGGTGGACGTAAAATACATTTCTTTTGACGAAGAGCAGGGGAGTTATCCTTGGTGTCCTGGTTAATATCTATCCCTCAAACAAAATCACGAAAACAGACTCTCTGCTCAATATGATTACCGAATTGCTGCTTGTAGGAGCTTGCAGTGTGAAAACTGGTTACTGTGTTTCCTACATTACAACAGTGACTACATATGAAAAGCACTTTAGTAGCAGTAAAGCGCTTTGGAACATCCTGAGGTAATGACACAGTGCTATGTGAGTGCAAGTTAGCTTCGAACTCTCACGAGGATGGCAATGTGCTGATAGCAGCCAATACTTTGGGTGAAAGATATTTGCATAATTATTGACTGCTACAGGTTCAGATTTGGATGCATTCAGAGAGCACACTAAGCACACATAAACACCCAGTGACTAATGGAGAGGGCAGAAAAGGAAGACAGAAATTCTTGCAAAGCTCAAAAAGTCTCTGCTTCAATTGTTAACCTTTCCCCAGCCTGAAGGGAGGGAGTGCAAAGAAGTGAGCATCAAGGATGAAGGGAATGAAAATCTCCACAGACATGAAAGTTCCAGACAACTGATGGAGTAGCTCAGCACCCAACCACCTTTTTTTGTGGCTGCTAAAATGAGGGTAGTTGGAAGGAAAGTAGCCCCATTCACCACTCCACAATCTCACCTCCAGATCCTTAATATGGTATGCCTAGGCATGATACTGCAGCTGAGTGATACTGTCACTGTTTGAGTCAGCCAGATGGTATATGTTAGTAGCTTGTGATCTTTGATTCAATGGCACAGCTTTGCAAACCTGTATCCTATGAAGTCAGCTACCCATGCTCATTCCCAAGTAGGTGTGCCAAAACCTGCATATATAGTTGCAGATGTGTTGATGTACACACTATACTGAGTGATGATCGCCTTGGTATGTTTTTTTACTTATTTATTATTTTCACAGGATATGCATGTCGCTGGGGAGGCCAGCATTTGTTGCCCATCCCTAACTTCCCTTAGGAACGTGGTGGTGAGCTGTCTTCTTGAACTGCTGCAGTCCCCATGTGGTGTAGGTACCCCAACGGTGCTGTTAGGGAGGGAGTTCCAGGATTTTGACCCAGTGACAGTGAAGGAACAGTGATACATTTCCAAGTCAGGATGGTGTATGGCTTGGAGGGGAACTTCCAGGTGGTGGTGTTTCCATGAATCAGCTGCCCATGTCCTTCTAGGCTTTGAAGGGTTCTAAGGTTTGGAAGGTGCTGTTGAAGGAACCTTGATGAGTTGCTGCAGTTCATCTTGTATATAATATACACTGCTGCCATTGTGCATCGGTGGTGGACGGAGTGAATATTTTAAGGTGGATGGATTTCCTATCAAGCGGGCTGCTTTGTTCTGGATGGTGTTGAACTTCTCGAGTATTGTTGGAGCTGCACTCATTCAGGCAAGTGGAGAGCATTCCATTAAAGTCCTGATTTGCCACTTGTAGATGGACAGGCTTTGGGGAGTCAGAAGTTAGTTACTTGCCACAGAATTCCCAGCCTCTGACTTGCTCTTGTAGCCACAGTATCAATATAGCTGGTCTAGTTCAGTTTCTGTTCAATGGTAACCTCCAGGATGTTGATAGTGGGGGAATTCAGCAACTGTACTACTATTGAAAGGCAGAAGGTTTGATTCTGTCTTGTTGGAGATAGTCATTCCCCGGCACTTGTGTGGCACATATGTTACTTGCCATTTATCAGCCCAAGTCTGAATGTATTTGGAGTACTGTACTATTACTGAACACAAACTGTGATTAGGGTGTTTCTGACCACTCTAGAATTGCAGTTAGTCAGGCAGTCACATATTGCACCTGTGTCATTATTTCCTCTTGGGAATCAGCATGGAGCCCAAAACAAGATCTGTCCCTTCTGCCGATAGATATGGATGTGTAGGTGACCCTGGCATCCATTTGTTTTTCATCTTTCTTCAAAATAACTGAAATGAGTGACTTCCCATTGTGGAACCCATTTAGTTACCTCTACTGAAGCTGAAAGGTAAAAGAGAAAGCTACAGAAAAGTGGAATCAGAAAAATAATTTTGAAAGTGAAACTAAATGATAAAGAAATGGCCTTAGGTTTGTTGACTATATCTTCTTACTAAACCCTTTTAGCTGTGCAACATAATGCCTGTTGCTTATGGCTGCCTTTGTGATCTGGCACTTACTGGTGTAAAGGATGGAAATTGGCATGAGGGACATTGTGATGTTATTTGTGCATCACGGAAACTTTCTAATGAAGATTCTTTCTATTTCCAATGGCGTTTCACCCAACCCCCATCCCTTGCTCTAAATAACATTGTAAACTCGAGCAGCACAGAAAAAGAACGGAGCTTTATGTGGACGGATCCTTGCCCATCTTTACAACTCATTATGATTCAGAGGATTAATTTACGGTAAATGAATATGAAATAGCCCCTAACGTGTTTAAAATCTTATAAATTAATTTCAAGACTTGTGCCACATTTCTGCCACACTAATTTTGGTAAGATAAGGAAGAAAATAACATATAAAAATTTAGTTTAGTCAAGTTGGTTAGTCAGCTTTTATATTTGTACATTTTCAAAGTGAAACAACAATTAAAGCCTGCCCCGAAAAAGATCATTGCATCATTGAATTTGTCTATATATGTGATTGTGGAACCCACCTCTTCATTCACCTGAGGAAGGAGCTGCGCTCCGAAAGCTAGGGATTCGAAACAAACGTGTTGTACTTTAACCTGGTGTTGTAAGACTTCTTACTGTGCCCACCCCAGTGCAACGCCGGCATCTCCACATCATGACCAAAAAGATTGTAATGGGATTATTTGTCTTAATTGACAGAATAATATGACTTTAGGAATGATTTCAAACTCTAGTCACCCAGCAGGAGTCAGGCAGATTAATAGTTAAAATGTCCTGGGTCACTTACCAGCTTGAATCCACCATGCCTAATTTTTACCTGCTCTTCCCAGCAGCGCCATCTGAAATCAACAGAGCCCAAATTTCCAAATGATAACAGAGGTCCAATAACATCAGTCCAACTCTAGTAGAATTGGAAGTCTATGTTAATCACTACCATTAGGCCCAGGATGTCAAGACCAGGCCCTACAAGGGACGTTTAGGCCTTCCCTGCCCTGGAACTTCTCCCTCCATTCCCTGTGATCCTCTGGAAACCCTCCCTTGACACCTAGCTAAATGTTTGTCACTCAATTTAAACCCGTTCCTGCCAGAAGTGGGCCCACCACATGGGAATGGGTTAAAACCATCGTGGCCTCAGAAACTGATTCCTGCCAGAAGCCTGGCGATATACCTAGTTGAACCTTACCATTAGTTTGTAAAACCCCAGGGGTAGATTTTTTTTTTGCAATCCTGGGGCATACCCACTTAGCTGGACAAAAGCAAAATCAGGCACCAGTTGTTCACATTTTCTCATCTGTTAGTGTAAAATGCGCAGCAGTTAATGCTAGTTTATTGAAAGATCCTTTTAGTGGCGATTTTCTTCAGCCATTCCATTTTTCTAATATACTGAATTGAGATACACTCTGGCTTATTTTTGTTCAGGCAATGTCCTGCTAGCTTTAGCTACAGATTAATAATTCTCAAAAATCATGTATTCATGTCATGGGACAACGTTTTGCAAACTGCAAACCTGGAGGTTTTAGTTTTGAATTTCTGTTGGTGTTCTGAAATACAGCTGAAAACCTGGATTGTTGTGTGATCTTTGCTCTGCGTGGGAATTTAATGAAATTTGTTCTTAATACACATTCAACAGCCAATGATTTCTTTTGGGGTGGATTGTGGTGAAGGCAGCCTGTTGCCACCGTGTCTTTCAAATAAGATACACTGGTTGCTATGACACATCTAAGTGGTTCTAATGCTCAAAAACCCATTGTCGCTCAGTTTTCAGCAAAAGGGAAACATTTAACTCTATATTCTTATCACGTTATGCCGGAAATCAAACAATTGAAATGAATTTAGTCCCTGGCTTGTTGTCCCTAAACACATATCATTTTGAGTTTCCTACATTGTCACAGGATGTGTAAGGTACTTATGGGGGAAAACACTGTATGGATTTTCATTTTTTTGGTGGAGGTGGTGGGAGAAGGAGTATTAATTTCAAGCAATGGGACAGGTGAGTGTAAAAGGCTAATGGGAGTGACATCCATGATTCAGTGGCACAGATTTACACGGGCACTTTGGGATCCTGATGCCAGGACCAAGTGGAACTCCTGAGCCCACACTTGCCGGCAGCAAGGACGGAACAACTGTATTCCTAAAGCCAACCTCCTATTTGGTCACCTCCAAACTCGGCATCCAGTTAAATGCGGCTGGCAGGCCCCTTATACTGCCGTCAATCAGAGGGCCGGCAGCTCTGAAGTATTGGCAGCCCCACCAGGAGGGATGCTGAGGCAGGAAGGAGATTGAGTGGGAAAGGTTGAAACAACATTTCAAAGGGGAAAGCAGGCCTGTTCCATGGATTGAAGGGCAAATCTCTCCTGATTCCTCCTTTGGACACAGGAATGGCCTTCCCTGCCAGCAGCCCCCTTCCCTAGGGGGTGGGGCCCCTGGCTCAGATGGACCCTGTAGGAGCGATTTCAAGGTTTGTGTATTGAGTCAGCTTCCACGTGGGATTATTCCCTGTGGCTCAACTCAGTACAGAGAGAAAAAGACACACCGACAATCTGGACAAGATGGCTATTTAATCAAGCTTGTTACGGAGAAGATACCTGGATAGCTGCCAAGACCTGTTCTGCTGAACAAAGACCAGAACATAGTACTTATACAATTTTCAAAAATCAATAGCCACCCGAGTTGGACGTGATCCAATCCCTGAAGCTGCTACGTTTAAACTTATCCAACAGAATTGCAAGCAATGTTTAAACTTCACCCAGTAGAATTGCGAGCAGCACATGATTGACCCTCATCCTGACAGCTATGTTTACTAGTAATTTGCTGTGCACTTATTGTCTGTGACAAACAGGACAGCTGAACCAACATCCTGGATTGTTTCACAAAGACAGGATATCAGAAGTGACGTCCTTTTGGTCAAGTTAGCTATCCTAAATCCCATTTGATTACTTATTACCGCTATGTCCTAAAAATACATGTTTAATGGTTAATAATGATTACTCAGTACCCTTCCTATAATTCATCTCAATCCTTAATAAAGTAATTTATGTAAAACTACTCTAGTGACATCCTAGCTATTCAGTTTTAAAAGGTATAATCGCTGACCCCCCCCCCCCCCCCCCCCCCCCCAGACCCCTGGACTACTCCAGTTTATTGATATTTTATAGCTCATTAGTGGAACCTGAAATTGTAGATGGGCAAATCTGGGGCCTGGAGCTCCTCACTCAGCTCCAGCCATCTCTAAGTCAGTGGGTAGGGGGGTCTTGCTGGTGAAACAGCAGTGATACCACCCTGCACAACTTTAGAAGGCCCCAAGCCTTAATAGTTGAAAATTTATCAACAAGGATAGCAGCAACTTTATATCACACCGTTTAACATAGTAAATGATCTCAAGATGCTTCACAGGATACTACTAACGTCTTGATCAAAGAAGTAGGCTTGAGGGAATGCACTAAAGCAGGAGAGAGAAAAAGTTGAAGAGCTTAATGGCGGGGGAAGGTGGACTTCGATAACTTAGGGCCCAGACAGCTGAAGGTTCAACTGGTGACTGGAGTTGGGTCAATGGAATATGTTTTATATTCTTGTGAATGTGTCCCTTGGGGGAGAAGTGAATTCCATGAAGAGAGAGTCTCACTCTGTGAATTTCTCAGTTGCTTTATTTGCAAAACATTTTATAATAGTTTGGATGAGTATTGGACCAAAATAGCCAAATAACCAAAATAATCAACATAACCAAATAACCAAAACAAAATTTTGATAAAAGACAGAGTGGAGGCTAAATCTGAAAATCGAAAGGATCACTTTATACAGGGGGTTAACAGTTTTGTTTCATAATGCAATTTACTAAATGCAAAGATATTTTCTTTGGAAAGAAATCAATATTAACAACCACAGAAGGTCAAAGACAGGCACGGGCCATCATTTCTCAAGCAGCTAGTAAAACATTGAAAAACTCACGGGTCACAAGATTGTCAAAATTATGGCAAAGGAGAAAACTGAATACCATTAAAAAAAAAAAGAGTCTTGGCATATGATTGCTAAATATTATCATCTGCTTTGTGAGCGAGAGTGTGCATCGTTAAAGTCTAAATAGTCTGCTAAGTATGATATAGTGTTCTTTAATAACAAACTCCTCTGAAGTACAAGTACTTTGAAATCACTCTTTGTAATGTCTAGTCCACTCAGCTTGCTAAAGTGTAAACTTGTAAAAATTAAATAGTTTGAATAAAGTACTATGTACATAGACTAACCAGTTCTAATGTTCATGACAAACTTCCTGAAATTTCAGTTGACATTGAATCTGAAGTCAGTAACAGCAATGCCCTTCATGTATTTGCGGAAGAGTTTTCTTCATCCTGATTTGTTGCGTCCATTACTGAGGCTTTAAGCATCTCCGGTGAGGGCACCAAAGTAGAAGGGATGCCAGAATCTCGGGCAAAGGGAAGTTAATGACAGCCACCAAAGAAATCCACCCATGGAACAAAGATGCAAGAACACACTTCACCTAGCACCATATCTTCAACTGGCCCTTTTCTGGGCACATTGTACAAGCTAGTGGATCTGCAATAATGGAGCAGAGACCCAGCAACCACACAAAATAGATGCTGGTCCTTTGAAACAGCCACTGCTATCTCCCAGTCATGCCCATACTCCTGTGCATATGCAATAAGGCTGTGCAAAGACTTTTATTAAAAAGCCACTCTCTACTGATCATACTTGCACAAAATCAGCAACTCTCCTTCACATTCCTCTGCGGTATTGTTATCAGAGCTCTAAAGTCTTCTGATGATCTTTCTGTTGGGATTCTGGAGACATCATCTAACTTCAGTGTGGCTAAGCTAGTCCCTGAATAGAGTACCGTCTGGTGCATAATTTTATCAATGCTAGGCCCTCTCGCAGCTTGCCAACCAATGTAAGACTTTGTCAAGCTGTAGAAAGAAGTCATACTGAGGTATTATACACTGATTAGTCAGTATGCTGATCTTTACTCACCCAATGACTGTTGAACAGAATCATTCTAATACTAGAAGGATTGCACAGAAACAGTTGCTATGCTGTATTCCAGTATTTTCTATTTATTGTTATGCACTCTCAAGGCTGTGGGGAAGATTTCTACACTGGTATACAGTTTGGGTTTTGCTGATATTGAAATGAAAGGGGATATTTATTTAACTTGGTTAGGCCAGCATTTATTGCCCATCCCTCGTTGCCCTTCAGAAAGTGGTGGTGAGCTGCTTTCTTGAACCGCTGCAGTCCTTGAGGTGTAGGTACACCCATTGTGCTGTTAGGGAGGGAGTTCCAGGATATTGCCCCAGCAAAGTGAAGGAACGCTGATATATTTTCAAGTTAGGATGGTGAGTACCTTGGAGGGGAACCTCCAGGTGGTGGGGTTCCAAGGTCCTGCTAGATGGTAGTGGCCGTGGGTTGGGAGGTGTTGTCTAAGGAACCTTGGTGAGTTACTGCAGTGCATCTTGTAGATGGTACACACGGCTGCCACTGTTTGTCGGTGGTGGAGAGTTTGAATGTTTGTGGTAGGGGGAGCAATCAAGCAGGCTACTTTGTCCTGGATAGTATCAAGCTTAATGAGTGCTGTTGGAGCTGCACTCGTCCAGGCAAGTGGAGAGTATTCCATTACGCTCCTGACTTGTGCCTTGTAGATGGTGGATAGGCTTTGGGGGTGGGCAGCGTCAGGAGGTGAGTTAATAGCTGTAGGATTCCTAGCCTTTGACTTGTCCTGGTAGCCACAGTATTAATGTGACTAGTCCAGTTCAGTTTCTGATTAATGGTAACCCCCAGGATATTGATTGTGAAGAATTCAGCTATGGTAATGCCATTGAATGCCAAGGGGTGATGGTTAGATCCTCTCTTGTAGGAGATGGTCATTGCCTGGCATTTGTGTGGCGTGAATGTACTTTATGTTTCTTCACATATCTGAATCAATATGGTATTCATTCTAATTGAACTGACATAATTTGATACATGTGTATTCACTGTTGCTGGGTCAAAATTCTGGAATTTCTTTCCTAGCAGCACAGTGGGTGTACCTACATCACATGGACTGAGTGGTTCAAGAAGGCAGCTCACCTCCACCTTCTCAGAGGCAATTAGGGATGGGCAATAAATGCTGGCCTGGCCAGCAACACCCACATCCCATAAATGAATTTTTAAAAATGAACAAATTCCATTGAAATTATTTAAATCTGTTAGCTTGCATTAAGGGCTTTTTTGAGAATACCAGTAGAGCACCTCATGTAATCATTTGCAATTTTCAGCATGACTAAAAGTATTTGAACCCAAATTATATTCTTCACGTCACCTTATCCAATTCAGTGAGTAAAAGGAGCACTAAGAGTGGTACTGTATCACATAGACCAGGAAGCCCCAGTTTGAACATCTCATCATTACTGATTTAGCTGATATAGGTCTATGCAGCAGTAGAAGTTGTACCTATAGCCATGAGAAAGGAAATAAAACTAAGCAATGTTCCTCAGTGACTTGCTGGAAAAGATAATTTGTAAAAGACAGAATCAGTCTTGACTATGAGCCACCAGGAGCAGAATTATGTTCAATCATAATTTGTCACCTCAAGACGTGGGATATCCTTCACTCCACCATTACCATTAAGCCAAGGGATCAACCTTGGTTCAATGAAGAGTGAAGGATGTCATACCAGGAGCAGCACAAGGCATAACTAAAATTAAGGTGTCACTCTGGTGAAGCTTCCTTACATGTCAAACAGCAGAAGCACCATAAGCTAGACAGAGCTAAGTGATCCCACAATCAACAGATCTGATCAAAGCTCCCGCAGTCCAGTCATGAATGGTGGTGGATAATTAAACAACTAACTGGAAGAGGAGGCTCCATGAATATCCCCATCATCAATTAATGAATAGTTCAGCACATTAGTGAAAAGACAGGACTGAAGCACTTGTAACCATCATCAGCACAAAGTGCTCAGTGGATAATCCAACTCGGTCCCTTCCTGAGGTCCCCAGCGTCACAGATATGGGCGAGATTCTCCGACCCCTGCCGGGTCGGAGAATCGCCGGGGATTGACGTGAATCCCTCCCCCGCCGGTTGCCGAATTCTCCTGCACCAGATATTCGGCGGGGGCGGGAATCGGGGCGCGCCGGTTGGCGGGCCCCCCCGTCGATTCTCTGGCCCGGATGGGCCGAAGTCCCGCTGTTGGAATGCCTGTCCCGCCGGCGTGGATTAAACCACCTCTCTTACTGGCGGGACAAGGCGGCGCGGGCGGGCTCCGGGGTCCTGGGGGGGGTACGGGGCAATCTGGCCCCGGGGGGTGCCCCCACGTTGGCCTGGCCCGCGATCGGGGCCCACCGATCCGCAGGCAGGCCAGTGCCGTGGGGGCACTCTTTTCCTTCCGCCTTCGCCATGGTCTCCACCATGGCGGAGGCGGAAGAGACCCCCTCCACTGCGCATGCGTGGGGATGCCGTGAGCGGCCGCTGATGCTCCCGCGCATGCGCCGCACGGCAAAGTCAGTTTCGCGCCAGCTGGCGGGGCACCAAAGGCCTTTCCCGCCAGCTGGCGGGGCGGAAATCAGTCCGGCGCGGGCCTCGCCCCTCAAGGTTAGGGCTCGGCCGCTCAGGATGCGGAGGATTCCGCACCTTTGGGGCGGCGCGATGCCGGACTGATTCACGCCGTTTTTGGCGCCGGTCGGCGGACATCCCACCGATTGCGGAGAATTCCGCCCATGATCTTCAATCAACTCGATTCACCCCTAACAATATCAAGAAATGGCTGAAAATGCTGGATACTGTTAAGGCTTTGGACCCTGACAACATCCCAGCAATAACACTGAAGACTTGTGCTCCAGATGAGCTGTACCCTTAGACAAGTTGTTCCAGCACAGCTACAGCACTGGCAGCTACCTGACAATGCCCAGGTACGTTGTGTCCACTAAAAGCAGGATAAATCCAAACCAGCCACTTGGCACCTCATTAGACTCCTCTTGATCATTGGCAACGGTTTTGTCGACAGCACTATCAAATGTCACTTGCACAGTAATAACCTGCTCACTGACACTCAGTTTGGGTTCCACAGGCCACTCAGTCCCTGACCTCATTACAGCCTTGGTCTAAATATGGACAAAAGAGCTGAACTCCAGAGGTGAGGTGAGAGTGACTGTCCTTGACATCAAGGCAGCATTGGACTGAGTGCGGCATCAAGGAGCCCTAGCTAAATAGAATTCAAGAGGAATTGGTGGGAAAGCCCTCCACTGGTTGAAGTCATTTCCAGCACAAATGAAAAGGCGCAATGGTAACACAGTGGTTAGCACTGCTGTTTCACAGCGCCAGGGACCCGGGTTCAATTCCGGCCTTCGTTGACTTCCTGTGTGGAGTTTGCACTTTCTCCCCGGATCTGCGTGGGTTTCCTCCAGGTGCTCTGGTTTCCTCCAACAATCTAAAGATATGCAGGTTAGGTGGATTGGCCATGCAAAATTGCCCCTTTGTGTCCTAAGATGTGTAAGCTAGGTGGGGTTATGGGGATAGGGTGGGGGAGTAGACCTAGGTAGGGTGCTCTTTCCGAGGTCTGCAGGCTTGATGGGCTGAACGGCCTCCTTTTGCATTGTAGGAATCCTATTCTATTCTATTCTATGTTTGTGGTTGTTGGAGTCTAATCATCTTAGTCCCAGGGCATTTCTGCAGGAGTTCCTCAGGGTAGTGTCCTAGGCTCAAACATTTTCAACTGCTTCATTAATGATCTTCCTTGTATCATAAACTCAGAAGTGGAGATGTTTGCAGATGATTGCACAATGTTCAGTGCCATTTGCCACTCCTCAGATATTGAATCAGTTTGTGCCAAGATGTAATAAGACCACTTCCCCGACACCAAATAACTTGTTCCTGCCTCTGTTATCCATGCCTTTGATCTTATCTGGACTCAAATGACCAGACTCCCATCCTTCGCCCTCCATAAACTTGAGTTCATTGGAAATTCTGCTACCTATTTTTTTTTTATTAGTTCATGGGATGTAGGCGTTGCTGGCTGGGCCAGTATTTTTGCCTATCCCTGAGGGCACTTAAGAGTCAACCACATTGCTGTGGATCTGGAGTCACATGTAGGCCTAGACCAGGTAAGGACAACAGGTTTCCTTCCCTAAAGGACATTAGTGAACCATTATCCTAACCTGAACTATACTTTGGTCATATATCACCTTGGGCTTGCAGACCTTTTCCAGGTCTATTAAATTTGGGCTTTGATGATGAGGTTTAATTATTCTTGATTGCGAATGTTGAGCACTTCTCATACCTTGGCAGCCACTGCTCTTGAAAGGCCACCATTGATGAGGAGATCCAACACTGGATTAGCCTTCTGCAAACTACAACAGTGCATGTTTGACAACAAAGGTCTCCACAAATCAACTGTACTGTACTGTGTACAGAGCAGTTGTCATCACCATGCTCCAATACTGACCTGGAATGTCTATCGGCGACAGATAAGAGCACTAGAGAAATTCCATCAGCAGGGCCTCCATTTCACCCACCAGATTCAATGAGAGGATGTTTAACAAATATGAATGTCCTTCTTGAAACCAGGTCCACAACCAATCGGGCAAAACTCCAACAAAATCAACTTTGGACTGAATATTGGGTCCCATTGCTGAAAATAGTCTTCCCTGCCAAACTCTTTTGTTCTCAATTCACAAGTGGCCAGCGTTCAAGGACAGGACAAAGACAATGCTTCAACTGCACCCTGAAGCTCCTTTTGAAGTGCAAAAGCATTGACATTAATGACTGGGAGGAGCTTGCTGCCAATTGTTCAGAATGGTTAAAACTTGTCCGCTGCATCGAGCTGCATCACATCACATTTTGAGACCAATGATGAGCCAGAGTGACAGCAGAGAAGGAAAGAAAAGGAAGAAAATCCTGCAACCCAGATTCCACTACCTGTGGGACACCCCGCCTCGTGTGCTAAAATATCTGTGGGTTGAGAATCATCCGTTTCTGTCACTTGAAGACCCATGGCAGAAACCTATGAGAAGACATCATCCTCGAATATACTTACCATACATTAAAAATATATTGTCATTGTCATTATCAAATTATCCTACTGGTACAAAATAAGGCAAAGTTAGAAAACACAGTATTTAAAATAGGTATATCTCAAAATGATCCCTCGGCACCCAGATATCACTGATGCCTCTCAGCCCTGGTCTCAACATGTAATAGACCAGGCCCCTCCCAAAGAGTCTCTTCCTGGAAACTGCCTGAGGCTGAATCACATTGTTTACAACTTTGGTGTCACATTTGACCCCAAGATGAGCTGCCAAACAGATTTCTGTGCCATCACTCAGATTGCCTATTTCCACCTCCTTAACATCACGTAAACCTTCCTTTGCCTCAGCTTAACTGCTGCTGAACCCCCGTGTTACTTGTCGATCAGAATGTCCAAATTACCTTTTTTTAAAATCAATTTAGAGTACCCAATTTTTTTTCCAATTGATTGTGGCCAATCCACCTAACCTGCACATCTTTGGGTTGTGGGGATGAGATCCATGCAGACATGGGGAGAATGTGCAATCTCCACACGGACAGTGACCCAGGGCCGGGTTTCAAACCCGGGTTCTCAGTGCCATAGACAGCAAAGCTAACCACTGTGCCATGTGCCGCCCCTTCCAAATTACCTAACAGCATGTCTTTCCCCCCACAAGTCCTGAAAGACGTGCTGTTAGGTAATTTGGACATTCTGAATTCACCTTCAGTGTATCCGAACAGGTGCCGGAATGTGGCGACGAGGGGATTTTCACAGTAACTTCATTGCAGTGTTATTATTCCCATGCGCTTCTTATCAGCCTCCAATGCTGTACCCGCTGTAAACTTGAAGTCATCAAAAACTGTCTGTCCATGTCCTAGCTAGTACCCTGCCCTATTCGCCCATCAATCTCTCTAATCTTCTCCAGCCCCATAAAACTCCAAGATATTCATACTTCTCTACTCCTGGTCTCTTGAGCATTCCCAATTTTAATTGCTCCACCACAGGGGCCAATGCCTTTAGCTCTTATGGTGCTATGCTCTGAAATACCCTCCTCAAACTGCTCCACCTCTCTCCTCTCTGCCTTTAAGATGCTTCTTAAAACCTACCTCTTTGACCAAACATTTAGACAGACCCCATAATATCTCCTTATGTGGCTTGATTTAAAAAAAAAATTTTCTATGATTTTTCTATGAAGTACCTTGAGGTATTTTATTACATTAAAGGTACTATCTTGATACAATTGATGTTGCCAACATCAAACTCTATTTCACTTTTTCTCTCTCTTACCAGCCTGTGTTGTAAGAGAACTTCGGCCCATAACCTGGTCTGATGTGCCAATATAACACTTGAGGGAATGCTTTAGTTATGCCAGTACTGGTTGGGCCAACTAGGCTGAATCCAAAACAATTGTAACTGAACCGATTTGGCCTGATATAAATGTGGATCTCAACTTGGAACCCAGCCCCTGATCAGATTCCTCCAACAAAGATTCTGCAGCTTCGTCATACCTGACTTAGTGTCGGGATGAGGCCGTTGAATCTCGCGAGAGGCCTCTCGCGATGCTCAAAGTCCATTGAATCGCACTTGGCTTCGCGATCTGGATCTTGCACTCGTGGGCAAGATCCAGGCATGCATATTAAGTGATCCATTAGGCTCATTTAAATATACATTTGCCAGATTCATCCAGGACCCGGTGTTCACCGGCCTCCCCAGCGAGGCCTCAACTGTGCGCCGTTTGTTACTGGTTCACAACACCGTGAGCCAGTCGTGATGTCACCTAGGGGGAGCTCACCCGGGAGCTGAGGCTCTCAGATGGTTGTGGACTTTGCAGGGTGCTGCACTGGCACTCCCCTGGCACCTGGGCACCTTGGCCCTGCCAGCCTGCCACATTGACACTGCCAGCCGTAACCCTGGCAGTGCCACACTGGCACTACTGGGTGCCTCGATGGCACTGCAGGTTGGCAGAGGCACTGTCGAGGTGCCAGGCTGGCAGCACCAAGGTGCCCAGGTGTCAAGTTGCCTGTGGCAGGGGTTGGACCTGGGGTGGGGGGAGCTTGCCGAGAAGAGGTGGGGTGAGGGGGGAGAGGGGGCTTGAGGACCCCGGAAGTGGTAAGTTGGGTGAAGTGGGGAGGGGCCCAGAGTCACAATTGGGGTGCTGACAGGGGGTGAAAGATCGTAGCAGCATTTAAAAATGGCTGAGTTGAGCTTGAAATGCAGGCAATGACTTGAAGCGTGGCCTTGACTGGGAATTCCTCACTGAGGCCAAATAAAACAGCAAAGTGCCATTTAATAGTGGGATCTTTCCTGGCACTGCAGGTGCTGAGTAACACCCCGCTAAACGGCCGTTCAGCAGACTTTAATCTATGTCTGTTGAATCACGGCCATAATCCTACTTTCTCCTGCCTAGTAACCCGGCTCACTCCTTCCAGAGCAGCCCTTTATCCTTCCCAATCCCAGTCATCAGTTTCTGTCCCATCTGCTCTGCAATATCCCCAACATATTCAGTACTGTACTGGTGAGGACCATGGATCCAGATCCAGCAGCACAGTGAGAAAAATACTTCTGCCCCAGGGTATAGGTGCAATCCAATCTAGGTCCTGGTCCCACACTCATTCCCATTCCCTCCTTCACGTCGAGGGAGAAAATAACACTTATGAAAATAAAATTGTGTTTGACAGATCTGAGAGTTGTTGAGGTTAAAACTAACAGCTTGGATAGTGGGACCCAATGGATGTAGTGTATTTGGATTTTTCAATCCATTCAATAAGATTCACAGGTTATTACACAAAATTATGCCTCATAGAATTGGGGGTAATATATTAGCATGGATTGAAGATTGGTTAATGGACTGAAAACAGAGAGGATAAAGAAACAAGTTATTTTCGGGTTGGCAGACTGTAACTAGTGGAGTACCACTGGAACTCACTATTTACAATCAATATCAATAACCTAGAACACCGACTGAATGTAATGTAGATATAGGTTTTCGACAAGTTAAATGGGCAGGCAAGAGTGTGGCAGATGGAATATGTGGAGAGATGAAAAGTTACCAACTTTGGTCAGAAAAATAGAAAAGCAGAATATCTTTTCAATAACACCACTGAAGAATGTTTTTTTGGAGAACCTTGCACAGAGTCATGTAAAGCAAAGCATTAGGAAAGCAAATAGTATGATTTGCCTTTATTCCAAAGGACCCCAAAGTGTTACAATAAGGAAGTTTCACTGGGACCACGTAAGGTTTTGATGAGACCACTCCTAGAAAACTGTACAAATGTTGAGATCTTTTAACCTAAGGAAGGATATAATTGCCTTTGAGGAAGTGCAACTAATTTTCACTAGACTGATTCCTGGGTTGAAAGAATTATTCCATAAAGTTTGATTGAGTAGAATAGGTCGATAGTCACTCACATTTAGAAAAATGAAAAGGCTGAGAAGTTTACACCATGGAGTCACAGCCTGGAAATAAGAGGTCATAGAATAGTTATCACACAGAAGCTGGTCATTCGGCCCATTGTGTGTGTTGGCTTTCCTCAAAAACAGTGCTGCTAATGTCACTCCTCTGCCTTTTTGCTGTAACCCTGCACACCTTTCCTCTTCAGATAATGACCCAATTTCCTTTGAAAGTCATGATTGAATCTGCCTCCAACTCACACTCATGCCATGCATTCTAAATCCTATCCACTATCTGCTTAAAGAAATACTTCCTCACGTCGCTGTTGCTTCTTTTAACAATCATTTTAAATCAGTTCCTCTGGTTCTTGATCCTTCCACCAATGGAAAAAGCTTCTTTCCATCTATTCTGTCTAGACCTCATGATTTTGAACACCTCCATCAAATCTCCTCCTAACCTCTTATTCGCCAAGGAAAACAGCCCCAGCTTCTCCGATCTACATGTAACTGAAGTTCCTCATCCCTGGAATCATTCTTGTGAATCTTTTCTACACCCTTTCTAATACCATCACGTCTTTACGAAAGTGTGTGGCCCAGAACTGGATGTAATATTTCAATTGAGGCCAAACTTGCTTTTGTAGTCTATTCCTCTAATTAGAAAGTGCAGGATCCCATGTACTTTATTAACCACATTCTCAACCTGGCCTATCACCTTAAATGATTTGTGCAAATGCACCAACAGGCCCTTCTTCTCCTCCACTCTCTTCAGAATTGTACCTTTTATTTTATATTGTTTCTCCCTGCTCTTCCCACCAATATGAATCACTTCACACTTCTCTGCATTAAAATTAATCTGCCACTTGTTCAGCCATTCCACCCACCTGTCCCTTTGAAGTTTAACACCATCCTCCTCCGTTCATAGTATTTCCAAGATTCGTGTCATCTGCAAATTTTCACATTGTGCACTGTGCACCCAAATCTAAGAAGTTCATATAGATCAAGAAAAACAATGGGATTGCCAATCCCTGGAGATTGTAAACCTTCCTCCATTCCGATGAACAACCGCTCACCATTGCTGTCTATTTCTGTCACTTAGCTCATTTCATAATCAGGTTACTATTGTTCCTTTTATTCCATGGACTTTGTTCGCAAGTCTGATTCATGGAATGTTCTCCAATATCTTTTGGAAGCCCATGTACACTACATCAATTGCATTACCCTCATGTGTACTCTGTTATCTCATCAAAAAAATTCAAGAAAGTTAGTTAAACATTTTTTACTTGCAGCAAATCCATGTTTGCTTTCCTTAATTAATCCATTTTTACCCAAGTGACTCTTAATTTTGCTCTGAATTATCGTTTCTAGAAGCTTCTCCCAACACCGAGGCTAAAATGACGGCTGTAGCTGCTTGGCTTATATTTTCCACCCAGTTTTGGACAAGGGTGGAACATTTGCAATTCTTCAGTTCTCTGGCAACATCTGTGTATCAAAGGAAGCATGGAAAATTATGGCCAGTGCCTCCACGATTTTCTTCATGCTTCCCTCAGGAGGCACCTCATCCGGTCCAGGTGACCTTTCAATTTAATTACAATCAACCTATCTAATATCTCCTTTTTACCAACCATCTCCTGTTTCACCGTGACATAGGCAGCGTCTAATTCCTTGGTAAAGATAGATACAAAATATCATAAAGTACCTCAGTCTGCCCCCTGCCTCCATGCATAAATCCCCTTTCATGGTCCTAATTGACCCCACTCCTCCTCTTATAATCTTTTTACTGTTCATATTTACACTAATTATAGTAGAGATTTGATTCTCTTTTATATTAGCTGCCAGTCTGTTCTCATAGTCTTTTTGCCTCTCTTTTTTGTTTTTTTTAAGTCCCATCTGAACCTTCAACATTGAGCCTCGGTTGGCGGGTTAGGTTTCGCGCATGGGCGGCGCCATGTTTTACGGCACGACCGGTGCAGGTCGTCAGCCTTGCACATGCGCGGCCCAGGACCCGACCATTCTCCGGCCGTTTTCAGCGCGATCCGCGGGAGTTTCACGTGGCGTCAGTGCTAGCCCCTTGCCGGTACCGGAATCGGTGAGGGGTTCGTGCCGATTTTCCTGTCGTGAACCTCCTGTAGATTCTCCGTTCACACCGGCATTTAGCCACAGAAACGGAGAATCCAGCTCCATATCCTCAAAAAGCGGATCTCTGGCATTGCCAGAAGAAAGTAAATGGGTTCATTTATATTTCAAAACGCACCTGACAGAAAGAAAACTGCACATTTGCCTGGGGCTGCAGTTTTACCACACAAAAACTGTGTTTATGGAAGGAGTAAAAATGCATCACGGACAAACTAAGATAAACAGTTGTGGCAAGAATAGAAAATGCCCCAAGATGTACATTAAACAAAGAGAGAACGAGAGAAAAGAAGACGGGGGGAGACAAACACCCAAACAGGGAGAAGGGAATAGTTTGAGAAGACATAACGCTGAGGGAGGAAGAGAAAAACATTAAAAAACATTAATGTGCCACAACATATGGATTATTAACTAATGTATCGTAAATTCTACAAATATGGGTACTGGTGGTTGTGGTGCGGTTTGTCGTCAGTTGTGGTGAAAACGATTTGTCGTGTTGGGTGTTCCGATGCACAAATGATCCAACACGGCTGTAGATGGTACAATTCTGTTTTATTGTCTTAAACAATAACAACTACTAACTGCTGGCAGAGGTTCGTGCGTCACCAGCTAACCTGTGGACCCAGCCCTATCACTATCTTGGTGAGGCACTCAGCACATGGTCTATGTCTGAGTGGCACGCTGTGAGCTCTGTGTTCTGAGCTATCTCCTGGTAGAATGAGCGGGAACTGTGGTGTTCCCTGTTTTATAGTGCGTGTGCTCTCACTGGTGATTGGCTGTGATGTTATGTGCGTGCTGGTTGGTCCAACTGCCTGTCCATCAGTGTGTGTGTGATTGCACCATGATATGCTGATGTGGATATCATGACACGATTCAAGTTGTTGGAAAGTACCTTAATTAAAGGGGTGGCATTGTTATTCAGAAGATTATTGCCAATTGTCACAGTTTCCTCTGTTAAGGGATGCTGTGTATCCAATCTTAAAGTCATATGGAATTTTCAATCATTTTAATCACAAACATCAAATCATTTTTTTTTTCCTCTATTTTTTTATAAATTTAGAGTACCAATTATTTTTTTTTCCAATTAAGGGGCAATTTAGCGTGGCCAATCCACCTAACCTGCACATCTTTGGGTTGTGGAGGGGAAAATCCACACGGCCAGTGACCCAGGGCCGGGATTCAGACCCGGGTCCTCAGCGCCGTGATCCCAGTTCTAACCACTGTGCCACATGCCGCCCTAACATCAAATCATAATTGAACAATTTCAATGATTTCACCTACTTTTTTTGCAAGCTGAAATGTTACTTCCAAAGATTTCCTCAGGTATTTTAGATATTAAAAAAATGAGGTTCTTGAAGTAGCAGGAACGTGAATGTGGCTCAGCTAAAAGGCATATAGAACATTAATACGTCATTATGGTTTTCTTGATTTAAATTGAGAACCAAAGAACTAATAAAATAAAAATAGAAGTTGGGCCTTTACACAAATGAACATCTAAGGCAGTGATGTTATTTATAATGCTTATTTGACTAGATTCTAATGCATTATAAAGCCACCAGACACTTTGATCTCAGTCCAGTGAAACGCAAAACACATCTGCAACTAAAAACTGCTCTTTCCGTTGAATTACAAGGCTCAAAGAAAAGCCTTTTTAACAGGCTTACAAAACTGGCTTTTACAGGGCATCTTTGAGCAGTGTTTTCACATCTATATGTGTGACATTAAACTATATGTCGGTGCCCTAGCTCAGGACCTAACTGTTTGTAAAACACACAAGGTTAAAGTCTATAGATAGCTGGCCCCGGAATTCAAGGTGTGGACAGCTGAGGTAAACAAGTGCCTGTACGCTGATGTGTTGTGTCTGCCTTTTGTCCATTTTAAAGGATGAAAGGTCAGCTGTTAGTCTGAAAAGGAAGAGTGGGGAGGGGAAGCAGTCTGGTCTTCATAAATGCAGTATTCAGTCTTCAAGTGCCCTCAAGGCTTTGAGACCAATTTTAAGATTAGGAGACTTCAGTTTTCCCAAGAACTACATCTATCTGATAATATTTTATTGTGTGTTTTGGTTTTGTGAGGTTTTTCTTAGAATGGGAGGGGAAGAAGGTGAAGTTCATCTGACATTTGCATTTACTGGGCTGGGGACCAAAGGTTAGCTGGTACAGACAGTACAAAGAAGCCAAAGTAAACTGAAGTATTATGTGACTTAGCCCCTGCCCTGCCAATAAACAGTAACTCCATTATAAAAAATGCTGTAGCATGCTTTGTAACTTTTGACATTCTTAAATCAATGTTCCCTGGATTTTAAGGATTTATTTTTTGGAACTCGGACACTTTCTATTTGCTCTACACACACTAAAACCTATTCAAAACAATTAAACATGTCTCCAGAATATACATTTTAATCTACTCCAATTTTTCTTTTTTTCCCCAATATTCTGTCCTTTTTCCTTCTTTCATCCTTGTGGCGCTAACTCGGACTGATTGGTGCCAGGAAAGCTAGACCCACACAACCTCCACCCTTCCTCTTACCCCAGTATCGCAATCAAATAACTGTTCTTTAACAGTGAGAGCCAGCAAACAATCTGATTATGGGAAAGCCAGATCCTAGCTCCTGGAGGATCTACTCTACTGTAGGTAAAGCTTTAAATTAATGAATTGCAGATATTGTTTCGATATGCATTTCAGGGCTACCAAGAGAACAATTTTTCGAACAATTAAAAATGTAATTCTCTTTGGGAACTAGGTCTAATTGAACACTGAATAAACTTTAGTTAGCAAATGGTGAAATGGTGTCCATGTAAGCAAGGTACTGGGCTAAGTTCCTCTCAATCAAAATAAAATGTGTGACAGGGAGCATGATTGCAGTAAGACTGTCCAAGCCATTTTTAAAAATAGGCTTAAGTGCTGCAAAGTATTACACGTGTGTACTTCTGGGCATATGATATTTGTAGATTGTCCAAAATACTGGAATGTTCTGACAAGGTTACAATGACAATGGAAATATTGTGCAAGTAGAAATATTGAAATGTTTAAAACCATATTCGAAAGATAAATAGGCCTTGCCGAGCATGGTTTCCCTGTGTGCCAGGACCAATACAGTTCTAATTGTACTCAAAATTGCACCTTCATGTTTGTTGCACTACTAATGCATCCTGAGTGGTATTCTGTATTACAGGTTTATCTTCTCCCTCATTTAGGGAATAAAATATTTTCTTGTTTACTTGGGTTCCTTTTCCAACCCCCTGTATTGCATGATTTTCCCTATTGAAATGTCTTGTAAGCAGGCTTTGGTCAAAGATCCACCCAACCCTGTCCATGTGGAGTTTGCATGTTCTCCCCGTGTCTGCGTGGGTCTCACCCCCACAGTCGAAAGATGTGCACGGTAGATGGATTGGCCACGTTAAATTGCCCCTTAATTGGAATTAGTTTTTATTTATGAAAAAGATCCACCGACCACTGGAACAGTCTTCTACCAGTTAATGGAAATGCCTTGTTACCCCGTCCTATCCAGCTTAAATTACAAAGCTCTCTTCTAAGGAATTGTGAAGGAAACCTTGTCCCCTTCCGCCACATTGTGTTTGTGGTAAAACTCACTGTCCCACACAGTGAGTAAAATAAGCCTTGAATCACTCTGTACTGCTGAGTCTGTTGTGCCTCACAGAACATAGATATACTTGCCTTTTGCAAGGAGACGACCAGTTTTCCTCATAATCGAGCTTCCCGTCTTTCTATTGCTTTTGGATTCCTGTGTTGAAAACTTTACATCATAGGAATTTGGCTATTACTTCATTCCTGGCTTTTGTTATGTTCAAGAATTACTCTCCATCAATAACTTCAGAATTTTGCAGTAAGGGACAAGGAGCTTTGACCTACCATGAGTGCTGCAGGGCATGCCCTAACTTAAGTTCCGTGACGGCAGCCCTAACTAAGATAATAACATATCATTTCCCGTAGATGCCGCAAATCACTGCTTTGTATTTCTGCCAGGCGCAAAAGAATACTCCTTACAGAAGCCAAGATATGTAAATCAGGCTCTTTATTGACAGCTATAAAAGTAAATTCCACACAATTTCAGGTATTGCACTCATTTTTGAACAAGAAATAATTATCATGTATATCATCCTTTAACATTCACTTGAGATTTGTTTGGAGAACTGTGAAACCAAATTTACAAGTGACCAAATATACATTTATTGAGTCAGTTTGAGTATGGGGGAAATGTCTGAGAATTTAGTTAATTCGTAGGGGGCAGAAATACAGGTTGGGCAGCAAGTGCTTACAGTCGCTTTAAGGGAATGTTATGCCTTTGTCTCTTGCAGAAGTACTTTAACCACATGAATATGTATGTGTATTGCAAATCTGCTTGCCAGTTTCAAGAGCCTCTGTGTCTAAACTGTGCTTCAGCAACCAGATTATGTGCGGTGATTACGGGAGTTTGAGATTTATCATAGCCCAGTGCCCATGGTGGCATTTAGAAATTCAAATCTGCGTTATGTCTAGTGGCCTAAATCTCTTGTGTGAGATGGAGACCTTTTACAGTACTGTCAGCACAAGTATTAGCGCATAGTTTTCCAGTTCAGTCCTACAGAAGGGATTCAGTAACTAAACCAAATCTAAATTTCAAATACTGAAAGAGGGTTAAAGGTTAGTGTTCGTGTGTTAGGTTTCATGCTTAACATCACATGACACCTTTGTCAAACATTTCTGTGTAGTATTGCTGTCTGGACTTTGTAGTCTGGGCGGCTGACGTCTGAATTGTGAGGTCTTTATACAATATATGGACAGTGTCTGGGGTCTTGCACAATCATGTGCAGCTTTTTAGTGTAAGAAAAAAGCTGTGGATGATATGTAACTTTTAACAAAAGTTATGAAGGTGATGAAAATTACAAATATGTTTGGTCATACAAAAGCCAGATGTACAGAAAACCTCCTTTATAACCTCAATAATTTTCTGCTTTTTTAATTTCTTCACATTTACAATTCCCCATTTAAATGGTTGGCAAAAATTATACCTTTGGACACGAGGAGTGGCCTGAGGGATCTAAAATGTCATCTGCTTTGTGTGCATAAACCTCTGTGCGAGTTAACCATGTGTTATATTGATGAAGGCATTAAAGAATGCAAAGTGAGTGGACATATGCACAGTAAGCAGATAATGATGTCATTCAATGTATAATGCTGATTTGAAGCCTGTGCTGCCATTTTGGAATTCAGCACCCAAGGTATAACCAAGCTCAGATGTGTTAAACAGCAGAACAGCAGCTCTACATCAAGGAATCAACTAAAGACAAAGTCACCATAGTCCCAGATGACCATAGGCTGTTTTCCCCTTTGAGGGGGAGAGCTTTGAGGTGGTGATTTAACCTGAGGATCACCGCACCTCAGGCGAGGGGCAAGGTTGAGAAGGCAGGGCCTTCATGAATCAACTACTTTCAGGTTAGTCACTGGTTGATTTGAACTGGCTGTTTCCATGTACAAATCTTCAATGCTTTCTAGGTCTTTTAAATTTTTAAGTCCACAGGAAGTGACAGGTTCTGAAGGACTTATCCTGATCCTGACTTCAAGGTTTCTGCACAAACCAGTTGCTCTGAGACTTGGGGGCTGTGGTAAGCATTCCACTTGGAATATAGCAGAATTGGAGAATAAGAGGAGGGCAGCCAGAACAGGCAAACTGCTAGAAGAGGGAGGAGGAGGGAGAGATGGGCTTGCAGCAGCTGGCCATATTTGCTCAGGGCATTCAGGGAGCAATCCTAGGTGAACCTGAGGAAGGAACAATGTGTGAAAAGTCCAAGCTTTGCCTCCTGCAGCCAAGCGCAAGACTGTTCAGCCTTGGCTGTGAAGGGGACCATGGCAATTAACGTTTAAGCATGGGCGCCTTCCAAGCTGGAGATATTTGAAACATCTTGGACTTTTTCATACACAGTCGCCTTTGAGAGGTTATTGAGGCTCTTTACTCATTGAAAACTAACTAATTTCATTCCACCTTGCCAGAGAGAAGCAGGCCTAGTAAGAATGTAGTTTTGCAGGAATTGCGGGCTTCCCCATGCTGCAGGGTGCCATGTGACTGCACCCAAATTGCGTTGTGGGCGTCACATGTCAACTCTGAGATATGCAGCAACCAAAACGGATTTCATTCCTTCTGCATCCTGCTGGTTTGTATAGACAGTGAATCATGCAGGTCCCTGCATAACATCTTGGCAGCAGACATGGTGCCTTCATTCTGCAGTAGTCCACTGTGCCAGCTGCATTTGTGCCACCACTGCAAACCAAAGGATGGCTACCAGATGACAAGGCGTATCCGCTGACCACATGGTTGTTTGCTTTGGTGGGGAACCCATGCACATGTGGCCACTGTGTAGACAATGAAAGCCATGCTGCCACACAAAATGTGATTGAGCAGATGATTGGCGTGCTGAAACAAAACTTCCAATGCCTGGGCTGTTCTGAAAGAGCCTGCAGTGCTCAGCACAGAGGGTGACCAGATTCATGGTGATCTTCCATATGTTGTCGAACCTCACCATCATGAGGGCACAGCCCTTGTTACCAGCTATACAGTAAGCAGCTAAGAGGGTGGAGGAAGAGGAAGGAAAAAGGCAATTGATCATCACTTCCTAGTTGGTTTGTTCGTGAACAGTTCGCCTGACGTGAACAGTTCGCCTGACTGAGACACCAATAAATGCAACTCCAAGTCCATTCACCAACAGCCCCACACCCTTCACTGACAATCAAGGTCTGCTTGACCACCATGCAAAAATAAAAACCAATACAAAATAAACATTTCAAAACCAAATTTACAAATCAAAATCATGCCATGTTGCACACAAATGACAATCATTTCCTGTTGCCCATTAACTTAGTGCCCGTCTTCCAAGTGAAGTTGCCTGTCTTCGTGCTCAGTACGGTAGAACAGTGGTTAGTACTGTTGCTTCCCGGCTCCAGGGTCCCGGTTCGATTCCCAACTTGGGTCACTGTCTGTGTGCACGTTCTCTCCGTGTCTGCGTGCGTTTCCTCTGGGTGCTCCGGTTTCGTCCCGCAGTCCAAAGATGTGTAGGTTAGGTGTATTGGCCATGCTAAATTGCCCTTAATGTTCAAAAAGGTTAGGTGGGGGTTGTGGGGTTAGGGTGGAGGTGTGGGCTTGGGTAGGGTGCTCTTTCCAAGGGCTGGTGCAGACTTGATGGGCCGAATGGTCTTCTGCACTGTAAATTCTATGATCCTACACAGCGACATCCCATTAGCTGTAGTTTAGCTGGTGGAAGGCTGCTGACTTTAACTGGAGGAGACTGTAGATAGCCTTGAGTATCTCTGGTCCTAAAACTCCCAACTTCTGACTGCACCATTTTGGTGTTGGGTAGCAGTGGTAGGCTGACAGGCAACTACAAGGGAACTGGTGGAGTGGCTGTGATTGGAGCAGGAATGCAATCATCCAGAAGAGAGGAAAGCAGGTTTGCACTCCACGAGGCCACTATTAACTTCCTGGGTTAGCGCTGCAATAATCCCATTGATCTGTTGGAGGGCAGGTGTTGGACTGCTGTGACACCCTGCTAACTCCTTCAACCAATACGCCGTAATGGCAGTAGTCTGAGCTTGTGTGACTTCAGTCTGAGCTTCCGCTGTAACACTCCCAACATTGGGTGACTTTTACTTGTGTTCCAATGGAAGCTGCAACTTTCATCAGCGACCAGATACTGCATCATGGTTGGGTCCATAAGTCCAAATTCCCTGAAAAGCCTATCACACAATATGTGGATAGACCGACAAGTGGCGGGGCCACATTGGATTTGGTACTGGGTAATGAACCGGGCCAAGTGTTCGATTTGGTTGTGGGCGAGCACTTTGGAGATAGTGACCACAATTCAGTGACTTTCACGATAGCAATGGAGAGAGATAGGAACATACGGCTGGGCAAGGTTTATAACTGGGGGAAGGGTAATTACGATGCTATTAGGCAAGAATTGAGGAGCATAAGATGGAAACAGGAACTGTCAGGGATAGGCACAATTGAGATGTGGAGCTTGTTCAAGGAGCAAATACTGTGTGTCCTTGATATGTATGTCCCTGTCAGGCAGGGAGGAAATGGTCGAGTGGGGGAACCATGGTTTACAAAGGAGGTTGAATGTCTTGTCAAGAGGAAGAAAGGGGCTTATGTAAGGATGAGAAAACAAGGTTCAGTTAGGGCACTTGAGGGATACAAGATAGCCTGGAAGGAGCTCAAGAAAGGGCTTAGGAGAGCTAGGAGGGGGTATGAGAAGTCCTTGGTGGGTAGGATCAAGGAAAACCCCAAGGCTTTTTACACTTGTGTGAGGAATAAAAGAATGAGCAAGGTGAAGTTAGGGCCGGTCAAGGACAGTAATGGGAACGTGTGCATGGAGTCTGAAGATATAGGAGAGGCCCTAAATGAATACTTTTCTTCAGTGTTCGCAAAGAAGAGGGGCCATGTTGTTGAGGAGGATAGTGCGATACAGGCTGGTAGACTGGAGGAGGTAGATATTCGGAAGGAAGATGTGTTAGAAATTTTGAGAAGCCTGAGGGTAGATAAGTCCCCTGGGCCTGATGGGATATATCCTAGGATTCTTTGGGAGGCGAGGGATGAGATTGCAGAACCTTTGGCTTTGATCTTTATGTCCTCACTGTCGACAGGAATAGTGCCAGAAGACTGGAGAGAGGCGAATGTTGTCCCCTTGTTCAAGAAAGGGAATAGGTATAACCCTGGAAATTATAGGCCGGTTAGTCTCACTTTGGTCATAGGTACATTACTGGAAAGGGTCCTGAGGGATAGGATTTATGATCATTTGGACAGGTACAGCTTTATCCAGGATGGACAGCACGGATTTGTGAGGGGTAGTAAGTCTTGCCTCATAAGTTTGATTGTATTCTTTGAGGAGGTAACTAAGTACATAGATGAAGGTAGAGCAGTTGATGTTGTATATATGGATTTTAGTAAGGCATTTGATAAGGTGCCCCATGGTCGGCTCATGCAGAAAGTAAGGAGGCATGGCATAGAGGGAAATTTGGCCGATGGATCAGTAACTGGCTACCACATAGAAGACAGAGGGTGGTGGCAGATGGTAAATTTTCATCCTGGAGCCCAGTCACCAGCGGTGTACCACAGTTCTGGGTCCTCTGCTATTTGTGATTTTTATCAATGACTTGGATGATGGAGTTGAAGGTTGGGTTAGTAAATTTGCTGAAGACACCAAGATTGGTGGAGTAGTGGATAATGTGGAGGGCTGTTGTAGGCTGCAAAGAGACATTGATAGGATGCAGAGCTGGGCTAAAAAGTGGCAGATGGAGTTTAACCCTGATAGTGTGAGGTGATTCATTTTGGTAGGACAAATTTGAATGCGGATTACAGGGTTAACGGCAGGATTCTGGAGAATGTGGAGGAGCAGAGAGATCTCAGAGTTCATGTCCATAGATATCTGAAAGTTGCCACCCAAGTGGATCGAGCCGTGAAGAAAGCTTATAGTGTGTTAGCATTTATTAACAGGGAGATTGAGTTTAAGAGCCATGAGGTTATACTGCAACTGTACAAGACCTTGGTTAGACCACATTTGGAGTATTGTGTGCAGTTCTGGTCACCTCATTATAGGAAGGATGTGGAAGCATTGGAAAGGGTTCCAAAGGAAATTTACCAGGTGCTGCCTGGATTGGAGGGTAGGTCGTATGAGGAAAGGTTGGGGGAGCTAGGGCTTTTCTCATTGGAGCGGAGGAGGATGAGAGATGACTTAACTGAGGTGTGTAAGATGATGAGAGGGATAGATAGAGTGGACGTTCAGCGACTTTTTCCTCGGGTGGATGTAGCTGTTACAATAGGGCATAACCAAACGGTTCATGATGGAAGATATAGGAGGGATGTCAGAGGTAGGTTCTTTACTTAGGGAGTGGTTGGGGTGTGGAACGCACTCCCAGCTATGGTAGTGGAATCGGACACTTTAGGAACTTTCAAGCGGTTATTGGATAGACATATGGAGTGCACGAGAATGATTGGGAGTAGGTTGATTTGATCTTAGTTTCAGACTAGTTCGGCACAGCATCGTGGGCCGAAGGGCGTGTACTGTGCTGTACAGTTCAATGTTCTATAAAGTTGGTGCTGGATTCCTCCATGCTCCTCAATATTTCTTACAGGTTTCCTGGCAGGCTTCCCAGTACACCATGCATTAAATTGTGTGTACACATTACTACTTTCTGTAGCCTTCAGAGTGCTCATTTGAGTCCTCTGTAGCTGTACTGATGTGGAACCTCACCATTCAAGGAGATGCCACTTGCATTACTCTTGTCTTCTTCCCTGGTTGTTGGCCATCTTTCGCCTCTATATCACAAGTTGTATATATCCCCTCTGATCTATCTTCTAGGAGTTATCAGCTGTGGTTCAATCAGTAGCACTCTCACCTCTGAGTCAAAGAGTTATGGGTTCATGTCCCCAGACCTGAGCACAAATATGTACCACTGTGGGAGTACTGCACTGTTAGAGGTGCCATCTTTCGAATGTCGTGTTAAACTAAGACTTTCTCGGGGTACTATTTTGAAGAAGAAGGAGTGTTCTGCCGATACTTATTCCTCAATCAATATCACAAAAACAGATTATCTAGTCATTACCTTTGCAGTTTGCGAGAGCTTGCTGTGCTTAAATTGACTGCCATGTTTCCTGCATTGCAACAATTACATTTCAAAAGCACAGCTTTAGGCTGTGCTGTGGTCATGATAGTTGCGATACAAATACAAGTCTTTTTTCTTTTTTTTGAAATATGCAGAGTGTTATTATCCAAGCTGGTTGCTGCAAGTGTGAGAGTGAGCGATGATGTATCTTCTTCACTTTCTTCTTATTCTTCCATCTGTTCTTTACTGCAGTCTGATTAGGTGGAAGTTCCTGGGTATCTGAAATGAACAAGGATAGAGTTGTAATGAGGGGAGGTGTGGGGGAAAGTACGAGGTGCATGCTAACATCACTTGCAGCTTGTAAATCAGTAGGGAGTGTGGAATGAGGGGTAAGATATGAAAAGCAGGATTAGCAGAATGCTGTCCTTGGCTATCATTTTAGACCTGCAGCTGATCACAACCTCAGCAATACCTGTTCAGTTAAGGCAAGCACTGTCTCATCCATGGCGATAAAGACATGTCGGTCTCCTGCTGGTTAGTACCTGTTGCCTGCAGTTGTGCATCACCTTGTTCTGAGAGAGAGGGAATTGTGACAGTGACAGCGGTGCAATATCTTTCGCTGATGTGGCTGTCATGGTTGAAAAGCTGGCAAAGATGTGGGTATGAGGCTGGCAGTAGTGCTAGGTTTCTGTGCATGAGGTGAAGCTTTAAATGTGAGATACGAGTCAGGATTAATAGAGGTTGTTGGTTGGTGTGTGATGGGAGATAGTGCATTGAGCAGTGTGTGAGGCTTTTGGTGCAGTTGGTGGAATGTGGCATTGAAATATGTATTCACTGACCTTGCCAGCATGTGAGGATAATTAATTTCTTGCCGTATAATATCCAGGTCCTTGTGGCTTGATCCTGGTGTTGATCACCATGGCTATTTGTTCCCACTGCCTTCTGAGAGTGGTGGGCCTCTTGGGACCACTGTGGACAGACCACGAAGCCTCCGGCGCAGTGCTCAAAAATCTTGGAGCCCACCCTCTGCCATGTTCTGCCATTCTTGAGTCTTTCCCACATCAGAATTACTTGTAAAATGACTTCCAACCCCTGCTCCAGCCACAGTCTGCTCCTCTGCTTTAAGAGGTGCAGGCTAGCTTTAACTGGTACTAGCCCCTCAAAGTTCTGGCCCCTTGGTGAACTGTACAGCTGCAGCAAGGTTAGCACTGGCTGCACATTGCAATGATATTAATTAGCAGGCATCACAAAGTTGGCATGCTGCCTGTATTGGACGTAACGGGTTAATCCTGCATCACGAGCCTCATGCCCGTGTTCAGGGTCTATCGAATTTAACTCCCCACTTGTGGTAGAATTAAGTTAGGTCAGCCGTTACATGATTTATTGCTTGCCTTTAATTATTTTATTACACCTCAGATCCTTTTATTTTACCCTTATGGTCAGAGCATTCTGTGTTAGATTTGGAGATCATTTGGATTACTGATGACAATGGGTAAAGGTGCTGTTAAGGAATCAACCTTTGTATTAATGCTGCCTTCCCATGAACCATGGGTCTGCACGGACATTTTGTTTGGGGAAAAGGAACTAAGGCAAATAATGTCACTTGAAAATATGAGTAAGGTGTTAATTCTGACCAGAGAAGTGAGAAATGGCCGAGTTATTATTAAAGAGGGAAAAAGTTGTGAAATCATAAAAAGGAATTTTTTAAAAATGCAACTTTTAGGCTGCCAAACTGTTTTGGAATATAGATTTGCTGTCAAGAATAATAGCCATGTCTGGAGGCACATGACTGAAATATCCATGTAGGGTTGGTGCTTTCGGGTTACTTAATTCCAGACCTCACATTGATTGATAGCCTGTCTATGTTTACAAAACAAGGTTTTAATTTAATTTGCAATAAGTTGCATTGTGCTTTTAACCTGTTGTAATCCGCTCGAGACCTATGGGGTTGGAGCAATCAGCCTCCACGTGAGTCTCGCTGAATACGAGCTCCTGCGCTGAGGGGGTGGGGATCCCTAAAAAAGTTCTGTATAAAGTCAGTCAAGTATGGTACTGACAGTTCAGCCCTGGCTGCGATCTGATGTATATTGTATATTAGAGTGTTGTAATAAACCAATTTTTCTTTAACCCTCTCTGTTCAGACTCATTTGTGGTCTGCAAAATAACCCTTAAGAGTACTAGTTACAGCACATGCTCTGTTAAATATATAAATTCCTGCTTGTCCAGCAGTATTCTGTCTGAGGTAGGCATTCTAATATGGCGGAATATCACATTTAAGTATCTTGGTGCAGACGTTTAAAAATAACGTTCAAATGTGTTGAATAATTATATAACACACCCTCTTTTAGTTTATTTCTATTATTTTATTCCACCATATTATTTTCCATATTGTTCCAGAACCCATTTCTGAATGTTCAACTAGTTTTACTTAAAGCAGTGCATTTTGGAATGTATGACGAATGTGCAGAGAACAAATTCCTGTTTCAATCTAGACGGATCTAAACTGCTGTGTGGAATAAACCTCACCGGACCAGGTCTAAACAGCATATTTTTATCCATTCATGTATTATTTATCTCGGGATGCACTGCTGATGGTCTGAGGTAAATCAGTGTGATATGCAGAAGCTATATGCATCAAAGTGGCAGTCTTGTAACATCTACATGAACAATCAGTGAGTTTCAGTGGATATTAAAATGCTGTCTTCTACTTTTCTACAAGTTGCTATCATTTGCCTTGAATTTGTGAAGTCTGTATTTGACTAGTTGGTCTCATAGGATTGCATTACACTTCAAATGTTTACATTACAGCTGTACTTGTATCATTTTTGCCTCTCACCAAAAACTGTTTTGAGCACCAATTCCACTTCTCTCCAAACCTTTAATTGAGTTAAAACCCAAAGATGTGCTGTCTTGGTGCTCTCTTTGATTCTGAGCTCAGCTTCAAACCTCACCTCTTGTCCATCGATGAGGCCGCTGACACTCGCACTGGAGCATTGCCCCCACCTTGCACTCACCTTTGGAATACTTTATTTTCACAGTTGCTGAAAAGCTCATCTCCATTTCCAGCATTTTGCTCACCATCCTTAACGGCTTCATACTGCACAAACTCTAATTGATCCACAACTGCGATCACACAAACTCATGGTACCTGGCGCTCTATTCTCGCCAACACTACCTAGTTCCTTACCCCCAATATGTAAACATTAAAATTCTCATCTACATTTTCAGATCCCTTCACGGACTCGTGCCATGGTATTTTTTTGCAATTGCTCCAGCCACACTTGCCAGCATTCATCCCCCTGACTACTGTACAGCCCTTTTTGTTATGCTCCATCATTGATAGCAGACATTTCAGCCGCGGCACCCTATTGCTTAACTGAAAGTGTTTGACTTTCAACCATTCCTCCTCTTGCCTTAATTCAGAAAGCATCCTCATAATTCATCTCTTTGGCTGCACCTTTAGCCACTTCTCCAATTTACACTCTACATAGAAAATTAATGTACAATGTGCCATTCGATGATAGGTGCTAACTAAACCAAAGTTTGTTGTTGGGGTTAGAGTGGCAGGCGTACAATCTGATTAACCGCTTTACCACTATGCCCGTATGCGTGTGGTGGGGTGGGGGTAGGGGGGGGGTGCAGGTAAAAGAGCTTTGGGAAAAATGAACACTAATTCAGAGTCCTTTTGAACAATTCCAAATGAGCATTACAGGCCACAGCAGCAATATCAGAGTCTCGGGGAGAACCTGCGAATCATGTCTCTCTCTTTCCAACAGGAAATGAAAAATGGTTGCAGTTAATTGTGAAAGGAAGGGGAGATAAAAGTAGACAAAAATAAACCGTTACATCTCCAGGGATTGTAGTGTCAGAGAATGCACGATCTGGCAAGTGATAAATACCTAAAGTAAATAAGTTGCATGACAGGAACCAAGATGGCAAAGGACTTTGGGTTGGAGTGTTTTAGTTGCATGTTTTTCCATGAAAATGGTGCAATAAATTTGGAATTGATATGGTGACCAGCTGAATAAATGGGCAGCAACTGACTGTTAGATTCTAAATCCAATAATTAACGTATAACAACAACTTAGCTCGCACCTTTAATGTAGTGAAACATTCCAAGATGCTTCAGTAAGAAATGTGGATAGGACGTTTGGATTTCTGAGTTCCACTGAACTGGATAAATTTAGATGAATCTGAGTGGCTCTAAGTTCAGCAGTTCTGATCCACAAATTACTTTGTATTTTCTTTTATTCATGGAAATAGAAACATAGGGTTTTGAAGCAGGAGGAAGCCATTCGGCCCTGTGAGTCTGCTCCGCCATTCAATAAGATCATGGCTGACCTCGTTGTAGTCTCAACTCCACTTTTCCGTCTGCCTCCATAACCCATTGATTCCCTCGTCTAGCGACAATCTGTTCAATACTGCCTTGAATAAATTCAATGATCCAGCTTCCACTGCTCTCTGGGAGCGAGAATTCCACACACAAATGACCCTTTGAGAAAAATAATTTCTGCTCATCTCCCTCTTGTTTCCTGGTTCTAGTCGCTCCCTTTTTAAATTCTTTCATGGGATGTGGCTGTCGCTGGCTAGGCCAGCATTTGTGGCCTTTCCCCAGTTGCCCTTGAGAAGGTGAGGGCAAGCCACCTACTTGAACCACTGCAGTCCCCCTGGTGTATGTTTATGTTATGGTACTATATTTTGTATCATTCATGTTACAATATTTTGTTTTCTTGTGTTGCATCAACTCAAATAAAGTACCTTTCCACAAATACTGACAGGTATAGTGAGTGCTCTGTGCTGGGTTAACCAGTAGTGGGGGAGGGAGGAAGGACAAATTTGGTTGTTCCTGGGCTGGGGAGGAGAGCAATTGCCCAGCGTTCCCATTCCTGATAGATATTGCACTAGTGCTGGATGAATTCCCACACTGACCATGGGCGATGGCAGGATCAGACTGTTATAACAGACCCCTCTCCCCAATGATCATGTGGAAAGCTGACCGGCAACATCCAGGTTCACACATGAAGAACAGCCATTTGAACAAGGTATCAGAGGACCGTCAGTGTCAATGGAACTGTCCCCCAGCAAGAGTCACTGCCTTCAGGAGTGGAGGAACAAGGAAGAGGAAATAATCTGAAAGAAAATTGGTAAGTATAATTTTAATGTTTTGACAGAAACAGAAGTTTGCCACTGGACAGATCATATTAGCGCCAAATTCAACTTTGCTTCTTTTCACTCACACTCACCGTTAGAACCAGAGGCTCCTGGGTTTTGTTGTCAAAGACCACTGCACTGCCCTGGGACTCGGTGCGAATTACAGTCTCCCTGAACATGCAGGCTGCTAATGCTCTGTGGAGAGATGCAGTGACAGCCTTGCCATTAATTACAATCTACTGCATCTAATTCATTCATCCTTTTCAGCCTCATGTAGTAGGACTGATAGGTCTGAGTGCACTCGAAAATGTAGGCATGATTCCATGTTCTTTATTCAGGGAATGCAGCCTGTTACTTTGTTGGTTGCGGCGGTTGATTGAATTGGCTTTTCAACAAAGCCAGTGTCACTCAGTAAGTGAATTTGTCGTATGACTCGTAAGGCAGCTGCTGCAGCAGCCAGCAATCTCCTAAAGGCGCAACATCACAGTTCATTTCTGAACTAGTCTACCTAATTTATATATAATGCCACTTCAAGGATATTCTGACATAAACAGATCTGCAGAAAAGGATACTTTGCCTCCCTGTAATGGCCTAAGCAGGCCTATCCCAATCTGCTAGCTTGGTACTGAGGCAGTGCTAAGTTAGATGGGACTGAGTGGATGATGACTACATGTACCGTAGGTTTGAGTGCTGGACGTTTTGTTAGCAGTCATTGCTGTTCAGCTGTTGAGTTGAAAGCTTAAATACGCTACCAAATGATCCAGCAAAGCACAGCCACCCATCATCCCCTTAAACAGCCAAACAGCCACTGTCCCCTTTTCCACTGTATAGAGGATTCATTTTATTATTACAGCTATAATGTTGATGACATCAATTAACGCTGCCCATTTCTAGAAAAACAATGATTGAAGGCAAAACAATATCAATAATAAAGTTTTGTATTGACAAAGTGCAAGTCTGCTCTCCAAACAGCCAGAGGAACCGTTTCACAATAAAGATACACTTAAGATAGGGCGACTGTTAACATGGGTGTTGTGAATAAATTACCAATCTAGCAGGAGAGAATAATGAGAACAAAGGGCAGATATATATGAAAGCAAAATTAATCAAGAACAAACACTTTAATTTAGAAAGGTACAAAATGATAGGGGATCAATCAAACAAGAGCCAGGGCAATAAGAGCACCAGGAAGTGATCGTTCGAGCTGACCAGTAGTGAGTCCACTGTTTATCTTTCTGAGCTGCTTTAACCTTGTAAAGGTGTGACGAGGTTACGGCAAGGCGTTCCAGCCTTCTGTTGATCTCTGCCATTGTAGCTGTGTGAGTGTGTGCACATTGGGCAGGGCGTATTGTTTCACAAATGCCCAGCCTTTCCTGTTGTAACCACTAAGCAGCTCCAGGGTCTTTTGTGTGTGTGCACTCTTTCTGCGCACCAGTGTGTTAACTGCTGTTGAATAATACTGACCTTTAATAAAGGCGCAGATCCTGAGACTTTTTTTTCCCAGACATGCGGTGACCTTTCAAACCAGACTGGGGTGAGGGGAGGGTGTCATTTGGACTTTGAACCGGCCAGTTCCCGCTGAGTCCCCACTGTCTACCAGGCTACTTTTATTGTGGCACAGAGGAGCATTCTGTATGCAAAGCAGACAGAGCTGCCAGTTTGAACCTTTGCAAATCAATTTGTCTATAAGGCAAGTCCATTGGAGTGAAAGATGGTACAGCTGTAGTCGAGGTTAGCATGCTGTGGGGCAAGGTGGAGCTAATGCTTCTAAAGATCCCTTTTTTGCAGCCAAGTATGTGAATGCTTGGCTGTGGTTTTATGTACCCTTTGCCCTTCATTTAACTTGGCACAACATCTTGCACGTTATCTTCTTATCTTCATTTTAACTGTATCTTGGAACAGTTCATAGTATCCATTTTTTATATTCAGTACAAATGCTTTTTTAAAAACTACTTTGAGAGACATATGTCTATTAACACTAGTCTCTATGTAAACATGAATACAGAATTATTACGAATGATAGATTCAAATGATCATGATGATACTTAAAATGAAAGTGGTTACACAAAGAGATGCAAAGTGATTCGACGATTTCTTTGCAGTTTCAAACTTTCAGGTCAGTCCTGCACACAAAAGCAAGCTTCTCGTGCCTGGGCACATTGCTAGCTTCAGGCAAAATAGACAAGCTCATGAAATGTACATGGTTTTTGGACAGTAGCCCAAGGTACCAGTGGAACTTGTTTTGATTGGATCCATGCAGTTATAAAGGTTTTATGTCAGGAGTTGGGGGAAGGCTGGAGTAGGGGTGTGGATGGGAAGTGGGGGCAGGGTGGAGGTACTATATTCTCTGCAAAGGGCCAAATCCTAAATAAACAATGACTTGGAGTGTAATAGCAAATTATGTAATTGTTTGTTCCCCGAATGATAGTTGGGGGAGACATTAAAGTTTTTAAATTTGCAGTGTTGTATTTTGTGTGATCTATTTAAATGCAGATTATCGTCTGTGCATTTTCTGTTTGCCCGATTTAAAAAAAAAAAAAATCGGTAAATACATTACATCAGTGAATAAACATATCTACTTCTTAATTGCACTATTTGAACCTAATATATTGAACTTTCCTGTTGATTGCCAATGATAGGAGTTGTTCCAATGCAATAGGGGATTTCCAGTTCAGTGGTCTGCTCCAAGCTCCCTATATTGGCACTGGCACCTCCTCTGGCAAACAGCTTTTAGTTAAGGCTAAGCTGTGTGCAGGAACCAGAGAGCACTGACTGGGAGGTCCACTTCACTTCACACATTCTGGTGGGTCAGCCCAGGAACAATATTGATAGCAGCTACACTGTCCATGGATGGGGCTGCCCCACCCCAACAAGACTGGCTTCATAGATTATAGAATTTACAGTGCAGAAGGAGGCCATTCAGCCCATCGAGTCTGCACCGGCCCTTACAAAGAGCACCCTACACAAGCCCATGTATCTACCCTATCCCCGTAACCCAATAACCCCCACTTAACCTTTTTGGACACCAAGGACAATTTAGCATGGCCAATCCACCTAACCTGCACATCTTTGGGCTGTGGGAGAAAACCGGAGCACCCGGAGAAAATCCAGGCAGACACGGGGAGAACGTGCGGACTCCGCACAGACAGTGACCCAAGCCGGGAATCGAACCTGGGACCCTGGAGCTGTGAAGCAACTGTGCTAACCATTATTCTACCGTGCTGCCCTATGTATGTGCTTACGGTATGTGCAGCGGGCAGGGTGCTGTATGAAGATCAACCATATTCGTAACTATTATAATTGACATCTGACACTTTGGGCACAATTCTCCGAAAAAATTTCTAAGTGTCGTAGCGAGCGGGAATTGCCACGAGCTTCCTGGCAATCATCCCAGCGAGGCCAGCAATGCAATTTACCTTAATTGGTCCACTTAACGAGGCCCTATGGGTTTATCGCTGCAAATGAAGGCTCGCCAGCTGATTCGCCGGGACCGCGCTCGCCAGCTGATTCGCTGGGACTGCGCTCGCCAGCCCCCCGCTAACAAAGTTGAGCAGCACTTAAGCTGCACTTGCTCAGCCACCCCCAACCAGCTCGCAACAATAGCGCCGAGGAGACCAGCCCCAAGATTCGGGGACGCTGACCTGGGGAGGCTCGTAGATGCAGTGGAGGCCAGGAGGGATGTCCTGTCCCCCAAGGGTCCCGGAGGTGAGCCACAAGGCAGCCAGTACTGCCTGGAATGAGGTGGCAGAAACTGTCAACTCCAGGAATATGACCAGGGGGACTGGCAGCAGTGCAGGAGGAAGGTCAACGACCTACACCAGACAGCATGGGTGAGTAGACATCTATGCTCCCGCCACCCCCCTCCAAGGGGCACCCACCCCCCCCCCCCCCCCAACTCCCCATGCGACCCCTAACCCTCCCTTCCCTTCACTCCTCAAACCCCTGTGGCTAATGATGCCCTCTCTGTATCTCATCAGGAAAAGCTCTCCCAAAATCGTCGGCAGAGGACCAAGACTGGAGGTGGGGTGCCAGACATAAGAATCATCACCTCCTTCGAGGAGCGGGCCCTGGAGGCAACAGGTCTGGTCGAGGACAGATCGGTCACGCAGGTGGAGGCTGGCAGAGGTGAGGAACCACTGGGCTCCACCCGGGGGGCCTGTCAAATGTGAGTTGTTATTGCCTTACAGACTGACCCATCCCTCCCACTGACCACATGTCCATTCTCCCGCAGGTCCTCCAGCCGACGGAGCCGGTCCATCCCGTGAGGCACTCTTTCCTCATTCTGAGGAGAACATCTCGGAGGAGAGCTCCGACGATGCAACCGTACCACAGCACAGCTGTCATCCCCACTCCCCATAAGCGCAGATACACTCACCTCGATGGGACATGTTAGTGGACAGGCTTCTGGGGCACAATCTGGTGAGCACCACACAGCTGGCAATGCACATCTGGTGGAGGCAGGAACCTCCAGGCGAGATAGCAGTCGGAGGTCTGGGGCCTCCAGGTCCCAGCTGGGTCCCAGCCTCTGGTGACCTGTCGCCTCCAGGTCACAGCTGGGTCCTAGCGTGATGCTGAGCCTCTGGTACAGGGTTACTCGCAGCTGATGAAGACGATAAGGACCAACCTGGGCCTTCAGAGGGAGATGTCCGGATCACTACAGCATATCCATAGCCGCTTGGAGGAGTCCCAGAGACTAGGGGCGCAGGAGATGTTGCCGACAATGCGTGGCACCGGGCCAACACTGCTGGGGTAGCGACCGCAGTGGAGAGCCTGGTGCTCAACGTCGGCACCACACGTGAACATGTCCAAGGTGTCGCGCAGTCGGGTGATGGCCATAGCTGAGGGTCTTGGCTGAATGTCCGACGCACTGGGGGATGTAACCCAGCACCAGGCCAACCTTGATGAGGTTCTGCGGGATATGTCCCGATCTCAGATGGGAATGGCTGAGGCACCGCGGAGATTGTCCCAGTCGCAGGTGGGCATGGCTAAGGCACTGTAGAGCATGTCTCAGTTACCAGGAAGCATCGCTAAGGGTGTCAACACAATGGCGTAGACCATGGGGAACAGCCAGGGTTGGCAGAGCCAGATGATGGAGGGGCAACCGGGACACAAACGAGCTGCCCCTCTGTCCCTAGGTGAACCCAGGGCCCTGATGGCACTAGTCAGGAGGAAGGGGTGCTGGGTGCCAAGCCGGACCCATCCCATGGAGTAGCGATGGTGGGCACCAGCTCCCCCAAGTTCCACCCCTCTGATGAGGTTGTGTCTCGCAGTCAGCACATGGGATAGGATGACACGGCTGTGCATATGCCACCGACAAGTGAGCCGGGGCCTTCTGGCCCAAGAGCCCCCAGAGGAATCAAAGACCATGGGACGAGGTAAGCAGCTGGCTGCCTCCACCTCTGATGTGCATCCTGGGGAAACACCGACACATGGTAGTAGAGCTAGGAGGGCAACGTACATCGAGGACAACTGAGGACACCGGGGGAGGTGGGGTTGGTAGGGGATGGGGAAGGGGCTGTGGGGGGTGGGTGACCATTGGGAGTGGGGTTTGTACAGCACATTAAATACCCTTTTGCAAAACCATTATGATATCTCTGTCACTTATCTGCAATGCGGGCTGACCCACGGATCCTTTGCCCATCTACCCAGTGCATTCCCCCCCCCCCCCAAAAATGGCGGCCCACCCCTGCGGAAGGTCCCCTATCGAGCACTGGGGTGGCAATACCAGCGTGGTGGCTACTCACCTCCTCGGCTCCCCACAGAAGCCCTTCCGTCAGGTTCACGTTTTTCAAAAGGAGTACTAATCGGCGCCAGCGTGAGCACTTGCTGGGGAGGCCGCTGAATGACAGGAGGCCGTTGGATAAGGGGTGGCTCCTGTTAATTGTATGGAAATGGGACTTAAGTGGAGATAATTGGTTTCTCACCATGCAACGGAGAGATCACGATTTCGCCTAGGGGAGCAGGCCGGTTGCATCGCAAACTGTTTGATGCCTGGCGTGGATCTCGTCTTTGGCCCCTCCCGCTATTCACCGGACTCGTTATGCTTGAGCGAGAGCGTAACCAGGCCGGAGAATCGTGCCCGTGGGGAGAATATTCCAATCAGCAAGGTCGTGGTTTGATTTCTACAGAGTTAACGGATTTTGATTTGCATATTCTTTCATGGGATGTGGGCATCTCTGGCAAGGCCAGCTTTAGTTGCACATCCCTAGTTGCCCGTGAACTGAGCGGCTTGCTAGATCTTTTCATAGGGCAGCTAAGAGTCAACCACATTGCTGTGAATCCGGAGTCACATATAGGCCAGAACATGTAAGGGCGGCAGATTTCCTTCCCTAAAGAGCATTTGTGAACCAGGTGGATTTTGAAATAATCGATGATAGTTTCATGGTCACCATTATTGAGACTAGCTTTCAATTCCAGACTTATTTACCAGTTGCCGTGGTGGGATTTGAACCCGTGTTCCTTGGGCGTTAACATCGGCCTTGGATTGCTAGTCCAGTGGCATCACCATCTCTCCCCCCCATAATCTCAGCTGAGGAGGCTGGAGGGGGTCCAAAGCATTGTTACCCCTGTGATACAGAGGGAGAATCAACTAGCTTTCCTACTCCTGATCGCTATTCAACAATAGTTCCTGGAAAGTGTGTGTGAAAAAGTACTGAGTGGGAACACGATACAGTAAATAGCCAGTTGACACTATCCTGACTCGTGAAGAATAGCAACTTGGGTCACAGCAAGGAGGCAAAACTAGAGAGGAAGGAAGAAAATTTGACAATGAGGGATAAAACCTAAAAAAATGAGGGCAAGTTTGTTCCGTTTTGTAAAGAAACAAAATGTGATGGGCTGCCTTAATATTTGGACAGGAAACATAGGAAAATAAATACCTCAAAGAAAAGACACAAACACTCATTGTGGATTTAGTGTGTAAAACCAAATTGTTGTGAAGGATAAATTGAACCAAATTGTTGTGAAGTATAAATTGAATTAAAAACATGCTAGAGTAAAACCAGGGAAGTCATTTTGCACACATCATTTTTTTTAACTCAGTTTGATTATCAAATTTCGCCTGCTCCTTCTCTTGTTAAAATTGCCCATTTATTAGTTGAACTGCAGGCAGGTTCCATGTGGATGCATGGGCACACAGACATACACATCAGCAAAAGCTCCATACTGTCTTAGGGACTGTCCCATTTACTTCAGACAATAATAGAAAAAAACAAAGCACCAGAAGCTCGACATTTTCGACAGTTTAGTTAATATTGACCTGTTTTACCTATTCACCTTTAGTATTAGTAATTCACAACTGGATAATGTTAGGAAGTGCACGGTAACTCTTTTTAAAACATATATAATTTACCTTTTGGAAAAGCTAGCTGCCAAAGCCTGGAAGTTGGGCCCGTTACCCCCAGCAGAGAAAGGGGCGTGAGCCAAGGGCCGGCAGCTCTGAAAGCATTTTCGCATCACCCTTCTTCAAAGGTTAAAAAACATTCTGTCGGGTGGACTGTAAGAGGCACAGCAAACAATGGCAGCTACAATATAGAATAGTCCATCAGCTGTGGCCCACAAAACCCTGCCACTTTTATTTTAATGACGAACAATAAAAGTAACAGCAGAAAGGTGGGGCTTGGTTTCTTGTTTCTTGCTTGTAGGGAGAAATAAAGCAGCTAATTGAAATTCTTGAGAACTATGTTACGGACAGATGGCACAATCGTACACATGTACGTCCTTGAGAAACAGTGCCAGCAATTGTAGAAACTAATTAAACGGTAATCAAAAAGGAAATGCAGTCAACATATGGGGCCTTTCCTGAATCACTAAACTTTACTTAACAAGTCCTTTTTTCCCCTCTTCCTTTTCCCTCCCACTCCATTTCATGATCATTAAATGGCACCATTCTCTGCGGCCTTCAGACCAATTAAGAAAAGCGTGGAGAACTTCAGTATTATTCAAAACTTGCAAAAGCAACAAAGTTTGCAATGACAGGGAGATTCAGCACTTTATTAAAGATGTGTGTAAAACAATGAGGTGAGAAGAACAGCTCTTCACTAGGTTCTTTATTAATGCTGTCATCCAGCTTTTCAATCAGTGACTAGGTAGTCTGTTCCCACCAGTCTAGAATATAAGGAGTTACATTCTATCAATTGAGTGAATATAGTAATGGTTATTATGCAGGGTGAGTATGGGACTGAGCTGAAAGCATAAATACTTTATCCTTCCCCTTTCTCCATTTCCTGACCTTTCCCTGCGTTGCGTTCAGTTTTTGGAGCCCTTTGAATGTGACAAAGACTGTTCTTTTTTTATTATTATTTTCCTTTCCTTCATACATCCCAAGGGCACTGACTCTGGGCTATGGCTTTAAGCTTTCATATGTATGCTGATGACATCCAGCTCTGCCTCTTTGCCCCAACCCCCAACTCCATTCTGCTTGTTGACATCAAGTTGTGGAACCTCTTCCAGTTTAACACTGGCAAGGTCAGAACCATCCCTTGGATGTGCTAGCCCCTTTCCTCCCTGGCTGCTCTCTGAAGCTCAGTCAGATGGTGTGCAAACTTCTTTTTCTGTTTGACTTTCTCTAATTCCCTCTGCCAAATTACTTCTTTCGTCACCTTCAAAACCCTTGCCACTGCTTAAATCTTTGATCTTGACTTTAGTCACCTGACCTGGCCTTCCCAGTGTCCATTTTCACCTTGGTGATGTTTTACTATGTTGAAGGTATTTTTTAAATGCAAGTCATTCCTGCAATGAATGGCAGCTCACTGTTATTTTGCCTGATTCACCATTCTTCATATTCATCCTAGATAGTATCAACAACTACTACTCATATTTATATAGCACCTTTAGTGTGATAAAACACATCCCAGGTTTCTTCACAGGAACATAATAAAACAAAGTATGACACTGAGTCACATAAGGAGAGATTAGATCAGATAACCAAAAGTCTGGCCAAAGTGTCAGTTTTTTAAAGCAGAGGTGGAGAGATGTAGGGAGGGCATTTCAGAGCTTGGGACCAAAGCAACTGAAGGTGTGGCCGACAAAGGTGGAGCAAACAAAATTGGAATGCAAAAAGAGGCCAGCATTAGAGGAAGGCATTGGAGCATTGTGAGGCTGGAGGCAAGTGAGATATGGAGAGACAAAGTCACGGAGCATTTTGAAAATAAGGTTGAGACTTTTAAAATCAAGGCATTGATGGACTGGGAATCAATGTCGGGGAGATGGTATAAACAGGACTTCGTGCGAGTTAAGACACCGGCGACAGAATATCATCAGATCTTCAACTGTGGGAGGCATCACAGCTATGGTCACTGAACAACACATGTGTGGATTTTTGCTGAGCCATTGACGCAATTAATGGCACAGCTAAAGTCAGTTATTGAAGGACTATTCTGGGATTGTGTAGTCTAAGGGTGGAATTTTACAATCTGGAGACTAAATACAGTGGCTTGTGGGAATATCTGCATTATTCCTCTGGATGGGTCGGATTTATCCGTGCAATTTTCCACTTTTAAGCTAATTAATTAAGCATCAACGAGGAGCTTATTGAATCTCATGGTGAGGTGGGCAGGGATTTGTCCACCCCACTGTTACCTCATGGTGTCTAAGACCCTGGAACCATATTTAATTGGCAGCAGCATAGACATTCACTCACTGTAGGCCAGGTGTGTTGTTAGGTTCTGCTTCACCATGGTACTAAAAGATCCAAATATCCCCCACGCTCCACGGGTCAGCAAGGTCTCAAGAGGAATTCTCCTCCAGACTGTCCAGGAAAACTTTAGAAGGGGCAGCACGGTAGCATTGTGTATAGCACAATTGCTTCACAGCTCCAGGGTCCCATGTTCGATTCCGGCTTGGGTCACTGTCTGTGTGGAGTCTGCACATCCTCCCCGTGTGTGCGTGGGTTTCCTCCGGGTGCTCCGGTTTCCTCCCACAGTCCAAAGATGTGCAGGTTAGGTGGATAGGCCGTGATAAATTGCCCTTAGTGTCCAAAATTGCCCTTAGTGTTGGGTGGGGTTACTGGGTTATGGGGATAGGGTGGAGGTGTTGACCTTGGGTAGGGTGCTCTTTCCAAGAGCCGGTGCAGACTCGATGGGCCGAATGGCCTCCTTCTGCACTGTAAATTCTATGATAATCTATGAAAAGCAGGACTTCTTTCCTCAGGATGGGAACACTAGGCCCTCCCTCCAGACTATGCCGGCCTGCGAAGAGATCGCTAGGGCGGTCAACACCCATGTAAAACCATCCGCATCCTGCGATGGAGGAAACACATGAATGACCTGATGCACCCTGCCAGTGTAACTGAAACTTTCCGAGCAAAAATCAGATTGGACTCAAAACATTAACTCAGTTTCTCTCTCCACAGATGCTGCCAGGCCTGCTGAGTTTTTCAAACATTTTCTGTTTTTTAATTTAAATTAAACTTCTACTCACTCCAAACTCTCACAATCACAAGGGCATCGGGCAGTCTAAGAGTTTGAGTCCACAGTGATGTCACCTACGACCAGCAGGTGGAACTTCAACACCGAATGTCTACCAGCCATTTTAAGCTCACCATTTTATGTCAGTTCTTGCATAAATGGCGTCTTAATCCCTTACTGGGTCAGCATGCATAATATGCATGCATGCTTCTGAAATGCCCCTTCATCTACAGTGTTCACAGTCAACCCATCTGTCTTTCTGCAGCACAAGATCGCCCTAGTTCTAGAATCGGCTTTGATTCACAATCTGGCGATCACCTCACCAGGCTGTGTTGTCAGAAGCCGACAGCAGACTAGAACAATGGGTGGAGGAACCTGACCATGTTCAGGCTCTGGCATGTGAGCACATCAAAGTCTCTTGCTCCAGATGTTTCTGCTGGATTTGTGCTCACACCTGTACACTATTGGTCTAGCCAGGGGTGTGCTCTAGCAGTGGCTAGGCGAGAGGGGGATAGGGCACCTTGATCTCCCTGCAGGTGTCCCTTCTACTAAAAGAGTCAGGGAGGGGGCATTCATCCAGGACACGCTAAGGGTGCTCTGCTGCTCCAAATCCTCCCTGCCTTTGGCCCCATGAACTCCAGAAGGTCAGGCTTAGGAGGGTGCACCTGGACCAAAGCAGGAGGCCATTAGCAGGCCAGGGCCACCCCCAGGTCTACAGAGGATACCCACCAAAGTCATCACAGACAACTGGGCATAGCAGTCAGCAGGCTGCCTCCAGCTCTGCGGTGGATGTTAGAGCTGCATCTAAATGTAGCCACAGCATTAGGAAAATCAAGAAACTTTGAATGCACAATGGTGACACTGATGTTTACTCCCTGTTTATAATCTGCACTATTGTAAATATATTTCTCATTTATCCCTTTACAAGTCTCGGAGATTGAATGTCTAATCAATGTTAAGCAAGGTCCCACACTCATTCACACATACAAAGTGATTGCCTCCCCACCCTCAATTACCTCCCATCTTGTCCCTCCATTCCATTAAGTCTTGCTCAATCTAATCATAGAGAATCACGTTTCACATCCACGATATGAACAAAGGCATTTTCTATGTGAAAATAATGGCTGGACTATACCCATGTGACTTGTATCTCAGGCAGACATAATTTGACCTCATGAGAATTGTTTTTCAAGGTTAGTGATTATCCTCATGTAGTCGCACTGAACACTGCAGTTGGTGGATGTAACCAATATTTGTCACGACCAATATTAGAGTATTTTCTCTTAAGTGCCGTTTATTTTATACTGAGAGGTTTTTGGAAAAGTAATATTCATCATCGAGCACCATTGTCTTCCAAGCCACCCTGCAGCCTTTTCCTGTCTCTGTTAACATAGAACGTAGAACATACAGTGCAGAAGGAGGCCATTCGGCCCATCGAGTCTGCACCGACCCACTTAAGCCCTCACTTCCACCCTATCCCCGTAACCCAATAACCCCTCCTAACCTTTTTGGTCATTAAGGGCAATTTATCATGGCCAATCCACCTAACCTGCACGTCTTTGGACTGTGGGAGGAAACCCACGCAGACACGGGGAGAATGTGCAGACTCCGCACAGACAGTGACCCAGCGGGAAATCGAACCTGGGACCCTGGCGCTGTGAAGCCACAGTGCTATCCACTTGTGTTGCTGGCTGAACATTATTCATTTCTTAGTTCCCACTCTCACCATTCATGATACTGAACCATGGAAGCAGATTCCAATCAGTGACATTTGAAATGTCTGCTGGACAGGAATGAGTGTGTGATGTCAGAGGTGTGTGTTCACCCTGATGAAGCCGTCTACGCACCTGTGAGGATTTAACTTGGCTCCTGAATGGCTGTCAAGTAGTGCTTCATGGAATCCTTTCGTAAAGGCACAGAACGCAACTCAATATAGAATTCATTGCCTGACTGCCAGTCATTGACCTAGGGCAGATAGAAAGGATTGGCCTCTGTGAGATGGACAATGTCAAGGACTGTAATGCTATGCAAGAGATACTTTGGCACATCTCCTCAGTGCTCAGCAGGATCTATGAAGGGAAGACATTGCCAATGACGACTGTGTCAATACTGACTGGGTCACGTCTCTCCCAAATACTAGGCAATGCCAGACATAGACTTGACAGGCTTTCGATGATTGCTGGATCATGAGTGTTTGTCAATAATCAAGGATGGTCCTGCTGAGCCAATCTCTGAGGATGCTAACGTAACTCACAGCTTTGGGTGCTTGCTGTTGAGTAACAGGCCACTGCATCATGATGTCTGAGAGTCTATTGAGGCTCAGGAGCAAGATGAGGCATTTTCATTATTTATCCATGAGAGCTGGTGTTAGGAGAGATGGTGCTGTTTGGATATAGCTCCCTCCTGAGATGGTCAAGAACTAACCATTGATGAATATTTTTCCTGTCTCCTTGCTAGGTTGCTGTCATCCGGGCATGAAAGCATCCATGTGTGCAATGGTGTTTCAGCCACTTGAAGTATACCATTTATACCATGCCCACTAACTGGTTCACACCATGATTGAAAGGATTGCACTATGTATTAAGGAAGTGTGCTAGCGGTGTGCTTACCACATTCCACAGGGGCTACCTGTTCCCCAGGCTACTGGGCCTTCCCAGAATAACCCTATCGTTAGAGATGAAGGTGGCTTATGCTGCTTCCATGATCATTCTGAGGTTGATGACTTTTCATGATATGTTGAAGCTGACAATGAAAGTGTTGTTGTGTCTCCTGCATTGAAGTTTGAAGAAAACAACTTGCCTTCACCTTATTCCTCCTGGACTCTTGTAGCTGAGGTTGGCATGGGCACATCTGCCACATCGTGCTCCTGCAATGGCACCTTCATGTGGTTTGTCTGAATCACCATCCTCTTCAGATTCATCCCCTTCTAAGCCCGCCTTGTCTCCTTCTGGGAACACAATCCACCTTTTGTAGCTCTAAGTTGTGCAGGGCACAGCAAACAATGATGATGCAAGACAATCTCTTTGGTGAGCATTGCAGAGCCCCACCTGACCAGTCCAAACATAGAAAACGCATCTTTAAGTGACCAATAGTTTGTGCTATTAAGGACCTTGTGGCTGAATGTGAAGCATTGTAAGTCTCCTCAGATGTACCTAATCTTCATGGATTCTTGCCTAAATGTGCAACTTTGGTAAAGGAGCCAAACTCGTTCATTGTGCTTTAGACCCTTGAGTCCAACACTCAGCTGAGCCACGCCCTCCATGGTTTGTGCAGGACATTTATAAGGTGTCCCTGCAATTGGCCAGAATTGCTGTGCTGAACTCCTCTCACATGACCATTATCCTCTCCCTGATTGAATTTTCCCCAGTGACCGATCATGTCCTGCACATCATACTATGCATAACCATCACGGCCTCCCCTGCCCAAGACCAGGACCAACACATGCATGCCACGCAGTGCCCTCTAACATGGCTGTACTGCTGCGGGATGATCTTTTCATTGTGCCCCCAACAGCGTGGCCTCAGCCCCAGGCCGGTCTCTGACTCTTCCTTGGTTATTCTTATGAATCTTGCCCCAGGACAGTCTTTCACTACTTTACTCTGTTCCTTGACTAACCCCAGTCCTACCTCCGTCTTCCCCATCCCCTCTTGTGTTCTACACACCCATCCCCCAATCTTGCCTCTGCCTCCCCAATCCCCTCTTGTGTTCCACACCCCGCTCAGTCGTGCCTCTGTCTCACCCCTCCAGTGCTGTTGCCCCTCCAGTGCCCAGCCTTGGCACAGTTTGCGCTACAGGCATCTGATATCTCACAGCAATGGTCTTAAAGGTAGGGGAAAGCAGCATCTACAGGGCTCCAAGTCATGGTTGAGCAGAAGCTCGCCAGGTGCACACCACTTATACACAGTCAGGAAACAGATTGTTCTCATTATCCATTGGCGGCACACTCCATTTGGAGCGAGTTGGCTATTTAATGAACATGCATGAGATGAAAATAAGGTTCCCGACATAGGTCAGTGGTAAACCCCATCCGTCTTTAACCCCCCCAACAAAGGCAGGAGAACCAAAGTCCAAACTAATATCCTGTCAGTGGGAAAACAACTTTATCCATCATGCCAGATTCCCACCACTGGTGGGAGCAGAAGATTTTGCCCGAACTCTATATTGGGATAACTTAGCTTTTTTTCATTTCAATAGCCATATGAAATCATTAATAGACGTTGGTTAACATGGGAAAAGGTATCATTTACTGTCATTGAGTAGGGGGAATGAACAGCTTGGTTTTGGTCTTGGCTGTAAACAGGTCCAGTGGGGTCCGGTTTAGCTAAGTTGGCTAGGTAGCTGGTTGATGATGCAGAGCAAGGTTAGTGGCCCGGGTTTAATTCCTGTACTGACTGAGGTTATTCATGAAGGCCCCACCTGTGGTGATATGCATCACTGTATATACACAAGGGGTTAATGTAAATACACTACAACTAAGTAACCGCTAGAGGGAGCACCAGAGATGTCATGACACGCAGACGTACAGCCAATGGGTCATTACAACAGGATGCAACCAATGGGTAATCAGGACACCCAGAGATGGCATTACCACTAGGGGGCACTTCACACCCCATATAAAAGGACAAGGCACACATGCTCTGCCTCTTTCCACAGACATCTAGAGAGTACATCAGGGTTGATCAACAGCATCACACCCAGCACGTGGCTTAGAGCAGGCTGGTAAAGATAGACTGAGTTACAACAGCTAGATTAGCAGAGTCAAACTCATTTAAGAATTGTGTTAATAGTTCAATAAACAAGTTGAACTCATTTCATAGTCAGGAGCTTCCTTTGTCAAAGCATACACCAAAGAAGCAGCTTATGCTACACGAAGTAGCATAACACAACATGATACCAGGAGTGCCTGTTACATCTATTTAGTTCAACTCAGCAAGATCCTTGACAACCAGCAACTGAACCCAGGCACTATGATCGAGATTCCAGTTCCTAATCCACTCAGGTACCACGGCAATCTTAGTGCCAACTGGCGTGCATTCAAGCAACGATTTCAGCTTTATATGGAAGCATCCGACCTAACTGGTGTGGCCGATGCTGAGGAGATTGCTCTTCTACTCACCATCGCGGGTGAACATGCAACAGAGATCTTCCGCTCCTTTAAATACTCCAAAGGGCAGGACAGAACGCGATTCCAGACAGTCCTGGACAAATTTGAAAGCTACTGTGAGGTAAACACAAAAGAAGTCGGTAAAACAGGCGCCAATACTCACCACGAGGCAGAGGTAGGTTTGCAACAGAAGCAAACAGCAGTTTTGATTGGCAGTCACCTTGCGTGTATCCAGCCGGCCCAGTCCGCACATGTGCAGTTCCCTGGACGACGCAAACCGGCAAAACAGTGTTTTGTGCATGCGCGAGAAGCCGCGCATGCGCAGTTGCGAAAAGAGCGCACAGTAAAGGAAAAATGATTTGCGCATGCGCAATCCATTCCTACGCTTTACATCACGAGCGTCATGACGTCAGAGGCCCCGGACCACACCCACTTAAAGGGGAAATGTCCGAAAATTAAAAAGAGGAGTTTTAAAGTCGCAAAACCCCATTCTTTCACCTCGAAAGACAGAACAATGCCTGAACTTCTACCAGTAGTTGAAATCAACCTCCACAGAACACTGCAACAAGCAGTTAGCATCGCCCAAAGAGATGATTTGGTCCTTGAAGACTACTACTCAGACAATGATTTCTTCCTTGGACACAGAGAGCGCAATGATAATACCGAACAAAAGAAGGTAATTGGTTTATCGTAGAATACTATTCAGACATGGCTGAGTTATTTGGATATGCTGATCACAGCATCAGCAACACGGTTGCAAAGCGCAACACGACTCTACTCATGGTAGATGAATCCAATACCATGATGCCATGGCAGATCGTCGATACAATGAATGACAGCAACCTGTCAAATACCCACGAAGAAGACAAAGCCCACAGAGAGCGGCCTGATGCCACACGAAAAGTGGTCCACGCACCACAAAGAGTCCCCGACTCCACACAGAGGGTAGTCCATGCACCACAAAGAGTCCCCGACTCCACACAGAGGGTAGTCCATGCACCACGAAGAGTCCCCGACTCCACACAGAGGGTAGTCCATGCACCACAAAGAGTCCCCGACTCCACACAGGGAGCAATGAAAGACTCCACACAGAGAGCGATGAATGACTCCACAGCGAGACCACTGCACGACTCCGTTGAGAGCGCACAGATCGACTCCACAGCGAGATCACTGCACGACTCCACACAGGGAACGATGCCAGACTCCACAGAGAGAGCGATACAAGCCTCCACAGCGAGCTCATTGACAGACTCCACAATGGGAGCAACTCAAGACTCCAAAGCGCAGTCCATGCACGAACAAGGCCATGAAGGTCTATCCACCTTATCTGAACAACCAGCAGCAGACGAAGAACAACAGAAAGACTATGCCAGTCTACCCAGATTACTTGAGCCACCTGAAGAAGACTCTGACAGTCTACCCAGCTCATCTAACCAACAAGAAGACACTGCAGGTCTACCCACTGTATGTGAAACAAGTGACAAAGGCATCACAATTCCCATACAAGATGTGCAACACCACAGCGAGACTGACAGAACTCAGCTCTTATGCACAGAGGCACTCGACAATCCAAGTGAAACTACTCGTGAGTCCAGTGCGGCCACGTCAATTGAAACCTCAGCCACTCGAGCCTTTCCACAAGAAAATGAAATCTTGAACATTTTGACTCCAGATGAGGAGCATCAAGAAACCAAAGATGATTCAAGTGAACCGGACATGACTCCAGATGGGGAGCACCGAGGAATCAAAGATGAAACGCTCAATGAAACAGCAGATGCGACAAAGAGTAACTTTGTGAAGGACTCGAATTCTCCACTCGGAATGGTCATTGAGAAACAAACACAACAACAAAACCTACAAAAACAACAACAAAGACAACAACAAGAAGCGTACCAAAGGCACCAACGTCAACACCACGCACGACAAAAACAACGACAATGGAACAACAACTGGTACGACATGGTACAACTCTGCAAGGACAATGTGACAGCACAGCTCCTAATAACGGCAAGAGTACAAACATACCATGGCATGACAACAAATCTTACAAATTCAAGTTGGCTATACTACAAACAAGCAAACCAGCTTTCAGGAAAAATGACATCAAGAATCGCGACCACAAGCATCGAAAAAAAAAAGTCCAAATCAGACAACAATGTGATTTGACCATTTGAACACCTCTTGGTTCCTGAAGCACAGGGACACTGACGGCGTTCAAAAGGAAATGACAACATCAACATCGACACTTCCATAACAAAACAAGAAAGCCACTCGACCTTATAAATTCATGAACTTTGAACTCATAAATATTATTTGGTATCGTATAATCATCACTGTCATCATGACTTGTACATATCATCACTAATCTACCTATTTTGTTCAATTTTCTTTAACCAAGTACAGAAAATATGTAACATGAAAAAAGGGGGATGTGGCAAAATGCATCACTGTATATACACAAGGGGTTAATGTAAATACACTACAACTAAGTAACCACTAGAGGGAGCACCAGAGATGTCATGACATGCGGACATACAGCCAATGGGTCATTACAACAGGACACAACCAATGGGTAATCAGGACACCCAGAGGTGGTATTACCACAAGGGGGCACTTCACAACCCATATGAAAGGACAAGGCACACATGCTCTGCCTCTTTCCACAGACAGACATCTAGAGAGTACATCAGGGTTGATCAACAGCATCACACCCAGCACATGGCTTAGAGCAGGCTGGTAAAGATAGACTGAGTTACTACAGCTTGATTAGCAGAGAGTCAAACTCATTTAAGAACTGTGTTAATAGTTCAATAAACAAGTGGAATTAATTTCATAGTTTAGAGCGTTCTTTGTCAAAGCATACATCAAGGAAGCAGCTTATGCTACACGAAGCAGCATAACACAACACCACCTTCTCAACCTTGCCCTTCGCCTGAGGTGTGGTGAACTTCAAGTTGAATCACCACCAGTCAGATCTCCCCCTCAAAGGAAAAAGCAGCCTATGTTCATCTGGGACCTAATCAGGTCCAGTTGAACTGGGCCCTGCTCTTGGTGTTGCTCCCTTCTTTCGTTATCCTTCTTTCATTATTAATAACAGCAAATTAAACATTTTGTGAAATATGGGGCGGATTCCCCGTTTTGCCGGCGCCCGGGGGTTTCCCGACGGCGTGGGGCTGCCCCACAATGGGAAACCCCATTGACCAGCCGGCGTTACTGAGAATCCCGCCGGCGGGTCGGGGACGAAATGTGGCGCAGTGGGGCGGAGAATCCAGCCCATGATTTGTACTGATGAAATATGTTTGTAAAATGGGCAGCATGGTGGCACAGTGGTTAGCACGGCTGCCTCACAACATCAGGGACCTGGATTTGATTCCGATCTTGCATGACTGTATGGAGTTTGCACTTTCTCCCCATTTCTGTGTGGATTTCCTCCGGGTGCTCCGGTTTCTTCCCACAGTCCAAAGATGTGCAGGTTAGGTGGATTGACAATGCTAAAATTGCCCCTTAGTGACCAAAGGTTAGGTGGGGTTACGGGGATCGGGAAGTGGGCCTAGGTAGGATGCTCTTTCAGAGGGCTGGTGTGGACTCGATGGGCCGAATAGCCTCCTTCTGCACTATAGTAATTCCATGATTCCATGATAAAATAATGTTTGTACTACAAAATGATTAGATGAACAGAATATATTGTTGCCATGGCGAGTATACCATTTAGTATGGATGAATTATTAAAAGCATTATTTAGTAAAATACAAAATCAGAGCACACCACATAAAGGCACAATATTTTGCGAGAAAGGGGCTGCTAAAGAGGGATGTGGATCCATTGAAGATAAATGTAGGTGAAACTATAATTAATAAGGAAGTGATAGACTTGTTAAGTGACTAATATGTTTCTGTTTTCACAATGGACAAAAAGGGGAAAACACTAGGGGAACAAGGAAATAAGTCAAGAGGAGGAACTTGGTGGATTCAATATATTAAAAATAAATCGAGAAACAATGGACTTAAGAAATCAGAACCATTTCTTAATGATGAGAAGCTAGGAGCTATGGATGAAGAAAGAGATTTATGAGTGTGCAAATCATTAATAGCTGGTGCAATGATCAATGAAAAATGGAATGTGGCCTCTATCTCAAGGGAGTTGGAAATATAAATGTTACAAAGTGATTCTTCAGTTGCACTAAAGAGCTTTGGTCAAATTTCTTCTGGATGATTATATTAAGATAGGGGTACCGAATGTCAGGAAGAATAGATTGGCTTACAGCACAGATTCGCCAGAAAGATACCAGGGTTTCATGGGTTAAATCATGATGACAGTTTGTAGTATAGGGGTGTTCAGGCAGAGCAAGGATTAATGTTGGACTGGGGGAAACAGTACCATCCACTGTATGATGTAGAGAGTTACATGATGATAGACTGCGTGTGATAAAGTCTAGCAGAAGGCAACGTGGAGACAGTACCCATGCAGGCTGTACCTTGGAGATGGCTATGGTTATGAGTTAGTCTAGCAGAAGGCAACATGGAGACAGTACCATGGAGATGTATAGGGTCATGAGTTGTTAATAAACATTTTGGGTCAATCATACAAGCATCTAGACCTCTTAATGAGACACCAAACAACCTAACAACGCAGTTTGCTGAAACTTGGTTTGCATTCTTCTGAGTTTGGCAGTTTGAGGGATGACCTAATTGAGGTGTTTAAAACGGTGAAATAGGGTAGTGACAAATAATTTTTTTTCTGCTGGGTCAATCCAGAACAAAGACGCATGATTTTTGAAATAAAGCTGGACCATATAGGAATTCAGGCCCATGTTGTGCCCTGGGCTGAGTTGTGCAGCTATTTAACATTACGTTTAGCACGATACTATCATTTCAAATAGCAGGTAGCAAGACGTTTGCATGCTGCCTGCATCAGAAGGAACAGGTTTGGGTTAATCACACATCTCAATCCCTCTGTCCATTTTGGGGGCTGTCAAATTTTGGCCCCACACTAGTTCTGTTACATTTGTGAGTTTTAATTTTCCAATATTTTCCCAATCAAATGGTTCAGGTTTCTGCAATTTTTGAAAACAAATTAAGTGCTTAATTATGTTATTCGGTTCAAAAGTACGTTCAACAGTTGGATTTGGAAAAGTGACAAATACAAAAATAAGCAGTGCACTCAAGCTCAGCTGAATAGAGAAGGGTACAGTGTCCTAATAAGATACCATTTTAAAGCAAAGTAGCCCATCAGTAAGATATAGAATGGTTGTAGCTGATCATGCGACATTTGCTTGAAGCTATCATCACGGCACATTCACCAACTAATGTCCATTTTGAAAGCTCTTAGCCCTCCAAACTCAATTTCAAACAAACTACAACAAGTTAAATAGATCACGCTATCCAGCACAATCTGCTCTGTGGTCTTTATGTGCAATCTCCAAACATAATTTAAAAAAAAAATCGAGTTTAGTTTTGCATGAAGAAAAAGCAAAGCCTCCTCTTATTATTTTTTTCATTTCCAGACCTCAGAAGTGAAATTGGCCTTGTTAAATGTTCTTTTTTTGGGTGCTACAAGTACACTTAGAGCTCATGAACGGAGTCTGTGTGTACACGTGCATTGGTGGGGTGAATTGCACCAGACACCATACTGATGCACAGGGAGTGCCTGCCGCAAGGTTTGCAGAGCAGGTAAATCATGAAGTCAAGCATTTTGTAATCCTGATTTGATGCAATCGGTACCATTTTGGGGCTCGCCATTCAGCTAATGCCCTCTTTTCAACTCTCTCAGCTGAATGTATTCAGCAGCAAGAAGAACCATCCTCCCTTCCCTCTCCCATTGATGCTATTTAAAAGGATCAACATTACTTCCAGGTTGACTGCTAATTGATTTCTTCTGGCTGTTGCTATGCTTCTACAAGTGATTAAGCTTTCTATTGTTGTTTAAAGTTGTAGAAATCTACAGGAGTGGATCTGCATGGTGCTGTCTGGCCGAGTGGCAACAGCGTGGGGTGTGGGGTACTGGCAGAGCGGCAGTGGTGGGAGCATGAATGCTGACCTCCTGAGGGAGGACAGCAGATCTTTGCTCCACAGAACCACTTCCATTCCCACTTCAGCAATCCGAGTAATATGTGGCAGATTGTGAACAGTGGGCTGCTATGACACTCTGCAAGCTCATTTCTACACTGTAATCCACAGCCATGATGACAGTGGTCAGAACGTGCATCACAGTCTGAACGTCCATTGCCGCACTCATGTTGGGTGGTTGCTGCATGTGCTGCAATGGAAGGTGTGACTTCAGCTGAGTCATGACTGGCTCCACTTGTGTGCAAATGGAGTTGGCCATCACTTCAGGTGCTGAAGAAGCATCTGCCACTTGTATATAGAGCAGGCAAATCGTGAAGTCAATCATTGTGTAATGCTGTGCTGGATCCCTACCTGCCTTTTCCATTGACTACAGAGTTTCCAAAGCAGTAAGCATTTCATTGTATGTACCATCAGCAATGTCCTTTAGGCTGCCCATTGAAGTCCTCATCTGAGTTCTCTGCCTGGTAACCAGTGTGCCAGCTGGCATCAATATCCGAGGCACTGCAGCCCACTCATGCCCAGAGTCTCACAACATGCCGATTCCGCCTCTAAACTAGCCTTTAACACATGCATGATGTCAACATCTGAGCTATTGGCGCTTTGTGTTCAGCATCACTCTCTGTCCCTCCACTGCATAGCAGGGTTGCATCGCTTGGGTATCTGAAAGGGAAAAGGGACAAGGGGAAGGCTGTGGTGAGGAGGGAAAGTAACAGATACATACTTACACCACCTGCAGCTCACAAATCAGAAGAGATTGTGGGATAAGATGGAGGTTTGATGCGAAGAGCACAATTAATCTTGAGGCCTCTGACATTAAAAATAGTTTCAGCCCTCCCAATGGCCATCAAAAGGCATCCAATAATGACCAGCACTGCCTCCACCGTCAGGTTTAGGTCATGCAAATGCGCTGATCCCCCTCCGATTAGCTCCTGCCCACTTCAGTCGTTTGCCACCTTCTTCTGCAAGAGAGAGGGAAGTACATCAGTGAGTCTTGTGCAATTGTTTGCCTGATGTGGCTGTTGCAGATGAATAATTGCAGTGTGCTCAAGGCGAGGTATGAGTGATAACAGAGCACAGTGTATGAGGGTGAGGTATGAGTTGTAGCAATGCACAGTGTGTGAGGTTGAGGTATGAGTTGTAGCAATGCACAGTGTGTGAGGGTGAGGTATGAGTTGTAGCAATGCACAGTGTGTGAGGGTGAGGTATGAGTTGTAGCAATGCACAGTGTATAAGGTTGAGGTATGAGTTGTAGCAATGCACAGTGTGTGAGGGTGAGGTATGAGTTGTAGCAATGCACAGTGTATAAGGTTGAGGTATGAGTTGTAGCAATGCACAGTGTGTGAGGGTGAGGTATGGGGTGTAGCAGAGCACAGTGTGTGAGGGTGAGGGTGAGGTATGAGTTGTAGCAATGCACAGTGTGTGAGGGTGAGGTATGAGTTGTAGCAATGCACAGTGCGTGAGGGTGAGGTATGAGTTGTAGCAGAGCACAGTGTGTAAGGGTGAGGTATGAGTTGTAGCAATGCACAGTGTGAGGGTGAGGATGGCCAGCCTGGTGGTGTGGAAAACGCATTTGCCCTCGTTATAGGTCAGGTTAAGGGCTCGGGCGGTCTGGAGGAACTTTTTGAGGTTAGCGTCATGGTCCTGCTGATCATGGCCGCAGATGGTGACATTGTCCAAGTACGGGTATGTAGCCTGCAAACCGTACTGATCCACCATTTGGTCCATCGCCCTTTGAAAGACGGAGACCCCATTTGTGACACCAAAGGGGACCCTGAGGAAGTGGAAGAGCCGGCTGGCTGCTTCGAAGGCAGTATGGAGGCGGTCTTTTGGTCGGATGGGGAGCTGGTGATAGGCAGATTTGAGGTCGACCGTGGAAAAGACTCGGTATTGGGCGATCCGATTTACCATTTCCGCGATGCGAGGAAGGGGGTACGCATCAAGCTGCGTGAATCGGTTTATGGTCTGGCTATAATCCACGACCATCCGTTTCTTCTCCCCGGATCGGACTACCACCACTTGCGCTCTCCAAGGGCTGTTGCTAGCCTCGATGACCCCCTCTCCCAGTAAACGCTGGACCTCTGACTTGATAAAAGCCATATCTTGGGCACTGTAGCGCCGGCTCCTGGTGGCGACGGGCTTACAGTCGGGAGTGAGGTTAGCGAATAGTGAGGGGGGTGCGACTTTCAGTGTCGCAAGGCAGCACACCGTGAGGGGGGGGCAAGGGTCCGCCGAACTTCAGTGTCAGGCTTCGGTGGCTGCACTGGAAATCCAGTCCGAGCAGCAGGGGGGCACAGAGGTGAGGGAGGATATAAAATTTGAAACTTGTGTATTTGGCACCCTGGATCGAGAGATCCGCCATACAGTACCCAGTGATTTGTACCGAGTGGGACCCAGATGCGAGGGCTATGGTTTGGGATGTGGGATGGGTGCGTAGGGAGCAGCGCCTTACCGTTTCAGGGTGGATAAAGCTCTCCGTGCTCCCGGAGTCGAAGAGGCATGCAGTGTCGTGCCCGTTGACCTGGACCTGCATCATGGAGTACTGCAGGTGTTTTGGCCGAGTTTGATCGAGGGTGATCGCACCCAGTCGCGGTTAGTCGGAGTCGTAAAATGGCCGCTGCCGTTGGTCGCACGTGTCGGGTCGAGAAGATGGCCGCCGACCAGATGGCCGCTCCCATGATTCGCACGAGGCTGATGACGCGTCAGAAGAGGACGTGTCGGGTCGGTGCGCAGCAGCATTGCAAGGCCTGCGGGCCTGAGAGCCTGATTTTCGGGCCGGCTGTTCTTTGTTTTTCTGGCCCCTGGGTCTGGCCAGGCAGACCCTCGCAAAGTGCCCTTTCTTCCCGCAGTCACTGCAGATCGCGGAGCGGGCTGGGCAGCGTGGGCGTGGGTGCTGGCCCTGCCTGCAGAAGTAGCAAGGTGTGCCCCCATGGTGAGCGGGTCGCTGCGTGGCGCAGGCCTGTAATACGGGCGAGTCTGAGGAAGTCTGGGGGGGGCTGGCAGAGTCCGCGGGGTACGTACCCAAGTTATGTCGGGCCACCTCCAGCGAGGAGGCGAGCGTTAGCGTCTCCTGGAGGTCTTTTGCCCCGTTTTCGAGCAGTCGCTGCCGGATGTAGGTCGAGCGGATGCCGGACACGAAAGAATCTCTGATGTGCAGGTTCATATGGACTTCCCCTGTCACATCCTGATGGTCACAGTCCCTGGCCAGCGCGGTGAGTTTCTCAACAAACTCGTCGAGCGATTCCCCCGAGCGCTGCCGGCAGGTAGAGAGCAGATGCCGGGCGTGCACCTCATTGACGGGTTTGACAAACCGCTTGCGGAGCAACTCAATCGCTTCCTCAAAAGTCGTCGCCTTTTCGAGCGTGGCGGAGATTCTGTGACTCACCCGGGCGTGGAGTAGACGCAGCTTGCGTGGTCTCAGGATGTGAGTCTCTGCGGAGTCCAGGTAGGCCTCGAAGCACCGCAGCCAGTATTAAAAAATTTCCTTTGCCTCCGGCGTTCGTGCTTCCAGATTGAGCTTCTCTGGTTTTAGGCCTGCGGCCATCCTGAATCTAGTTCAGCCTAATAAATTGAGGTACCCTCAATAATGATGCTTAGAGATTAAACTGTAAAGAAGGCTAATAACTGTGCTACAGATATGGACGAGAGCTGACTGCTATACAGATCATGAGGCAGGCCTTTATGTACGGCTCCCAGATGGGCGGAGCCAGAGGCGGAGTCCCCAGGGTTCCAAGCCTGGTCTTAAAGGGGACATCACCTTACATGTGATAAGGCAGTAACCGTTCATCACAGTGTGTGAGGGTGCGGTATGAGTTGTAGCAATGCACAGTGTATGAGGGTGCGGAATGAGTTGTAGCAATGCAGTGTGTGAGGGTGAGGTACGAGTTGTAGCAATGCACAGGGTGTGAGGGTGAGGTATGAGTTGTAGCAATGCACAGTGTGTGAGGGTGAGGTATGAGTTGTAGCAGTGCACAGTGTGTGAGGGTGCGGTATGAGTTGTAGCAATGCACAGTGTGTGAGGGTGCGGTATGAGTTGTAGCAATGCACAGTGTGTGAGGGTGACGTACGAGTTGTAGCAGTGCACACTGTATGAGGGTGAGGAATGAGTTGTAGCAATGCACAGTGTATGAGGGTGAGGTATGAGTTGTAGCGGAGCACAGTGTGAGAGGGTGAGGTATGAGTTGGAGCAGAGCACAGTGTGTGAGGCTGAGGTATGAGTTGGAGCAGAGCACAGTGTGTGAGGGTGATGTATGAGATGTAGCAGTGCACAGTGTGTGAGGGTGAGGTATGAGTTGTAGCAGAGCACAGTGTGTGAGGGTGAGGTATGAGTTGTATCAGAGCAGTGTGTGAGGGTGAGGTATGAGTTGTAGCAATGCACAGTGTGTGAGGGTGAGGTATGAGTTGTCGCAATGCAGTGTGTGACGGTGAGGTATGAGATGTAACAATGCACAGTGTGTGAGGGTGAGGTATGAGTTGTATCAGAGCAGTGTGTGAGAGTGAGGTATGAGTTGTAGTAGTGCACAGTGTGTGAGGGTGAGGTATGAGTTGTAGCAATGCACAGTGTGTGAGGCTGAGGTATGAGTTGTAGTAGTGCACAGTGTGTGAGGGTGAGGTATGAGTTGTAGCAGTGCACAGTGTGTGAGGGTGAGGTATGAGTTGTAGCAATGCAGTGTGTGAGTGTGTGGTATGAGTTGTAGCAATGCACAGTGTGTGAGGGTGAGGTATGACCTGTAGCAGTGCACAGTGTGTGCAGGTGAGGTATGAGTTGTAGCAATGCACAGTGTGTGAGGGTGAGGTATGAATTGTAACAGTGCACAGTGTGTGAGGGTGCGGTATGAGTTGTAGCAATGCACAGTGTGTGAGGGTGAGGTATGAGTTGTAGCAGTGCACAGTGTATGTGGGTGAGGTATGAGTTGTAGCAGAGCACAGTGTGTGAGGGTGAGGTATGTGTTGTAGTAGTGCACAGTGTGTGAGGGTGAGGTATGAGTTGTAGCAGTGCACAGTGTATGAGGGTGAGGTAGGAGTTGTACCAGTGCGCAGTGTATGAGGGTGAGGTATGGGTTGTAGCAATGCACAGTGTGTGAGGGTGAGGTATGAGTTGTAGCAGAGCACAGTGTGTGAGGGTGAGGTATGAGTTGTAGCAGAGCACAGTCTGTGAGGGTGAGGTAGGAGTTGTAGCAGTGCAGAGTGTGTGAGGGTGAGGTAGGAGTTGTGGCAGTGCAGAGTGTGTGAGGGTGAGGTAGGAGTTGTAGCAATGCACAGTGTGTGAGGGTGAGGTATGAGTTGTAGCAATGCACAGTGTGTGAAGGTGAGGTATGAGTTGTAGCAATGCACAGTGTGTGAGGGTGAGGTATGAGTTGTAGCAATGCTCAGTGTGTGAGGGTCAGGTAGGAGTTGTAGCAGTGCACCGTGTGTGAGGGTGAGGTATGAGTTGTAGCAGTGCAGAGTGTGTGAGGGTGAGGTATGAGATGTAGCAGTGCAGTATGTGAGGATGAGGTATGAGTGGTAGCGATGCAAATTGTGTGAGGGTGAGGTATGAGTTGTAGCAGTGCAGTGTGTGAGGATGAGGTATGAGTGGTAGCAATGCAAATTGTGTGAGGGTGAGGTATGAGATGTAGCAGTGCAGTGTGTGAGGGTGAGGTATGAGTTGTAGCAGTGCACAGTGTGTGAGGGTGAGGTAAGAGTTGTAGCAGTGCAGTGTGTGAGGGTGAGGTATGAGTTGTAGCAATGCACAGTGTGTGAGGGTGAGGTAAGAATTGTAGAAGTGCACAGTGTGTGAGGGTGAGGTACGAGTTGTAGCAATGCACAGTGTGTGAGGGTGAGGTATGAGTTGTATCAGTGCAGAGTGTGTGAGGGTGAGGTAGGAGTTGTAGCAGTGCACAGTGTGTGAAGGTGAGGGATGAGTTGTAGCAATGCACAGTGTGTGAGGGTGAGGTAGCAGTTGTAGCAGTGCACAGTGTGTGAGGGTGAGGTACGAGTTGTAGCAATGAACAGTGTGTAAGGGTGAGGTATGAGTTGTAGCAGTGCACAGTGTGTGAGGGTGAGGTATGAGTTGTAGCAGAGCACAGTGTGTGAGGGTGAGGTAGGAGTTGAAGCAGTGCACAGTGTGTGAGGGTGAGGTATGAGATGTAGCAATGCAGTGTGTGAGGGTGAGTTATGAGTTGTAGCAGTGCACAGTGTGTGAGGGTGAGGTATGAGATGTAGCAATGCAAAGTGTGTGAGGGTGAGGTATGAGTTGTAGCAGTGTACAGTGTGTGAGGGTGATGCATGAGTTGTAGCAGTGCACAGTGTGTGAGGGTGAGGTATCAGTTGTAGCAATGCACAGTGTGTGAGGGTGAGGTATGCGTTGTAGCAATGCACAGTGTGTGAGGGTGAGGTAGGAGTTGTAGCAGTACACAGTGTGTGAGGGTGAGGTAGGAGTTGTAGCAGTGCACAGTGTATAAGGTGAGGTATGAGTTGTAGCAATGCAGTGTGTGAGGGTGAGGTATGAATTGTAGCAGTGCACAGTGTGTGAGGGTGCGGTATGAGTTGTAGCAATGCTCAGTGTGTGAGGTTTCGGTATGAGTTGTAGCAATGCGCAGTGTGTGAGGTTGAGGTATGAGTTGTAGCAATGCACAGTGTGTGAGGGTGAGGTAGGAGTTGTAGCAGTGCACAGTGTGTGAGGGTGAGGTAGGAGTTGTAGCAGTGCACAGTGTGTGAAGGTGAGGTATGAGTTGTAGCAATGCAGTGTGTGAGGGTGAGGTATGAATTGTAGCAGAGCACAGTGTGTGAGGGTGAGGTATGAGTTGTAGCAGTGCACAGTGTGTGAGGGTGAGGTATGAGTTGTAGCAGAGCACAGTGTGTGAGGGTGAGGTATGAATTGTAACAGTGCACAGTGTGTGAGGGTGCGGTATGAGTTGTAGCAATGCACAGTGTGTGAGGGTGAGGTATGAGTTGTAGCAGTGCACAGTGTATGTGGGTGAGGTATGAGTTGTAGCAGAGCACAGTGTGTGAGGGTGAGGTATGTGTTGTAGTAGTGCACAGTGTGTGAGGGTGAGGTATGAGTTGTAGCAGTGCACAGTGTATGAGGGTGAGGTAGGAGTTGTACCAGTGCGCAGTGTATGAGGGTGAGGTATGGGTTGTAGCAATGCACAGTGTGTGAGGGTGAGGTATGAGTTGTAGCAGAGCACAGTGTGTGAGGGTGAGGTATGAGTTGTAGCAGAGCACAGTCTGTGAGGGTGAGGTAGGAGTTGTAGCAGTGCAGAGTGTGTGAGGGTGAGGTAGGAGTTGTGGCAGTGCAGAGTGTGTGAGGGTGAGGTAGGAGTTGTAGCAATGCACAGTGTGTGAGGGTGAGGTATGAGTTGTAGCAATGCACAGTGTGTGAGGGTGAGGTACGAGTTGTAGCAATGCACAGTGTGTGAGGGTGAGGTATGAGTTGTAGCAATGCACAGTGAGTGAGGGTGAGGTATGAGTTGTAGCAGAGCAGTGTGTGAGGGTGAGGTATGAGTTGTAGCAGTGCACAGTGTGAGAGTGAGGGATGAGTTGTAGCAATGCACAGTGTGTGAGGGTGAGGTAGGAGTTGTAGCAGTGCACAGTGTATGAGGGTGAGGTATGAGTTGTAGCAGAGCACAGTGTGTGAGGGTGAGGTATGAGTTGGAGCAGAGCACAGTGTGTGAAGGTGATGTATGAGTTGTAGCAGTGCACAGTGTGTGAGGGTGAGGTATGAGTTGGAGCAGAGCACTGTGTGAGGGTGAGGTATGTGTTGTAGCAATGCACAGTGTGTGAGGTATGAGTTGTAGCAGTGCACAGTGTGTGAGGGTGAGGTAGGAGTTGTAGCAGTGCACAGTGTGTGAGGGTGAGGTAGGAGTTGTAGCAGTTCACAGTGTATGAAGGTGAGGTATGAGTTGTAGCAATGCAGTGTGTGAGGGTGAGGTATGAATTGTAGCAGTGCACAGTGTGTGAGGGTGCGGTATGAGTTGTAGCAATGCGCAGTGTGTGAGGGTGAAGTATGAGTTGTAGCAATGCACAGTGTATGAGGGTGAGGTATGAGTTATACCAGTGCACAGTGTGTGAAGGTGAGGTATGAGTTGTAGCAATGCAGTGTGTGAGGGTGAAGTATGAGTTGTAGCAATGCACAGTGTATGAGGGTGAGGTATGAGTTATACCAGTGCACAGTGAGTGAGGGTGCGGAATGAGTTGTAGCAATGCAGTGTGTGAGGGTGAGGTATGAGTTGTAGCAATGCACAGTGTGTGAGGGTGAGGTATGAGTTGTAGCAGTGCACAGTGTATGAGGGTGAGGTATGAGTTGTAGCAGAGCACAGTGTGTGAGGGTGAGGTATGAGTTGTAGCTGTGCACAGTGTGAGGGTGAGGGATGAGTTGTAGCAGAGCGCAGTGTGTGAGGGTGAGGTATGAGTTGTAGCAGTGCTCAGTGTGTGAGGGTGAGGTAGGAGTTGTAGCAGTGCACCGTGTGTGAGGGTGAGGTATGAGTTGTAGCAGTGCACAGTGTGGGAGGGTGAGGTATGAGATGTAGCAGTGCAGTGGGTGAGGGTGAGGTATGAGTGGTAGCAATGCAAAGTGTGTGAGGGTGAGGTATGAGTTGTAGCAGTGCACAGTGTGTCAGGGTGAGGTAGGAGTTGTAGCAGTGCAAAGTGTGTGAGGGTGAGGTAGCAGTTGTAGCAGTGCACAGTGTTTGAGGGTGAGGTATGAGTTGTAGCAATGCACAGTGTGTGAGGGTGAGGTAAGAATTGTAGAAGTGCACAGTGTGTGAGGGTGAGGTACGAGTTGTAGCAATGCACAGTGTGTGAGGGTGAGGTAGGAGTTGAGCAGTGCAGAGTGTGTGAGGGTGAGGTAGGAGTTGTAGCAGTGCACAGTGTGTGAAGGTGAGGGATGAGTTGTAGCAATGCACAGTGTGTGAGGGTGAGGTATGAGTTGTAGCAGTGCACAGTGTGTGAGGGTGAGGTATGAGATGTAGCAATGCACAGTGTGTGAGAGTGAAGTAGGAGTTGTAGCAGTGCAGAGTGTGTGAGGGTGAGGTAGGAGTTGTAGCAGTGCACAGTGTGTGAGGGTGAGGTATGAGTTGTAGCAATGCACAGTGTGTGAGGGTGAGGTATGAGTTGTAGCAATGCACAGTGTGTGAGGGTGAGGTACGAGTTGTAGCAATGCACAGTGTGTGAGGGTGAGGTATGAGTTGTAGCAATGCACAGTGTGTGAGGGTGAGGTATGAGTTGTAGCAGAGCAGTGTGTGAGGGTGAGGTATGAGTTGTAGCAGTGCACAGTGTGAGGGTGAGGGATGAGTTGTAGCAATGCACAGTGTGTGAGGGTGAGGTAGGAGTTGTAGCAGTGCACAGTGTATGAGGGTGAGGTATGAGTTGTAGCAGAGCACAGTGTGTGAGGGTGAGGTATGAGTTGGAGCAGAGCACAGTGTGTGAAGGTGATGTATGTGTTGTAGCAGTGCACAGTGTGTGAGGGTGAGGTATGAGTTGGAGCAGAGCACTGTGTGAGGGTGAGGTATGTGTTGTAGCAATGCACAGTGTGTGAGGTACGAGTTGTAGCAGTGCACAGTGTGTGAGGGTGAGGTAGGAGTTGTAGCAGTGCACAGTGTGTGAGGGTGAGGTAGGAGTTGTAGCAGTTCACAGTGTGTGAAGGTGAGGTATGAGTTGTAGCAATGCAGTGTGTGAGGGTGAGGTATGAATTGTAGCAGTGCACAGTGTGTGAGGGTGCGGTATGAGTTGTAGCAATGCGCAGTGTGTGAGGGTGAAGTATGAGTTGTAGCAATGCACAGTGGATGAGGGTGAGGTATGAGTTATACCAGTGCACAGTGTGTGAAGGTGAGGTATGAGTTGTAGCAATGCACAGTGTGTGAGGGTGAGGTATGAGTTGTAGCAGTGCACAGTGTGTGAGGGTGAGGTATGAGATGGAGCAATGCACAGTGTGTGAGGGTGAGGTAGGAGTTGTAGCAGTGCAGAGTGTGTGAGGGTGAGGTAGGAGTTGTAGCAGTGCACAGTGTGTGAGGGTGAGGTATGAGTTGTAGCAATGCACAGTGTGTGAGGGTGAGGTATGAGTTGTAGCAATGCACAGTGTGTGAGGGTGAGGTACGAGTTGTAGCAATGCACAGTGTGTGAGGGTGAGGTATGAGTTGTAGCAATGCACAGTGTGTGAGGGTGAGGAATGAGTTGTAGCAGAGCAGTGTGTGAGGGTGAGGTATGAGTTGTAGCAGTGCACAGTGTGAGGGTGAGGGATGAGTTGTAGCAATGCACAGTGTGTGAGGGTGAGGTAGGAGTTGTAGCAGTGCACAGTGTATGAGGGTGAGGTATGAGTTGTAGCAGAGCACAGTGTGTGAGGGTGAGGTATGAGTTGGAGCAGAGCACAGTGTGTGAAGGTGATGTATGAGTTGTAGCAGTGCACAGTGTGTGAGGGTGAGGTATGAGTTGGAGCAGAGCACTGTGTGAGGGTGAGGTATGTGTTGTAGCAATGCACAGTGTGTGAGGTATGAGTTGTAGCAGTGCACAGTGTGTGAGGGTGAGGTAGGAGTTGTAGCAGTGCACAGTGTGTGAGGGTGAGGTAGGAGTTGTAGCAGTTCACAGTGTGTGAAGGTGAGGTATGTGTTGTAGCAATGCAGTGTGTGAGGGTGAGGTATGAATTGTAGCAGTGCACAGTGTGTGAGGGTGCGGTATGAGTTGTAGCAATGCGCAGTGTGTGAGGGTGAAGTATGAGTTGTAGCAATGCACAGTGGATGAGGGTGAGGTATGAGTTATACCAGTGCACAGTGTGTGAAGGTGAGGTATGAGTTGTAGCAATGCACAGTGTGTGAGGGTGAGGTATGAGTTGTAGCAGTGCACAGTGTATGAGCGTGAGGTATGAGTTGTAGCAGAGCACAGTGTGTGAGGGTGAGGTATGAGTTGTAGCTGTGCACAGTGTGAGGGTGAGGGATGAGTTGTAGCAGAGCGCAGTGTGTGAGGGTGAGGTATGAGTTGTAGCAGTGCTCAGTGTGTGAGGGTGAGGTAGGAGTTGTAGCAGTGCACCGTGTGTGAGGGTGAGGTATGAGTTGTAGCAGTGCACAGTGTGGGAGGGTGAGGTATGAGATGTTGCAGTGCAGTGGGTGAGGGTGAGGTATGAGTGGTAGCAATGCAAAGTGTGTGAGGTATGAGTTGTAGCAGTTCACAGTGTATGAAGGTGAGGTATGAGTTGTAGCAATGCAGTGTGTGAGGGTGAGGTATGAATTGTAGCAGTGCACAGTGTGTGAGGGTGCGGTATGAGTTGTAGCAATGCGCAGTGTGTGAGGGTGAAGTATGAGTTGTAGCAATGCACAGTGTATGAGGGTGAGGTATGAGTTATACCAGTGCACAGTGTGTGAAGGTGAGGTATGAGTTGTAGCAATGCAGTGTGTGAGGGTGAAGTATGAGTTGTAGCAATGCACAGTGTATGAGGGTGAGGTATGAGTTATACCAGTGCACAGTGAGTGAGGGTGCGGAATGAGTTGTAGCAATGCAGTGTGTGAGGGTGAGGTATGAGTTGTAGCAATGCACAGTGTGTGAGGGTGAGGTATGAGTTGTAGCAGTGCACAGTGTATGAGGGTGAGGTATGAGTTGTAGCAGAGCACAGTGTGTGAGGGTGAGGTATGAGTTGTAGCTGTGCACAGTGTGAGGGTGAGGGATGAGTTGTAGCAGAGCGCAGTGTGTGAGGGTGAGGTATGAGTTGTAGCAGTGCTCAGTGTGTGAGGGTGAGGTAGGAGTTGTAGCAGTGCACCGTGTGTGAGGGTGAGGTATGAGTTGTAGCAGTGCACAGTGTGGGAGGGTGAGGTATGAGATGTAGCAGTGCAGTGGGTGAGGGTGAGGTATGAGTGGTAGCAATGCAAAGTGTGTGAGGGTGAGGTATGAGTTGTAGCAGTGCACAGTGTGTCAGGGTGAGGTAGGAGTTGTAGCAGTGCAAAGTGTGTGAGGGTGAGGTAGCAGTTGTAGCAGTGCACAGTGTTTGAGGGTGAGGTATGAGTTGTAGCAATGCACAGTGTGTGAGGGTGAGGTAAGAATTGTAGAAGTGCACAGTGTGTGAGGGTGAGGTACGAGTTGTAGCAATGCACAGTGTGTGAGGGTGAGGTAGGAGTTGAGCAGTGCAGAGTGTGTGAGGGTGAGGTAGGAGTTGTAGCAGTGCACAGTGTGTGAAGGTGAGGGATGAGTTGTAGCAATGCACAGTGTGTGAGGGTGAGGTATGAGTTGTAGCAGTGCACAGTGTGTGAGGGTGAGGTATGAGATGTAGCAATGCACAGTGTGTGAGAGTGAAGTAGGAGTTGTAGCAGTGCAGAGTGTGTGAGGGTGAGGTAGGAGTTGTAGCAGTGCACAGTGTGTGAGGGTGAGGTATGAGTTGTAGCAATGCACAGTGTGTGAGGGTGAGGTATGAGTTGTAGCAATGCACAGTGTGTGAGGGTGAGGTACGAGTTGTAGCAATGCACAGTGTGTGAGGGTGAGGTATGAGTTGTAGCAATGCACAGTGTGTGAGGGTGAGGTATGAGTTGTAGCAGAGCAGTGTGTGAGGGTGAGGTATGAGTTGTAGCAGTGCACAGTGTGAGGGTGAGGGATGAGTTGTAGCAATGCACAGTGTGTGAGGGTGAGGTAGGAGTTGTAGCAGTGCACAGTGTATGAGGGTGAGGTATGAGTTGTAGCAGAGCACAGTGTGTGAGGGTGAGGTATGAGTTGGAGCAGAGCACAGTGTGTGAAGGTGATGTATGAGTTGTAGCAGTGCACAGTGTGTGAGGGTGAGGTATGAGTTGGAGCAGAGCACTGTGTGAGGGTGAGGTATGTGTTGTAGCAATGCACAGTGTGTGAGGTACGAGTTGTACCAGTGCACAGTGTGTGAGGGTGAGGTAGGAGTTGTAGCAGTGCACAGTGTGTGAGGGTGAGGTAGGAGTTGTAGCAGTTCACAGTGTGTGAAGGTGAGGTATGAGTTGTAGCAATGCAGTGTGTGAGGGTGAGGTATGAATTGTAGCAGTGCACAGTGTGTGAGGGTGCGGTATGAGTTGTAGCAATGCGCAGTGTGTGAGGGTGAAGTATGAGTTGTAGCAATGCACAGTGGATGAGGGTGAGGTATGAGTTATACCAGTGCACAGTGTGTGAAGGTGAGGTATGAGTTGTAGCAATGCACAGTGTGTGAGGGTGAGGTATGAGTTGTAGCAGTGCACAGTGTGAGGGTGAGGTATGAGATGGAGCAATGCACAGTGTGTGAGGGTGAGGTAGGAGTTGTAGCAGTGCAGAGTGTGTGAGGGTGAGGTAGGAGTTGTAGCAGTGCACAGTGTGTGAGGGTGAGGTATGAGTTGTAGCAATGCACAGTGTGTGAGGGTGAGGTATGAGTTGTAGCAATGCACAGTGTGTGAGGGTGAGGTACGAGTTGTAGCAATGCACAGTGTGTGAGGGTGAGGTATGAGTTGTAGCAATGCACAGTGTGTGAGGGTGAGGAATGAGTTGTAGCAGAGCAGTGTGTGAGGGTGAGGTATGAGTTGTAGCAGTGCACAGTGTGAGGGTGAGGGATGAGTTGTAGCAATGCACAGTGTGTGAGGGTGAGGTAGGAGTTGTAGCAGTGCACAGTGTATGAGGGTGAGGTATGAGTTGTAGCAGAGCACAGTGTGTGAGGGTGAGGTATGAGTTGGAGCAGAGCACAGTGTGTGAAGGTGATGTATGAGTTGTAGCAGTGCACAGTGTGTGAGGGTGAGGTATGAGTTGGAGCAGAGCACTGTGTGAGGGTGAGGTATGTGTTGTAGCAATGCACAGTGTGTGAGGTATGAGTTGTAGCAGTGCACAGTGTGTGAGGGTGAGGTAGGAGTTGTAGCAGTGCACAGTGTGTGAGGGTGAGGTAGGAGTTGTAGCAGTTCACAGTGTGTGAAGGTGAGGTATGAGTTGTAGCAATGCAAAGTGTGTGAGGGTGAGGTATGAATTGTAGCAGTGCACAGTGTGTGAGGGTGCGGTATGAGTTGTAGCAATGCGCAGTGTGTGAGGGTGAAGTATGAGTTGTAGCAATGCACAGTGGATGAGGGTGAGGTATGAGTTATACCAGTGCACAGTGTGTGAAGGTGAGGTATGAGTTGTAGCAATGCACAGTGTGTGAGGGTGAGGTATGAGTTGTAGCAGTGCACAGTGTATGAGGGTGAGGTATGAGTTGTAGCAGAGCACAGTGTGTGAGGGTGAGGTATGAGTTGTAGCAATGCACAGTGTGTGAGGGTGAGGTACGAGTTGTAGCAATGCACAGTGTGTGAGGGTGAGGTATGAGTTGTAGCAATGCACAGTGTGTGAGGGTGAGGTATGAGTTGTAGCAGAGCAGTGTGTGAGGGTGAGGTATGAGTTGTAGCAGTGCACAGTGTGAGGGTGAGGGATGAGTTGTAGCAATGCACAGTGTGTGAGGGTGAGGTAGGAGTTGTAGCAGTGCACAGTGTATGAGGGTGAGGTATGAGTTGTAGCAGAGCACAGTGTGTGAGGGTGAGGTATGAGTTGGAGCAGAGCACAGTGTGTGAAGGTGATGTATGTGTTGTAGCAGTGCACAGTGTGTGAGGGTGAGGTATGAGTTGGAGCAGAGCACTGTGTGAGGGTGAGGTATGTGTTGTAGCAATGCACAGTGTGTGAGGTACGAGTTGTAGCAGTGCACAGTGTGTGAGGGTGAGGTAGGAGTTGTAGCAGTGCACAGTGTGTGAGGGTGAGGTAGGAGTTGTAGCAGTTCACAGTGTGTGAAGGTGAGGTATGAGTTGTAGCAATGCAGTGTGTGAGGGTGAGGTATGAATTGTAGCAGTGCACAGTGTGTGAGGGTGCGGTATGAGTTGTAGCAATGCGCAGTGTGTGAGGGTGAAGTATGAGTTGTAGCAATGCACAGTGGATGAGGGTGAGGTATGAGTTATACCAGTGCACAGTGTGTGAAGGTGAGGTATGAGTTGTAGCAATGCACAGTGTGTGAGGGTGAGGTATGAGTTGTAGCAGTGCACAGTGTGTGAGGGTGAGGTATGAGATGGAGCAATGCACAGTGTGTGAGGGTGAGGTAGGAGTTGTAGCAGTGCAGAGTGTGTGAGGGTGAGGTAGGAGTTGTAGCAGTGCACAGTGTGTGAGGGTGAGGTATGAGTTGTAGCAATGCACAGTGTGTGAGGGTGAGGTATGAGTTGTAGCAATGCACAGTGTGTGAGGGTGAGGTACGAGTTGTAGCAATGCACAGTGTGTGAGGGTGAGGTATGAGTTGTAGCAATGCACAGTGTGTGAGGGTGAGGAATGAGTTGTAGCAGAGCAGTGTGTGAGGGTGAGGTATGAGTTGTAGCAGTGCACAGTGTGAGGGTGAGGGATGAGTTGTAGCAATGCACAGTGTGTGAGGGTGAGGTAGGAGTTGTAGCAGTGCACAGTGTATGAGGGTGAGGTATGAGTTGTAGCAGAGCACAGTGTGTGAGGGTGAGGTATGAGTTGGAGCAGAGCACAGTGTGTGAAGGTGATGTATGAGTTGTAGCAGTGCACAGTGTGTGAGGGTGAAGTATGAGTTGTAGCAATGCACAGTGGATGAGGGTGAGGTATGAGTTATACCAGTGCACAGTGTGTGAAGGTGAGGTATGAGTTGTAGCAATGCACAGTGTGTGAGGGTGAGGTATGAGTTGTAGCAGTGCACAGTGTATGAGGGTGAGGTATGAGTTGTAGCAGAGCACAGTGTGTGAGGGTGAGGTATGAGTTGTAGCAATGCACAGTGTGTGAGGGTGAGGTACGAGTTGTAGCAATGCACAGTGTGTGAGGGTGAGGTATGAGTTGTAGCAATGCACAGTGTGTGAGGGTGAGGTATGAGTTGTAGCAGAGCAGTGTGTGAGGGTGAGGTATGAGTTGTAGCAGTGCACAGTGTGAGGGTGAGGGATGAGTTGTAGCAATGCACAGTGTGTGAGGGTGAGGTAGGAGTTGTAGCAGTGCACAGTGTATGAGGGTGAGGTATGAGTTGTAGCAGAGCACAGTGTGTGAGGGTGAGGTATGAGCTGGAGCAGAGCACAGTGTGTGAAGGTGATGTATGTGTTGTAGCAGTGCACAGTGTGTGAGGGTGAGGTATGAGTTGGAGCAGAGCACTGTGTGAGGGTGAGGTATGTGTTGTAGCAATGCACAGTGTGTGAGGTACGAGTTGTAGCAGTGCACAGTGTGTGAGGGTGAGGTAGGAGTTGTAGCAGTGCACAGTGTGTGAGGGTGAGGTAGGAGTTGTAGCAGTTCACAGTGTGTGAAGGTGAGGTATGAGTTGTAGCAATGCAGTGTGTGAGGGTGAGGTATGAATTGTAGCAGTGCACAGTGTGTGAGGGTGCGGTATGAGTTGTAGCAATGCGCAGTGTGTGAGGGTGAAGTATGAGTTGTAGCAATGCACAGTGGATGAGGGTGAGGTATGAGTTATACCAGTGCACAGTGTGTGAAGGTGAGGTATGAGTTGTAGCAATGCACAGTGTGTGAGGGTGAGGTATGAGTTGTAGCAGTGCACAGTGTGTGAGGGTGAGGTATGAGATGGAGCAATGCACAGTGTGTGAGGGTGAGGTAGGAGTTGTAGCAGTGCAGAGTGTGTGAGGGTGAGGTAGGAGTTGTAGCAGTGCACAGTGTGTGAGGGTGAGGTATGAGTTGTAGCAATGCACAGTGTGTGAGGGTGAGGTATGAGTTGTAGCAATGCACAGTGTGTGAGGGTGAGGTACGAGTTGTAGCAATGCACAGTGTGTGAGGGTGAGGTATGAGTTGTAGCAATGCACAGTGTGTGAGGGTGAGGAATGAGTTGTAGCAGAGCAGTGTGTGAGGGTGAGGTATGAGTTGTAGCAGTGCACAGTGTGAGGGTGAGGGATGAGTTGTAGCAATGCACAGTGTGTGAGGGTGAGGTAGGAGTTGTAGCAGTGCACAGTGTATGAGGGTGAGGTATGAGTTGTAGCAGAGCACAGTGTGTGAGGGTGAGGTATGAGTTGGAGCAGAGCACAGTGTGTGAAGGTGATGTATGAGTTGTAGCAGTGCACAGTGTGTGAGGGTGAGGTATGAGTTGGAGCAGAGCACTGTGTGAGGGTGAGGTATGTGTTGTAGCAATGCACAGTGTGTGAGGTATGAGTTGTAGCAGTGCACAGTGTGTGAGGGTGAGGTAGGAGTTGTAGCAGTGCACAGTGTGTGAGGGTGAGGTAGGAGTTGTAGCAGTTCACAGTGTGTGAAGGTGAGGTATGTGTTGTAGCAATGCAGTGTGTGAGGGTGAGGTATGAATTGTAGCAGTGCACAGTGTGTGAGGGTGCGGTATGAGTTGTAGCAATGCGCAGTGTGTGAGGGTGAAGTATGAGTTGTAGCAATGCACAGTGGATGAGGGTGAGGTATGAGTTATACCAGTGCACAGTGTGTGAAGGTGAGGTATGAGTTGTAGCAATGCACAGTGTGTGAGGGTGAGGTATGAGTTGTAGCAGTGCACAGTGTATGAGGGTGAGGTATGAGTTGTAGCAGAGCACAGTGTGTGAGGGTGAGGTATGAGTTGTAGCTGTGCACAGTGTGAGGGTGAGGGATGAGTTGTAGCAGAGCGCAGTGTGTGAGGGTGAGGTATGAGTTGTAGCAGTGCTCAGTGTGTGAGGGTGAGGTAGGAGTTGTAGCAGTGCACCGTGTGTGAGGGTGAGGTATGAGTTGTAGCAGTGCACAGTGTGGGAGGGTGAGGTATGAGATGTTGCAGTGCAGTGGGTGAGGGTGAGGTATGAGTGGTAGCAATGCAAAGTGTGTGAGGTATGAGTTGTAGCAGTTCACAGTGTATGAAGGTGAGGTATGAGTTGTAGCAATGCAGTGTGTGAGGGTGAGGTATGAATTGTAGCAGTGCACAGTGTGTGAGGGTGCGGTATGAGTTGTAGCAATGCGCAGTGTGTGAGGGTGAAGTATGAGTTGTAGCAATGCACAGTGTATGAGGGTGAGGTATGAGTTATACCAGTGCACAGTGTGTGAAGGTGAGGTATGAGTTGTAGCAATGCAGTGTGTGAGGGTGAAGTATGAGTTGTAGCAATGCACAGTGTATGAGGGTGAGGTATGAGTTATACCAGTGCACAGTGAGTGAGGGTGCGGAATGAGTTGTAGCAATGCAGTGTGTGAGGGTGAGGTATGAGTTGTAGCAATGCACAGTGTGTGAGGGTGAGGTATGAGTTGTAGCAGTGCACAGTGTATGAGGGTGAGGTATGAGTTGTAGCAGAGCACAGTGTGTGAGGGTGAGGTATGAGTTGTAGCTGTGCACAGTGTGAGGGTGAGGGATGAGTTGTAGCAGAGCGCAGTGTGTGAGGGTGAGGTATGAGTTGTAGCAGTGCTCAGTGTGTGAGGGTGAGGTAGGAGTTGTAGCAGTGCACCGTGTGTGAGGGTGAGGTATGAGTTGTAGCAGTGCACAGTGTGGGAGGGTGAGGTATGAGATGTAGCAGTGCAGTGGGTGAGGGTGAGGTATGAGTGGTACCAATGCAAAGTGTGTGAGGGTGAGGTATGAGTTGTAGCAGTGCACAGTGTGTCAGGGTGAGGTAGGAGTTGTAGCAGTGCAAAGTGTGTGAGGGTGAGGTAGCAGTTGTAGCAGTGCACAGTGTTTGAGGGTGAGGTATGAGTTGTAGCAATGCACAGTGTGTGAGGGTGAGGTAAGAATTGTAGAAGTGCACAGTGTGTGAGGGTGAGGTACGAGTTGTAGCAATGCACAGTGTGTGAGGGTGAGGTAGGAGTTGAGCAGTGCAGAGTGTGTGAGGGTGAGGTAGGAGTTGTAGCAGTGCACAGTGTGTGAAGGTGAGGGATGAGTTGTAGCAATGCACAGTGTGTGAGGGTGAGGTATGAGTTGTAGCAGTGCACAGTGTGTGAGGGTGAGGTATGAGATGTAGCAATGCACAGTGTGTGAGAGTGAAGTAGGAGTTGTAGCAGTGCAGAGTGTGTGAGGGTGAGGTAGGAGTTGTAGCAGTGCACAGTGTGTGAGGGTGAGGTATGAGTTGTAGCAATGCACAGTGTGTGAGGGTGAGGTATGAGTTGTAGCAATGCACAGTGTGTGAGGGTGAGGTACGAGTTGTAGCAATGCACAGTGTGTGAGGGTGAGGTATGAGTTGTAGCAATGCACAGTGTGTGAGGGTGAGGTATGAGTTGTAGCAGAGCAGTGTGTGAGGGTGAGGTATGAGTTGTAGCAGTGCACAGTGTGAGGGTGAGGGATGAGTTGTAGCAATGCACAGTGTGTGAGGGTGAGGTAGGAGTTGTAGCAGTGCACAGTGTATGAGGGTGAGGTATGAGTTGTAGCAGAGCACAGTGTGTGAGGGTGAGGTATGAGTTGGAGCAGAGCACAGTGTGTGAAGGTGATGTATGAGTTGTAGCAGTGCACAGTGTGTGAGGGTGAGGTATGAGTTGGAGCAGAGCACTGTGTGAGGGTGAGGTATGTGTTGTAGCAATGCACAGTGTGTGAGGTACGAGTTGTAGCAGTGCACAGTGTGTGAGGGTGAGGTAGGAGTTGTAGCAGTGCACAGTGTGTGAGGGTGAGGTAGGAGTTGTAGCAGTTCACAGTGTGTGAAGGTGAGGTATGAGTTGTAGCAATGCAGTGTGTGAGGGTGAGGTATGAATTGTAGCAGTGCACAGTGTGTGAGGGTGCGGTATGAGTTGTAGCAATGCGCAGTGTGTGAGGGTGAAGTATGAGTTGTAGCAATGCACAGTGGATGAGGGTGAGGTATGAGTTATACCAGTGCACAGTGTGTGAAGGTGAGGTATGAGTTGTAGCAATGCACAGTGTGTGAGGGTGAGGTATGAGTTGTAGCAGTGCACAGTGTGTGAGGGTGAGGTATGAGATGGAGCAATGCACAGTGTGTGAGGGTGAGGTAGGAGTTGTAGCAGTGCAGAGTGTGTGAGGGTGAGGTAGGAGTTGTAGCAGTGCACAGTGTGTGAGGGTGAGGTATGAGTTGTAGCAATGCACAGTGTGTGAGGGTGAGGTATGAGTTGTAGCAATGCACAGTGTGTGAGGGTGAGGTACGAGTTGTAGCAATGCACAGTGTGTGAGGGTGAGGTATGAGTTGTAGCAATGCACAGTGTGTGAGGGTGAGGAATGAGTTGTAGCAGAGCAGTGTGTGAGGGTGAGGTATGAGTTGTAGCAGTGCACAGTGTGAGGGTGAGGGATGAGTTGTAGCAATGCACAGTGTGTGAGGGTGAGGTAGGAGTTGTAGCAGTGCACAGTGTATGAGGGTGAGGTATGAGTTGTAGCAGAGCACAGTGTGTGAGGGTGAGGTATGAGTTGGAGCAGAGCACAGTGTGTGAAGGTGATGTATGAGTTGTAGCAGTGCACAGTGTGTGAGGGTGAGGTATGAGTTGGAGCAGAGCACTGTGTGAGGGTGAGGTATGTGTTGTAGCAATGCACAGTGTGTGAGGTATGAGTTGTAGCAGTGCACAGTGTGTGAGGGTGAGGTAGGAGTTGTAGCAGTGCACAGTGTGTGAGGGTGAGGTAGGAGTTGTAGCAGTTCACAGTGTGTGAAGGTGAGGTATGAGTTGTAGCAATGCAAAGTGTGTGAGGGTGAGGTATGAATTGTAGCAGTGCACAGTGTGTGAGGGTGCGGTATGAGTTGTAGCAATGCGCAGTGTGTGAGGGTGAAGTATGAGTTGTAGCAATGCACAGTGGATGAGGGTGAGGTATGAGTTATACCAGTGCACAGTGTGTGAAGGTGAGGTATGAGTTGTAGCAATGCACAGTGTGTGAGGGTGAGGTATGAGTTGTAGCAGTGCACAGTGTATGAGGGTGAGGTATGAGTTGTAGCAGAGCACAGTGTGTGAGGGTGAGGTATGAGTTGTAGCTGTGCACAGTGTGAGGGTGAGGGATGAGTTGTAGCAGAGCGCAGTGTGTGAGGGTGAGGTATGAGTTGTAGCAGTGCTCAGTGTGTGAGGGTGAGGTAGGAGTTGTAGCAGTGCACCGTGTGTGAGGGTGAGGTATGAGTTGTAGCAGTGCACAGTGTGGGAGGGTGAGGTATGAGATGTTGCAGTGCAGTGGGTGAGGGTGAGGTATGAGTGGTAGCAATGCAAAGTGTGTGAGGTATGAGTTGTAGCAGTGCACAGTGTGTGAGGGTGAGGTAGGAGTTGTAGCAGTGCAAAGTGTGTGAGGGTGAGGTAGCAGTTGTAGCAGTGCACAGTGTTTGAGGTTGAGGTATGAGTTGTAGCAATGCACAGTGTGTGAGGGTGAGGTAAGAATTGTAGAAGTGCACAGTGTGTGAGGGTGAGGTACGAGTTGTAGCAATGCACAGTGTGTGAGGGTGAGGTATGAGTTGTAGCAATGCACAGTGTGTGAGGGTGAGGTAGGAGTTGTAGCAGTGCAAAGTGTGTGAGGGTGAGGTAGCAGTTGTAGCAGTGCACAGTGTTTGAGGGTGAGGTATGAGTTGTAGCAATGCAGAGTGTGTGACGGTGAGGTAGGAGTTGTAGCAGAGCGCAGTGTGTGAGGGTGAGGTATGAGTTGTAGCAATGCACAGTGTGTGAGGGTGAGGTAGGAGTTGTAGCAGTGCACAGTGTTTGAGGGTGAGGTATGAGATGTAGCAATGCAGTGTGTGACGGTGAGTCATGAGTTGTAGCAGTGCACAGTATGTGAGGGTGAGGTATGAGATGTAGCAATGCAAAGTGTGTGAGGGTGAGGTATGAGTTGTAGCAGTGCACAGTGTGTGAGGGTGAGGTATGAGTTGTAGCAATGCACAGTGTGTGAGGGTGAGGTATGAGTTGTAGCAATGCACAGTGTGTGAGGGTGAGGTATGAGTTGTAGCAGTGCACAGTGTGTGAGGGTGAGGTATGAGTTGTAGCAGAGCAGTGTGTGAGGGTGAGGTATGAGTTGTAGCAGTGCACAGTGTGTGAGGGTGAGGTATGAGTTGTAGCAATGCACAGTGTGTGAGGGTGAGGTATGAGTTGTAGCAATGCACAGTGTGTGAGGGTGAGGTACGAGTTGTAGCAATGCACAGTGTGTGAGGCTGAGGTATGAGTTGTAGCAATGCACAGTGTGTGAGGGTGAGGTAGGAGTTGTAGCAGTGCACAGTGTGTGAGGGTGAGGTAGGAGTTGTAGCAGTGCACAGTGTGTGAAGGTGAGGTATGAGTTGTAGTAATGCAGTGTGTGAGGGTGAGGTATGAATTGTAGCAGTGCACAGTGTGTGAGGGTGAGGTATGAGTTGTAGCAGTGCACAGTGTGGGAGGGTGAGGTATGAGATGTAGCAGTGCACAGTGTGTGAGGGTGAGGTATGAGATGTAGCAGTGCAGTATGTGAGGATGAGGTATGAGTGGTAGCAATGCAAATTGTGTGAGGGTGAGGTATGAGTTGTAGCAGTGCAGTGTGTGAGGGTGAGGTATGAGATGTAGCAATGCAAAGTGTGTGAGGGTGAGGTATGAGTTGTAGCAGTGCACAGTGTGTGAGGGTGAGGTACGAGTTGTAGCAATGCACAGTGTGTGAGGCTGAGGTATGAGTTGTAGCAATGCACAGTGTGTGAGGGTGAGGTAGGAGTTGTAGCAGTGCACAGTGTGTGAGGGTGAGGTAGGAGTTGTAGCAGTGCACAGTGTGTGAAGGTGAGGTATGAGTTGTAGTAATGCAGTGTGTGAGGGTGAGGTATGAATTGTAGCAGTGCACAGTGTGTGAGGGTGAGGTATGAGTTGTAGCAGTGCACAGTGTGGGAGGGTGAGGTATGAGATGTAGCAGTGCACAGTGTGTGAGGGTGAGGTATGAGATGTAGCAGTGCAGTATGTGAGGATGAGGTATGAGTGGTAGCAATGCAAATTGTGTGAGGGTGAGGTATGAGTTGTAGCAGTGCAGTGTGTGAGGGTGAGGTATGAGATGTAGCAATGCAAAGTGTGTGAGGGTGAGGTATGAGTTGTAGCAGTGCACAGTGTGTGAGGGTGAGGTATGAGTTGTAGCAGTGCAGTGTGTGAGGGTGAGGTATGAGTTGTAGCAATGCACAGTGTGTGAGGGTGAGGTAAGAGTTGTAGCAGTGCAGTGTGTGAGGATGAGGTATGAGTGGTAGCAATGCAAATTGTGTGAGGGTGAGGTATGAGATGTAGCAGTGCAGTGTGTGAGGGTGAGGTATGAGTTGTAGCAGTGCACAGTGTGTGAGGGTGAGGTAAGAGTTGTAGCAGTGCAGTGTGTGAGGGTGAGGTATGAGTTGTAGCAATGCACAGTGTGTGAGGGTGAGGTAAGAATTGTAGAAGTGCACAGTTTGTGAGGGTGAGTTACGAGTTGTAGCAATGCACAGTGTGTGAGGGTGAGGTATGAGTTGTAGCAATGCACAGTGTGTGAGGGTGAGGTATGAGTTGTATCAGTGCAGAGTGTGTGAGGGTGAGGTAGGAGTTGTAGCAGTGCACAGTGTGTGAAGGTGAGGGATGAGTTGTAGCAATGCACAGTGTGTGAGGGTGAGGTAGCAGTTGTAGCAGTGCAGAGTGTGTGAGGGTGAGGTAAGAGTTGTAGCACTGCACAGTGTGTGAGGGTGAGGTATGAGTTGTAGCAATGCACAGTGTGTGAGGGTGAGGTATGAGTTGTAGCAATGCACAGTGTGTGAGGGTGAGGTACGAGTTGTAGCAATGCGCAGTGTGTGAGGGTGAGGTATGAGTTGTAGCAATGCACAGTGTGTGAGGGTGAGGTATGAGTTGTAGCAGAGCAGTGTGTGAGGGTGAGGTATGAGTTGTAGCAGTGCACAGTGTGAGGGTGAGGGATGAGTTGTAGCAATGCACAGTGTGTGAGGGTGAGGTAGGAGTTGTAGCAGTGCACAGTGTATGAGGGTGAGGTATGAGTTGTAGCAGAGCACAGTGTGTGAGGGTGAGGTATGAGTTGGAGCAGAGCACAGTGTGTGATGGTGATGTATGAGTTGTAGCAGTGCAGTGTGTGAGGGTGAGGTATGAGTTGGAGCAGAGCACTGTGTGAGGGTGAGGTATGTGTTGTAGCAATGCACAGTGTGTGAGGTATGAGTTGTAGCAGTGCACAGTGTGTGAGGGTGAGGTAGGAGTTGTAGCAGTGCACAGTGTGTGAGGGTGAGGTAGGAGTTGTAGCAGTTCACAGTGTGTGAAGGTGAGGTATGAGTTGTAGCAATGCAGTGTGTGAGGGTGAGGTATGAATTGTAGCAGTGCACAGTGTGTGAGGGTGCGGTATGAGTTGTAGCAATGCGCAGTGTGTGAGGGTGAAGTATGAGTTGTAGCAATGCACAGTGGATGAGGGTGAGGGATGAGTTATACCAGTGCACAGTGTGTGAAGGTGAGGTATGAGTTGTAGCAATGCACAGTGTGTGAGGGTGAGGTATGAGTTGTAGCAGTGCACAGTGTGTGAGGGTGAGGTATGAGATGGAGCAATGCACAGTGTGTGAGGGTGAGGTAGGAGTTGTAGCAGTGCAGAGTGTGTGAGGGTGAGGTAGGAGTTGTAGCAGTGCACAGTGCGTGAGGGTGAAGTATGAGTTGTAGCAATGCACAGTGTGTGAGGGTGAGGTATGAGTTGTAGCAATGCACAGTGTGTGAGGGTGAGGTACGAGTTGTAGCAATGCACAGTGTGTGAGGGTGAGGTATGAGTTGTAGCAATGCACAGTGTGTGAGGGTGAGGTATGAGTTGTAGCAGAGCAGTGTGTGAGGGTGAGGTATGAGTTGTAGCAGTGCACAGTGTGAGGGTGAGGGATGAGTTGTAGCAATGCACAGTGTGTGAGGGTGAGGTAGGAGTTGTAGCAGTGCACAGTGTATGAGGGTGAGGTATGAGTTGTAGCAGAGCACAGTGTTTGAGGGTGAGGTATGAGTTGGAGCAGAGCACAGTGTGTGAAGGTGATGTATGAGTTGTAGCAGTGCACAGTGTGTGAGGGTGAGGTATGAGTTGGAGCAGAGCACTGTGTGAGGGTGAGGTATGTGTTGTAGCAATGCACAGTGTGTGAGGTATGAGTTGTAGCAGTGCACAGTGTGTGAGGGTGAGGTAGGAGTTGTAGCAGTGCACAGTGTGTGAGGGTGAGGTAGGAGTTGTAGCAGTTCACAGTGTGTGAAGGTGAGGTATGAGTTGTAGCAATGCAGTGTGTGAGGGTGAGGTATGAATTGTAGCAGTGCACAGTGTGTGAGGGTGCGTATGAGTTGTAGCAATGCGCAGTGTGTGAGGGTGAAGTATGAGTTGTAGCAATGCACAGTGGATGAGGGTGAGGTATGAGTTATACCAGTGCACAGTGTGTGAAGGTGAGGTATGAGTTGTAGCAATGCACAGTGTGTGAGGGTGAGGTATGAGTTGTAGCAGTGCACAGTGTATGAGGGTGAGGTATGAGTTGTAGCAGAGCACAGTGTGTGAGGGTGAGGTATGAGTTGTAGCTGTGCACAGTGTGAGGGTGAGGGATGAGTTGTAGCAGAGCGCAGTGTGTGAGGGTGAGGTATGAGTTGTAGCAGTGCTCAGTGTGTGAGGGTGAGGTAGGAGTTGTAGCAGTGCACCGTGTGTGAGGGTGAGGTATGAGTTGTAGCAGAGCACAGTGTGTGAGGGTGAGGTATGTGTTGTAGTAGTGCACAGTGTGTGAGGGTGAGGTATGAGTTGTAGCAGTGCACAGTGTATGAGGGTGAGGTAGGAGTTGTACCAGTGCGCAGTGTATGAGGGTGAGGTATGGGTTGTAGCAATGCACAGTGTGTGAGGGTGAGGTATGAGTTGTAGCAGAGCACAGTGTGTGAGGGTGAGGTATGAGTTGTAGCAGAGCACAGTCTGTGAGGGTGAGGTAGGAGTTGTAGCAGTGCAGAGTGTGTGAGGGTGAGGTAGGAGTTGTGGCAGTGCAGAGTGTGTGAGGGTGAGGTAGGAGTTGTAGCAATGCACAGTGTGTGAGGGTGAGGTATGAGTTGTAGCAATGCACAGTGTGTGAAGGTGAGGTATGAGTTGTAGCAATGCACAGTGTGTGAGGGTGAGGTATGAGTTGTAGCAATGCTCAGTGTGTGAGGGTCAGGTAGGAGTTGTAGCAGTGCACCGTGTGTGAGGGTGAGGTATGAGTTGTAGCAGTGCAGAGTGTGTGAGGGTGAGGTATGAGATGTAGCAGTGCAGTATGTGAGGATGAGGTATGAGTGGTAGCAATGCAAATTGTGTGAGGGTGAGGTATGAGTTGTAGCAGTGCAGTGTGTGAGGATGAGGTATGAGTGGTAGCAATGCAAATTGTGTGAGGGTGAGGTATGAGATGTAGCAGTGCAGTGTGTGAGGGTGAGGTATGAGTTGTAGCAGTGCACAGTGTGTGAGGGTGAGGTAAGAGTTGTAGCAGTGCAGTGTGTGAGGGTGAGGTATGAGTTGTAGCAATGCACAGTGTGTGAGGGTGAGGTAAGAATTGTAGAAGTGCACAGTGTGTGAGGGTGAGGTACGAGTTGTAGCAATGCACAGTGTGTGAGGGTGAGGTATGAGTTGTATCAGTGCAGAGTGTGTGAGGGTGAGGTAGGAGTTGTAGCAGTGCACAGTGTGTGAAGGTGAGGGATGAGTTGTAGCAATGCACAGTGTGTGAGGGTGAGGTAGCAGTTGTAGCAGTGCACAGTGTGTGAGGGTGAGGTACGAGTTGTAGCAATGAACAGTGTGTAAGGGTGAGGTATGAGTTGTAGCAGTGCACAGTGTGTGAGGGTGAGGTATGAGTTGTAGCAGAGCACAGTGTGTGAGGGTGAGGTAGGAGTTGAAGCAGTGCACAGTGTGTGAGGGTGAGGTATGAGATGTAGCAATGCAGTGTGTGAGGGTGAGTTATGAGTTGTAGCAGTGCACAGTGTGTGAGGGTGAGGTATGAGATGTAGCAATGCAAAGTGTGTGAGGGTGAGGTATGAGTTGTAGCAGTGTACAGTGTGTGAGGGTGATGCATGAGTTGTAGCAGTGCACAGTGTGTGAGGGTGAGGTATCAGTTGTAGCAATGCACAGTGTGTGAGGGTGAGGTATGCGTTGTAGCAATGCACAGTGTGTGAGGGTGAGGTAGGAGTTGTAGCAGTACACAGTGTGTGAGGGTGAGGTAGGAGTTGTAGCAGTGCACAGTGTATAAGGTGAGGTATGAGTTGTAGCAATGCAGTGTGTGAGGGTGAGGTATGAATTGTAGCAGTGCACAGTGTGTGAGGGTGCGGTATGAGTTGTAGCAATGCGCAGTGTGTGAGGTTTCGGTATGAGTTGTAGCAATGCGCAGTGTGTGAGGTTGAGGTATGAGTTGTAGCAATGCACAGTGTGTGAGGGTGAGGTAGGAGTTGTAGCAGTGCACAGTGTGTGAGGGTGAGGTAGGAGTTGTAGCAGTGCACAGTGTGTGAAGGTGAGGTATGAGTTGTAGCAATGCAGTGTGTGAGGGTGAGGTATGAATTGTAGCAGAGCACAGTGTGTGAGGGTGAGGTATGAGTTGTAGCAGTGCACAGTGTGTGAGGGTGAGGTATGAGTTGTAGCAGAGCACAGTGTGTGAGGGTGAGGTATGAATTGTAACAGTGCACAGTGTGTGAGGGTGCGGTATGAGTTGTAGCAATGCACAGTGTGTGAGGGTGAGGTATGAGTTGTAGCAGTGCACAGTGTATGTGGGTGAGGTATGAGTTGTAGCAGAGCACAGTGTGTGAGGGTGAGGTATGTGTTGTAGTAGTGCACAGTGTGTGAGGGTGAGGTATGAGTTGTAGCAGTGCACAGTGTATGAGGGTGAGGTAGGAGTTGTACCAGTGCGCAGTGTATGAGGGTGAGGTATGGGTTGTAGCAATGCACAGTGTGTGAGGGTGAGGTATGAGTTGTAGCAGAGCACAGTGTGTGAGGGTGAGGTATGAGTTGTAGCAGAGCACAGTCTGTGAGGGTGAGGTAGGAGTTGTAGCAGTGCAGAGTGTGTGAGGGTGAGGTAGGAGTTGTGGCAGTGCAGAGTGTGTGAGGGTGAGGTAGGAGTTGTAGCAATGCACAGTGTGTGAGGGTGAGGTATGAGTTGTAGCAATGCACAGTGTGTGAGGGTGAGGTACGAGTTGTAGCAATGCACAGTGTGTGAGGGTGAGGTATGAGTTGTAGCAATGCACAGTGAGTGAGGGTGAGGTATGAGTTGTAGCAGAGCAGTGTGTGAGGGTGAGGTATGAGTTGTAGCAGTGCACAGTGTGAGAGTGAGGGATGAGTTGTAGCAATGCACAGTGTGTGAGGGTGAGGTAGGAGTTGTAGCAGTGCACAGTGTATGAGGGTGAGGTATGAGTTGTAGCAGAGCACAGTGTGTGAGGGTGAGGTATGAGTTGGAGCAGAGCACAGTGTGTGAAGGTGATGTATGAGTTGTAGCAGTGCACAGTGTGTGAGGGTGAGGTATGAGTTGGAGCAGAGCACTGTGTGAGGGTGAGGTATGTGTTGTAGCAATGCACAGTGTGTGAGGTATGAGTTGTAGCAGTGCACAGTGTGTGAGGGTGAGGTAGGAGTTGTAGCAGTGCACAGTGTGTGAGGGTGAGGTAGGAGTTGTAGCAGTTCACAGTGTATGAAGGTGAGGTATGAGTTGTAGCAATGCAGTGTGTGAGGGTGAGGTATGAATTGTAGCAGTGCACAGTGTGTGAGGGTGCGGTATGAGTTGTAGCAATGCGCAGTGTGTGAGGGTGAAGTATGAGTTGTAGCAATGCACAGTGTATGAGGGTGAGGTATGAGTTATACCAGTGCACAGTGTGTGAAGGTGAGGTATGAGTTGTAGCAATGCAGTGTGTGAGGGTGAAGTATGAGTTGTAGCAATGCACAGTGTATGAGGGTGAGGTATGAGTTATACCAGTGCACAGTGAGTGAGGGTGCGGAATGAGTTGTAGCAATGCAGTGTGTGAGGGTGAGGTATGAGTTGTAGCAATGCACAGTGTGTGAGGGTGAGGTATGAGTTGTAGCAGTGCACAGTGTATGAGGGTGAGGTATGAGTTGTAGCAGAGCACAGTGTGTGAGGGTGAGGTATGAGTTGTAGCTGTGCACAGTGTGAGGGTGAGGGATGAGTTGTAGCAGAGCGCAGTGTGTGAGGGTGAGGTATGAGTTGTAGCAGTGCTCAGTGTGTGAGGGTGAGGTAGGAGTTGTAGCAGTGCACCGTGTGTGAGGGTGAGGTATGAGTTGTAGCAGTGCACAGTGTGGGAGGGTGAGGTATGAGATGTAGCAGTGCAGTGGGTGAGGGTGAGGTATGAGTGGTAGCAATGCAAAGTGTGTGAGGGTGAGGTATGAGTTGTAGCAGTGCACAGTGTGTCAGGGTGAGGTAGGAGTTGTAGCAGTGCAAAGTGTGTGAGGGTGAGGTAGCAGTTGTAGCAGTGCACAGTGTTTGAGGGTGAGGTATGAGTTGTAGCAATGCACAGTGTGTGAGGGTGAGGTAAGAATTGTAGAAGTGCACAGTGTGTGAGGGTGAGGTACGAGTTGTAGCAATGCACAGTGTGTGAGGGTGAGGTAGGAGTTGAGCAGTGCAGAGTGTGTGAGGGTGAGGTAGGAGTTGTAGCAGTGCACAGTGTGTGAAGGTGAGGGATGAGTTGTAGCAATGCACAGTGTGTGAGGGTGAGGTATGAGTTGTAGCAGTGCACAGTGTGTGAGGGTGAGGTATGAGATGTAGCAATGCACAGTGTGTGAGAGTGAAGTAGGAGTTGTAGCAGTGCAGAGTGTGTGAGGGTGAGGTAGGAGTTGTAGCAGTGCACAGTGTGTGAGGGTGAGGTATGAGTTGTAGCAATGCACAGTGTGTGAGGGTGAGGTATGAGTTGTAGCAATGCACAGTGTGTGAGGGTGAGGTACGAGTTGTAGCAATGCACAGTGTGTGAGGGTGAGGTATGAGTTGTAGCAATGCACAGTGTGTGAGGGTGAGGTATGAGTTGTAGCAGAGCAGTGTGTGAGGGTGAGGTATGAGTTGTAGCAGTGCACAGTGTGAGGGTGAGGGATGAGTTGTAGCAATGCACAGTGTGTGAGGGTGAGGTAGGAGTTGTAGCAGTGCACAGTGTATGAGGGTGAGGTATGAGTTGTAGCAGAGCACAGTGTGTGAGGGTGAGGTATGAGTTGGAGCAGAGCACAGTGTGTGAAGGTGATGTATGTGTTGTAGCAGTGCACAGTGTGTGAGGGTGAGGTATGAGTTGGAGCAGAGCACTGTGTGAGGGTGAGGTATGTGTTGTAGCAATGCACAGTGTGTGAGGTACGAGTTGTAGCAGTGCACAGTGTGTGAGGGTGAGGTAGGAGTTGTAGCAGTGCACAGTGTGTGAGGGTGAGGTTGGAGTTGTAGCAGTTCACAGTGTGTGAAGGTGAGGTATGAGTTGTAGCAATGCAGTGTGTGAGGGTGAGGTATGAATTGTAGCAGTGCACAGTGTGTGAGGGTGCGGTATGAGTTGTAGCAATGCGCAGTGTGTGAGGGTGAAGTATGAGTTGTAGCAATGCACAGTGGATGAGGGTGAGGTATGAGTTATACCAGTGCACAGTGTGTGAAGGTGAGGTATGAGTTGTAGCAATGCACAGTGTGTGAGGGTGAGGTATGAGTTGTAGCAGTGCACAGTGTGTGAGGGTGAGGTATGAGATGGAGCAATGCACAGTGTGTGAGGGTGAGGTAGGAGTTGTAGCAGTGCAGAGTGTGTGAGGGTGAGGTAGGAGTTGTAGCAGTGCACAGTGTGTGAGGGTGAGGTATGAGTTGTAGCAATGCACAGTGTGTGAGGGTGAGGTATGAGTTGTAGCAATGCACAGTGTGTGAGGGTGAGGTACGAGTTGTAGCAATGCACAGTGTGTGAGGGTGAGGTATGAGTTGTAGCAATGCACAGTGTGTGAGGGTGAGGAATGAGTTGTAGCAGAGCAGTGTGTGAGGGTGAGGTATGAGTTGTAGCAGTGCACAGTGTGAGGGTGAGGGATGAGTTGTAGCAATGCACAGTGTGTGAGGGTGAGGTAGGAGTTGTAGCAGTGCACAGTGTATGAGGGTGAGGTATGAGTTGTAGCAGAGCACAGTGTGTGAGGGTGAGGTATGAGTTGGAGCAGAGCACAGTGTGTGAAGGTGATGTATGAGTTGTAGCAGTGCACAGTGTGTGAGGGTGAGGTATGAGTTGGAGCAGAGCACTGTGTGAGGGTGAGGTATGTGTTGTAGCAATGCACAGTGTGTGAGGTATGAGTTGTAGCAGTGCACAGTGTGTGAGGGTGAGGTAGGAGTTGTAGCAGTGCACAGTGTGTGAGGGTGAGGTAGGAGTTGTAGCAGTTCACAGTGTGTGAAGGTGAGGTATGTGTTGTAGCAATGCAGTGTGTGAGGGTGAGGTATGAATTGTAGCAGTGCACAGTGTGTGAGGGTGCGGTATGAGTTGTAGCAATGCGCAGTGTGTGAGGGTGAAGTATGAGTTGTAGCAATGCACAGTGGATGAGGGTGAGGTATGAGTTATACCAGTGCACAGTGTGTGAAGGTGAGGTATGAGTTGTAGCAATGCACAGTGTGTGAGGGTGAGGTATGAGTTGTAGCAGTGCACAGTGTATGAGGGTGAGGTATGAGTTGTAGCAGAGCACAGTGTGTGAGGGTGAGGTATGAGTTGTAGCTGTGCACAGTGTGAGGGTGAGGGATGAGTTGTAGCAGAGCGCAGTGTGTGAGGGTGAGGTATGAGTTGTAGCAGTGCTCAGTGTGTGAGGGTGAGGTAGGAGTTGTAGCAGTGCACCGTGTGTGAGGGTGAGGTATGAGTTGTAGCAGTGCACAGTGTGGGAGGGTGAGGTATGAGATGTTGCAGTGCAGTGGGTGAGGGTGAGGTATGAGTGGTAGCAATGCAAAGTGTGTGAGGTATGAGTTGTAGCAGTTCACAGTGTATGAAGGTGAGGTATGAGTTGTAGCAATGCAGTGTGTGAGGGTGAGGTATGAATTGTAGCAGTGCACAGTGTGTGAGGGTGCGGTATGAGTTGTAGCAATGCGCAGTGTGTGAGGGTGAAGTATGAGTTGTAGCAATGCACAGTGTATGAGGGTGAGGTATGAGTTATACCAGTGCACAGTGTGTGAAGGTGAGGTATGAGTTGTAGCAATGCAGTGTGTGAGGGTGAAGTATGAGTTGTAGCAATGCACAGTGTATGAGGGTGAGGTATGAGTTATACCAGTGCACAGTGAGTGAGGGTGCGGAATGAGTTGTAGCAATGCAGTGTGTGAGGGTGAGGTATGAGTTGTAGCAATGCACAGTGTGTGAGGGTGAGGTATGAGTTGTAGCAGTGCACAGTGTATGAGGGTGAGGTATGAGTTGTAGCAGAGCACAGTGTGTGAGGGTGAGGTATGAGTTGTAGCTGTGCACAGTGTGAGGGTGAGGGATGAGTTGTAGCAGAGCGCAGTGTGTGAGGGTGAGGTATGAGTTGTAGCAGTGCTCAGTGTGTGAGGGTGAGGTAGGAGTTGTAGCAGTGCACCGTGTGTGAGGGTGAGGTATGAGTTGTAGCAGTGCACAGTGTGGGAGGGTGAGGTATGAGATGTAGCAGTGCAGTGGGTGAGGGTGAGGTATGAGTGGTAGCAATGCAAAGTGTGTGAGGGTGAGGTATGAGTTGTAGCAGTGCACAGTGTGTCAGGGTGAGGTAGGAGTTGTAGCAGTGCAAAGTGTGTGAGGGTGAGGTAGCAGTTGTAGCAGTGCACAGTGTTTGAGGGTGAGGTATGAGTTGTAGCAATGCACAGTGTGTGAGGGTGAGGTAAGAATTGTAGAAGTGCACAGTGTGTGAGGGTGAGGTACGAGTTGTAGCAATGCACAGTGTGTGAGGGTGAGGTAGGAGTTGAGCAGTGCAGAGTGTGTGAGGGTGAGGTAGGAGTTGTAGCAGTGCACAGTGTGTGAAGGTGAGGGATGAGTTGTAGCAATGCACAGTGTGTGAGGGTGAGGTATGAGTTGTAGCAGTGCACAGTGTGTGAGGGTGAGGTATGAGATGTAGCAATGCACAGTGTGTGAGAGTGAAGTAGGAGTTGTAGCAGTGCAGAGTGTGTGAGGGTGAGGTAGGAGTTGTAGCAGTGCACAGTGTGTGAGGGTGAGGTATGAGTTGTAGCAATGCACAGTGTGTGAGGGTGAGGTATGAGTTGTAGCAATGCACAGTGTGTGAGGGTGAGGTACGAGTTGTAGCAATGCACAGTGTGTGAGGGTGAGGTATGAGTTGTAGCAATGCACAGTGTGTGAGGGTGAGGTATGAGTTGTAGCAGAGCAGTGTGTGAGGGTGAGGTATGAGTTGTAGCAGTGCACAGTGTGAGGGTGAGGGATGAGTTGTAGCAATGCACAGTGTGTGAGGGTGAGGTAGGAGTTGTAGCAGTGCACAGTGTATGAGGGTGAGGTATGAGTTGTAGCAGAGCACAGTGTGTGAGGGTGAGGTATGAGTTGGAGCAGAGCACAGTGTGTGAAGGTGATGTATGAGTTGTAGCAGTGCACAGTGTGTGAGGGTGAGGTATGAGTTGGAGCAGAGCACTGTGTGAGGGTGAGGTATGTGTTGTAGCAATGCACAGTGTGTGAGGTACGAGTTGTAGCAGTGCACAGTGTGTGAGGGTGAGGTAGGAGTTGTAGCAGTGCACAGTGTGTGAGGGTGAGGTAGGAGTTGTAGCAGTTCACAGTGTGTGAAGGTGAGGTATGAGTTGTAGCAATGCAGTGTGTGAGGGTGAGGTATGAATTGTAGCAGTGCACAGTGTGTGAGGGTGCGGTATGAGTTGTAGCAATGCGCAGTGTGTGAGGGTGAAGTATGAGTTGTAGCAATGCACAGTGGATGAGGGTGAGGTATGAGTTATACCAGTGCACAGTGTGTGAAGGTGAGGTATGAGTTGTAGCAATGCACAGTGTGTGAGGGTGAGGTATGAGTTGTAGCAGTGCACAGTGTGAGGGTGAGGTATGAGATGGAGCAATGCACAGTGTGTGAGGGTGAGGTAGGAGTTGTAGCAGTGCAGAGTGTGTGAGGGTGAGGTAGGAGTTGTAGCAGTGCACAGTGTGTGAGGGTGAGGTATGAGTTGTAGCAATGCACAGTGTGTGAGGGTGAGGTATGAGTTGTAGCAATGCACAGTGTGTGAGGGTGAGGTACGAGTTGTAGCAATGCACAGTGTGTGAGGGTGAGGTATGAGTTGTAGCAATGCACAGTGTGTGAGGGTGAGGAATGAGTTGTAGCAGAGCAGTGTGTGAGGGTGAGGTATGAGTTGTAGCAGTGCACAGTGTGAGGGTGAGGGATGAGTTGTAGCAATGCACAGTGTGTGAGGGTGAGGTAGGAGTTGTAGCAGTGCACAGTGTATGAGGGTGAGGTATGAGTTGTAGCAGAGCACAGTGTGTGAGGGTGAGGTATGAGTTGGAGCAGAGCACAGTGTGTGAAGGTGATGTATGAGTTGTAGCAGTGCACAGTGTGTGAGGGTGAGGTATGAGTTGGAGCTGAGCACTGTGTGAGGGTGAGGTATGTGTTGTAGCAATGCACAGTGTGTGAGGTATGAGTTGTAGCAGTGCACAGTGTGTGAGGGTGAGGTAGGAGTTGTAGCAGTGCACAGTGTGTGAGGGTGAGGTAGGAGTTGTAGCAGTTCACAGTGTGTGAAGGTGAGGTATGAGTTGTAGCAATGCAAAGTGTGTGAGGGTGAGGTATGAATTGTAGCAGTGCACAGTGTGTGAGGGTGCGGTATGAGTTGTAGCAATGCGCAGTGTGTGAGGGTGAAGTATGAGTTGTAGCAATGCACAGTGGATGAGGGTGAGGTATGAGTTATACCAGTGCACAGTGTGTGAAGGTGAGGTATGAGTTGTAGCAATGCACAGTGTGTGAGGGTGAGGTATGAGTTGTAGCAGTGCACAGTGTATGAGGGTGAGGTATGAGTTGTAGCAGAGCACAGTGTGTGAGGGTGAGGTATGAGTTGTAGCAATGCACAGTGTGTGAGGGTGAGGTACGAGTTGTAGCAATGCACAGTGTGTGAGGGTGAGGTATGAGTTGTAGCAATGCACAGTGTGTGAGGGTGAGGTATGAGTTGTAGCAGAGCAGTGTGTGAGGGTGAGGTATGAGTTGTAGCAGTGCACAGTGTGAGGGTGAGGGATGAGTTGTAGCAATGCACAGTGTGTGAGGGTGAGGTAGGAGTTGTAGCAGTGCACAGTGTATGAGGGTGAGGTATGAGTTGTAGCAGAGCACAGTGTGTGAGGGTGAGGTATGAGTTGGAGCAGAGCACAGTGTGTGAAGGTGATGTATGTGTTGTAGCAGTGCACAGTGTGTGAGGGTGAGGTATGAGTTGGAGCAGAGCACTGTGTGAGGGTGAGGTATGTGTTGTAGCAATGCACAGTGTGTGAGGTACGAGTTGTAGCAGTGCACAGTGTGTGAGGGTGAGGTAGGAGTTGTAGCAGTGCACAGTGTGTGAGGGTGAGGTAGGAGTTGTAGCAGTTCACAGTGTGTGAAGGTGAGGTATGAGTTGTAGCAATGCAGTGTGTGAGGGTGAGGTATGAATTGTAGCAGTGCACAGTGTGTGAGGGTGCGGTATGAGTTGTAGCAATGCGCAGTGTGTGAGGGTGAAGTATGAGTTGTAGCAATGCACAGTGGATGAGGGTGAGGTATGAGTTATACCAGTGCACAGTGTGTGAAGGTGAGGTATGAGTTGTAGCAATGCACAGTGTGTGAGGGTGAGGTATGAGTTGTAGCAGTGCACAGTGTGTGAGGGTGAGGTATGAGATGGAGCAATGCACAGTGTGTGAGGGTGAGGTAGGAGTTGTAGCAGTGCAGAGTGTGTGAGGGTGAGGTAGGAGTTGTAGCAGTGCACAGTGTGTGAGGGTGAGGTATGAGTTGTAGCAATGCACAGTGTGTGAGGGTGAGGTATGAGTTGTAGCAATGCACAGTGTGTGAGGGTGAGGTACGAGTTGTAGCAATGCACAGTGTGTGAGGGTGAGGTATGAGTTGTAGCAATGCACAGTGTGTGAGGGTGAGGAATGAGTTGTAGCAGAGCAGTGTGTGAGGGTGAGGTATGAGTTGTAGCAGTGCACAGTGTGAGGGTGAGGGATGAGTTGTAGCAATGCACAGTGTGTGAGGGTGAGGTAGGAGTTGTAGCAGTGCACAGTGTATGAGGGTGAGGTATGAGTTGTAGCAGAGCACAGTGTGTGAGGGTGAGGTATGAGTTGGAGCAGAGCACAGTGTGTGAAGGTGATGTATGAGTTGTAGCAGTGCACAGTGTGTGAGGTTGAGGTATGAGTTGGAGCAGAGCACTGTGTGAGGGTGAGGTATGTGTTGTAGCAATGCACAGTGTGTGAGGTATGAGTTGTAGCAGTGCACAGTGTGTGAGGGTGAGGTAGGAGTTGTAGCAGTGCACAGTGTGTGAGGGTGAGGTAGGAGTTGTAGCAGTTCACAGTGTGTGAAGGTGAGGTATGTGTTGTAGCAATGCAGTGTGTGAGGGTGAGGTATGAATTGTAGCAGTGCACAGTGTGTGAGGGTGCGGTATGAGTTGTAGCAATGCGCAGTGTGTGAGGGTGAAGTATGAGTTGTAGCAATGCACAGTGGATGAGGGTGAGGTATGAGTTATACCAGTGCACAGTGTGTGAAGGTGAGGTATGAGTTGTAGCAATGCACAGTGTGTGAGGGTGAGGTATGAGTTGTAGCAGTGCACAGTGTATGAGGGTGAGGTATGAGTTGTAGCAGAGCACAGTGTGTGAGGGTGAGGTATGAGTTGTAGCTGTGCACAGTGTGAGGGTGAGGGATGAGTTGTAGCAGAGCGCAGTGTGTGAGGGTGAGGTATGAGTTGTAGCAGTGCTCAGTGTGTGAGGGTGAGGTAGGAGTTGTAGCAGTGCACCGTGTGTGAGGGTGAGGTATGAGTTGTAGCAGTGCACAGTGTGGGAGGGTGAGGTATGAGATGTTGCAGTGCAGTGGGTGAGGGTGAGGTATGAGTGGTAGCAATGCAAAGTGTGTGAGGTATGAGTTGTAGCAGTTCACAGTGTATGAAGGTGAGGTATGAGTTGTAGCAATGCAGTGTGTGAGGGTGAGGTATGAATTGTAGCAGTGCACAGTGTGTGAGGGTGCGGTATGAGTTGTAGCAATGCGCAGTGTGTGAGGGTGAAGTATGAGTTGTAGCAATGCACAGTGTATGAGGGTGAGGTATGAGTTATACCAGTGCACAGTGTGTGAAGGTGAGGTATGAGTTGTAGCAATGCAGTGTGTGAGGGTGAAGTATGAGTTGTAGCAATGCACAGTGTATGAGGGTGAGGTATGAGTTATACCAGTGCACAGTGAGTGAGGGTGCGGAATGAGTTGTAGCAATGCAGTGTGTGAGGGTGAGGTATGAGTTGTAGCAATGCACAGTGTGTGAGGGTGAGGTATGAGTTGTAGCAGTGCACAGTGTATGAGGGTGAGGTATGAGTTGTAGCAGAGCACAGTGTGTGAGGGTGAGGTATGAGTTGTAGCTGTGCACAGTGTGAGGGTGAGGGATGAGTTGTAGCAGAGCGCAGTGTGTGAGGGTGAGGTATGAGTTGTAGCAGTGCTCAGTGTGTGAGGGTGAGGTAGGAGTTGTAGCAGTGCACCGTGTGTGAGGGTGAGGTATGAGTTGTAGCAGTGCACAGTGTGGGAGGGTGAGGTATGAGATGTAGCAGTGCAGTGGGTGAGGGTGAGGTATGAGTGGTACCAATGCAAAGTGTGTGAGGGTGAGGTATGAGTTGTAGCAGTGCACAGTGTGTCAGGGTGAGGTAGGAGTTGTAGCAGTGCAAAGTGTGTGAGGGTGAGGTAGCAGTTGTAGCAGTGCACAGTGTTTGAGGGTGAGGTATGAGTTGTAGCAATGCACAGTGTGTGAGGGTGAGGTAAGAATTGTAGAAGTGCACAGTGTGTGAGGGTGAGGTACGAGTTGTAGCAATGCACAGTGTGTGAGGGTGAGGTAGGAGTTGAGCAGTGCAGAGTGTGTGAGGGTGAGGTAGGAGTTGTAGCAGTGCACAGTGTGTGAAGGTGAGGGATGAGTTGTAGCAATGCACAGTGTGTGAGGGTGAGGTATGAGTTGTAGCAGTGCACAGTGTGTGAGGGTGAGGTATGAGATGTAGCAATGCACAGTGTGTGAGAGTGAAGTAGGAGTTGTAGCAGTGCAGAGTGTGTGAGGGTGAGGTAGGAGTTGTAGCAGTGCACAGTGTGTGAGGGTGAGGTATGAGTTGTAGCAATGCACAGTGTGTGAGGGTGAGGTATGAGTTGTAGCAATGCACAGTGTGTGAGGGTGAGGTACGAGTTGTAGCAATGCACAGTGTGTGAGGGTGAGGTATGAGTTGTAGCAATGCACAGTGTGTGAGGGTGAGGTATGAGTTGTAGCAGAGCAGTGTGTGAGGGTGAGGTATGAGTTGTAGCAGTGCACAGTGTGAGGGTGAGGGATGAGTTGTAGCAATGCACAGTGTGTGAGGGTGAGGTAGGAGTTGTAGCAGTGCACAGTGTATGAGGGTGAGGTATGAGTTGTAGCAGAGCACAGTGTGTGAGGGTGAGGTATGAGTTGGAGCAGAGCACAGTGTGTGAAGGTGATGTATGAGTTGTAGCAGTGCACAGTGTGTGAGGGTGAGGTATGAGTTGGAGCAGAGCACTGTGTGAGGGTGAGGTATGTGTTGTAGCAATGCACAGTGTGTGAGGTACGAGTTGTAGCAGTGCACAGTGTGTGAGGGTGAGGTAGGAGTTGTAGCAGTGCACAGTGTGTGAGGGTGAGGTAGGAGTTGTAGCAGTTCACAGTGTGTGAAGGTGAGGTATGAGTTGTAGCAATGCAGTGTGTGAGGGTGAGGTATGAATTGTAGCAGTGCACAGTGTGTGAGGGTGCGGTATGAGTTGTAGCAATGCGCAGTGTGTGAGGGTGAAGTATGAGTTGTAGCAATGCACAGTGGATGAGGGTGAGGTATGAGTTATACCAGTGCACAGTGTGTGAAGGTGAGGTATGAGTTGTAGCAATGCACAGTGTGTGAGGGTGAGGTATGAGTTGTAGCAGTGCACAGTGTGTGAGGGTGAGGTATGAGATGGAGCAATGCACAGTGTGTGAGGGTGAGGTAGGAGTTGTAGCAGTGCAGAGTGTGTGAGGGTGAGGTAGGAGTTGTAGCAGTGCACAGTGTGTGAGGGTGAGGTATGAGTTGTAGCAATGCACAGTGTGTGAGGGTGAGGTATGAGTTGTAGCAATGCACAGTGTGTGAGGGTGAGGTACGAGTTGTAGCAATGCACAGTGTGTGAGGGTGAGGTATGAGTTGTAGCAATGCACAGTGTGTGAGGGTGAGGAATGAGTTGTAGCAGAGCAGTGTGTGAGGGTGAGGTATGAGTTGTAGCAGTGCACAGTGTGAGGGTGAGGGATGAGTTGTAGCAATGCACAGTGTGTGAGGGTGAGGTAGGAGTTGTAGCAGTGCACAGTGTATGAGGGTGAGGTATGAGTTGTAGCAGAGCACAGTGTGTGAGGGTGAGGTATGAGTTGGAGCAGAGCACAGTGTGTGAAGGTGATGTATGAGTTGTAGCAGTGCACAGTGTGTGAGGGTGAGGTATGAGTTGGAGCAGAGCACTGTGTGAGGGTGAGGTATGTGTTGTAGCAATGCACAGTGTGTGAGGTATGAGTTGTAGCAGTGCACAGTGTGTGAGGGTGAGGTAGGAGTTGTAGCAGTGCACAGTGTGTGAGGGTGAGGTAGGAGTTGTAGCAGTTCACAGTGTGTGAAGGTGAGGTATGAGTTGTAGCAATGCAAAGTGTGTGAGGGTGAGGTATGAATTGTAGCAGTGCACAGTGTGTGAGGGTGCGGTATGAGTTGTAGCAATGCGCAGTGTGTGAGGGTGAAGTATGAGTTGTAGCAATGCACAGTGGATGAGGGTGAGGTATGAGTTATACCAGTGCACAGTGTGTGAAGGTGAGGTATGAGTTGTAGCAATGCACAGTGTGTGAGGGTGAGGTATGAGTTGTAGCAGTGCACAGTGTATGAGGGTGAGGTATGAGTTGTAGCAGAGCACAGTGTGTGAGGGTGAGGTATGAGTTGTAGCTGTGCACAGTGTGAGGGTGAGGGATGAGTTGTAGCAGAGCGCAGTGTGTGAGGGTGAGGTATGAGTTGTAGCAGTGCTCAGTGTGTGAGGGTGAGGTAGGAGTTGTAGCAGTGCACCGTGTGTGAGGGTGAGGTATGAGTTGTAGCAGTGCACAGTGTGGGAGGGTGAGGTATGTGATGTTGCAGTGCAGTGGGTGAGGGTGAGGTATGAGTGGTAGCAATGCAAAGTGTGTGAGGTATGAGTTGTAGCAGTGCACAGTGTGTGAGGGTGAGGTAGGAGTTGTAGCAGTGCAAAGTGTGTGAGGGTGAGGTAGCAGTTGTAGCAGTGCACAGTGTTTGAGGTTGAGGTATGAGTTGTAGCAATGCACAGTGTGTGAGGGTGAGGTAAGAATTGTAGAAGTGCACAGTGTGTGAGGGTGAGGTACGAGTTGTAGCAATGCACAGTGTGTGAGGGTGAGGTATGAGTTGTAGCAATGCACAGTGTGTGAGGGTGAGGTAGGAGTTGTAGCAGTGCAAAGTGTGTGAGGGTGAGGTAGCAGTTGTAGCAGTGCACAGTGTTTGAGGGTGAGGTATGAGTTGTAGCAATGCAGAGTGTGTGACGGTGAGGTAGGAGTTGTAGCAGAGCGCAGTGTGTGAGGGTGAGGTATGAGTTGTAGCAATGCACAGTGTGTGAGGGTGAGGTAGGAGTTGTAGCAGTGCACAGTGTTTGAGGGTGAGGTATGAGATGTAGCAATGCAGTGTGTGACGGTGAGTCATGAGTTGTAGCAGTGCACAGTATGTGAGGGTGAGGTATGAGATGTAGCAATGCAAAGTGTGTGAGGGTGAGGTATGAGTTGTAGCAGTGCACAGTGTGTGAGGGTGAGGTATGAGTTGTAGCAATGCACAGTGTGTGAGGGTGAGGTATGAGTTGTAGCAATGCACAGTGTGTGAGGGTGAGGTATGAGTTGTAGCAGTGCACAGTGTGTGAGGGTGAGGTATGAGTTGTAGCAGAGCAGTGTGTGAGGGTGAGGTATGAGTTGTAGCAGTGCACAGTGTGTGAGGGTGAGGTATGAGTTGTAGCAATGCACAGTGTGTGAGGGTGAGGTATGAGTTGTAGCAATGCACAGTGTGTGAGGGTGAGGTACGAGTTGTAGCAATGCACAGTGTGTGAGGCTGAGGTATGAGTTGTAGCAATGCACAGTGTGTGAGGGTGAGGTAGGAGTTGTAGCAGTGCACAGTGTGTGAGGGTGAGGTAGGAGTTGTAGCAGTGCACAGTGTGTGAAGGTGAGGTATGAGTTGTAGTAATGCAGTGTGTGAGGGTGAGGTATGAATTGTAGCAGTGCACAGTGTGTGAGGGTGAGGTATGAGTTGTAGCAGTGCACAGTGTGGGAGGGTGAGGTATGAGATGTAGCAGTGCACAGTGTGTGAGGGTGAGGTATGAGATGTAGCAGTGCAGTATGTGAGGATGAGGTATGAGTGGTAGCAATGCAAATTGTGTGAGGGTGAGGTATGAGTTGTAGCAGTGCAGTGTGTGAGGGTGAGGTATGAGATGTAGCAATGCAAAGTGTGTGAGGGTGAGGTATGAGTTGTAGCAGTGCACAGTGTGTGAGGGTGAGGTCAGAGTTGTCGCAGTGCAGTGTGTGAGGGTGAGGTATGAGTTGTAGCAATGCACAGTGTGTGAGGGTGAGGTAAGAGTTGTAGCAGTGCAGTGTGTGAGGATGAGGTATGAGTGGTAGCAATGCAAATTGTGTGAGGGTGAGGTATGAGATGTAGCAGTGCAGTGTGTGAGGGTGAGGTATGAGTTGTAGCAGTGCACAGTGTGTGAGGGTGAGGTAAGAGTTGTAGAAGTGCACAGTTTGTGAGGGTGAGTTACGAGTTGTAGCAATGCACATTGTGTGAGGGTGAGGTATGAGTTGTAGCAATGCACAGTGTGTGAGGGTGAGGTATGAGTTGTATCAGTGCACAGTGTGTGAGGGTGAGGTAGGAGTTGTAGCAGTGCACAGTGTGTGAAGGTGAGGGATGAGTTGTAGCAATGCACAGTGTGTGAGGGTGAGGTAGCAGTTGTAGCAGTGCAGAGTGTGTGAGGGTGAGGTAAGAGTTGTAGCACTGCACAGTGTGTGAGGGTGAGGTATGAGTTGTAGCAATGCACAGTGTGTGAGGGTGAGGTATGAGTTGTAGCAATGCACAGTGTGTGAGGGTGAGGTACGAGTTGTAGCAATGCGCAGTGTGTGAGGGTGAGGTATGAGTTGTAGCAATGCACAGTGTGTGAGGGTGAGGTATGAGTTGTAGCAGAGCAGTGTGTGAGGGTGAGGTATGAGTTGTAGCAGTGCACAGTGTGAGGGTGAGGGATGAGTTGTAGCAATGCACAGTGTGTGAGGGTGAGGTAGGAGTTGTAGCAGTGCACAGTGTATGAGGGTGAGGTATGAGTTGTAGCAGAGCACAGTGTGTGAGGGTGAGGTATGAGTTGGAGCAGAGCACAGTGTGTGATGGTGATGTATGAGTTGTAGCAGTGCAGTGTGTGAGGGTGAGGTATGAGTTGGAGCAGAGCACTGTGTGAGGGTGAGGTATGTGTTGTAGCAATGCACAGTGTGTGAGGTATGAGTTGTAGCAGTGCACAGTGTGTGAGGGTGAGGTAGGAGTTGTAGCAGTGCACAGTGTGTGAGGGTGAGGTAGGAGTTGTAGCAGTTCACAGTGTGTGAGGGTGAGGTATGAATTGTAGCAGTGCACAGTGTGTGAGGGTGCGGTATGAGTTGTAGCAATGCGCAGTGTGTGAGGGTGAAGTATGAGTTGTAGCAATGCACAGTGGATGAGGGTGAGGTATGAGTTATACCAGTGCACAGTGTGTGAAGGTGAGGTATGAGTTGTAGCAATGCACAGTGTGTGAGGGTGAGGTATGAGTTGTAGCAGTGCACAGTGTGTGAGGGTGAGGTATGAGATGGAGCAATGCACAGTGTGTGAGGGTGAGGTAGGAGTTGTAGCAGTGCAGAGTGTGTGAGGGTGAGGTAGGAGTTGTAGCAGTGCACAGTGCGTGAGGGTGAAGTATGAGTTGTAGCAATGCACAGTGTGTGAGGGTGAGGTATGAGTTGTAGCAATGCACAGTGTGTGAGGGTGAGGTACGAGTTGTAGCAATGCACAGTGTGTGAGGGTGAGGTATGAGTTGTAGCAATGCACAGTGTGTGAGGGTGAGGTATGAGTTGTAGCAGAGCAGTGTGTGAGGGTGAGGTATGAGTTGTAGCAGTGCACAGTGTGAGGGTGAGGGATGAGTTGTAGCAATGCACAGTGTGTGAGGGTGAGGTAGGAGTTGTAGCAGTGCACAGTGTATGAGGGTGAGGTATGAGTTGTAGCAGAGCACAGTGTGTGAGGGTGAGGTATGAGTTGGAGCAGAGCACAGTGTGTGAAGGTGATGTATGAGTTGTAGCAGTGCACAGTGTGTGAGGGTGAGGTATGAGTTGGAGCAGAGCACTGTGTGAGGGTGAGGTATGTGTTGTAGCAATGCACAGTGTGTGAGGTATGAGTTGTAGCAGTGCACAGTGTGTGAGGGTGAGGTAGGAGTTGTAGCAGTGCACAGTGTGTGAGGGTGAGGTAGGAGTTGTAGCAGTTCACAGTGTGTGAAGGTGAGGTATGAGTTGTAGCAATGCAGTGTGTGAGGGTGAGGTATGAATTGTAGCAGTGCACAGTGTGTGAGGGTGCGTATGAGTTGTAGCAATGCGCAGTGTGTGAGGGTGAAGTATGAGTTGTAGCAATGCACAGTGGATGAGGGTGAGGTATGAGTTATACCAGTGCACAGTGTGTGAAGGTGAGGTATGAGTTGTAGCAATGCACAGTGTGTGAGGGTGAGGTATGAGTTGTAGCAGTGCACAGTGTATGAGGGCGAGGTATGAGTTGTAGCAGAGCACAGTGTGTGAGGGTGAGGTATGAGTTGTAGCTGTGCACAGTGTGAGGGTGAGGGATGAGTTGTAGCAGAGCGCAGTGTGTGAGGGTGAGGTATGAGTTGTAGCAGTGCTCAGTGTGTGAGGGTGAGGTAGGAGTTGTAGCAGTGCACCGTGTGTGAGGGTGAGGTATGAGTTGTAGCAGTGCACAGTGTGGGAGGGTGAGGTATGAGATGTTGCAGTGCAGTGGGTGAGGGTGAGGTATGAGTGGTAGCAATGCAAAGTGTGTGAGGTATGAGTTGTAGCAGTGCACAGTGTGTGAGGGTGAGGTAGGAGTTGTAGCAGTGCAAAGTGGGTGAGGGTGAGGTAGCAGTTGTAGCAGTGCACAGTGTTTGAGGTTGAGGTATGAGTTGTAGCAATGCACAGTGTGTGAGGGTGAGGTAAGAATTGTAGAAGTGCACAGTGTGTGAGGGTGAGGTACGAGTTGTAGCAATGCACAGTGTGTGAGGGTGAGGTATGAGTTGTAGCAATGCACAGTGTGTGAGGGTGAGGTAGGAGTTGTAGCAGTGCAAAGTGTGTGAGGGTGAGGTAGCAGTTGTAGCAGTGCACAGTGTTTGAGGGTGAGGTATGAGTTGTAGCAATGCAGAGTGTGTGACGGTGAGGTAGGAGTTGTAGCAGAGCGCAGTGTGTGAGGGTGAGGTATGAGTTGTAGCAATGCACAGTGTGTGAGGGTGAGGTAGGAGTTGTAGCAGTGCACAGTGTTTGAGGGTGAGGTATGAGATGTAGCAATGCAGTGTGTGACGGTGAGTCATGAGTTGTAGCAGTGCACAGTATGTGAGGGTGAGGTATGAGATGTAGCAATGCAAAGTGTGTGAGGGTGAGGTATGAGTTGTAGCAGTGCACAGTGTGTGAGGGTGAGGTATGAGTTGTAGCAATGCACAGTGTGTGAGGGTGAGGTATGAGTTGTAGCAATGCACAGTGTGTGAGGGTGAGGTATGAGTTGTAGCAGTGCACAGTGTGTGAGGGTGAGGTATGAGTTGTAGCAGAGCAGTGTGTGAGGGTGAGGTATGAGTTGTAGCAGTGCACAGTGTGTGAGGGTGAGGTATGAGTTGTAGCAATGCACAGTGTGTGAGGGTGAGGTATGAGTTGTAGCAATGCACAGTGTGTGAGGGTGAGGTACGAGTTGTAGCAATGCACAGTGTGTGAGGCTGAGGTATGAGTTGTAGCAATGCACAGTGTGTGAGGGTGAGGTAGGAGTTGTAGCAGTGCACAGTGTGTGAGGGTGAGGTAGGAGTTGTAGCAGTGCACAGTGTGTGAAGGTGAGGTATGAGTTGTAGTAATGCAGTGTGTGAGGGTGAGGTATGAATTGTAGCAGTGCACAGTGTGTGAGGGTGAGGTATGAGTTGTAGCAGTGCACAGTGTGGGAGGGTGAGGTATGAGATGTAGCAGTGCACAGTGTGTGAGGGTGAGGTATGAGATGTAGCAGTGCAGTATGTGAGGATGAGGTATGAGTGGTAGCAATGCAAATTGTGTGAGGGTGAGGTATGAGTTGTAGCAGTGCAGTGTGTGAGGGTGAGGTATGAGATGTAGCAATGCAAAGTGTGTGAGGGTGAGGTATGAGTTGTAGCAGTGCACAGTGTGTGAGGGTGAGGTCAGAGTTGTAGCAGTGCAGTGTGTGAGGGTGAGGTATGAGTTGTAGCAATGCACAGTGTGTGAGGGTGAGGTAAGAGTTGTAGCAGTGCAGTGTGTGAGGATGAGGTATGAGTGGTAGCAATGCAAATTGTGTGAGGGTGAGGTATGAGATGTAGCAGTGCAGTGTGTGAGGGTGAGGTATGAGTTGTAGCAGTGCACAGTGTGTGAGGGTGAGGTAAGAGTTGTAGCAGTGCAGTGTGTGAGGGTGAGGTATGAGTTGTAGCAATGCACAGTGTGTGAGGGTGAGGTAAGAATTGTAGAAGTGCACAGTTTGTGAGGGTGAGTTACGAGTTGTAGCAATGCACAGTGTGTGAGGGTGAGGTATGAGTTGTAGCAATGCACAGTGTGTGAGGGTGAGGTATGAGTTGTATCAGTGCAGAGTGTGTGAGGGTGAGGTAGGAGTTGTAGCAGTGCACAGTGTGTGAAGGTGAGGGATGAGTTGTAGCAATGCACAGTGTGTGAGGGTGAGGTAGCAGTTGTAGCAGTGCAGAGTGTGTGAGGGTGAGGTAAGAGTTGTAGCACTGCACAGTGTGTGAGGGTGAGGTATGAGTTGTAGCAATGCACAGTGTGTGAGGGTGAGGTATGAGTTGTAGCAATGCACAGTGTGTGAGGGTGAGGTACGAGTTGTAGCAATGCGCAGTGTGTGAGGGTGAGGTATGAGTTGTAGCAATGCACAGTGTGTGAGGGTGAGGTATGAGTTGTAGCAGAGCAGTGTGTGAGGGTGAGGTATGAGTTGTAGCAGTGCACAGTGTGAGGGTGAGGGATGAGTTGTAGCAATGCACAGTGTGTGAGGGTGAGGTAGGAGTTGTAGCAGTGCACAGTGTATGAGGGTGAGGTATGAGTTGTAGCAGAGCACAGTGTGTGAGGGTGAGGTATGAGTTGGAGCAGAGCACAGTGTGTGATGGTGATGTATGAGTTGTAGCAGTGCAGTGTGTGAGGGTGAGGTATGAGTTGGAGCAGAGCACTGTGTGAGGGTGAGGTATGTGTTGTAGCAATGCACAGTGTGTGAGGTATGAGTTGTAGCAGTGCACAGTGTGTGAGGGTGAGGTAGGAGTTGTAGCAGTGCACAGTGTGTGAGGGTGAGGTAGGAGTTGTAGCAGTTCACAGTGTGTGAAGGTGAGGTATGAGTTGTAGCAATGCAGTGTGTGAGGGTGAGGTATGAATTGTAGCAGTGCACAGTGTGTGAGGGTGCGGTATGAGTTGTAGCAATGCGCAGTGTGTGAGGGTGAAGTATGAGTTGTAGCAATGCACAGTGGATGAGGGTGAGGTATGAGTTATACCAGTGCACAGTGTGTGAAGGTGAGGTATGAGTTGTAGCAATGCACAGTGTGTGAGGGTGAGGTATGAGTTGTAGCAGTGCACAGTGTGTGAGGGTGAGGTATGAGATGGAGCAATGCACAGTGTGTGAGGGTGAGGTAGGAGTTGTAGCAGTGCAGAGTGTGTGAGGGTGAGGTAGGAGTTGTAGCAGTGCACAGTGCGTGAGGGTGAAGTATGAGTTGTAGCAATGCACAGTGTGTGAGGGTGAGGTATGAGTTGTAGCAATGCACAGTGTGTGAGGGTGAGGTACGAGTTGTAGCAATGCACAGTGTGTGAGGGTGAGGTATGAGTTGTAGCAATGCACAGTGTGTGAGGGTGAGGTATGAGTTGTAGCAGAGCAGTGTGTGAGGGTGAGGTATGAGTTGTAGCAGTGCACAGTGTGAGGGTGAGGGATGAGTTGTAGCAATGCACAGTGTGTGAGGGTGAGGTAGGAGTTGTAGCAGTGCACAGTGTATGAGGGTGAGGTATGAGTTGTAGCAGAGCACAGTGTGTGAGGGTGAGGTATGAGTTGGAGCAGAGCACAGTGTGTGAAGGTGATGTATGAGTTGTAGCAGTGCACAGTGTGTGAGGGTGAGGTATGAGTTGGAGCAGAGCACTGTGTGAGGGTGAGGTATGTGTTGTAGCAATGCACAGTGTGTGAGGTATGAGTTGTAGCAGTGCACAGTGTGTGAGGGTGAGGTAGGAGTTGTAGCAGTGCACAGTGTGTGAGGGTGAGGTAGGAGTTGTAGCAGTTCACAGTGTGTGAAGGTGAGGTATGAGTTGTAGCAATGCAGTGTGTGAGGGTGAGGTATGAATTGTAGCAGTGCACAGTGTGTGAGGGTGCGTATGAGTTGTAGCAATGCGCAGTGTGTGAGGGTGAAGTATGAGTTGTAGCAATGCACAGTGGATGAGGGTGAGGTATGAGTTATACCAGTGCACAGTGTGTGAAGGTGAGGTATGAGTTGTAGCAATGCACAGTGTGTGAGGGTGAGGTATGAGTTGTAGCAGTGCACAGTGTATGAGGGCGAGGTATGAGTTGTAGCAGAGCACAGTGTGTGAGGGTGAGGTATGAGTTGTAGCTGTGCACAGTGTGAGGGTGAGGGATGAGTTGTAGCAGAGCGCAGTGTGTGAGGGTGAGGTATGAGTTGTAGCAGTGCTCAGTGTGTGAGGGTGAGGTAGGAGTTGTAGCAGTGCACCGTGTGTGAGGGTGAGGTATGAGTTGTAGCAGTGCACAGTGTGGGAGGGTGAGGTATGAGATGTTGCAGTGCAGTGGGTGAGGGTGAGGTATGAGTGGTAGCAATGCAAAGTGTGTGAGGTATGAGTTGTAGCAGTGCACAGTGTGTGAGGGTGAGGTAGGAGTTGTAGCAGTGCAAAGTGGGTGAGGGTGAGGTAGCAGTTGTAGCAGTGCACAGTGTTTGAGGTTGAGGTATGAGTTGTAGCAATGCACAGTGTGTGAGGGTGAGGTAAGAATTGTAGAAGTGCACAGTGTGTGAGGGTGAGGTACGAGTTGTAGCAATGCACAGTGTGTGAGGGTGAGGTATGAGTTGTAGCAATGCACAGTGTGTGAGGGTGAGGTAGGAGTTGTAGCAGTGCAAAGTGTGTGAGGGTGAGGTAGCAGTTGTAGCAGTGCACAGTGTTTGAGGGTGAGGTATGAGTTGTAGCAATGCAGAGTGTGTGAGGATGAGGTAGGAGTTGTAGCAGAGCGCAGTGTGTGAGGGTGAGGTATGAGTTGTAGCAATGCACAGTGTGTGAGGGTGAGGTAGGAGTTGTAGCAGTGCACAGTGTGTGAGGGTGAGGTATGAGATGTAGCAATGCAGTGTGTGACGGTGAGTCATGAGTTGTAGCAGTGCACAGTGTGTGAGGGTGAGGTATGAGATGTAGCACTGCAAAGTGTGTGAGGGTGAGGTATGAGTTGTAGCAGTGCACAGTGTGTGAGGGTGAGGTATGAGTTGTAGCAATGCACAGTTAGTGAGGGTGAGGTATGAGTTGTAGCAATGCACAGTGTGTGAGGGTGAGGTATGAGTTGTAGCAGTGCACAGTGTGTGAGGGTGAGGTATGAGTTGTAGCAGAGCAGTGTGTGAGGGTGAGGTATGAGTTGTAGCAGTGCATAGTGTGAGGGATGAGTTGTAGCAATGCACAGTGTGTGAGGGTGAGGTACGAGTTGTAGCAATGCACAGTGTGTGAGGCTGAGGTATGAGTTGTAGCAATGCAGTGTGTGAGGGTGAGGTAGGAGTTGTAGCAGTGCACAGTGTGTGAGGGTGAGGTAGGAGTTGTAGCAGTGCACAGTGTGTGAAGGTGAGGTATGAGTTGTAGTAATGCAGTGTGTGAGGGTGAGGTATGAATTGTAGCAGTGCACAGTGTGTGAGGGTGCGGTATGAGTTGTAGCAATGCACAGTGTGTGAAGGTGAGGTATGAGTTGTAGCAATGCACAGTGTGTGAGGGTGAGGTATGAGTTGTAGCAATGCTCAGTGTGTGAGGGTGAGGTAGGAGTTGTAGCAGTGCACCGTGTGTGAGGGTGAGGTATGAGTTGTAGCAGTGCACAGTGTGGGAGGGTGAGGTATGAGATGTAGCAGTGCAGTATGTGAGGATGAGGTATGAGTGGTAGCAATGCAAATTGTGTGAGGGTGAGGTATGAGTTGTAGCAGTGCAGTGTGTGAGGGTGAGGTATGAGATGTAGCAATGCAAAGTGTGTGAGGGTGAGGTATGAGTTGTAGCAGTGCACAGTGTGTGAGGGTGAGGTAAGAGTTGTAGCAGTGCAGTGTGTGAGGGTGAGGTATGAGTTGTAGCAATGCACAGTGTGTGAGGGTGAGGTAAGAGTTGTAGCAGTGCAGTGTGTGAGGATGAGGTATGAGTGGTAGCAATGCAAATTGTGTGAGGGTGAGGTATGAGATGTAGCAGTGCAGTGTGTGAGGGTGAGGTATGAGTTGTAGCAGTGCACAGTGTGTGAGGGTGAGGTAAGAGTTGTAGCAGTGCAGTGTGTGAGGGTGAGGTATGAGTTGTAGCAATGCACAGTGTGTGAGGGTGAGGTAAGAATTGTAGAAGTGCACAGTTTGTGAGGGTGAGGTACGAGTTGTAGCAATGCACAGTGTGTGAGGGTGAGGTATGAGTTGTAGCAATGCACAGTGTGTGAGGGTGAGGTATGAGTTGTATCAGTGCAGAGTGTGTGAGGGTGAGGTAGAAGTTGTAGCAGTGCACAGTGTGTGAAGGTGAGGGATGAGTTGTAGCAATGCACAGTGTGTGAGGGTGAGGTAGCAGTTGTAGCAGTGCACAGTGTGTGAGGGTGAGGTACGAGTTGTAGCAATGAACAGTGTGTAAGGGTGAGGTATGAGTTGTAGCAGTGCACAGTGTGTGAGGGTGAGGTATGAGTTGTAGCAATGCACAGTGTGTGAGGGTGAGGTAGGAGTTGTAGCAGTGCACAGTGTGTGAGGGTGAGGTAGGAGTTGTAGCAGTGCACAGTGTATAAGGTGAGGTATGAGTTGTAGCAATGCAGTGTGTGAGGGTGAGGTATGAATTGTAGCAGTGCACAGTGTGTGCGGGTGCGGTATGAGTTGTAGCAATGCACAGTGTGTGAAGTTGAGGTATGAGTTGTAGCAGAGCACAGTGTGTGAGGGTGAGGTATGAGTTGTAGCAATGCACAGTGTGTGAGGGTGAGGTATGAGTTGTAGCAGAGCGCAGTGTGTGAGGGTGAGGTATGAGTTGTAGCAGTGCACAGTGTGTGAGGGTGAGGTAGGAGTTGTAGCAGTGCACAGTATGTGAGGGTGAGGTAGGAGTTGTAGCAGTGCACAGTGTGTGAGGGTGAGGTAGGAGTTGTAGCAGTGCACAGTGTGTGAAGGTGAGGTATGAGTTGTAGCAGTGCACAGTGTGTGAAGGTGAGGTATGAGTTGTAGCAGAGCACAGTCTGTGAGGGTGAGGTATGAGTTGTAGCAATGCACAGTGTGTGAGGGTGAGGTATGAGTTGTAGCAGTGCACAGTGTTTGAGGGTGAGGTATGAGTTGTAGCAATGCACAGTATGTGAGGCTGAGGTATGACCTGTAGCAGTGCGCAGTGTGTGAGGCTGAGGTATGACCTGTAGCTGTGCGCAGTGTGTGAGGGTGAGGTAAAGTCCAAGAATGTTAGGTATGATGCTTGATAGTCGGTGAGTGAGTGATGGGGGTGTGGATATTTGAGCAATGCTGAGGTTACAGGAGCAGTGTTTAGACACGTGAAGATTTATTCATTGACCTTAAACCGCTTGTGTGAACACCTTGAGGCACTGCATCCATCTTTGCAGGGCGTGACTCCTGGAATTAACTTTCCTGGCTATATTCTCCCACTGCATCTTGACTGTGTGTCAGGAGATCCTTCAACACCCTGAGCAGACAGAGCATCTCTCCTCCTTCTCACCTCCTGCACCTTTAGTGCAGCATCCTTAAACGTTGGAGTCCACTTTCTCCACACCTAATGTGACATTCCTCAACTTTTCCCAGGTCAGATTATCTTCAACTATGGCTGTAGCGCACAATGACTTACACGAGACAGGAAGCGATGAAGTCTATCTAGGCTTTATTAAGCGAGACTTGTCCCCAGCAGCTCAGCAACAGAATGAGGCTGCGGGGAGAAGCTCGAGCTCTTATACTCCGCCTTCAGGGCGCAGCCAGAAGTCGGCAGATCCAACCAGGACCCAGGACCTGTCAGCCAATAGCCTCTCGGCTTCACAGGTACCACATTACCCCTAATACATACCACCACAATGGCTCCCAATGCAGCTCTCCTTTAAAAGGTTCAGACCAGCTTTCTGTGGTGCTACAGCCATTCAAAATATTGGCTTCTTCCTGATGTGTCCAGTCAATGAACGGGGCAGTTAGTGCTGGCTGGATAATTGAAATGAGCAGACAGCACAAAGTTGGCATGCTGCCTGCATTGCAATCAACAGGCACGGGTTAATCATGCATAGCGATCCCTGTGCCCGTTTTTGGGAGCTATCTAATTTAGCCCCTCGTGTGTCTGACTGGAGAAGAATGAGTTGAATTCAATGCTGCATAAACCATGAAATACCGTTTGAAATGGGGACTGTTTTCATTCATTGCGACTGATTTTATGTAACTAAAATCTAACACAGAACAAAGTAGGTCAGAAATCAGCTCATGTAAATGATTAAACTCCTGAGAGTACTAAAAGTCCCTTAACTCAAACAAGAACATGAGTGACACTGGAATTTTGTACCATATACCTATACATAAATCCATGCAAGATTTGCTACAGAGAATGCAATCTGCACTGTGGCAGGTTGGGTGAGAGCAGTAAAATGCAGAAGCAGAGTTAAACAAACTACTTCTATTTTCTTGCAGGGTTTGAGGTTCAGCAACTGTCTGGAACAATGGATGCAGCAGTTGTATTTGTGAGTCTGGCTTACTTGTGACAGCCGCAGCTGAGATCCTGGCAGAGGTGGAAGGCAAAAGAAAGATCCATTTGGCTGAAGCACAATTTAGAAATGCCAAACCGAGTGCTGGTCAATTGATAGGCATTTGCTGGTTGCTAGGTTAAATATATGTATATACGATTACTCTTTGGCTTATATGATGTTTGCCCAGCGTTGTCGACTCTGGTTGGCCATATTCCTGGAGGTGTGACCATATGGCAGTCTGTCTTCACCGGCCCTGACTCCACACTCATCAGTGCTTGCCCAAATTGTCATTCTCAGTACAAGCTTTCTCAAACGAACTGGAAAGAAACAGATTCTTCATTTCCTGATTGATTCCTGATGGAACCATTACATCACAGAAGGAGGTCATTCAGCCCATTAGATCCATGCTGTCCATCAGACAAATAACCTTTTTCCTCATGTCCAATGGTTCTTATAACTATTAATAAAAATGGCCAAAGAATTTTTAAAAGTACCATTTTTAAAGTCCCTCTGGTGTTTCTCCTGGGTGGCTTGCTGCTGTAACCTAGAGGTCAGCCTTTAATGCTCGGACATTTCTGGAGGATGGACATCCCTACGCGTGATTAATGAAAAGACTATTGGCTAATGATTACGATGTGTGAAGCTTTGCTTTAAAAAAAAAAGTTCCTAAAATCTCTGGAATTCAAACATGTTTGCTTTGATTTATATTTGTCTATTAATTCGCCAAATCTTATCCTTGTAGGTGAGGTATTACGGCTATTATCTGTCTCAATTACAGCCACAGTGATACACAGATGGACAAACAGATGGACAGGGCCATTGGAGTAAAACCTGACTAGGTTGCCTCACCCAATCAGCAAGGTGAGACCGGAGCACCATCGACGAAGTTCCAACCAACGGAAGCTATGTGGACATTCTCCCTTCTGAAGGGAAACAATGTAATGTAATTTTTCTAAAGTTAGTGCTTGAAAAGTATGAGATTCATAAGTTAAAATGTTTAAATATTTGATATAAAGAAGCTCTCTGGTAAGGCACTTTTTCCTTAGAATTTCTCTGTGCAAATGCACTGTTTTTTCTATCGGACTTTCATATGTAACACTTGAAGCTGTGCAATGCAGTGAGACATCTCCAATTGTCAGTAGTTAGAATCCCATTAAAATATTCCCTCAGGTTATCCTATTCAATAATCTGAAGGATCCTGTCGGAGTTTTAGAGGATTTTTATTGTCTTGTAGGATTCAATAGAATCCTGTAAGATTTCCACCTTCTTATGGAGATTTTAGTGCGGGGCTGCACTGGGATGGCTCGAAGGAAAGGATATGCAAAAGAGCCCAATGTCTGAGAGCAATTTTGTGGGTTCATTGAATTCTAGCGTCAGATCAATGACAGCAAATGAAGACATTCCACATAAACAGGACAATGCCTTTTTATAGGGCTAACAGCTAAATTACAAATTTAGTGTCAAAGATATATGCATATAAGAAATAAAGACCATCCCCTCCCCACACCTTAAAGGAACACTTGATTTGCTGGGGGAGGGGGAAGGTAAGCACTTCTCGTAACTGCTTAGAGCAGCTTAGTTTTTATAGGATGACCTCACTATTTAAATTGTTATTGAAATGATTACCATGCACTCACACCTGCCACTTTTTCAATACTGCCAAGCAGATTTTGTTTCCTTTTTTTTTTACCTTTCAGGGATTTTTGGCTTGCTGGTTGGAAATTCCTGACAACTCATTTTCCATTCTTCTTAATTGGCCCCTTTAGGATTGCAGTTGGGTCACTCTGCCCTTCCTGCTGGCCAACGAACAAGCTTTACAGTGTTCACGATAACGTGACAGATTACCTTTTTAAAAAAAAACAAATTAATGAATGCATTGAGGGTTTTCAATGAGAGAGTCTCACCATCAAAAACAATGAAACAAATTCATATCATTGCATAGGTCTATGATTGCTGGAACGCTTGCTTTTATGTGGCTATTTCTGTTTCTTTTTTACTGTAATTATTTAAGCATTTTGTCCTGATGTCATCATCCAGAGCAGTGTCTTGCAGTATTTACTGATTCTGACTGTGCTGGAGCTCAATTAACATCAGTTGATACCATCATTAACCCAGAGTGCTACAGCTTCAGCTGTCCATGCATTCATTCAGTTCCATCGTTCTTCAAGGCTTGGTATCTCCTCCAAGCTATACCCCTGATGATATTCTCAATATGCACTGTGTACACATAATTTTTTTTAAAAAAAGTGTAGAAATGTCAAATTAAACTGAATTCTTTTTAACTGTTTTTTTAAAAAAAGAGTTCCTGGGAGTAAAATTCCATCCATTTTTCATTTGTGGACAGGATCAAATCCTGTATATATATTCTGAGGGGATATTTGTGAATATTTTTGTTGCCCCCATTTCATTTGGATTAGTTTCTTCCATCTCTTGGTTCTGCCTTACACTGTGTATTGCTTACTGGCTGAGAGAGTAGACAGCAGTCTATTACCAGGACTCCACTAATTCCACTCTGTGACTGGCCAGCAAGGAGGTTGATTTGCGTGTGTGATGGAAAAACTCAGGGGTCTCGCATGCTAATGTTCCTTTCCTCCTTGTGGGGAATGCGCCTTACCTCCCCTTCACTGCCTACCATTTGTCATGTAAAGATTCCCAGACCTAAGTCCACATTCTACCACTTAGTAAGCAATGGCAACCATCGTGGGTGCATATTAAACACATTTGTTTTGATGCAATTCTTCTCATTGTGGAAAAGGTAAATGCAGTGGAATCCTGCATTAAGATGGACAACAGATTCAGACTCAGCCATGACAAATCTGACTGCACTGACAGTGTAAGAATCAGAACTGGGACACAAGAACAACTGACATTTTTCAGGCATATGGGTGGCACAGTTGCAGTTAGCACTGCTGCCTCACAGCGCCAGGGTCCTGGGTTCAATTCCGGCCATGGGTCACTGTGTGGAGTTTGCATTTTCTCCCAGTCTCTGCGTGGGTATCCTCTGGGTATTCCGGTTTCCTCCCACAGTCCAAAGATATGCAGGTTAGGTGGATTGGCCATGCTAAATTATCCCTTAGTGTCCAAAGATGTGCAGATTAGGTGGGGTTATGGCGATAGGGTGGGGTAGTGGGCCTAGATAGGGTGCTCTTTCAGAGGACCAGTGCAGACTTGATGGGCTGAATGGCCTCCTGCGCTGTAGGGATTCAACAAATGAATGAATGAATTTGCTGGTCTCAGGGTTGCATCCGCATGGATTCTACTGTATTTACAGATTTTTAGTTTCTCGCTGATGACGCCGTAATTGGCAGCTCATTAACTGAGAATGACCCATAGTGTTTCTGTACCTAAATCAAAAGGACATTATTTACAGCATGTTCTTAGTAGTTCTGTGTGTTGCTATGATGATAAAGTACAGCTCAAACCCAGTGAAATCCCCTTGTTCTATGTCACAAATGTAAAAACAAATCAAATTGCTCTCCACTTAAAAGAGTCATAGAAATAAACTTGTAAAATGACAAATTGTTTTTTTCCCAATCATAATTCTACTATCTTTCTGAACAATCATTTAAGCTTGCCATGAGAATACTGAGCACCTTGTCATCCTTCTACAATGCTGTACCTAGACATTGTACTGACAGTGTATATATGCTGCTATGAAATGTATTCTGTTTCAGCGAGTCACCATGGATTCAGAAACATGTATTTTGTATTCCTTTCAATAAAGTTTTTTTTTGCTGTATTATAATTTGGGCGTACAGTGGTGTTTGTTTGAAAGTTGTCCTGGTGGCAGTGGTTGGAGTGAGAATATTGCTGATAAGATCGCACATCACTTAACAGCATAACGATCCTAGAATTCAGTAAATACCGACAGAGTTGAAAACAATGAACACTGAACCAAAGACTAGACATTTTATTTTTGGCATGTGAGTCTTGTTCAGCTTGAGATATTGCCTGAGAAGAAGAATGACATCAGTGCCGAGGAAATGGAGTTTGTGATAGGACCTTCCTTTACTGCCTTTTCCTGACCTCAAGCAATCCCAGAGCATTTCCCAACCAATCAAGTGTTGTTAAAGTGTAGCCACTGTTGTGGATATTGTGGTGCATTGGCAGCGCCGCTACATCTGGGCCAGAAGCTCAGGGTTCAAGACCCGTGCCAGGAATCGTTGGCCATAGGAGTGTTCATGATGTAGTTCAGTAGGCTGATAATTGGCCTGGGAATCCTTTTACTGTCACCTCACTATCACCCAAAGGGGGGAAAAGTGTGTGAAAATATGCTTAAATCTAAACTGTTTTGAAGTAGAGAAACAGAGCAGTTTACACACACATGCCAAAATTGCAATAAATGACCAGATGTTAGTGTTGAAGGACAACTGCTGTTCAGGAAACCTCCTCTGCTTTTCCTCAAATAGAATTTTGGAATCTTCATGCCCACTTGCAAGAGCAGACAGGGTTTGGTTGGACATCTTATTCCAAACAACATCAACTAACTAAAATACAGCACCTCCTCAGAAATTACTGAAGTGCTAACCTAGATTGTGTGCTGAGGACTCTCGAGTGGGGCTGAATCCGCAGCCCAGACATGATAGCACCGAACCTTCCATTTTATTCATAGGAGCAGCAGTGAGACTGTCAAGCATGCTCCACCATTCAATTAGATTGTGGCTGATCATCTAGTTCAACGTCATGTTTCCACACTATCCCCATATCCTAAGATGTCATTAGTATCCAGAAATTGAACATGCTCAATGACTGAGCTTCCACAACCCTCTGGGCAGTGAATTTGAAAGATTCACCACCCTCTGAGTGAAGCAATTCCTTCTCATTTCAGTCTTAATTGGTCCACCCCTCAGTCTGAGACTGTGTCCCCTGGTTTTAGACTCAAGGCAGGGGAACCATCCTATCCCCATCCACCCTGTCAGAATTATGAAGTTTCAATGAGACCACCTCTCATTCTTTGAAACTCTTGCAAATACAGGTCCAGTTTCCTCAATCTCTCATCATAAGACAATCCTGCCATCTCCGGGATTAGTCTGATAAACCGTGACTGCACTCTCTCTATGGCGTGTATATCTTTCCTGATATAAGGAGACCAAATATTCCTGGTGCAGTCTCACCAAGGCTTTATACAAAGGCAGCAAGACATCTTTACCCCTGAACTCAAATCCCCTTGGAATGAGGGCCATTTACCTTCCTAATTGATTGCTGTACTTGCCTCCTAGCTTTTAATGACTCATGCACCAGGATACCTTGGTCTATGCCAAGTTAGTTGATCTCTGTGACCTTGAGTTCAGGAGCAAATGAATTATCAAGGCTTCTCAAGTGCCAATTCTATCTAGTGACCAAGTTGGAAAGTGCAAATGTGCAGTTGTCAGTTAAACAATCGTGGAATTCAACTGTAATAGTGCACAGTGAATAGTCTATAAACACTGCCTAATTCACATGTGAGAATGGATGAAGTACCAGAAGGCATGCCAATGAAGGGTTTACAGAAAATTGGAATATGATTTAGTCAAGTTATACATTCTACTATCCAAAAGCCTACAGATCTGTCAGAGTGAGATTTTCCAAACTGTTTGGTTTGAGCCTCCCTGTCCTACATCCGCTTCAATGACATGCGTATTAAACTACACTGTACAACAACAGAAATGCTGAACTATAGAGCATAATAATCAGGATATCCATTATGAGACTGTAGAATGTTTTCTCAAAATGCAAGTAATGACCTGGTGAGCTGCAGTTTCTGTGTTGAGATTAAACCTAATGTAAAATGGCCTTAGCTACACAAGTATACATAGTCATTGACATATGTGCACATGTACACTTTAAATTTCAGTTGTGAAGAGTTGTCTATACCATCTATAAGAAATTAAATGCTCAGACATGCTAACTGTACTGACACTCCTAAAACCACAGGGGCAGCCACTGGACTTTTGCCGGTTTTTGTAACCCCCTCACCAACTGGCTCCGAGGTGTTCCCCAGTTCAGTCCATGGTTGTACCTATGTTTGAAGTTGTTCATTCATCACACTGAGGAAGTTTTGGACAGGCAAAGCAACTTTCCAAAGTAATCCAGCTCTATGCTGGTCAGAAATGGGATTGAAAATAAATATTTGGGTGTTGTACGTTCCTAATGTCCAATACTCCACGCAACAGGATTCTAGGAAAATACACAATTTCCAGCAAAGAAATAATTTTGTATCTGAATGTAAAGTTGCTACTGCACTCCACTCAAAGAGTTAAAGAATTTCTCATATTTTGGGGGAATTTAATAAATAATAAAAACACACACACCTGCGAGACTGCCCAGATACATCAATGGCTGGCTGGCTCACAGTGCTTCTTATTGCAACAGCAGCGTGATGTGGTCACAAACATGGGAACAATTCCAAATGCTGGGAAAACAGAGAAGTACAAAAATGATTGGCAATGGGAAGGTGAGACTTTCTTTTCCTTAAGGTCACCAAGTGTGGTATAGGTACGCTGCACTGTTTGCACTAGGTTTGAACATTATTTGAACAATTACTGAATCAAAGCTGTCTGTGTTGTATAAAAGTAACACACAGGAATGGAGAAGTATCAGCAGATTGTCAATTGCCTTTATGTTTCTTTTACACTGTAGACGCTTCTTAAAAAGACAAGCAACATTATTTCTTAATCGATCGGTTCTATTAAACAAATACTACTAAAAACGCTGTAATTTTAACTTATGGAGATAACATTTTGTGAATTGAAAGCCACATGTAATTAAAACAATTCATTTTGAATGTCAATAAGAATGTAATTACCGGAACATTCAAAACAAGGTCTCCACAGTTTTACTGTTTACTTGCAAAGATACCGAGAATATTCATTGGAGGAAACAATTGCAGCTAAGTCAATGGTAGAACCTTGAAGACAAAATGGAAAAGAGTCCCTGATTATAACAGCACTTTTAGCAACAGAATCCCATCAGCACATTCTACAGGCAAATGTTTGCAAATTCAATTATAGGAACAGGAGTAGCCCATTCAGCCTCATGAGTCTATTCCACCATTCAATTAGACCATGCATTATCTGCATCTTAAGTCCATCCACCCACCTTGGTCCTGCAACCATGAATGTCCTTGCCTAACATAAAACTACCAATTTTGAAATTTCCAATACACTTAGCCTGAACAGCGCTTTGGAGGAGAGCGTGCCAGATTTTCAGCACTCAAGTGGACATCCCCCGATATGGCATGAAGTAGTTCAGGCATGGAAGGAAGTAAATAAAGCATAATATTTCAGTTACAAAGTTTAAATAATGATGGAAATCAAGAAGTTCAATACAGTCTTTTGTATACCAAGAAAATACATTAATCACCAGTTAGAACCCCTTTGACAGGTTGACAGTTAACTATAGTCCTCTCCTTGTTCTATCTGGCCTATTCTCGGTGGCTTATAACTGTTTGAATTCTTTACTGTTTCAATTTTGGGCACTGGAACGTAGAATATTTAATCATTTATTAGTTTAGGAGCATTGAATTTTCCATTTAGTGATATTTTATATGTGACCGCCCCATATTTATTGGAGGTGTTTATATGAATAATAAATTAACTCTTTTGTGTTGATTCACTCCACTCCACTGAATTAGTAGAAAATGAAGAGCAGATAAACTTTTAAGAAAAACCAGGCAAATTACACTTAAAAAGGTAAATCTCAGTTGAAACGTTGATACAACAAATAAAGATACATTTACACAACTAAAAGCTCCCACATCACTCTCCGCAGACTGCTCTAAAGTTTTCAAACTCGGCCTGTGGTGTGTAGCACCTCTCACTTTCACCATTCAATTAATTGGGCCCTTGATTGCAGCCATATTCCATCCGAGGTCCCCGTAGAGAGCTGTAACCTGAATGGCACACTCCTGCAGAACATCCTTAGCTAGGTTAACAACAGTCTTGATGGCACAGATTCCCCAGAGATTCCTTAATCTGAACCCTTTAATAGACTCTGTTCAAAGGTCTGGTTAACTCTGGCAAAACGAGCAGCAGCAGGAGTAAAATAGTTCAATTCACAATCCCTGCTCTAATCCTGTCTTTGGTTTTCTGTCATGTTTAACTGAATTACACACACAGCTCCTTGTAAATATGCCTTCTCTGTTCTCCCCTCTTCTGCAACTCTTCTTTGTGTCTGGCCACACAGCTTTCATATGCTAACTTCCTTTCTGTTGGTACTGCTTCCATGTCAAGGGTTGCCAAGTCACATGGGTCAGTATTTCATATTATTCAAGAAAATTACAATTGATCCATTTACAATTGATGCCAACTTTTAAAAGTATTTTTCAAAGATTCTCAAAACTAACTACAAATTCCACAGGTATCGTATTTTACAAAATGTCCTTACTTTACTCTGTCCAGGTCAAAGGTCATCACACACCCCTTGGGAAAAAAGAAAGTTTTAGTGTGGTAAAGATTTCTTTAGAAGCGTTCGAAATACAGCAAGTTCTTAACATCCACTTTAGGTCAGATTAAGTCTAAACACTTTAACATTTACACGTATTACATGCTACACAGGTAAGAATAATGTTACATCGTATTTACAAAACAAGCTTCATTGCAAACGTACATTGTAATTTTACAATCCCATCCAATAAATTCAATATCTTTCATAAGTTGTTACCATTCCTTGTTCCTTAAACTCTAACCAGGGCATCCACAATCACATTGTTTTGGCCTCCGATATGCACAATTCTTAATGTGCAATATCAAACTTCCCAAAACAGCCTTTGATTCTTGACGTTGAACTTCTCAAGGAACAATGGAGTTGTGGTCTGCATAGACTAGCACCTTTGTTTTGCACTTCCACATTGCTTTTTAAAATTTGTATTGGATTGTGCACAGTCTACAGTATTTGTGATTAACCCAATTGTTTACAATTTGGTCTGCTTAACTTTGTCAAGAACAACAGTGCTGACTGAAAACCATTTGACTTCTGGGTAGTGGCAACTGTGAATTGGAATCCAAGGAGAAATCCCCTGCCACATCGCTTCTTACCCTCTGGATTCAACAATTTCCTTTTTTCTCCTTTAAAGCTAGAAACTAAATTGTCCTCAGGGCTTTCACTTTGTAAAACAGACTCTGAACTGCTCTGTTCTGTTCTTAACTCCTGGGCCAAGATTCTCCCATACCCGGCGGGGCGGGGGGTCCCGGCGGGATGGAGTGGCGGGAACCACACCGGCGTCGGGATTTCTCCGCACCTTTAGGGGCCAAGCCCTCACCGTGAGGGGCTAGGCGTGCGCCGGAGTGGTTTCCGCTCCGCTGGCTGTCACGGAAGGCCTTTGGCACCAAGCCAGCCGGGGCTGAAAGGACTTCGCCGGCCGGCGGAAGTCCGCGCATGCGCGGGAGCGTCAGCAGCTGCTGACGTCACATCCCCGCGCATGCGCAGGGGGGGGGGGGTCTCTTACGCGTCGGCCATGGTGAATGCTGTGGCCGAGGCGGAGGGAAAAGAGTGTCCCCACGGCACAGGCCCACCCGCGGATCGGTGGGCCCTGATCGCGGGCCAGGCCACCGTGGGGGAACCTCCCGGGGCCAGATCGCCTCACGCCCCACCCCCCCCACCCCCCAGGACTCCGGAGCCTGCTCTCGCCGCCTAGTCCCGCCGGTAAGCGAGCTGGTTTGATTCTCGCCGGCGGGACAGGCATTCCAGCAGCGGGACTTCGGCCCATCGCGGGCCGGAGAATCGCCGGGGGGGCCCGCCAACCGGCGCGGCGCAATTCCCGCCCCTGCCGAATATCCGGTGCCGGAGAATTCGGCAACCAGCGGGGGCGGGATTCACGCCAGCCCCCGGCGATTCTCCGACCCGGCGAGGGGTCGGAGAATCCCGCCCCAGATCTCCAATTTCTTCCAGACTGCATGTTTTTTTTAACGTCCAAGTATTTAGAAAATGCTTCAAACAGCCAGGCAACCAAATTGCCCTTTATTTTTTAAAAAAAAATATATTTTATTGAAATTTTTTTCCAAACAACAATTTTTCCCTCTTACAAAGCAAACGAAACAATAACAAAACTGTGTATTTTAACAATACACAGGTAACAAAACCCCATTGTCTATTGACCTAAACTAAACTAAACCCCCCCCCCCCCCCCTCCCCCCCCCCCCCCTCCCCCTGGTCATCTATCTTCCCTCTAACGTTCCCCTAGGTAGTCGAGAAATGGCTGCCACCGCCTGGTGAACACTTGAGCCGATCCTCTCAGGGCAAACTTTATCTGCTCCAGTTTAATAAACCACGCCATATCGTTTACCCAGGCCTCATGTCCGGGGGGTTTCGCCTCCTTCCACATGAGTAGGATCCTGCGCCGGGCTACTAGGGACGCAAAGGCCACGACATCGGCCTCTTTCGCCTCCTGCACTCCCGGCTCTTCCGCAACTCGAAATAGAGCTAACCCCCAGCCTGGTTTGACCCGGGCCTTCACCACCTGCGAAATCACTCCCGTCACTCCCTTCCAATACCCTTCCAGTGCCGGGCACGCCCAAAACATATGTGCGTGGTTTGCCGGGCTCCCGCCACACCTCCCACATTTGTCCTCCACTCCAAAGAACCTGCTCAATCTTGCCCCCGTTATGTGTGCTCTATGTAGCACCTTAAATTGAATCAGGCTAAGCCTGACGCATGAGGAAGAGGAATTTACCCTGCTTAGGGCATCAGCCCACATACCCTCCTCTATCTCCTCCCCTAATTCTTCTTCCCACTTTCTTTTTAGTTCGCCCACCGACTCCTCCCCCTCTTCCCTCATCTCTCTATAAATCTCTGACACCTTGCCCTCTCCGACCCACACCCCTGAAAGCACCCTGTCCTGTATCCCCTGTGTCGGGAGCCGCGGAAATTCCCTCACCTGTTGTCTAGTAAACGCCCTCACCTGCATATATCGCAAGAAATTTCCCCGGGGCAACTTATACTTTTCCTCCAATGCTCCCAAGCTCGCAAAAGTCCCATCTATAAATAAATCTCCCACCTTCCTAATTCCCAACTGGTACCAGCTCTGAAATCCTCCATCCATTCTTCCTGGGGCGAACCTATGGTTGTTCCTGATAGGGGACCCCACCAGGGCTCCCTGCACCCCTCTCTGTCGCCTCCACTGTCTCCAGATATTCAGTGTTGCCACCACCACCGGGTTCGTGGTAAACTTTTTAGGTGAGATCGGTAGCGGCGCCGTCACCAGCGCCTCTAAACTCGCCCCTTTACAGGACTTTCTCTCCAGTCTTTTCCACGCCGCTCCCTCACCCTCCATCATCCATCTACGTATCATTGCCACATTGGCGGCCCAATAGTAATCACCCAAATTCGGTAGTGCCAGTCCTCCTCTGTCCCTACTACGCTGAAGGAACCCCCTCCTTACTCTCGGAACTTTCCCTGCCCACACGAAGCTCGTGATGCTCCTATCTATTTTATTAAAAAAGGTCTTGGTGATTAATATAGGGAGACATTGAAATACAAATAAGAACCTCGGGAGGACCATCATCTTAATTGCTTGCACCCTGCCCGCCAGCGATAGAGGCTGCATGTCCCACCTCTTGAAGTCCTCCTCCATTTGTTCTACCAGCCGTGTCAGATTAAGTCTGTGCAAGGTTCCCCAGCTCCTAGCGATCTGAATCCCCAGGTATCGGAAATTTCTTTCCACTTTCCTTAGCGGTAAGCCTTCTATCTCTCTACTCTGGTCCCCTGGATGTATCACAAATAATTCACTCTTCCCCATGTTTAGCCTATACACCGAGAATTCCCCGACCCCCCTCAAAATTCGCATAACCTCTATCATCCCCCCCGCTGGGTCCGACACGTATAACAATAGGTCATCTGCATATAAAGAGACTCGGTGTTCTTCTCCCCCTCTAATCACCCCTCTCCATTTCCTGGAGTCTCTCAACGCCATGGCCAGAGGTTCAATTGCCAACGCGAACAACAATGGAGACAGCGGGCATCCCTGTCTTGTTCCCCTATATAATCGGAAATACTCCGACCTATGTCGACCTGTAACTACGCTTGCCGTTGGAGCCCCATAAAGAAGTCTAACCCAGCTAATAAACCCGTTCCCAAACCCAAACCTCCTTAACACTTCCCATAAATACTCCCACTCCACCCTATCAAATGCCTTCTCTGCGTCCATTGCCGCCACTATCTCTGCCTCCCCCTCCACTGGGGGCATCATTATCACCCCTAATAGTCGTCGCACGTTAACATTCAGTTGTCTCCCTTTTACGAACCCTGTCTCAAATTGCCCTTTATAACAATTGAATTCACCTCATCTTTTTTAAATTCAGGACCATTTTAACTGCAAGTGCTTATCCATGACCTAATCCTTTGATTTGTTTCCCCCCCGAGAGACACAGGCGTAATACTGCCTCCTTTTATGCAAGCAGTTCATTTTTCTGCCGAATAAAATTCTTTTTCACTGCTTTAAGAACTTTGTTAATGTTATATAAGTGTTCAGTTCTGAATGCTTGATATTCTTTTTTATTCAGTTCATGTATTTTGTTGATTTACTTTTGCTTATCTTCCCACCGCACTCAAGCTTTGTCTAACTCCTTTCCAGCAAGAGCAATTGTCTCTTTTGAACAAAGAACAAAGAAAAGTACAGCACAGGAACAGGCCCTTCGGCTCTCCAAGCCTGTGCCGACCATGCTGCCCATCGAAAATAGAATCCTCTGCACTTCCGGGGTCCGTATCCCTCTATTCCCATCCTATTCATGTATTTGTCAAGATGTCCCTTAAACTTCACTATCGTCCCTGCTTCCACCACCTCCTCCGGCAGCGAGTTCCAGGCACCCACTACAATCTGTGTAAAAAACTTGCCTCGTACATCTCCTCTAAACCTTGCCCCTCGCACCTTGAACCTATGCCCCCTAGTAATTGACCCCTCTACCCTGGGAAAAAGCCTCTGACTATCCACTCTGTCTATGTCCCTCATAATTTTGTAGACCTCTATCAGATCGCCCCTCAACCTCTGTCGTTCCAGTGAGAACAAACCAAGTTTATTCAACCTATCCTCATAGCTAATGCCCTCCATATCAGGCAACATCCTGGTAAATCTCTTCTGCACTCTCTCTAGAGCCTCCACATCCATCTGGTAGGGTGCCGCCCAGAATTGAACACTATACTCCAAGTGTGGCCTAACTAAGGTTCTATACAGCTGCAACATAACTTGCCAATTTTTATACTCAATGCCCCGGCCAATGAAGGCAAGCATGCCGTATGCCTTCTTGACTACCTTCTCCACCTGTGTTGCCCCTTTCAGTGACCTGTGGACCTGTACACCTAGATCTCTCTGACTGTCAATACTCTTGAGGGTTCTACCATTCACTGTATATTCCCTACATACATTAGACCTTCCAAAATGCATTACCTCACATTTGTCCGGATTAAACTCCATCTGCCATCTCTCCGCCCAAGTCTCCAAATGATCTAAATCCTGCTGTATCCTCTGAAAGTCCTCATCGCTATCCGCAATTCCACCAACCTTTGTGTCGTCTGCAAACTTACTAATCAGACCAGTTACATTTTCCTCCAAATCATTTCTATATACTACGAACAGCAAAGGTCCCAGCACTGACCCCTGCGGAACACTACTCGTCACAGCCCTCCAATTAGAAAAGCACCCTTCCATTGCTACTCTCTGCCTTCTATGACCTAGCCAGTTCTGTATCCATCTTGCGAGCTCACCCCTGATCCCGTGTGACTTCACCTTTTGTACCAGGCTGCCATGGGGGACCTTGTCAAAGGCCTTACTGAAGTCCATATAGACAACATCCACTGCCCTACCTGCATCAATCATCTTTGTGATCTCCTCGAAAAACTCTATCAAGTTGGTGAGACACGTCTCCCCTTCACAAAAGCATGCTGCCTCTCACTAATACGTCCATTTGCTTCCAAATGAGAGTAGATCCTGTCTCGAAGAATTCTCTCCAGTAAATTTCCGTACCACTGACGTAAGGCTCACCGGCCTGTAGTTCCCTGGATTATCCTTGCTACCCTTCTTAAACAAAGGAACAACATTGGCTATTCTCCAGTCCTCCGGGACATCACCTGAAGACAGTGAGGATCCAAAGATTTCTGTCAAGGCCTCAGCAATTTCCTCTCTAACCTCCTTCAGTATTCTGGGGTAGATCCCATCAGGCCCTGGGGACTTATCTACCGTAATATTTTTTAAGACGCCCAACACCTCATCTTTTTGGATCTCAATGTGACCCAGGCTATCTACACACCCTTCTCCAGACTCAACATCCACCAATTCCTTCTCTTTGGTGAACCTTACCCCTATTTGCCAATGACTTTTCGTGACCCCTTTTAGCCCTCCTGACTCCTTGCTTAAGTTTCTTCCTACTTTCCTTATATTCCACACAGGCTTCGTCTGTTCCAAGCCTTCTAGCCCTGTCAAATGCCTCCTTTTTCTTTTTGACGAGGTCTACAATATTTCTCGTTATCCAAGGTTCCCGAAAATTGCCGTATTTATCCTTCTTCTGCACAGGAACAGTTTCCTTTCAACTGGCATTTGAAAGTCTCCCACATGTCAGATATTGATTTACCCTCAAACATCCGCCCCCAATCTAGGTTCTTCAGTTCCTGCCTAATATTGTTATAATTAGCCTTCCCCCAATTTAGCATATTCATCCTAGGACCACTCTTATCCTTGTCCACCAGCACTTTAAAACTTACTGAATTGTGGTCACTGTTCCCGAAATGCTCCCCTATTGAAACTTCTACCACCTGACCGGCGGTAGAAAACCTTAAGTTTTAAAATGTTCAAGACACATATTCTTCCTTGCAGCTCTATAGTGTCGGCACTGTACTCAGCTTTTTCACTTTCTTCCAAATCATGTTTTCCCTCTTTTAGTCATTAGCTTTCAGTATTTTTTGCTATCCACTTTGCCTCATCTTGCTCATACATTTTCTGCATATTTAATTCAGATACCTTTACATTTGTCTCCTTTGCAGCAGGAATGCTCCAATAGCACATTTAAACGAACAGGCTGTTTCTGACTCTGTGGAAAATCTCTAATCAAAACATTGATTTTAGTAGGCTTCCAAAGGGCTTTCCTTAAACTACGGGAGATATCCATATTTTACCCCCTTTTCAGGTCATTTCCTAACAAGACGTCAACATCTTCAAATCGGTAAAATAAGAATGACACCCATTAGGTCAAAGTTGAAATTAACCTTATACAAAGGAACAGGAAACTAATTTCCATTAATACTCTGAATCAGTTCCTTTTTGTTCAGCAGAGTGCTTTATGACACCTGCCAAACAACATTGGTGATTGTGCAGATCCTGTATATCCAATAATCAATTTTCTTGCTTCACCAGATGAACATAGAGATACTTTACTCTCGGGAACAAATTAGCTACAGCTTTCCATTCCCCGATTCACCCTCTCGATGACCATAGAGGAGATTCTATGCTTGTGAACCTTACCACTCAGGCTATTACTACCTGGGCGAACAGCCCTTGACGGTGACGGAACAAACACGATTTAGCCTTCACCTGCATTCCTTGTGACAAAAGTACCAGGTTCGTCCCCTTGAATTAAATCTGTACTTTGTACCTTCACTTCTACTACTCCGAGGAGGGGCTGGGTCTTTATCTTTCCCACATTTCCCAGCAGGTCTTGGCCTCTGCTTATCATCGACCTTCCTCTGATTCCAATTTCTCTGGAAGGTTCCAAAGTGGGTCTGTTATTAATCATCATATGAATTAACTGTTTGCCATAGACCAGACTTTGTGGTGTTCCATGTAAGACTTTAACGCAAAGAGACCATTTTGAATTCCTTCATCAACATCACCGCCCTAAAATGAGGAAAATCCTGTTCCACCTTCATTGACCTACACAACCCATTAAATGCCAGTTCCTTGTCCTCGGAAATTTCCAGATGGGGCCAGCTCATTCTTTTCTCAAATTTCTAAATTTCTGCCTATGGGCCTCTGGCACAAACTCGTATGTGTTGCATACAGCCGTCCCAACTTTCTTACATTCACACAAGTGGACTGCTGAAAGAGATGAGTACACCTTTAAAACCTTCCTAACCAAAACATTCTGTAGAAGCATAGCCCACTGTCATTGCACCAAATTCAGATGTATGGTAATTTTCTCAAAAGACATGAAATACACCAACAACCCCTCCTCAATAAATTTCAGTACTAAGCCAAAACGCTTCACTAAATTGAAATTAAGAGCTCTCTCTGTGTCAGTTTCATGTCTCCTCATCAACAAGTTCCATTTTGAGCTTTTTCATATGTCTCTGTTTCTTTCCAATCTATCTCGTTCTATTTCTTTATCAATTATGGACAGTTGTACATGATCACTAATGGAACTGGTAATTTCTTTGTCGAGTCCCATCTGCCCAGCTTCTTAGCTCCTGATCTTATATAAATCCCCATGTGCTCTGCTACCGTCTACCAATCATCTTCCTACAACTGTTTTGAGTATCCAAGATTCAGATAATCTCTCTCCGCAAAGGCCGGAAATTCAAAGGTACCCATGTTAATTTCCCAATAAAATATAGAAAAAGCAAAAATGGAATTTTGTTTGTTTAAATGCGCGAAAGTTTCCGTGAACCCATTTTACAATCTCTGGGTCAGATCCCAGACTCAAGCCCCCAATTTTGTTTCAATTCAATTCAATTCCCAAACCAAATTAACTAGACTTGCCAAACGACTCCCAAATGAAGAAATTACCAACAAATGTTCACTTTTGTAACTTTCACTTTAACATGAATCAGCACCAGTGCAAATGGAACATGAAATGACAAGCAAATGACACTTCAGATAAAAAAGGTAAGTTCACTTCAATAAGCTGAGACAACAAATATATGTCTTATCCAACCACAAGCACCTGTATCACTCTCCATAGACATGTCACACCACATACAGTCCCAGTTATCTAACATAGGCTCTGGCACAAAGGATCTTTCATTTCCCACTTAATTGATTTGGCACTTGGGTCGTATTCACCGGCAACCATATTTCGCCTGAGGTCCTGGATATGGTCATCACCCGAATGGTACACTGCTGAACAACCTGCTTAGCTAGGTTGACAACAGTCTGGATATCGCATATTTCTCACAGACTGAATCCTCTTAAACAGTCTGCTCTGGCAAAACTGCAGCAACAGTAGTAAAATGGCCCAGTTCGCAATCCCTGCTCTAACCCTCTCTTTGACTTTCTAGTCTGTTTAACTGCAGTACACACACAACTCCTTGTAAATGTGCCTTCTCTGTTCTCTCCTCTGCTACAACATTCATTTGTCTGCAGCTCTGCTTTCTGTCTGACCACACAGCTATCGTATCTTAGCTTATTTACTGTAGGCACTGCTTCCAGGTCAAAGATTGCTAGGTAACCTGGACCAATCGTTCTTATTATTCAAGAAAATTGGAATTGACTCATTTACAATTGATGCCAACTTTAAAAAATCCATTTGAAACATTCTCAAAACCAATTACAGATTCTACAGATATTTTGAAGAAATTTACAAATTTTCCTTACTGTACTCCTTCCAGGCCAAAGGTCATCACACAAGTGACAAGGGCACCCACCTCAATGCAGCAGGGCCCTCTTTAATTTTGCAGATCAGTTTCTGATGCTGTCATTTGGGCTTTGATTATCATTTGAACCTGAGACTTGATGGGGAACAATGATAGCTTCTCTGCCTGACTAACCCTTTTGCAAACAGCAGCTAAATTAAGATGAGGCCCAGCAAAGTAAATTTGGGAGCATTGTGGTTTGTACACAAACCTCTAAGTTTGCCTGTTTCATCAGCCCCCTCATCGAGTGAGGCTCTCAACGGAATCTCTGATACTTAAAATTTACCCTTTTATTTTACTCCTACACAGTGGCTTCAAGAAGTGTTACAAGAAATGGGACTGTCATTTAGATGATGCTGGAGGTTCAGCTTTGTATGGAGTGAATGTTTCTGGGTGGTGGGAGAGAGGCAAAACATTGCCTCGTTAGGTATGTGTATTTATCAATGTGAGCCTTTCTAAGTGGTAAACCAAGCACATCTCTTTATTGATAAGCTTGTAAGAAAAATGATGAAAGAAGAACACTCAATTCATTCGGAATCCATGCCACCCCTGTATCCTTTAGGTGCTTTAGAATAATTCCAGGAAACCTTTTCATTGTATGGGAGGTCATGGGCATACACCACAACAGTTTGTACTAATGATACCAGTTTTGTAATAGAACATTTTATCCTCTGCTTTTTTTTGTCAGAGATTTTTTTATTTTATTCTGGCACAGAGGGAGGTGGAGCACTGTGTGTCATTATTTGACACATTCTCTCCACAGTCCCTTCGTTTGTTTTTGAAGGCTATTCACATCATCCATAATTGTCTTATCTGTAGTAAAAGAGTACTCTGCCCTATGCATTCTCTTCTAATTCAGATTCCACCCTCTGTAATTGGTGATATTTAATTGAAGGCCAAGAATTTGCAGGGAAATCTCTGATAGTGACTTTATAAGTTAATAGAAACATAGAAAATAAGAGCAGGAGGAGGCCATTCGGCCCATTGCTCTGCTATTCATTATGAATATCGCTGATCATCCAACTCAATAGCCTAATCCCGCTTTCCCCCCATAATATCCTTTGATGTCCTTCGCCGTAAGAAATTGGTGTAGAAATAATAGGGTTGGTGTCGTGGGAGACTTTAATTTTCCTCATATTGACTGGAAATCCCTTAGGGCTTGGGGTCAGGATGGTGAGGAATTTGTTAAGTGTGTCCAAGAAGGTTTTTTGGAACAATATGTGGATAGTCTGACTAGAGAGGGGGCTATACTGGACCCAGTACTAGAGAACAAGCCTGGCCAGGTCATCAAAGTTGCAGTGGGGGAACATGTGACGAACAGTGACCACAATTCTGTCAGCTTTTGGATACTAATGGAAAAGGACGAGTGTTGTCCTCGGGTTAAGGTGCTAAATTGGGGGAAGGCTAACTACAACCAGATTAGGCAGGATTTGGAGGCTGTTGTTTGGGAGAGGCTGTTTGAGGGCAAATCCACATTTGGCATGTGGGAGTCTTTTAAAGAGCAGTTGATGGGAGTGCAGGACAGACATGTGCCGATGAAAAAGAAAGACAGGAAAGGCAAGATTCAGGAACCGTCAATGATCAGGGAAATTGAGAATCTTGTCAAAAAGAAAAAAGATGCATATGTGAGGTACAGGCAACTAAAAACAGATGAAGCATTTGAAGAATACAAGGGATGTAGAAAAGAGCTCAAGCAGGGAGTTAGGAGGGCAAAAAGGGTCACGAAATGTCCTTGGCAGACAGGATTAAGGAGAATCCCAAGGCATTTTATACATATATTAGGAACAAGAGGGTAGCTAGAGAAAAAGTTGGCCTACTCAAGGACAAAGAAGGGAAATTATGTGTAGAACCAGAGGAAGTAGGTGAGGTCCTTAATGAGTATTTTGCATCGGTATTCACAAAGGAGAGGGACACGTTGATTGGTGGTGTGTAAGCACTTTAGAACAGGTCGTTATTACGAGGGAGGAAGTGTTAGGTGTGTTAAGAAGCATTAAGATAGACAAATCCCCAGGGCCAGATGGCATCTATCCCAGATTACTGACAGAGACAAGAGATGTAATCGCTGGGCCTCTAACAAAAATATTTGTGTCCTCATTGGCCACAGGTGAGATCCCAGAGGATTGGATGATAGCCAACGTTGTGCCGTTATTTAAGAAAGGTTTCAAGGATAATCCGGGTAATTATTGGCCAGTGAGCTTGACGTCTGTCATAGTGAAATTGTTGGAAATGATTCTGAGAGATAGGATCTATTTGGAAGTGAATGGTCTTATTAGCGACAGGCAGCATGGTTTTGTACAAGGGAGGTCATGTCTCACTAATTTAATTGAATTTTTTGAGGAGATGACAAAAATGATTGACGAGAGAAGGGCTGTGGATGTTGACTACATGGACTTTAGTAAAGCATTTGATAAGGTCCCTCATGGCAGGCTGATGCAAAAGATTAGATCACATGGGGTCAGGGGTGAACTGGCTGGATGGATCCAGAACTGGCTTGGTCGTTGAAGACAGAGGGTAGCAGTGGAAGGGTGTTTTTACGAATGGAGGTCTGTAACTAGTGGTGTTCCACAGGTATCAGTACTGGGACCTCTGCTCTTTGTAATATATATTAATGGAAGAAAACGTAGCGGGTCTGATTAGCAAGTTTGCAGATGACACTAAGATTGCAGGAGTTGCGGACAGTGATGAAGATTGTTAGAGAATACAACAGGCTATAGATTGGCTGCAAAATTGGGCGGAGAAATGGTAGATGGAATTTAACCCAGACAAATGCGAGGTGATGCATTTTGGTAGATCCAATTCAGGTGGAAGCTATAAAATAAATGGCAGAACCATCAGGAGCATAGACACACAGAGAGAGCTGGGCATGCAGGTCCACAGATCCTTACAAGTGGCAGCACAGGTGGAAATGGTGGTAAAGAAAGCATATGGCATGCTTGCCTTCATAGGACAGGGTATCGAGTATGAAAGCTCTCAAATTATGTTACAGTTGTATAGAACGTTGGTTAGGCCACATTTGGAATACTGGCAGGCAGGGCGATCTGGCCCCGGGGGGTGCCCCCACGGTGGCCTGGCCCGCGATTGGGGCCCACCGATCCGCAGGCGGGCCTGTGCCGTGGGGGCACTCTTTTTCTTCCGCCTTCGCCATGGTCTTCACCATGGCGGAGGCGGAAGAGACCCCTTCCCCTGCGCATGCACGGGGATGACGTCAGCAGCCGCTGACACTCCCACGCATGCGTGGACTTACGCAGGCCGGCAAAGTCCTTTTGGCGCTGTCTGGCATGGCGCCAAAGGCGTTCTACGCCAGCCGGTGGAGCGGAAACCACTCCGGCGCAGGCCTCGCCCCTCAAGGTGAGGGCTTGGCCCCAAAAGGTGTGGGCGCCGGAGTGGTTCCCGCCACTCCATCACGCCGGGACCCCCCCGCCCTGCTGGGTAGGGGAGGATCCCACCCACTGTGTCCAATTCTGGTCACCACACTACCAGAAGGACCTGGAGGCTTTGGCGAGAATACAGAAAAGGTTTACCAGGATGTTGCCTGGTATGGAGGGTATTAGCTATGAGGAGAGATTGAATAAACTGGGATTGTTCTTCCCAGAGAGACGGAGGCTGAGGGGCGACCTGATAGAAGTTTATAAAATTATTAGAGGTATAGATATGGTGATCAGTTGGAGGCTTTTTCCCAGTGTGGAAATGACAATTACAAGGGGCACAAGTTCAAGGTGAGGGGGGAAAAGGTTCAGTGGAGATGTGCGAGGGAAGTTTTTTTACACAGAGGGTGGTGGTGCCTGGAATGCTCTGCCAAGTGAGGTGGTTGAGGCAGATACATTAGGGACCTTTAAGACTTATCTGGATAGATACATGAACAGACAGGGTATAGAAGGATATTGGTGGTTGGTCTAGATAGGACACATGATCGACGCAGGCTTGGAGGGCCGAAGGGCCTGTTCCTCTGCTGTATTCTTTGTTCTATCCCAGCCTTAAATACATCCACAATTAGGGCAGTAGTGAGAGATGATATAGGTTCTATGGAGGAAAGGTGGAAATTAGAATTAGTAAGGAGAAAAGGTCACAGGTTGGCATAGTCTACAGGCTACCAAATAATAACATCCTTAATAAAGGCAAGGGACCTCGGCCACCTTGCAAGGGACAACCGAATCGTCTCCAGAGTCACGGACTAGGCGGCCTGGCCACTGGCAGCTAAGCCATCCCACCCCCACATACCTCCCAGCCACCCCCCCACCCCAATACCCCCGTTCCTGCACTCCATCCTCCCCACCCCAGCACCTCCTACCCTCTCTGAGCTTCCCACCAGTATCAGCACCGTGTGTTGAACCTGGGTTGGTAGTATCAGCGCGTCTGGTCCATGGTGCAAGAATGATGATGGCTCTCAGTGTGATGAGCTCTGGTGCTCCGCATTGTTTGACAGAGTCTGACTCCAAGCCCCATGTTACATTCCACAGTCCGCCCGGTTGATCGCTGCATACATGCTGGCCAGTCCAGAGGTGTGGGGTAGTTCTGGAAGTGGTGAGAAGTGATGGGTCACTCACCGGGCAGGCCCCAATACATGGCCCCCCTAATTTCTGGCCCCGTCCCCTGCCGACTCCGAGAACAATCCCAGGGGGTACCTCTGACTGTCCTGGGGGCCCTGGCCCGTGCCGTCCTCCAACATCAGCACCCCACATTACCTGCCTCCCACACCACCCCCTCTCCCCCCACCCCCACCGGCACACCCTATGCACCTAGGCCAGCCCATCCCTCACACCCTGCAGATAATGAACGGAGGCTTTTTGGAACATCGGTGCACAGTGTTTGTTGTGATATACACATGTATTGTGCCCTAGCCCCTAACGTTAACCTGTGTGCTTCACCTCTGCTAACTTAACTTCTCTCTACCTTTCTAATCTTACGTGTCCTAAAGCTCCGTCTAGGTGGGTCCCCAGGCACTACATCGGATGTGGAAGCGGCCTTCTGCGTATCCCGCCCTGTGACCGGGGTCACCTTAGGCGGCCATTCTCAGGAGCGACCAGGCTTGGATGGGCCCAGCAGTATTCCGGGTGTCACAGGTGGTATGGTGCCACCCAGTTCAGCCCTCTGCTCATTGGATATATCAGAAACAGGTGGGGGGAGGGGGCATTTAGAGGCACTGTGCTGTTCCGGTACGGGAGTCCCCGGCACGGGTCCCATCTCCTCCTCCTCCCTCGGGGTGCCTGATGGCCCCTGGGCTACTCCTTAGGATGGGAGCAGAGCCAAAGTGAGCCCCTGGGGCTCCTCTGTCATCTGGCACTGCCAGTACTGGATTCCCACTCTCGTCTTGACCAGGGTATTAATGCTCATGACCAAGGAGCACAGGGAGTGGGCCACGTCCCTCAAGGACCTTACCAGGTCCCTCTGTGACTGGCTAAGGTCAGCCAGCACCAGGCCAATGCTCTCGAAGCCTGCAGCCATGGTGCGCAGTAATGTCCATGTGGCCCTGGTACATGGTTGCCTTGACATGGCTATTTTGTCCTGTGCCTCAGCCACACTGTGCCCCAGGCCTTGGACATCTTGACCCATGGCCGTGACCCTCGCACCCAAGACTTCTACAGCGGACGCCACCCGTTTGTTGTTGGCCTGGGTAACACGCATTGCTGGCACCGCCTCCTGCTCTTGTAGGCAGTTGAACTCCTCCAAATGCACCTGCAGGCACTGGAAGGTTGCTGACACCCCTTCATGTCATCCCTGGCTCTGAGACAGCATCTCCAACATTGATGGGACCGCCCTTTCCAGAAGCCCGAGACCCACCTGGACTGCAGCTAGTCCCTGGGGTCGGGCCACCCTCCAACTGTCTGCCCCCTCGGGGGTTTCTACCTTCACCTGATGTACCACATCATGTATATTGTGTGCATCAGATGGTGCCCCAGGAGCCTCTTCCCTAAAATGACCCACCAAGGTGAGTGTCTCTGGGATGGTGGAGGGTGTTGGTGACAGCAGTGACGAGAAGTTGGTGTAATCCTGACTGCTGCGAGGATCCAGCTGGGGACAAGGGGACCCAGTCGGTCCTGCCTCGTCGCCAGGTGAATTGAGCTGTTGCAACTGGGAACAAGAGACCCCGGATGGTCCTGCCTCGTCGCCAGGTGAATTGCGGTGTTGTGACTGGGGGCGCGGGAACCAGGGAGGGTTCTAAATGCCACAATGCAGGTGTCCTCTGGTTGGGATGAGCTTTGCTGAGCCCTGCTCCTCTGCACTGGAGTGCCAACACCTGGCGAGCTCCTGATTGAGCTTGGCCCGTGATGATACAGCTGGGGTATGAGGGTGCCCAGAGGGCAGCCTGGGTGGGAACCCAGATGACCAGAGGTCTTCTGAGCATTTAAATGAACAGGTAGCACTCAGCAGTATGAACAGCCAGGAACCTGTAAGCAGCATCAAAGCGGTGCGTTTAAAAGACAGACTGCAGTCTGAGGCAGACAACCCCGATTCCAAGGGGGACACCCTGGGTCCACTGACGTGGGACCAAGTCACTACCCACTACTGCCCCCGGCCCGGGCAGCCAACTCCAGCAAGCCCGACAGTTTACAATGGTTTTTCAGTGTTTTACCCTCCCGCTCCCCCTCCGCAGCCATGGCGCAAGCCCCAGAATCACCTCCATTCTTCCAGCGGAGCAGGCAGAGAGGGGAGTGATTTAATGGTAAGGAGAGCTGAAGGTAAGCTGAATTTTGTTTTTAACTTACTTTTTTCGGTGTTGTTTTTCTTTCAGAGCAGCAGGAAATCGGAAGTCGGCCGTGGGGAGTTCTGGGAAGGTGTGCAGTACCTGTATATAAGTTGGGCAGTTCCTAAACCCGAGTCACTACACTTGTAGTGTCCTCCACCCTTCCACCTCCTCTAACCTAAGGGGTTGAGTGAATATCAGGTAAGTTCTTTCTTTTTCTTGTTTTATCCACAAGTTATCTAGAGGGGATGGCAGGGAAGGCAGTGCAATGTTCCTTCTGCAGAATGTTTGAGGTGAGGGACACTGTCAGTGTCCCTCACCTCAAACATTCTGCAGTGTCAGTGTCCCTGTTGATTTCATCTGTGGGAAGTGCACCCATCTCCAGATCCTCAGAAACCATGTTAGGGAACTGGAGCTGGATGAACTTTGGATCATTCGGGAGGTAGAGGTGGTCATAGATAGAAGCTTCAGGGATGTAGTTACTCCGAAGAATAAAGATAGATAGGTGACGGTGAGAGGGGCTGGGAGGAAGCAGTCAGTACAGGGATCCCCTGTGGTCGTTCCCCTTAGTAACAAGTATACCATTTTGGATACTGGTGGGGGGGATGACTTACCAGGGGTAAGCCATGGGGTACAGGAGTCTGTCCCTGTTGCTCAGAAGGGAAGGGGGAGAGGAGTAGAGCATTAGTCATTGGGGACTCCATAGTTAGGGCGACAGATAGGAGATTCTGTGGGAACGAGAGAGACTCGCGGTTGGTATGTTGCCTCCCAGGTTCCAGGGTCCATGATGTCTCAGATCGTGTTTTTGGGATCCTTAAGGGGGAGGGGGAGCATCCCCAAGTCGTGGTCCACATAGGCAACGACATAGGTAGGAAAAGGGATGGGGATGTAAGGCAGGTATTCAGGGAGCTAGGATGGAATCTTAGAGCTGGAACAAACAGAGTTATTATCTTTGGGTTGTTAGCCCTGCCACGTGCTAGCGAGATGAGGAATAGGGAGAGAGAGCAGTTGAAAACGTGGCTACAGGGATGGTGCAGGGAAGAAGGATTCAGATACCTGGATAATTGGGGCTTATTCTGGGGTAGTTGGGACCTCTACAAACGGGATGGTCTGCACCTGAACCAGAGGGGTACCAATAACCTGGGGGGGAAATTTGCTAATGCTCTTTGGGAGGGTTTAAACTAATTCAACAGGGGGATGGGAACCTGAATTGTAGCTCCAGTGTACAGGAGGTTGAGAGTAGTGAGGTCATGAGTAAGGTTTCAAGGTCACAGGAGTGTACCAGCAGGCAGGAAGGTGGTTTGAAGTGTGTCTACTTCAACGCCAGGAGCATCCGGAATAAGGTGGGTGAACTTGCAGCATGGGTTGGTACCTGGGACTTCGTGTTGTGGCCATTTCGGAGACATGGATAGAGCAGGGACAGGAATGGTTGTTGCAGGTTCCGGGGTTTAGATGGTTCAGTAAGCTCAGGGAAGGTGGTAAAAGAGGGGGAGGTGTGGCATTGTTAGTCAAGGACAGTATTACGGTGCAGAAAAGACGTTTGATGAGGACTCGTCTACTGAGGTAGTATGGGCTGAGGTTAGAAACAGGAAAGGAGAGGTCACCCTGTTAGGGGTTTTCTATCGGCCTCCGAAAAGTTCCAGAGATGTAGAGGAAAGGATTGCAAAGATGATTCTGGATGGGAGCGAAAGCAACAGGGTAGTTGTTATGGGGGACTTTAACTTTCCAAATATTGACTGGAAACGCTATAGTTCGAGTACTTTAGATGGGTAAGTTTTTGTCCAATGTGTGCAGGAGGGTTTCCTGACACAGTATGTAGATAGGCCAACGAGAGGCGAGGCCATATTGGATTTGGTACTGGGTAATGAACCAGGACAGGTGTTAGATTTGGAGGTAGGTGAGCACTTTGATGATAGTGACCACAATTCGGTTATGTTTACTTTAGCGATGGAAAGGGATAGGTATATACCGCAGGGCAAGAGTTATAGCTGGGGGAAAGGCAATTATGCGATTAGGCAAGACTTAGGATGCATAGGATGGGGAAGGAAACTGCAGGGAATGGGCACAATTGAAATGTGGAGCTTGTTCAAGGAACAGCTACTGCGTGTCCTTGATAAGTATGTACCTGTCAGGCAGGGAGTAAGTGATTGAGTGAGGGAACCGTGGTTTACTGAAGTAGTTGAATCACTTGTCAAGAGGAAGAAGGAGGCTTATGTAAAGATGTGACGTGAAGGTTCAGTTAGGGCACTCGAGAGTTACAAGTTAGCCAGGAAGGACCTAAAGAGAGAGCTAAGAAGGGCCAGGAGGGGCCATGAGAAGTCTTTGGTAGGTAGGATCAAGGAAAACCCGAAAGCTTTCTATAGGTATGTCAGGAATAAAAGAATGACTAGGGTAAGAGTAGGGTCAGTCAAGGACAGTAGTGGGAAGTTGTGCATGGAGTCCGAGGAGATAGGAGAGGCGCTAAATGAATATATTTCGTCAGTATTCACACAGGAAAAGGACAATGTTGTCGAGGAAAATACTGAGATACAGGCTACTAGACTAGACAGGATTGAGGTTCATAAGGAGGAGGTGTTAGCAATTCTGGAAAGTGTGAAAATAGATAAGTCCCCTGGGCCGGATGGGATTTATCCTAGGATTCTCTGGGAAGCTAGGGAGGAGATTGCAGAGCCTTTGGCTTTGATCTTTATGTCGTCATTGTCTACAGGAATAGTGCCAGAAGACTGGAGGATAGCAAATATTGTCCCCTTGTTCAAGAAGGGGAGTAGAGACAACCCCAGTAACTATAGACCAGTGAGCCTTACTTTTGTTGTGGGCAAAGTCTTGGAAAGGATTATAAGAGATAGGATTTATAATCATCTAGAAAGGAATAATTTGATTAGGGATGGTCAACACGGTTTTGTGAAGGGTAGGTCGTGCCTCACAAACCTTATTGAGTTCTTTGAGAAGGTGACCAAACAGGTGGACGAGGGTAAAGCAGTTGATGTGGTGTATATGGATTTCAGTAAAGCGTTTGATAAGGTTCCCCACGGTAGGCTATTGCAGAAAATACGGAGGCATGGGATTGAGGGTGATTTAGCGGTTTGGAACAGAAATTGGCTAGCTGTAAGAAGACAGAGGGTGGTGGTTGATGGGAAATGTTCAGCCTGGAGTTCAGTTGCTAGTGGTGTACCACACAGATCTGTTTTGGGGCCACTGCTGTTTGTCATTTTTATAAATGACCTGGAGGAGGGCATAGAAGGATGGGTGAGTAAACGTGCGGATGACAGTAAAGTCGGTGGGGTTGTGGACAGTGCGGAAGGATGTTGCAGGTTACAGAGGGACATAGATAAGCTGCAGAGCTGGGCTGAGAGGTGGCAAATGGAGTTTAATGCAGAAAAGTTTGACGTGATCCATTTTGGAAGGAGTAACAGGAATACAGAGTACTGGGCTAATGGTAAGATTCTTGGTAGTGTGGATTAGCAGTGATCTCGGTGTCCATGTACATAGATCCCTGAAAGTTGTCACCCAAGTTGATAGGGTTGTTAAGAAGGCGTACGGTGTGTTAGCTTTTATTGGTAGAGGGATTGAGTTTCGGAGCCATGAGGTCATGTTGCAGCTGTACAAAACTCTGGTGCAGCCGCATTTGGAGTATTGCGTGCAGTTCAGGTCGTCGCATTATAGGAAGGATGTGGAAGCATTGGAAAGGGTGCAGAGGAGATTTACCAGGATATTGCCTGGTATGGAGGGAAGATCTTATGAGGAAAGGCTGAGGGACTTGAGGCTGTTTTCGTTAGAGCAAAGAAGGTTAAGAGGTGACTTAATAGAGGCATACAAGATGATCAGAGGATTAGATAGGGTGGACAGTGAGAGCCTTTTTCATCGGGTGGTGATGGCTAGCATGAAGGGACATAGCTTTAAATTGAGGGGAGATAGATATAGGACAGATGTCAGAGGTAGGTTCTTTACTCAGAGAGTAGTAAGGGCATGGAATGCCCTGCCTGCAACAGTAGTGGACTCGCCAACATTAAGAGCATTTAAATGGTCATTGGATAACCATATGGATGATAATGGAATAGTGTAGATGGGCTTTAGATTGATTTCACAAGTTGGCGCAACATCGAGGGCCGAAGGGCCTGTACTGCGCTGTAATGTTCTCTGTTCTATGTTCCAGCAAGGGACTGGACCATGCCGCTTGAATTGGTGCTGGGCGCTGACCTTGATTTTGGCTGGACACCAGGGGCGTCATTCTCCGCCGGCGGGAGTCTCCGTTTTGCCGGCGCCCGGGGGTTTCCCGACGGCGTGGGGCTGCCCCACAATGGGAAACCCCATTGACCGGCCGGTGTTACGGAGACTCCCGCCGGCCGGTCGGGGCAAAAATGTGGCGGGGCGGGTAGGAGAATTTCGCCCCTGATTCTCCACCCGATCGCGATTCGCGTTTGCGGTGTCACGAGATGGAGAATTTCGCTCACTGTCAGGAGCACGTGACAGAGGATGAGGTAGTGACAGCGAGTGATTTGGAATGGTAGGACAGCAGCAGGAGGGTCGAAGATGGAAGTCTCAGAGAAGGACTTCATTCACAAGCAACATGTTATCCCCAGTGAGAAGAATCACAGGCTGAATTCTCCCATTTTGGGGCTATGTCCGGAGGATCTGTGGCGTTTTACGTGGGAAATATCAGCGAGGCCCCAGCACCGGTTCTCTGACGGGTGAGGGGCTAGCAGCCACGCCACGTAAAATACAAGGCCTTACCGATATAAATGCCTGGAGAATTGCCGGGTCCGTGGCCGCGCATGCACACGGTGATGACCTGCAATGGTCGCGCTGTACAACATGGCGCTGGCCGTGCGCAGACCCAACCTGCCAGATAGTGCCCCCCTGGATACCCCCTCACAACCCTCACCCCCACATGTCCCCCCAGCCCTGGTCAAAGCCCCCCTTGCCAGAAGCACGGCTCCCATCTGACTGTTGCTGGCACCAGACACAGTCCTCAGCCGCCAAGCCGGGTTCCAGACCGCTGAGCCCGCACGTCAACAGTGCGGTGCGGAACTCGGCCCATCTGGGGCGGAGCATCAGGGAAGGCCCTTCAGGTAACGCCCTGAGGCCGTCCCAACGACTTGCGGCGTACTCCTCAATGACGCCGTTTTGGAGGGGGCGGAACATCCAAAAACAAGTGCCACCCCCGATCCCATCGTAAAAAGGGATTCTCCGCCCGATCGGCGATTACGAAGTCGGCATCGGGGAACAGAGAATTCCGCCCCACATCTCGAGACTGTTGCCAAAAAAGTGTTTAGGGGGGCCGGGATAGGAGCTGGGTGAAGAGGTGGGGGGTGAGGGGGTTGCATGGGTCTGTCTGCTAAAAAGTCTCACAGGCTCATGCAATCTTCACTAGCAAGGTTATCGCACTACCAACACTGTCTTCCTATTCTGCATTTCTCTGACGAAGTGGAGTGCACAGCCTTAGTGCAAACATGTTCCCAGTGCTTTATCACTCAACATTTCACTTTGATTTACACCTGAAAACCAAGTAACCTACAGTGACATTACCAGCAGCCTGCCCTCACAGCTACCCTTACAAGGTGTTCCCCTATGGCTAAGGCAGAGATGGAGACAGATTTCTCACTCGTGCTTGTCTGGTATGGAGATGCGCGTGAGGGTGGAGGTGCGGACGTAGAGTTGGGGCACACCCAAAGGCTGCTGCACTGGCAGCGCTGAGGAGGCAGCCTCTGTCACAGGGAATGGCTCCACAGATACTTCACCCATCGGAGGGGCCTTGGGGGGTGGATGGTGATGATGGCCCCTTTGCTCTTTCATGGCGCCGTTGGCACCACCAGCTGGTGTGCAGTTGGCATCCACTTCACAAATCATTTGGGCCACTTGTGCCCTGACCAGTCAAGTCTCCTGAATCTGGCATGCATTGTGTGTGTGCCAGTGCATTGCTCTTAGATCCACTCTGCTTGATGCCCTACATGGGTCTCCATGAGGTTGACCACTCTATCAGGAGGAGTTCATACCTCAACAAAATTGCAACATTGTGGAGCACGGTCTCCTCAATTCTCATCCCATGACTGCAGTGCCACAGGTTATTCTGGTATGTGGTCACACATCTGTCGATTCACCAGGTAGAGCTGCCTGTTTTTTTGACTTCCGAAATGGTGTGTCTTCCCTGCCGAGCGGGGCTGTACCTGTCCTCCATCCACCAAGAGGCTCTGTCTCCCCCAAAACCAGCTGCCCAGATGTGATGTGCCTGTGCCACCTTCTCTAGCTATGTGCGGAGACCCACCAAGGTCTGAGTGTCAATGCTGGAGGTGGATGGACAAGAAAGAGGTGACGGTGAAGGTTCGGTGGTGTCTTCTTTCTCTCAATCCTCAAGAGCCTGTTATCCCTGTCTGGCCTCTTCCCCCTCTGCAATTGGCCCAATATGTGACATATAGAGAAGATGAGAGATCAAGACAGTGAGCAGATGCTCATGTTACGAAAAACAACTGATAGCTCATTTTCCCACGGAGCATTGAACCTATAGGTGTTCAGATGTTTTCACTCTGCTCATCCATGAGTCCCAGTTCTCCATTCTCAGTTTCCCTGGGGGATGGGCTGGATGCTGTAGCCAGATCAAGAGTCACCAGCATTGCACCAGTGACATTATCAGTGGCAGCCCACTGTCCAGGCATGGCTTGTCACCTTCCAGGTATGGCTTCTCATTCACATTGACATTCAACTGAAGAAAGATGCTATTGGGACAATCCCGCTTCACCTCGACACTCAAAGCTTTTCAATGGCATACACTACTGCAGTCTGTACTCCAGCCTCTTGTCCCAATGCACCAAGGTCCTGGGCCTTTGAATATGGGTCATTAATGTTGATACGCACACATCTCCCCTGTGGTCAGGCGACCTGTATGCGCCATCAGGCCGCCACTCTCCTTTACTATCTGGTGACTGGTGACCAGGAAGTGTGCCATCTGAGGCTATTTGGACTGAACTTTCCAGATGTGAACAGGTCATTAAAACACTTCTGGCACTTCACACAATTCCTCCTCACTACCCAGTGCCCTGATCTTGTTAGTCATCTCCAGTCATGCTGTCTGGAGGAATCTTGCAGACTTCCAGTTGCCACTGGCAGAGAACAGAATGTTTCTTCTTTTACTCACCCCCAGCGAGGCCTCTGAGAAATGGGGTATGTGCAAGGGTTATCTGCCCTGCCACACTGCCCTTTACTCTGCAACTTCCTCTATCTCTTGGGCAAATGGTAACCAAGGAATGGCTAATTGGGCATTGAATAGGGCTCCAGGCCAATTTACTGCTTTACATATTCTATCATAATCACAGCAGATATGTGCGGCCTGAGGGAGCAGGGTCAGCAACTGGAAGTAACAACGATGTCAGGGTCCTGACCCCAGAATGGAAATCCCATCCTGGGACCCCACGGTTGAGCATGCTCCTTTCTAGAGCACTTACATTCTTCACCACAAATTTGACAGCACTTAACTCCATTTGTAATATCGTCTTGCTGTTTAACAAGATGATGGCCAAAATTGAATAGATAATTCATATGTTGAGTTTGGGGCACAGAATATGGTTGAATACACAAAAAGATAAATAGGGAAAAATGGTGTGTCATTGGGGGCTAGCATCTCAGCAGTCATAAAGGTTCCCTACAGTTACATATGAACATATGAAATAGGAGCAGAAGTATGTCATTCGACCCCTCGAGTCTGCTCCGCAATTCAATAAGATCATAGTTGATCTGTTTGTGTTTTGAATTCTACATTCCCAGCTACCCCGATAACCTTCAATTCTCTTGCCGAACAAGAATCTATCTATGACCACTTTAAAAGATATTCCGAGATCCCACCTCCACTGCCTCCTGAGGCAGAGTTCTAAAGTCGCACAACCGTCTGAAAGAAAATAATTTTTCTCATCTCTGTCCTAAAAGGGTGACCCCTAATTTTAAAACAGTGCCCACTAGTTCTGGATTCATTCACGATAAAAACACAATTACTTCATCCACTTTGCCAAGACTGTCCGGGATCTTTTATACTTCATTCAAATCACCCCTCATTCTTCTATGCTCCAATGGAAACGAGTCCAGTCTGTCTACCTTTCCTCATAAGACAATCCATTCATTCTAGATATCAATCTAGCAAACCTCCTCTGAACCACCTCTGTGTATTTACATCCTTCCTTAAATAAGCAGACCAGGACTGCAAACAGTACTCGAGATACCCTGTATAAATGAAGCACAGCAGCCGTTATTTGATTTATTGGTGTCAGGGGTTGAGGAAGAAATTGCTTGTAGTGGAGGGAGTGAATGTTTAAGATGGTGGATAGGGTGCTGATCAAGAAGACTTCTTTGTCTGGGATGATGTTGAGCTTAGGAGGGGAGTTATTCACCACACAATTCCCAGCCTTTAACCTACTCTCATATTCACAGTATTTACATGGCTGGTCCAATTAAGTTCTTGTCAATGATAAATTCCAGAACGTTATGGTGGGGCATTCAGCAATGGTAACGCTGTTGAACATCAGGGGATATGGTTAGATCCTCACTTGGTTGATACTGCCATTGCCTGGTACTTGTGAGGCGCAAATATGATAAGCTAAGCCTGAATGTTGCTCAGGTCTTGTTGCATGGAGGCACAAACTCCTTCAATATCTGAAGAGTTGCGAATAATACTGAACATCAGGAAATATCCGCATTTCTGACCTTATGACAGAGTGAAGGTCATTGATGAAGCAATAAAGGATAGTTGAACCTTGATGTCAAAGGCAATCACATTCATTTTACCCCTGGTGTTCAGATCTTTGTCCAATACTGTAATTAGGTCATGAGCTGAACTGAGCATCAGTGAGCAGGTTATTACTGAGCAAGTGCCACTTGCGAGCACTGTTGACAACTTCTTTCATAATTTTTCTGATGATCGAGAGTAGGCTAATGGAAGAGTAATTGGTTGGATTGAATTTGTCTGGAGCATTGCTGGGCAATTTTCCCAGAGGTAAGTTCTGAAGAAATGTCATCGACCTGAGACATTGACATAAATGTTTGCGGTGTCAAAGAAACTCTGGGGAACGTTAAAAGTGGCGGTATAACTCAGATCCCATTTCTGATAGATTTCTGAAATGGGAGCAGGATGTGAGTTACATGAAGAGAAGTCAAAACCAGCTGGGCCATTAGAGCTCAGTGCTGAGTTCAAACAGACACAGTTAGCATTTGAGCAAGGGCCCAATCCTGCAATGTGAGTTACAGATATTTAGAGTAGATGTAAACACCCATAAATCCCAGAGGAGGGCTGTAAAGCTGTTAAGATATTTAAATGGACAGCCTTTTAAAAATTGTAGAAAAAATAGCCTGCCTGTGTCTGTGAGAGTTTAAAAACTCAATTCTGTCAGTTTGAATGTTTGGTGATGTAGCATACTGCTTGATGTCTTTCCGCAATCTACCATAATCACAGTGAGGAACTATAAATTCACAGTTTGATTGACAGCTCAGGGAGGTTATTAAAGGATTAAAGCAAATTACTGCGAATGCTGGAATCTGTAACCGAAAGAGAAAATGCTGGAAAATCTCAGCAGGTCTGGCAGCATCTGTAGAGAGGGAAAAGAGCTAACATTTCAAGTCCAGATGACCTGCTGGAGCTTTGACAAAGGGTCATCTGGACTCAAAACGTTAGCTCTTTTCTCTCCCTACAGATGCTGCCAGACTTGTTGAGATTTTCCAGCATTTTCTCTTTTGTTTATTAAAGGATTAGTTCTCTTTGATGTGGGATTCAGGACTTGAGGGATTTAACTGTCCTGAATGGGCATTCATGAATGAAAAGGTATTCAATATAGTGAAGCCTGTAATACTTTATTTCCTTTCATCTCAGCATGGTTCCTGAGGTCAGTCCATGGCAGATACAGGGTGAGTTAGCATTGAGGGTGTAAGGAAAAAAGATAGTAGGCGCGATTCTCCACTCCCACGCCGGTTGGGAGAATCGCCTGGGCCGCCAAAATTTCCGGGGATGCCGGTCCAACGCCCACCCGCGATTCTCCCAAGCGGCGGGAACGGCCCGGTTGAGTTTCGCGGGCCGCAGGCCGGAGAATCGCCGGAGACACCCAAAATGGCGATTCTCCGGCACCCCCGCTATTCTGAGGCCTGGATGGGCCGAGCGGCCAGGCCAAAACGGCGGGTTCCCCCCGGCGCCGTCCACACCTGGTCGCTGCAGTCGTGGGCGGTGCATGAACGCTGGGGGGGTCGCCTGTGGGGGGGGCGAGGGGGGATCCTGCACCGGGCTTCACCTGGAATGTGGGGTGGCCCGCGATCGGTGCCCACTGATCGTCGGGCCGTCCTCTCTGAAGGAGGACCTCCTTCCTTCTGCGGCCCCGCAAGATCTGTCCCCCATCTTCTTGCGGGGCGGACTTAGAGAGGACGGAAACCACGCATGCGTGGATGACGCCCGTTATGCGGCGCCGGCCACGTCATCTATGCGGCGCCGCTTTTACGCGGGCGACAAGGCCTGGCGCGTGTAGATGACGCGGCCCCGATCCTGGCCCATTGTCAGGGCCAGAATCGGTCGGGACCGGGGCCGTTCCGCGCCCTCGTGAACCTCGACGGCGTTCACGACGGCGCGGCCACTTCGGCGATGGAGTGGAGAATCCCGACCAGTGGGTGGGGACATGAGTTGGTACTAAGTGACATAACAGTTATAAGGAACCATGAGGGAGGGGGCATAAGTTGGGATGAATCATAAAATTGTCATAGCACAGGAGACAACCATTTGACTTGTTGTGTCAGTGTTGGCATATAAGGGGCCATGGGGGTGAGCGGGAGGGTGTGTTTCTTTCAGTTGGCATGGGAGTTGGATAGGGGTGCTGAGGGGTGAGTTGTGAGTCCCAGAAGGCCGAATGTTTAAGAAAAAAACATGGGATGAGGTCACAGAGAACTGGGTGTGGTGCATTTGCATGGACTGGAAGCAACAATTATTAATACATAGGCCCTACTCATAGCACACAGGAAGAACATGTACACATACTGGGCGCGATTCTCTGCTCTCGCTCCATTTCAGAGAATCGCCTGGGTCGCCAAATCTTCGCGCGACGCCGGTCCGACGCCCTCCGCGATTCACGGAAGTGGCCTGATCGGCACAATCGCGTTTTGCGCGGCGCGGTCCAGTGAATCGCCCGAGACAGCCAAAATGGCGATTCACCGGTACCCCCGTGATTCTCAGTGCCGGATGGGCCGAGCGGTCTGCCCAACATGGCGGGTTCCCCCCGGCGCCGTCCACAACTGGTTGCTGCCGGTGGGAACAGTGTGGGAACGCTGGGGGGGTGGGGCAGCCTGCGGGGAGGGGGGGGGATCCTGCACTGGGGTGGGCCTCAAATGGAGTCTGGCCCGCGATCGGTGCCCACCGATTGTCAGGCCGGCCTCTCTGAAGGAGGACCTCATTACTTCCGCAGCCCCGCAAGATCCATCGGACATCTTCTTGCGGGGCGGACTCGGGGAGGACGGCAACCACGCATGCGCGGGTGACGCCAGTTATGCGCCGCCGGCCGCGTCATGTATGCGGCGCCGCCTTTACGCGGCACCAAGGCCTGGCGCGCGTAAATGACGCGGCGCCGCTCCTAGTCCATTTTCGGGCCCTGAATCGGTCGGGATAGGGGCCGTTTCGCGCCGTTGTGAACCTCGATGGTGTTCACAACGGCACGAACACTCTGTCTCCATTTCAGAGAATCGCGCCCACTGCTTCAGCTAAACAAAATAAGTGATAGCCTTTCACTGGTTCATTCCATAGGCTAATGCCTTAACCAATCAGAGCCGAGCTGCCTGGTTTAATTTTCAGTGCTTGCCAGTTAACTATTAATCACCATCCACTGGTACATTCTGTTGGCTACACCTCTACCAATCAATCGGTATGCTCTTCTCTTACAGTATAAAGTTGTGTTGCCCTGACATTGGTATTCTTGCAATGGTCCTGATGACTGCAAAACAAAAAGCTCAGAACACTTGGCGAAAGCAGAAGTGGAAACTCCTGGCCAATTGTCCTTTTCAGCAATGCTCAAGTTTTGTACCACCAAAGGACTTTTATATCAACAATTAGTTTTCTAGTTAGGTGGTATGATTTTGTATATTCCGGTGAGTACGGTATTTATAAAACATTTCTGCTGTACAAGGATAAACGTCCAGAATGAGATAAGGTCATTTGGCCTATCAATTCCTTTACTCCCAGAGATCATATACAATGTACTCATATACTGACTGCACCCAGTCCTCTTAATCTCTTAAGGAAAGATTCCGCAAACCTCCAGAATATCTATTTATCTTATTCATCCTTGATTCATTGATTTTGACTGCACAGATTCTAATTCACCTTCATTTCAAGGGTAACACCTTCATTTGAGTAACCTTCTGTATTTAAACATTCTTTTTGTAAATCTTGATTTATTGTTCTGCTTTGTATCAACAGTATAATTCAAGAATTTTTCACATGCCAAAGCTTCTTGGAGCCTAAAGCAGCTCCTACGTCTCTGGTCAAACTGTCTTTTGGGTCTTTACTGTCATAATATGTTCCTTAGATTCGAAGAGCATATTATTAAACTTCTCATAAAATAAACAGGAGGAACTGTTTAACCTAGCCCTGTAATTGTTCATCTAGGCCCAAGGCCCAGTTGTGCTGTATGACACATTGGCACATGGGTAGGAACTATATATACCACAGGGGGCTAGATATGGTAGAAGTAGGGCTGACCATTTTTGTAATGTTTATATAATAGCTTGACATTTTATCACTGCAAACAAGTTTAGTCCTTAATTCTACAATGTTCTTCAGGATAAGACTCGGCTATTTAAATCATTAAGTTTACTAATTGCAAACTGCATAGGTATAATTCATTATTTGCTCAATTAAAATGTTACTTTGAATAACCATTATTGAGCAGGGAATCTGTTTAGGTAATTATTAAGGCAACAGTTAAAAAAATAGGGAATATTCAGTTAATATCATAAAGTTGGTCATAATGGAATTGGACGCTTATCAGATATATACTTAAGAGAAATCTGCTGTAATACAACTCAGTAATGAAATTACTGTATAAAATCTCCTTTTCCAATTTCTTTTAATTCATACTGTTGCTTTCCAATGCAGCTTACAGATTAGTTATCTTGTAAGGATAATTTTTCTAATTAAAAACGATTGAAGTATCTTGGCTATAATTAAACAAGCAAAGCTGCATAACATACGTTTTAAAATGACTGAGCGAGCTCACAAAAGTCATTTGTAGTTCCTTTAAAGAAACACTTGAAGTTTGCTAAAGTAATAATTCTAAACCTGCAAATAAAGATTTTGTAATTCCTCTGAATTTGACCTTTATAGAAAGCAATCACTTTATTCGGTGCATGCCAAAGAATATAAAAGGCGACAATTTTCCATTTTCTTTAAGAGTGTTTTTCACAGAGAATTGTTTTCATTTGTTCTACGTATTCTAGGAATATATTCTGAAATAGGTTTGTAATTGCTCACTCATTCAAACCACTAAGAGCAAATAATATGCCTCCTCATTCTTAAAACTGTTCCTTGCTTTTTTGTTGCTGGCAGGTAGGTTAGTCATTCAGAATGGATGCTGATATGTCTGCCAAAATTCCTAGCCCAGTATGTTGAAAGCAATGCTTCAGATTTGGGTTGTTAAAAACGTAAGGAAACTTGATTCCAACATCAATATACAGATGTATCTAACTTTTTCGGTGGGAAGTGGGGGGAATTGGGGATTTCTAATGCTCCCCTCCCAGGTGTATTCCTGCTGAACACTGTTCTATCAAGTGGTGGTAAACATTTCCGATTTAGTAATGAAATTGTTCAGCATTCCATCAAGGGGTGCTTAACTTATACAATATTATGCAAATAGAATACGGTGCTAGGTACATTTGCCTGACAAGCCAAAATCTAATTAATTTAGAATACAATTTAAAAAAAACCTTCTGAACACTTAACAAATTTTAAATATGATTGATCAGAAATTATGTTTGGAGCATACTGTACTTGTTTCATTAATGCAGCACTAAAGGCAGTCTCAGTGGGTAGGACAGGCTGTAGAGCCCGACAGCTGTGTCTAAGCTGGATTCAATTTCATGGAAAAAACTGTTTAAAGACAATTCTGCCTGGAGAAAGATGTACCTTCTGGAACTGAATAGAACAGAGCTCGTAGTACCATCAGCTGGCCCAGTGAATCAATAGCACAAGCCATGGTTTTGTACAGCCATTCAGCATCTTATTTATTTTCTTTTAGTATTCGAATGCACTCGCATGGCTGTCCAACACCGTGGTAAGGTCCTTTCCATTGTCTATTCCTGTAATGGCAGAAGATGTTAATGACCTATACCTTTATATTCTGCCTCGATCCATGTTCATTATTTCGCCAAATATAGACACCTGTTCAGACTCTTACATTTACTTTCAGCATTGTAAACTTTCATCAGACCTCTCTTTTAAATGCGACTTTGCACTAATGCAAAGACGAACAACCAAACATGGATTTGAGATTACTTCTGTTAGTTTATCCCTCTTTCTGTTTGCTAAACATTAATTGCTGATCTTTTCTGCCACTCAATACTCCCAGCTAATTATCCTGCCATAAATCTCTTTCAGCTCTATATGCCAGCAATTGTGGGATATCAATGGCTCTTTCAGGTACTAGCTGCTTGTCAGTCAAGCGGGTCTCAGCTGCAGCTTGGGATGATGAGTATTAGCTCCCCGCTGGGATGATTCTCCGAATCTCCCAGCTTCCTACAGGAGCTCGGAGGGATTCGCCACACTTCTACCTGTTACCTTAATCTCCAATTTTTTCTCTCTCCCTTCTTCGCCCTAATATTGCTATTTCAGCTGGAAAGAGCTTTTTCCGATGAGGCATTTCTGCAGAGCCAGTGTGTTAACTCTTTCCTTTCCAGAACTGGCGTTGCAGGCAATCCCTTTAGAGCTCCATTGTCCTGTGTCTCCGAATCGAAAAGTGATTGATGCCAGTTTGTATTCGTCTGGTATACGTTCAGCTGTGAGAATTGTTCAGGTTCACCTTCAAATGTTGAATTTTCTCGCTGCTTTGCTGGTAGACTGACCTATTTTCAAACAAGTAGCCCCTGCAAACAAAAATCATTACTGTTCTATTGTTGAACCCTGTAAAGTAGTGCTGGAGCTTCAGTGCTCCATTTTCCAATGGCAATATGATAGAGAATTGTGGATTACTATTTAAAGATTTGTGTATTATACAGCTGCAACATTGCAGATTAGGGCCTTTGGTCACATGCAAACTGCTTGCGCTACATTCATGTGCACCCTGTTTCCCTTTAGATATCAAACTATTCATTTTAAATGATTGAGCGCCCCTCCAAATAGTGTACTTGGTAATGAAGTGCGAGCATGCTAAATGATCGTATAGTAAACTCCAGGAACTGGAAGTTTTACCCTGTTGTGTAAGGGTAGTGGAAATAAATATTATTCGGCCCATAATTGACTGTGTTGGTGTGACAACAGCTTGAAACAAAGACGCGCCTGCACTTTTCCCCAGATGACATAATTCCTGGTTTTGTCTTTACTGAGGGAAGGGGAAGAAGTGAAAATGTTCCAAATGGAAAGGTATGAACACAAAATGACATCTCTTAGCAGCTGGTTACAAAATCAATGGGGAATAAAGATGAAAGGCGATGACCAGAAGTTAACTCTGTTTTTCTCTCTCTCCCCAGATGCTGTTGGACATACTGAGTGTTTACAAGCACTTTCTATTTTACTTTAGATTCTCAGCATCCACAGAATTTTGCTTTTGCATCAGTGGGGATTCTGCAGTTACATATTCGTAGAACTTACACAATGCCGGCAATGCCAGTTAAGATGCTGTACCCACTTCAGCAATAGATTTCATTCCAGGTGACTCTTAAGACAAATGTCATTCTAAGCTCCAGGTAGAAGCTACTGATTCATTCATTCTAATGTTTCAAAAATAATTCAACTGTTATCTGAAAAGGAAGAATGTGCAGGGTTATGGGGAGAATGCATGGGGTTGGCACCAAGGTTTATTCAGGTAGGTGATGCAGACATGATGGGCCGAGTGTCCTTCTGCACTGTAACAATTCTGTGATTCTGATTGTTTGTATGTACATGCCATGCTGTTGTCTCACTTCTGTGTGAACCCAAAATAAACTCCTCTCAAAATCTAACTGTACGTGTACCCTGCTGAAGAAACAGGATAAATTCAAATTAATCTAAATCCAGTATTGTGAAACACACTGAGCCATTTTCTTACCTTACAGCGATTTGTTTTACAGACTATTTTCCTCCGCTGTCAAACAAGACAGGTGTTATCTCAGGTCAAGAGGACATGCAAAGCCTCCAAGAATGGTCCACTGGAACTTGTTACAAGGTGGTAAAGTATATTAGAATGACTGGCATTACCATCCCTCATTTGTTCTCCTTTTGTGTGGGCTAACACCTGGCTTCCTCTTGGCATCTCATCATGGTGCCATGTCTGCAGTCGTGAATCACTGTAAAGGGGATTGCTGTCACGATCGTTGAATATTCCACTCTATGGAGCTGCACTTTGGAGTTCAAAGGTATGTCTCAAGTGAGATCCTGGCTGCACAGAAATGTTCAATCTGCACTGATTTATACTGGAGAAAACTTGAACTATGACAATTGGCACAAAGGGAGCATGTTAAATTCCGAATCCCGCCACCTATATTAAATCTACCAACATTCGCACAATGCTTTTGGATCTAATTAGCTGTTAGTTCAGGTTCCACATGAATTAAAACACTGCCTGATTATAAAGCTGATAATAAAGCTTTGGTCCTTTGAAATTGAACTAATTTGCATTGCCACAAACACTTATATCACTGGTGATCACTCCCCTCTAACTGGATTTTCTGACAAAATGGATATTTTACAGGCTGTAGGAATTTTTGCGGAGTTGCGGAGTTGAGATCCTTCCTTTTCCTGGTGCATATTAATTAAGAAAAATGTTTTTATTGGATTTTCATATTTTATATTCAACAATTCATATGTTACAAATTACAAAACCGCTTGAGGATTTGGAGGCAGTTTCGTCAACACTTCGGGTTGGGGGCAGGGTCAAGGGAAATGCCGATTCGAGTAAGTGGGACGGAAATGGGAGGAGAAGGGGATTAAGACACTAAAAGATTTGTTTCTTGGGGGGTCAGTTTGCAGGATTGAAGGAGCTGGGAGCGAAGTATGGGCTGGAGCAGGGGGAAATGTTTAGATACATGCAGGCTCGAGATTTTGCCAGAAAGGAGATACAGAACTTCCCGGAGGAGCCGGCTTCTACATTGCTGGAGGAGGTGCTGACGACAGGGGGACTGGAGAAGGGGGTAATGTCGGCGGTTTACAGAGCTATTTTGGAAGAGGAGAAGGCACCACTAGAAGGGATCAAAGCAAAGTGGGAGGAAGAGTTGGGAGAGGATATAGAGGAGGGGTTCTGGTGTGAGGTGCTCGGGAGAGTGAACACCTTCACCTCGTGCACGAGGTTGGGGTTAATACAGCTGAAGGTGGTATATAGAGCACACCTCACAAGGGCAAGGATAAGGCAGCTCTTTGAGGGGGTAGAAGATGTGTGTGAATATTGCAGGGGAGGGGGAGGCGCAGATCACGTTCATATGTTTTGGTCCTGTCCAAAGCTGGAGGATTACTGGAAGGAGGTTTTTAGGGTAATTTCTAAAGTGGTGCACATGAAACTGGACCCGGGCCCCTGGGAGGCCATATTTGGGGTGTCGGACCAGCTGCCGTTGGAAACGGGTGCGGAGGCAGATGTTGTAGCCTTTGCCTCGTTGATCACCCAAAGGTGGATCCTGCTGGGATGGAGAGCACCTTCTCCACCCTGTGCCCTGGCGTGGCGGGGGGACCTGCTGGAATTCCTGACTCTTGAGGAGGTTACGTTTGAACTGAAGGGAAGGATGGAGGGGTTGTACAATTCATGAGCGTTATTCATTATGCACTTTCAGGAATTGGATAACATCGAACATTAGTGGGCGGGGGGAAGGGTTGGGGGGAGGGGGGCTGTGTGTGTTAATGGCGACTATGGGTGATTCCTGATTCCTTTTTGTTACTCGTTTATGTTAACATGCGGGCTGCTGTTTGGGGGTTGGTGGGAGGATGGGATTGTTGTTGTTGATATGGGGATTGACATTATATTCATTACTACTTATTGTTTATTGTTGGTGGGTGCAAATTTGGGAGAAAATGTGAAAAAGGAGAATAAAAATATTTTTTAAAAAACAAATTACAAAACTGGGCCAAAAAAGAAAAGAAAAAAGAAAAATAGAAACCAACACATATATTTACAAGCAGATGTCTTCCCTCCCATTGAGACCCTCCTTTAGCCAGCATATATCTGTTACAATCCCCACTATGGTCAGAGCACATATTTACAAGTGTCCTGGGACATATTTTTAAAAAAATCCTGTTGCATATTAATGATCTAGATTTTGGTGTGCAAGGGACAATTTTAAAGTTTGCAGATTATACAAAACTTGGAAATATTACGAACTGCGAGGACAGTGTAGAATGTCAAAAAGACATAGATAAGTTGGTGGAGTAGCAGGTAGGTGGCAGATACATTTCATTACAGAGAAGTCAGATGCACTTTCATATGAAAAACATGTACAAACAATACAAAATAAGGGATACAATTCTTAAGGGGGTGTCGGAGCAGAGGAGCCTGGGTGTATATGTGCTGATATCATTGATGGTGGCAGGACAGGTGGAGACAACAGTTCATAAAGCATACAGTATCCTGGGCTTTATTAATAGGGCCATAGAGTACAAGAGCAAGGAGGTTATGCTGAACCTGGGAAACTCCACTGCAAAAAATCCTCCGGCCTGTAAAACAAGACGCTAGTTAGACCTCAGCTGGAGTAGTACTGGGTGCCACACCACAGGAAGGATGTGAACACATTGGAGAGAGAGGGCAGAAAAGGTTTACAAGAATGGTTCCAGCGATGAGAAACTTCAGTTATGAGGATAGATTGGAGAGATTGGGACTGTTCTCCTTGGAGAGAATTAAGGCTAAAAGGAGACTTGACGGAGGTGTTTAAAATCATGAAGGGGCTGGACAGAGTAGATTGGGAGAAATCGTTCTCACTTGTAAAAGGATCGTGAACGAGAGAGCACAGATTGAAAGTAATTTGCAAAAGAAGCAAATGTGATGTGAGAAAAAACGTTTTCACACAATGAGTGGTTCAGGTCTGGAATGCACTGGTGGTGGCAAATTCAATTGAGGCAATCAATAGGGCATTAGATGCTTATTTGAATAGGAACAACATACAGGGGTATGGGAAAAGGCAGGAGAATGGTATCAAGTCATAATACTCACGCTGAGAGCTGGCACAGACACGGTGGACCAAATGTCCTTCTTTTAACTGCTTTTGTGGCCATTTAAGTGTCCTCAAATATTGAAACTAATGTGATAATATTGGAGTTTTAGTGAAGATTTATTCATATAATCTAAAGTGGGAAGAAAGTAAAAGGGAAGAAAAAATATAAATATTCAAAGGCTTGATTGCCAACTGTTTGAAAAATAGTCTTTTATAACAGAAACTGAAAGTTCTGGAAATATTCAGCAGGTCAGGCAGGATCCAGGGAGAAATATTCACATTTCAGGTCAATGACCTTTCACCAGAACTGGAAATATTTAGATATGTACAGGTTTCAAGCATGTGAAAGAGAGAGGCTTAGAAAAGGAACAAAGGGGAAGATTTAGTGAATGGCTGGAAGAGATTAAATGACAAAATGATTGGTGGTGCAGGGCCACAGGGAGTGGTGATGGGACAAGTAACAAAACAAAAAAATGTATGTAGAGGAGGTGTGAATGGCAGAATGATGAACAGCCGCCTCCCAAGAGCAAACGGAAAACAAGACATTAAAACCAAAAACTGCAACGAAAAAGGAAAGGGAAACGGGGGCAGAGGTTACATTCTAAAATAGTTGAACTCAAGGTTAAATCCAGAAGGCAGGTTGCTGATCAAAAGAATAGGGGTGGATTTTCCACTCCTGTTTTCAGAGGAGGGATCAGTGGTGAGGGCAGCAAATCCTACGGGTGTCCCAAGACACATTTTATGCCTATGGGAATTCCCGTCGCAATTGTCCCCAACCCCCACCAATGACGTACCGGGTATCCTTATGCTGAACATCGGGAACCTATTTGAATATATTTAAATATAATTCTCAGGCCTTTACGCCAGATGGCCCCCCACTGTTAAATTGTCCATTCACACCAGCATGAGAGTATAACCAACCTGAATCAAGACAGGTCCTCCATGATGTGCTACTGACGAACAGAACCTGCTGGAGGCATACAGGTGAGTCAGCCCGCAAGGGGGAGAGGGTCATGTCCAGGTAGGTCCACTGGCACTGCTCCTGGCACCTCTCCCTGGGCAGGTGTTCCATGGGTAGGGGTTCGGGGAGGAGGGGTTAGAGGGGGAGGGGTACTATTGTGGGGGGAATTCATGGAGGGGTTGGTGCCGTGGGGGAGCTCCATGGTGGAGGGTGGGGGTTGCTTGTCTGCGGTGGTTTGGTGGGTGGGTGGGGAGCTCTGTGTTTATTTTTTAAAATTGGGGTGCCCATTATCTTTCAAAAATATAAGTTGCTGGATCTGATCCTTAACTCTTTTCAAATTAAGAGCCTAACAATACAGCTATGGTGGAGGAAGCTGCCCTTGGGGTTGGTGGCTTCCACCCCGTTTTTCACGCCCGCTGTGCCACGCCACAGAAAATTCCGCCTGTAGTGCTTTTGTTGACAAGAGGTGATAAGAGAAAAACCTGGACTATTATTCACAATAAAGGAATCTATGTTAAATATAAAATGAAAATGGCTCTGTTATTAAGTAAAGAGGTTATACTTAGCAACTTATGATTTCATTGTTTCTTATAATTCTCAGTGTAAAAACGCTAGGGAATGGCTGTTGAGAATTGTTTTGTTCTCAGCAGCTTTTCTGAATGGCAGGAACGTGAGAGACTTACAATTCTGACACTAGGTCACTGTGAGCATTTAGCTTGTTCTGCCATAATCTTAAAGTACAACTGCAATCATCGGGCTTGCAATCAAATCTTATTATTGTTACACTGATTCCAAATTCCACCAGCAGAGCTGCAGAATATTGTGGTCTAAACATTTGTTGATGCAAAATTAATGTGTCCAATATGATGGGCAGAGTACACCCACAAATTCTGCATCACCTGCCATATTGATTAAAGTATCCACGACCTGCATTTGAAACTGCCATCAGGACTTTTATGTAGGCAAATAGGGGAAATAATGTCTGTTTCCTGACTCTTTCCTGAAATTGGGCTGTCCTGAATGCTGCCAATTCACAGCTAATTGCTTTCAGAAAAATAGAACCTGGGACCCTGGCGCTGTGATGCCACAGTGCTAGCCACTGTGCTACCGTGCTGCTCCTCACTTTCAATGTCCAGTATATGCTGACATAGCTGGTCACAGGCAGAGCATCATGAGGGGTGCTACAATTGGTCTCATTGCTCTTTAGATGTGGTGTGGAAGAAACGTCAACCAAGATTATCACTGCTAATTACCATCCAGTACCTTCTTTTAATAATAATCACTTATTGGCACAAGTAGGCTTCAATTAAGTTACTGTGAAAAGCCCCTAGTCGCCACATTCCGGCGCCTGTTTGGGGAGGCTGGTACGGGAATTGAACCCGCGCTGCTAGTCTTGCTCTGCATTACAAGCCAGCTGTTTAGCCCACTGTCCAAAATGTATTGGTGCAATTTGAGGACAAGATTGGGTTTAGCTGGTTGCCTTCCATTGTAAGATACCCCATCCGTACACACTAACAGGCTGGCTGGTGGAAAAGTGTTACTTGCTTGACATACGTGCAGGCTGCAGGCAGCCCTGGAGCCTCTCGAGAAAACTAGGGACGAGAAAGGGGTGAATAAATTATAAAATAAAACACAGGTTTTTTTAACATAAAAAAGAGATGCTAAAGAATGTTTTATGGAACTGATGTTTGTCAGCAACAGAGTGCGACTCACTGGCAGGGTTTAAGTATTCTAAAAGCAGCATATGTAATCTGACAATAATGGTGAAATGCGGTCACCACTTGATTTGCTGGGATAGAACTAAAGCCACCGATTCAAAACAAGCAAATGAAAGCCCTGAGCTGCAGAACTAATGTGCAAACTTGTTTCCGTCCTCTATGGCTCCATCATTTATTCAGGAGAAAGGAGCAGGAGATGGAGACTACCATTTGCTTGATACTCAATTATACATTAGTGTACATCACTTGGCAATCTGTTCATATCAATTTAATTGGATTTTAATATTGCCTCTGATCTTGTTGTCTAATTAACAGTACTGGCTGGCAATAAAGCATAACCACACACTATGTAACACCTTTGATCCCTGCCATATGTAGCTCCTCCATTCATTACCACATTTGCAGAAATTCCACTTTCTCAATATGGGCTGTGATAAACGGGGGAAAAAGCACATTCGCAATGTGATAAAACAGAAATCACATACACTTGCAACTTCATTTATTTTTGTTGTCATTCTCTTTTGATTAAGAACAATAAAAAAAAAATACTTGCCCTAAATTATTGTATGCAAATAAAACTCTGGGCATGCATCTAATAATGCCAAGGGACCGTTCCGACGCCTGCCTTGGCCTAGCTGGCACCACTCTAGGAGAGATTAAGCTTGCTAGATGAGCCAACACATGATTGGTATTTTTAGTGTGCCAGGAAAGCTCAGCATATCTGTTACAAATGTCATAAATTATTTCTTGACCATTAGCAGTTTTTATGCATCAGAGCTGTTCTTCAGGCATATTAAATCAGTCACAGGGAAGAACACGCCAGGACATCTGGGGCTGCCAGATAATTCAGTTAATTTCTATTCCCATGAACCTGGAGGTGTTAATTTGGAAGCACAACAGCAGAGTATGAAGAATGCTAATACGTCATTTGAATGATTAATGCAATCAGGGGAATTGTGGGACCTTTGTTTACTTTTTAATTTTTTGACATGGCACAGTGACGAGAAAAAAACCCACTAATTTGAAGTTAAGGGCAGGTTCGCTCCATTTATGCCCCCCCGACGCCGAGCTGGGGTAGAGGGAGTTTGGGGACTTGGAAGGAGAGGGACAATTGATCAGGGATGCTTTTGTTCTTATAATGGGCACAGCGAGGAAAACAGATGAAATTGTTTGTGCGCCGCTGAGCTGAGGCCTCTTGGGTAAGGAAGCTGTAGACTAGCAGTGAGCAGAATGCCAGGAACGCAGGGGCAGAGAAGCCGCAGCCTGCTTCAAATAAAAAAATCACATCGCCAGCTACAGTGTGAAAAAGTTCAGTGTAAACAGCTTTATGTTCAACTCCAAACCTCTGGTTTGGCTGCTGTAGGTTTTGTTCTACTGGGCGGGGCCTGCACAATCTGCGTTCTCTTCAGTAAAACTCAAAATCACCTCAGGGCTTTAGATTGGTCTCCAGGATTGTGTGTATATAATAACAATGGGGATAAAGACTTGGGGGGGGGGGGAGAGATGTCGAGTAAAGGGTTAATCCAATAATAGTTACTTAGCGTATGTGTAAGGAGCTAAGTCATCGTGATGTCACTCACTGAGAGAAAATGAGTGAGAAGCACCTCAGAGAGGAGCTGTAGCCATGTCTTGATGTTCCGTAATCTTATAGTCAGTTATGTAAATAAAAGAGTCTTGAAGGGAAGACCATTACTTCCAGCAAGATGTCTTCCAGAATAAGAAAACCAATGGGCTGGATTCTCCTCCGTTCCTGCGTCTAAGCGCTGACGCCAACGGAGGATTAGTGGAGTTCCACGACGGAACAATCGATGCCACACCAGCACCGATTCCGCTACCGGTGAACATCCGCAGAACACGCAAAAAATGGTGGGGGGACCAGCGGGTCCGTGATGGGTGCGCAGGGCTGGCAAGCTGCAGCCCTGCGTACATGATACATCCCCCACACTCGCACCAATCGCACCTGAAAAGATGGCGCTTGTGCTGGACCACATCCCCGTCCATCCCGACCCCACAGCCCACCTCCTGGCCTACCCCCCACTATTCCCCCCAGCCCTGGCAGAAGCTCCCTGGCCAGTGGCATGACTGTCAGCGAAGTATGGCGGTCTGGACACTATGTATGCCCTCTATCTCTCATCTCCGCAGACACCACTCCAGGTTCACGACTGTTGAGACCTCACATGGACCGTGCCATCGGGAAGTACAACACCGCCTATACTTCCTCAGGAAACAAAGGAAATTTGGCATGTCCACACTGACACTTACCAACTTTTACAGATGACCATAGAAAGCATCCTATCTGGCTGCATCATAGCCTGGCATGGCAACTGCTTGGCCCAAGACCGCAAAAAACTTCAGAGAGTCGTGAACACAGCCCAGTCCACAAAACCCGCCTCCCAACCATTGACTCTATTTACACCTCCCGCTGCCTTGGGAAAGCGGGCAGCAAAATCAAAAACCCCTCTCACCCGGCTTATTCACTCTTCCAACTTGTTCCATCGGGCAGGAGATACAAAAGTCTGAGAACACACACCAACAGACTCAAAAACAGCTTCTTCCCCGCTGTTACCAAGCCACAGGAAACGGCAACCTCAACCCAGGATGAGCAAATGACATCTACCTCATCTCTCCCAGAATTGTTCCAAAATGTAGAGGGTCCTAGACACGCTGAGCAAAGGCAAGGTGATTCACTCTGAGTAACAAAGACAAGGGGCGTGATTTAACGGAACATTTTCAATGTCTCTTTTTGAGTATTTTTGGCGGGGTGTTCCTTGACAGCTGTGTTGGCAAAATCACAGCCTGTACTCAATGGCACTTAGAGCTGAAAATGAGTCCCCATGAGGTTCTCGTCATTACTGGCTGTCTAGCTGTCTGATTCGCCTGACGTGCGCCTCAGTGTCTCGCCGCTAGCAAGGGGCAAGTGCTTTTAAACGCTCCCTCCCCACTCGCTCCCAGTCAACACACCAACATAGCAGCGTGCAGACCTGCTCCTCGCTTTGGGGATGCCGACCTGGCCAGGCTTCTCGACGCTGTGAACGAGAGGTGGGGCACCCTGTTCCCTCGAGAGGGCCAGAGCACCAACAGCAAGGTCAGCAATGCCGCCTGGGAGGCAGTGACAGCGGCTGTCAGTTCGGGCAGCGTGATTAGGAGGACCGCTTTCCAATATTGGCAGAAGACCAACATCCTCCACCGAGCTGTAAGGTTAGTTACCACCTTTCTCCTGGCATCAGTTCTGCCTGCCACCCTTCAAATTCCTGAACCCACCCCCCATCCACAGATCACTGGCTGACACCTCGCAACCTCCCCCCATCCGATCTTCATGTTTGGACCTCAGGATCCCCCGCATCGCGTTCATGTCCAGGTGCAGTGCCTACACCACCACCTGCTATAAACCCCCCGACCCATCAAGTGCGTGGCTCACAGTGCTCTCTCTTTGTCCCCATAGGAGAAGATAGCCCCTAATAAATGGGAAAAGGCCAAGACAGTGGGCAGAGTCCCAGAGATTCGAGTCCTCACCCCCTATGAGGAACAGGCCCTGGAGATCACTGGGATGCCTGAGGAGAGAGCAGTCAGTGAGGTTGGCTTGCTCCAGAGAGGTGAGGCTCCATTGTCCCTTCACCCAGATGATCTGTCTCAAGTGAATTGTTCATGTCAGACAAAATGATCCTTCCCTCTCACTGACCACATGTCCATTGTCTCACAGGATCTCCATCTGATAAGGTTGGGCCATCTGGAGTCATTTCCCCCCGCTACCCAAGAGACCACCTTGGAGGAGAGCTCCGAGGAGACCAGCATCGAGGTGGCACAGCTGTCACCCTCACCTTCCACTAGTGCATACATCTTGGTAGGCAACAATAGTGGACAATAGGGGGCACTATCTGTTGAGCACCACACAATTGCTGATGCACAAAGGTGGAGGCAGGAACACCCAAGGAAGTCAGCAGTTGGAGGTTTGCTGGATCTCAGGACTCAGCTGGGTCCCAATCAGATGCTGAGCCTCTGGACAAAGTTCTCCCAGAGCTGGTGCAGATGATAGGCCAGAGCCATGACATTCAAGAGGGAATGTCAGGTATGCTCCAGCAATTGCATAGCTGATTGGAGGAGTCCCAATGGCTTTGGGTGCAGGAGATGGCGCCTGCAATATGTGGCATCGGTGCCAACACTGCTAAGGTGGCGGCTTCAGTGGAAAGCCTGGAGCACGACGTCCGTGTCTTGTGTGGTCATGGCTCAGTCAGTGACAACCATGGTCGAGAGCCTTGACATCATGCCCCAGTTGCTGAGGCATATGTCATAGATGCAGGTGGACATTGCCAAAGCACTGCAGAGCATGGCCCAGTCACTGAGGAGCATCTCTGATGGCATCGACACCATGGTGCAGACTATGGGGAACCCTACAGGACTGATAGAGCCAGGTGACTCTGAGGCCTCTGGAATTCCCTCCAGATGCCCCTCCATCCCGTGGGGTTCCCCAGGGTGCTACAGGCACTTTCAGGGAGGAGGAAGCGCTGGAAGTCCAGTACCTGCCACCAAGGAGACGACGGCGGTCTCCAGTTCTTCCGAATCCCCCCCTCCTGACACCAGGGCATCTCCAGGGCAGCGGGCAGAACAGGGTGGCACAACGACGGCTGTGACACTGGTAAGTAGGCCGTAGCCCTCCGATACCAGGCTCTCCAGATGACATCCGCAAGAGCATCAAGAGCTACAGGGTGCGGAAAGCAGCAGGCTGTCTCCATGTCTGATGTGCATCCTGGGGACACACCTAGACATAGCAGTAGACCACAGAGATCAAGGAGATTGACGAGCACTGAGTGGGCACTGGGGGTTCACTATCTGTGGCTAGGAGGGATGGAAATGTAAAATGTTCCCTATTAAAACATGTCACACCTGATACATGTGGAGCCTCTGTCACGTTAATCTTCACAGCGGGCTTACCTGCACCCCCAGCCCTTATTGCCTCCCGCTCTCCCCACGAGACACAAGTGTTCCAAGATCAAAAGCCCCCAATGCAGACCCTTTCAGGGAATGGGTGTGAGCGCGCTGTCAGCAGAAAGACAGGAGTCAGATTTTGGCAGAAATTGAGGAGCACCAGAGCTAACCTCACAGCGAGTGATCAACACTCTCCTGCTGGTATATTGCTGACACAGGCCCATCACCCTGAAGTGATGTGACACAGACCCTTGTAGGGTGGAACAGGGTGGCCAGGAGGGGGCGGTGTGATGGGACGGGGGGAAATGGAGGGAGGGGGATGGGGAATTGCAGTGGAAGGAGGGAAATAGGAGGAGGGGGGATTGAGAGGGAGGAGGGAATTAGGAGAAGGAGGGAAATTAAGAGGGAGGGTTTGAGCTGACGGATATAGCATCGTCCTTGAGAATCTGGTGAGGATGAGGGCTTCCTTGGTCCTCTGAGCATGTCGGACTCTTGCCCCAGCCTATCCTCCATCCTCCGGCTCCTCCTCTGACTCCACCCCAGGCTCGTCCTTCAGCCACTCCTGGTCAGCCTCCTCCTCAGATGAGGCTGTATGTACCTGCTCCAGCATGTCACCCCTCTGCTATGCCAGGTTGAGGAGGGCACAGCAGACCACCACAAAGCGGGAGACCCTCTAGGGGATGTACTGCAGGGCACTACCAGTGTGGCCAGGCATCGGAACCACATTTTCAGCACTCTGATGCATCAATTAATGACAGCATGAGTGGCAACATGGGCCTCATTATAATGGGTCTCCGCACGGTCTCAGACCTCTGTACCGGCGTCAACAGTCAGCATCTCAGCGGGTATCCCTTGTCCCCCAAGAGACAACCTGTCATCCTGGGGTGGACCTCAATGACGCCGGGGTCTCCGAGTGCCCCAGGATGTGGCTGTCATGCACACTCAAAGTGTAGCCGGCACACACGTGTATGACACAGAGGCTATGGTCACACACAATCTGAACATAGTCTACAACTTGAGGCCCGGGTTTAGAAAATACTCTGAAGTCGTATTTTTGACACCTCCCACCATTCTTATTAGAATGTGAAATAAGAGTCCCAACAGAATCTCCTGTGGTACATGCTGTGCGTCATTTCGTCGAAAGACCAAAGGTGCCTGAACACCTTGGGCTGGCTCTAGACAGCCCATCTGGCTTCCTCCTCAGCCTTATGTGCGACCGGGACTTCAGGGAGTGCGGGTCCTCCTGCACATGGTGTGCCACCTCCAGCCTGCGTCATCGCTGCTGCCTTCTCTGGCATCTGGCCACCTTGGCTGCCACCAGCAATGCGAGGGCAGCTGCTTGTTATCTGTAAGGAATTAGAGATGGACATAAGCTGACAATCAGTTGGGCTTCTAGCCCGGGAGCCTCAAATCTCCCAAGCCTTACGTGCCCTGCCCTCTCCCAGAGTGCCATCCAGTGAGCCAGCTGTGCTGGCAAGCCTTGCTTTGCACACTCACTCCCGGTCACTCCCAGACACATCTGGAACCCCTAGACCTGAAACCCTAGACCTCTGCTGAGAACATAGGCGATATCGTGCTCAGCTGCCCTCCCCTGATCCACCCACTTACCCTTTGGCTGTGAGAGGATCCTCAGTGCTGAAGCCCAGCTCTTTAGTGTTTGATTGTTGGCATCTGTCTCTATGGTGCTCACACTCCAGGAGTTCAGGCACAATGTTCAGGCATCAAAGGTTGCTTGAAATGCAATCCTCTGAGACATGGCATGTGTGCCCACGAGGAGGCACTTGAGAGTTGAGAATATTTTGTTTATTAAACGGTCATCAGTAACAAAGATTTGAAAATCAACATTGTAACATTCCACATATTACACTAACCATTAAACAACAAGGAAACGTCACCGCTCCATATTGGTACCAATACAAAGCTATAACAGCTCATTTTCACAAATAAAACCAAACACACGGTCTCACCCCTCAACAGAAACGGAGGATAAGCCTGTTTTATCATGTCCAGAACTTTGTCGTAGAAATGATCTGTCCATCAATGTGTTACTTGTTCCATGTATCAATGCCATTTTCCGTCCAGGAGCGGCAGCTGTGCAGACCCTCCCACACAGCCCAATCTCACCGGAACCAAATCCTGAATCCACATTTTCCACTGTCGCTCAAAGTGCAGTTTAACCCGCGGTGACGTGCTAGATTCATTAATCAGTGATTTCTAATGTTTTTCTTTTTAAAAATAAATTTAGAGTACCCAATTCATTTTTTCCAATTAAGAGGCAATTTAGCGTGGCCAATCCACCTAACCTGCACATCTTTGGGTTGTGGGGGCGAAACTCACGCAAACACGGGGAGAATGTGCAAACTCCACACGGACAGTGACCCAGAGCCGGGATCGAACCTGGGACCTCGGCAACAGGGCTAACACACTGCGCCACCGTGCTGCCCCATTTCTAATGTTTTTCTGACAATTGTGAATGCGCAACATTGAAAGGTGACTTGATCAGAGATAGAATAGTTGTAGATATGAAAGAGGAAATTCTCTCTGACCTTTTACAATCTCGGGAAGATTTAAATTTAAGCGAAACTGCACACTTGGCCAGACAGACCAAAGAGTGGGGTCAAAAAGTCTTTGTAAGAGATGCAAGGGAAATCTCGCAGGAAAAGTCCAATCAAGTCATTCAGTTTGAGGACTATAAAACTGAGAGCATATGGTGGCAACACCAGGAAACATGTTGAAAAAATGCCAACTACCATTTTCCAGTGTCTCCTCTGTGGCAGGAAGAAGGTCCAGAGGAGCAAAGAATACCCTGCCCAAATCTCACAGTGCCATGGGTGTGGCAAGGTTGGTCATTTTAAAACAACATACTGCTCAAAGAAAACTATGTTTACAAAACAGAAGGAGAAATCTGCTGAAGGAAGCTCCAGCCAAGAGATACAGGAACGAGAGAGGATATCATTTTCCTAGGAAAAACAAAAGAGAATAAAAGACTATTCTGGAGCGCTAGTACTGAAGTCAATGGATGGCATACAAAATCTCAATTGAGGGGGTTGGGAAACGAGATTCCTGGCATTGAGATCTTGTTTCCTGAGTTTCCACTCCCCTCACTGTGACATAACTTATTTCAATAAATTCGAATATATTCATACCTCGCCCACGTGACACCACGTTGGTGAGGTTTACAGCAGGTTTAAAAAAAAAATTGAAGCAGTCCAAGGCGCAAAGGCAAGTATAGTCTCCGGGTGGGAAGACAAACATGGGGATCCCCATTGGGGTTTCTTTTATATGTGCGTGGTGGGAGAATCACCCCGATGCCTGTGTGGTGAGGGGGATGGTGCCACGATGCTTCTGGGTGTGGTGGGGGAATCACCCCGATGCCTGTGTGGTGAGGGGGTGGGGCCCCAATGCTTGTAGAGGTAGGCCCTTGGGGTAGGGGTGCTTGCCGGGGGAGGATCTCCTTTGTCCGTGGCATTTCTCAGGCAATTGCCCGATGCACTGACTTTCCTTGATATCACTTCCCAGGTTGGTGAAGTGAGGTTGGAGGGCTTCCTGTAGCCATCGCTGGGGTAGTGGACACCTCAGTGCTGGTGGAATCCATAGATGAGGGCCTCCACCTGGAGACGCATTCTTCACCAAATTGGTTGGAAAGAGTGAATATGTGTGTTCAGTGGCAGGGTGGACAATTCAGTTCCCGACTGTAGCGCACAAAGACTCACGAGAGACGAATAGAGATGAAGTCGATGAGGCTTTATTAAGCGTGACTTGTTCCCCGCAGTTCAGTAACAGACTGGCCTGCGGGGGAGAACTCCTGGTTCTTATACTCCGCCTTCAGGGCGGAGCTAGAGGTCAACAGCCAACCAGGACCCGGGATCTGTCAGCCAATGACATCACGGCTTCACAGTCCCACATGACCCCTAATGCATACTACCACATTCACCCCTTGTTAAAAATGAACCCGGCGGGGTGGTGCTTCGCATGGTGGTAGAGGTTTACAAGGCTGGTCCTGGGAGGAAAAACTTTTGCATGTCATCACAGTATGTACAGGGTTTTTTTTGTTTTGAACTATTTACAGTAGTCGTAAGAGGGAAAAAGGGGAAAAGAAAAAAAATTCTCGTTAAAGTCCACAACATTCTAGTGTTACACCGATGCCACAAGTCGGTCGGGCGGTCTGGTCGTCCTTGTCGATCGCCTCAGCCCTGGTGGTGGTGGTGCTTGTTCCAGTGTTGTCGCCTCCGGGAGCTTTCCGGTTTCTGCTTCAGCTTCACTTCTGGTTGGACCTGGGAGGAGGACCGATCCTCCCGGGAAGGGGGCTGTCGCGGGGTGCGCCGGTGGCAGGGAGGGGGTGATTGGTGTCGGGGGGGTGTGCGTGTTGCCGGCGGGCGCCAGATCTCGCAGGTAGACCGTGTCCTGTCGGCCGTCGGGGTACTCCACGTAGGCGTACTGCGGGTTCGCGTGGAGGAGGTGAACCCTCTCGACCAACGGGTCCGACTTGTGCGCCCGCACATGTTTCCGGAGCAGGATGGGTCCTGGGGCCACCAGCCAGGTCGGCAGCGACGTTCCAGAGGAGGACTTCCGTGTCGGGGTGGATGAAGCTTTCTGTGCTCCCGGAGTCGACCAGGCATGGTGTCTCGTGCCCGTTGATCAGCACCGTTGTTGTCGTCATCTGGAGCGTCCGGGGCTGTGCTTGGTCCAGTGTCATTGAGGCCAGACGTGGTCGTAGTGCTTCAGAGTCTTCCTCGAACCCCGTTGAGCCGTCGATGCTGGGGTCCATTATTGCCGTCCAAGATGGCGGCGGGGGTGAACAAAATGGCCGCCCCCATGCGTCGCACATGGCTTGGGGGACCCAAGATGGCGGCGCCCCTCCTCCCCTCGTGGTGGCCGGGACCCAAAATGGCGGCGTCTGCGGGTCGTACATGGGGCGCTGGGGGGCTGGGGAGCGTTAGAAACGCGCAGGACTCCTTGTTCTCCGGGGACAGCGGTGGCCGGGACCCAAAAGGGCTGCGCCTGCGGGTCGTACATGGGGCGCTGGGGGGCTGGGGAGCGTTAGAAACGCGCAGGACTCCTTCTTCTCCTGGGACAGCAGCGACCTCCCGGGACCGGCACACAGCCGCAAAATGGCCCTTTTTTCCGCAGCTCTTGCAAATCGCTGCGCGGGCCGGGCAGCGCTGCCGGGGGTGTTTTGCCTGGCCGCAGAAATAGCAGCGGGCCCCCCCGGGACGAATTGGCGTCTGAACCGCGCAAGCCTGTGGGGTGGGGGTTTGTCGCGACGGGGGTCCACGGAGCCCAAGGGGCTGCCGCGCGGTCGGGGCCGTACGCGCGGGCGTTTCGCGCGGCCACATCTAGGGAGGCTGCAAGGGCCCGTGCCTCTGAGAGTCCTAGCGACTCTTTTTCTAAAAGTCTTTGGCGGATTTGGGGAGAGTTCATACCTGCCACAAAAGCATCACGCATTAACATGTCCGTGTGTTCCATCGCGTTTACCGGCGGGCAGCTGCAGGCCCGTCCCAAAATTAGCAGCGCGGCGTAGAATTCGTCTAGCGATTCTCCGGGACTTTGCCGTCTCATTGCGAGTTGGTAGCGTGCGTAGATCTGGTTCACTGGGCGAACATAGATGCTCTTTAGTGCTGCGAACGCCGTCTGGAAATCCTCTGCGTCTTCGATGAGAGGGAAAATTTCCGGGCTTACCCTCGAGTGCAGGACCTGTAGTTTCTGGTCTTCTGTGACCCGGCCGGGGGCCGTTCGGAGGTAGGCTTCGAAACAAGCCTGCCAGTGTTTAAAAACTGCTGCTGAGTTCACTGCGTGGGGGCTGATCCTCAGGCATTCCGGGATGATCCTGAGCTCCATAGTCCTTTAAGCACGCTTAATAAATTGTAGCGCACAAAGACTCACGAGAGACGAATAGAGATGAAGTCGATGAGGCTTTATTAAGTGTGACTTGTTCCCCGCAGTTCAGTAACAGACTGGCCTGCGGGGGAGAACTCCTGGTTCTTATACCCCGCCTTCAGGGCGGAGCTAGAGGTCAACAGCCAACCAGGACCCGGGATCTGTCAGCCAATGACATCACGGCTTCACAGTCCCACATGACCCCTAATGCATACTACCACACCGACCTGCAGCGTGATTTGTACAAATACTCAAATTCGCTTCCAAGCACAAATTTTGGTTTGGAGGAGGGGGGAGGAGGGGGAGGGGGCGGCTGGCCCTGTGCTTGAGGAGTTCCCTATATTGGTGGGGTTGGGAGTAGTATTTTTTCAGCACAGACCTGGATGTCCTTTACAAACTGTGCCCCAATCTCTGTGGAGCCGGTGTTGTTGGTTCTATCAAATCCCGCTCCTCCAGAGTGACAGTGGAAACCAATCCCCACATTCTCTGTGCATTGAGCACCAGAGAACCGGGAGAGAAAACTCAGCTCTGCAGCTGGAGAGCGACGCACTGGTTTACTCGCTGAAATCGACACTCAGAAAAATGCCATCAAGTGTGGGAAGAGGACGAATGATGCCATCCACTCTGCCAGGGTAAGTCAACCTTCAGCTCATTCCAATCTCAGGCACTTATGTGCATCAGGCACATAAAAAGTTATCTGGGAGTTACTTAGGATGAATGAGTCATGGGAACTCGCAAAGGTACCTGGCACTAATGTACATGATGTGTTTCTGATGATTGAACACTAGTTGAACATTGAGGGAGTTGAACCTTTTCCTGATGATGAACATCAGAGGCTGCTGTCGCGGAGTTCTCATTGTCTCATGTGTGGATTTGATTGCACCCTGCAATCTAGGGAAGCCTGAGGTAGCTGCAAACCCCAGAAATCTCACAACCTGACTAATTTCATCAAGTGTGAACTTCACATAATGTTGAACTTTGCTGTAGAGAGCATCTATCATCTCCATGATACATTTTTATGTGTTGAAGATTGTGAGGTGCCATGGAATGATCCACATGTAAAAAGATTGAGTGCGGCACTGCCCTTCAAGGACACTGACAGGGGATGTCCTCCCAGTCCATGGAGCATTTGATCCTCTTACAGTGTGGTTGACTCTTAACTGCCCCTCAAGGGCAATAAGGGATGGACAATAGATGCTGGCACAGCCTGCGATGCCCATGTCCCATGTGGCAGAGATGGTCCATCAGCTCTCTTGACAAGCACAGAGGTGCGCGCCATCATCTCCAGATCGGAAAGTCCTCTTCAGTAGACTCTTGGTCTCAGTGGGATGGGTCTGACCTCCTTATCCTTTGTGCAACACACCCCTCCTATGCCACACTAACACAAGACCCCCTCGTATTCCGGAGTCTGCGTTCATCCCCTCCTCTTCATACGGTTCAAATCCCATCCGCCCCTGACTGTGTCAGCATTCTAGATTTCCATGTCAGGCTCCAGCCCTCCCCATCCTTGGTCTTCCCTTTATCTGCCATCATCTCCCAATTTCGACTCCACCATTACCCATTGTCCACCGTGTGTCCATCTGCCTACTCCCCACACCCCCTTGATCGCGATGCTGGCCCCCGGTCGCATATTCAGCCCTGCCTGAGCCCCGCAGATGACACCCTCCTGCAGAGTAGGGGAGCGAAGCCAGTGACCAGGGTAACCCTACACTACCACCAGTGTAACATCTCACTGGCATTGGTGAGAACCCGGAGGAGTGCTGCTGCAGGTAGATTTTGAATTTTGCGTTCACATCACGAATAAAGTGAGGGCTAGTAGCTGGACGCCACTTATTTTGAAACGTGTTTCACGCTGATGTGGTTCTAGATTGGGAGGTACTAGGTAATTTTGACGAGCAATGTTTTAATGAGCATTCATAACATGGTACAGCTTGCAAATAGCACCCTATCTCCATAACCCCATCTAACCTGCACATCCCTGAACACTAAGGGACAATTTAGCATGGCCAATCCACCTAACTTACACATCTAGGTTGTGGGAGGAAACCGGAGGAAACCCATGCAGACCTGGGGAGAATGTGCAACCTCCACACAGCCAGTCATCCAAGGCTGGAATTGAACCCATGTCCCTGGTGCTGTGAGGCTAACCACTGTGCCACTGTGACACCCTGCATCCTTTCTTCACAGTTTTGCAAATTGTTTGGGGGGCTGCCTTTTCCGATTTTGGGGCTCTGTTCAGAGAATCCGTGGCGTTTTACGTGGGAAAAATTGGCGAGGCCACAGCACCGATCCACCGACCGGTGAGGGGCAAACAGCTGCACCATGTAAAATGCACGGCCTTCCCGATATAAATGCCTGGAGAATTGCCGAGTCGGTGGCCGTACATACGCATGCGACGACCTGCAGCGGTCACGCCGTACAACATGGCGGCGGCCGTGCGTGGACCCAACCTGCCAGCCAGTGCCCCCTGGACACCCCCTCACCACCCCTGGGCCACCCCCCACCAGTAACCCCAGCCCTCGCCGAAGCCACCCCGGCCAGCATCACAGCTCCCGCATGACTGTGGTGGCGCTGGACACAGTCTGCAGCTGCTGCGCCGGGTTCCCGACCGCTGAGACCACACGTGTCCCACACGGTCGGGAACTCGGCCAATTGGGGGTGGCGCATCGGGGGAGGACCTTCAGGTAACGTCCTGAGGCCGCCCCAACGGCGTTCATTGTACTCCTCGCCGATGCTGTTTTGGAGGGGCGGAGCATCCAAAAACAGGCGCCGCCCCCGATTCAGTCGTATAAAAGGATTCTCCACCTGATCGCCGATTATGAAATCGTCATCGGGAAACGGAGAATCATGCCTGGGGTCTTTCATCTGGTATCTTAAAAAGTATTGGGGTTTGGCCTGGTATCCTAACAGTAGTGTCTTGACTGATGACGACCAAGTAGATTACCGAATATACAGTTTATTAAGGCAAATAACTATTTACAGAGAGTAAGTTAAAGACTACCATACTCCACGACTCCAACCTCCTAACAGTAAAACCCATGCTCAATCCCAAGATTCGCATGCTCCGGCCCAATTGGCCCTATGGGTCACATGATTCTCTGAGAACTCGCCCCCTTAAAGGGACAAGCTACCACTGACATGTAATTGGGAAATTAGTTTAATATAGGCAAGTATGAGGTGATAGAGTTTTGCAGGAAGAATAGAGTGGCCACGCACTACTAGGAAAATAGTCTAAATCGGATGAAAGAACAAACTAAACGTAATTTTTATCAGGATAGAATTGAAAAGCACAAAAATTATGTTAAACTTGTATAGAACCTTCATTAGATTTCAAGATCCATGTATAGTTCTCGTCTCCATATTATAAAAAGCATACAGAAGCACAAAATAGAAGGTGCAAAAACGATTTAGCAGGGTGATACTAGAATTGAGAGGTTGTGCTTACTGAGAAAGATTGAACAGGCTGGCCCTCCTTACTTTAGAAAGGGCAAGGTTGAAGTCTTTGAAATTCTAAAGGGACTTGATGGGATAGATATACAGAAGATATTTCCACATGTCGGGGACATCAGAATTAAGGGCCGTAAATGTAAGATAACTAGCAAATTCAATAGCAAACTCCGGAGAAACTTTTTTACCTGCAGTGCTAAGAATGCAGAGCTTGGAATAATTGAGGTGAAAAACAAAGATGCATTTAAAAGGAAGTTAGATGAGCACATGAGGTAGTAAGGGATAGTGAGGAGGATTAGATGAAGAGGACTGAGATGAGGCTCAAATGCAGCATAACTACCAACACAAACTGTTGGGCCAATTGTACTGTATATTCTATGCAATTCTTATTTTTAGTACATTGAATATTGAAAACAAATCTCCACAATTTTTGCCTTCATACCATCAAAGCACTAAAGATTAAGGTACAGTTCCGCAGTAATGGTAGCCGTCTTGTCTTTGACCCCAATTACATTTGTCCATGTATGCACCTAGAGAGTGAGTGCGAGTGCTGTCCTTGGAGCCTATTAAAGCTAATTCTAATCTTGTTCTCATCCAAAATCCATACAAGTTCACTTCCTCGAAGGAAGCATGGAATCGTAATCAAGAGCACAGACACTGGCTTGTTTTTGTCTTTTCCTTCCCAGGACATAGAGAATAGCATTGAGTCTCAGTCGTTATCCTTGTTGAGACTCAGGATGAAACCTAGAACCTGTCTTGTTTGTACAGCTTGTTAACATACATTTACCCGTTAACCACCCGGAGAATTTAAGGATTAAGTGAACACATTTTTCTGACGTGTTTCAAGAAATTTGAAATGTAGTTTCAAGAGCATTAAATGTTGAGCCTTTTGTCTTCAAATGGAGGGAATTTACTACCTGGCAAGGTATATTATTACCAATGGAAAGGTATTATTTGTGGCTGTAAAATTTAATTTATTTTTTTAGGTTAAAAGCTATAATTACATGTGGTGAAAGACATGCATTATAATGTAAAATATGTATGTTGCCTCCATTTAAATCGAAATTATGTTTTTATGGCAACAGATAGACCAATTTAATTTCAGTATTAACTCTAATTTTCTCCCCTCCTCTCATGTGAGGTATGGTTTCACAGTTGCCAGCATCCCTTTGATATTTAGTCATGCTTCATGTATGGACATACTGGTGTCAGTAAGTTATTTACAAGAAGGGAATCAAAACCAATTTTAATCATGTCCGTGCTTGATGCAAGCCAATTTTAAAGGGATATCCAAACAGTGTTCAGGAGCAGGAGTTCTGCTGATTTCCACCCTTCTTAGCTCATGGTGAAGAGACCAATTGTAGTTTGTCCCTTGCCACCCCTCTGAGGTCAGCTAAATCAACAAAAAACACACTGGGCACTTGGCAGTGCATTTAATCACTACACTATACGGGTCTAAGAACAACATGATGATATTTTCCTGATATCTGCGTGGTTGGTGGCTAAAGTAAGTCTCCCAATAGTGAACATTCTTAGAATCAGCCCTAATTTATAGCAACCTTGGAGATTTGTGCCAAAACCTATTGCAATTGCAACAAGTCAGCTGTTTTCTTTTACATTCTACTGTTTATTAGAATCCCGTAGTGAGTAAGCCATCTATATTTTTCAACTTTATTCATTTATGAATATCGGCATGGCGAGCATTTATTCCCATCTCTGAGGATATTTGAAAGTCAACCCCATTGCTGTGGGTCTGGAGTCACATGTAGGCCCAGACCAGGTAAGGACAACAGATTTCCTTCCCTAAAGGACACCAGTGAATCAGATGGGTTTTTACAACATTTATTTCATGGTCATCGTTGCACTTATATAATTCCAGATTTTTTTTTTCTTTAAACCTGGCTATTGTGAGATTCGACCCAGGTCCCCAAAATATCATCCTGTGTTTCTGGCATACTAATCCAGCAATTATACTATTATGGGCGGCACGGTAGCACAGTGGTTAGCACTGATGTCTCACAGCGCCAGGGATCTGCGTTCGATTCCCGGCTTGGGTCACTCTGTGCGGAGTCTGTCCGTCTTCCCCGTGTCTGCGTGGGTTTCCTCTGAGTGTTCGTGTTTCCTCCCACAAGTTTCGAAAGACGTGCTGTTAGGTAATTTGGACATTCTGAATTCTCCCTCTGTGTACCTGAACAGGAGGCGGAATTTTTTTTTTTTTTTAACAATACAGCGCAGTACAGGCCCTTCGGCCCACGATGTTGCACCGAAACAAAAGCCATCTAACCTACACTATGCCATTATCATCCATATGTTTATCCAATAAACTTTTAAATGCCCTCAATGTTGGCGAGTTCACTACTGTAGCAGGTAGGGCATTCCACGGCCTCACTACTCTTTGCGTAAAGAACCTACCTCTGACCTCTGTCCTATATCTATTACCCCTCAGTTTAAAGTTATGTCCCCTCGTGCCAGCCATATCCATCCGCGGGAGAAGGCTCTCACTGTCCACCCTATCCAACCCCCTGATCATTTTGTATGCCTCTATTAAGTCTCCTCTTAACCTTCTTCTCTCCAACGAAAACAACCTCAAGTCCGTCAGCCTTTCCTCATAAGATTTTCCCTCCATACCAGGCAACATCCTGGTAAATCTCCTCTGCACCCGCTCCAAAGCCTCCACGTCCTTCCTATAATGCGGTGACCAGAACTGTACGCAATACTCCAAATGCGGCCGGACCAGAGTTCTGTACAGCTGCAACATGACCTCCCGACTCCGGAACTCAACCCCTCTACCAATAAAGGCCAACACTCCATAGGCCTTCTTCACAACCCTATCAACCTGGGTGGCAACTTTCAGGGATCTATGTACATGGACACCTAGATCCCTCTGCTCAGCCACACTTTCAAGAACTTTACCATTAGCCAAATATTCCGCATTCCTGTTATTCCTTCCAAAGTGAATCACCTCACACTACTCTACATTAAACTCCATTTGCCACCTCTCAGCCCAGCTCTGCAGCTTATCTATATCCCTCTGTAACCTGCTACATCCTTCCACACTATCGACAACACCACCGACTTTAGTATCGTCTGCAAATTTACTCACCCACCCTTCTGCGCCTTCCTCTAGGTCATTGATAAAAATGACAAACAGCAACGGCCCCAGAACAGATCCTTGTGGTACTCCACTTATGACTGTACTCCATTCTGAACATTTCCCATCAACCACCACCCTCTGTCTTCTTTCAGCTAGCCAATTTCTGATCCACATCTCTAAATCACCCTCAATCCCCAGCCTCCGTATTTTTTGCAATAGCCTACCGTGGGGAACCTTATCAAACGCTTTGCTGAAATCCATATACACCACATCAACTGTGGTATGGACTGTGGAATGTGGCGACTAGGGTCACAGTAACTTCATTACTGTGTTCATGTAAACCCACTTGTGGCAATAATAATTATTATAGATTATAGATTATATAGATTATAGATTTTAAAGCATGGAAGTAGAGTTATGACAATCATCTGGGGAGGGTCTGAGGAAACGTTCGCAGACACTAACTTGGGTTCAGAGTGGAGCGTCTGACCACAGCCAATCAGGTGATTTAAATTAAAGGATTTTGCATGTCACTGAGACCACTGTAATTTCAAATGCATTTTGTCATCTGTGTTAATCTTCCAACCTGTGTAATTGTAAAGCTGGCGGTGGTGGTGCTTTGAAGGAAAGGAGTAGTGTTCATGTTTATGAACTGTCTTTTCTTGTTAACACTAATTAGCAACCCTTTGACTATGTTCCTCCATGTTTGATTAAAAAAAGAAAAATCACAGGCTGGGATTCTCCGAGCCTTCGTGCCGGAATGGCGCTCGGCGCGGGGTTGGAGAATGGGGCCTCAGACCCGTGATCGGATCCGACATCGGGATGCAATTCTCCGGTGACAGGAGAATTGGCGACAGTCACGTGCGCGTGGTCCGCAGCGCCGGTCGGGGGCCGTTGAAAGAGGACTCCGCAGCCCATTCTCCGCGGTCGACCGGCCGAGTGGCCGTCCTGGTGGGGGGCGGGGGTATCAGTCTCCGGGGGGGGGGGGGGGGGCCTCCACGGCGGCCAGGCCCACGATCGTGGGGCCACCGATCGGTGGGTGCGCGAGATCTGGGGTGGCCATCCTTCTTGTGCGACGGCCTGCTGTGTGGCTCCGCCATGTTGCGGGGCGCCGGCGCGCAAGCGGCTGTTGTGCGCATGCACGGACCCGCAGTGAGCAGTGCAGGGCCGTGTACGGCAGCTGGAGCAGCGCGGAGCACTCCGGTGCCATGCTGGCCTCCTGTGGGCTACAGAATCGCTGGGCCAAGAGGCCCGTTGATGGCGACGAGAAACACTCCGGTGTTTACGCCGGCGTCAACACTTAGCCGCGTTTTTAGAGAATCCCGGCCACGGTCATTTTGAGCCAGGGCTCCATTCTGGAATCTTCCAGTCCAGTTATAACATTGTAATGACTTAGGCCAGGCCTTTGAGATTGGCCAATTGGAATATGAGTTCCCTGATTAGTGGCCCGATCAGGGAACCCCTTTCTCTGTAAATAACAGGGAGTGTCAGATCCTCTGCACTCCCAGTGTCGACAGCAAGATGGTTGTTCGGCTGTTGGTTTTGTAAATAAAAGGAATTCTGGTGAAGGGGCTTCTGCCTCCGTGAAAGTATTGCAGTGGCGACGAGGAAAATGGAATGACCCAAAGGAATCTGCTCATTGGCAGCTGCCACATATAGCAAGGCACTGACAGACAAAATGCCTTTATTTGGGATGTTGGATTCTTTTGACCCTGCAATGGAAGACTGGACCCAATATGTAGAGCGGATGAAGTACTTTTTTTAGAGCAAACAATATAGTTCCGGGTCATTCTGCAGACTGCCTGTGGGCCAGCAGTCTTTGCCATTATGCGCAGTGTCACTTTTCCGGAGGCACCGGACATGAAAACTTTCCAGGAATTGACAGACTTAGTAAAAGAGTACTATGACCCTAAACCACCTCTGATCCTGTGAAGGTACCGGTTTTACTCAGCATTCCGAGACATGGGAGAGTCAGTCACTAATTTTTTAACAAGATTAAGGCGATTGGTAGAGGCTTGCGAATTTGGCCTGATGCTAAATGAGATGCTCCGAGACCGGTTAGTGTGCGGAATAAATAATTTAGCAATACAAAAATGCTTGCTAGCAAGGGCCGTGCTGGATTGCAAACAAGCATTGCAGCTGGCTTTGTCCTTAGAAAAAGCAGCGAGCGGAGCACATGAGTGACAAGGTACTCCGATGGAGGTAGATGCCCACACCAGTGAAACTGAGTTAAGGGACTACCGCTGGGTAGGCAACTGCATAGCCACCCTCAGGAATGACTCGGATACTAAGTTAACCAGGCCCACTCGCAGAACTGCTCCCAAGCAAGGGAAAACTAGGTCCAGACAGACGGCAGCCCATGCAGCCTTTTGCCCGGCAAAATATTGTAGCGGTTGCCAGAGATCGGAGCCAGAGAGGAGAAATAGAAGCTCAAAACCAACGTTTTGGAGAAGGACACGTCGGTCGGGGTACAGGAGAATGCACACCCAAGAAGTCCCACCTACCTCCGACAAGGAACAACTAAATTGTGTAATGATGATTGTGGTGAACCACTGTAATAGGAGATGTAAGGTAGGACCTGCACTACAGGTTCGCCGGTAGCTCCTGTATAAATGACTTAGACCAGGCCTTTGAGATTGGTCAATTGGAATACGAGTTCCCTGATTAGTGGCCCAATCAGGGAATTCCTGGAAAGTCATTATGGAGAACTGTATAAATATGCATGACCTCCAGTGCCCTGCCATTTCGCCAGCTGCAGCAGGAGGCCACGCATCTGACTGTAATAAAGCCACAGTTGTACCCAACCTTAGTCTTTGTGCAATTGATTGCACATCAATTTATTACAGTCAGATTTTCCACAGAATGGATATCCGAATTAAGCCCGATCGCCTGCAGCTGGATCCTCACTCGCCCGACGCCAGGAAAGACTTTACTCACTGACTAGCATGTTTCGAGGCCTACATCAATGCGGTGGACCCTGCGCCAACGGAGGCTCAGAAGATAAACGTCCTGTACTCCAGACTGAGCTCCAGCGTGTTCCCGTTGATCCAAGACGCCACGAATTACACAAAAGCAATGGAACTCCTCAAAGAACACTACGCGCAGAAGGCAAACACGCTCTTCGCCAGGCATGTACTTGCCACCCGCTCGCAACTACCTGGTGAGTCCATTGAAGACTTCTGGCGGACCCTAATTCCACTCGTTCGGGACTGTGACTGTCAGGCCGTTACGGCCGCCGAACACGCAAATCTCCTCATGCGCGATGCCTTCGTGACGGGAATTGCGACGGACCGCATCCGAGAACGATTGCTGGAAGGGGCCACACTTGAACTGGCGGAGACGAAAACCTTGGCGCTCTCCATGACGGTCGCATCCCGTAACGTACAATCGTACCTCTCCCGCCGCGCTGCCCACCCTTCTACTCCTTCCTACCCCTCCTGGACCCCGGCGACAACCTCCTCAGCCGGGGCCCTGCCTTCGCAATACGCCTACGCCGCACACCAATCTGCGTGCCCTGGAGGTTCCCGCTGCTACTGCTGCGGTCAGCAGAAGCACCCACGCCAACACTGCCCAGCCCGCACTGCCGTTTGTAAAGCCTAAAGTAAAAAGGGCCACTTTGCGGCTGTGTTCCAGGCCCGTGCAGTCGCTGCGATCACGCCCGCTATCGCCCCCTCCCCTACGCCAGACGCACAATATGAGCCGCCATCTTTTCCTCCCGGGTCCAGGCGACCAATGGGCGCCGCCATCTTGTCCCGACCCCGCAATGTGCGCACCATGGGCGCCGCCATCTTGTCCCGACCCCGCAATGTGCGCACCATGGGCGCCGCCATCTTGTCCCGACCCCGCAATATGCGCACCATGGGCACTGCCATCTTGTCCTCCACGGGTCTCTGGACATCCCGACATCGGAACCGCACACACTCGCAACCCGAAGCATCCAATGGCTACCTGCAGCTCGCTTCAATGACGCTGGACCAATCTCGCCCGCACAACCTGGCCACCGCACCCTTCATGCCTCTGAAATTCGACACTCATCCGTCGAGAAGGAGGCCCAAGCTATCGTTGAAGCTGAATGGCATTGGAGGCATTACCTGGCCGGTAAGAGATTCACTCTCCTTACGGACCAACGGTCGGTAGCCTTCATGTTCAATAACACACAGCGGGGCAAGATCAAAAACAATAAAATCTTGCGGTGGAGGATCGAGCTCTCCACCTATAATTACGAGGTCTTGTACCGCCCCGGTAAACTCAATGAGCCCCCAGACGCCCTCTCCCAGCGCACAAGTGGACCAACTCCGGGCTCGACACGGCCTTTGTCACCCAGGGGTCACTCGATTGTACCATCTGGTCAAAGCTCGCAATCTGCCCTACTCCGTCGAGGAAGTAAAGACAGTCACCAGGGACTGCCAGGTCTGTGCGGAGTGCAAGCCGCACTTCTACCGGCCGGACCGTGCGTGCCTGGTGAAGGCCTCCCGCCCCTTTGAACGCCTCAGCGTGGATTTCAAAGGGCCCCTCCCCTCCACCGTAACACGTACATTCTCAGTGTGGTCGATGAGTACTCCAGGTTCCCCTTCGCCATCCCATGCCCCGATATAATGTCTGCCACCGTCATCAAGGCCCTCAGCACCATCTTCGCTCTGTTCGGTTTCCCCGCCTACATCCACAGTGACAGGGGATCCTCATTCATGAGCGATGAGCTGCGTCAGTTCCTGCTTAGCAGGGGTATAGCCTCCAGCAGGACGACCAGCTACAACCCCCGGGAAAACGGGCAAGTAGAACGGGAGAATGGGACGGTTTGGAGGGCCGTCCAGCTGGCCCTACGGTCCAGGAACCTGCCAGCCTCTCGCTGGCAGGAGGTCCTTCCTGACGCTCTGCACTCCATCCGGTCACTATTGTACACCGCCACTAATAACACACCCCATTAACGTGTTTTTACCTTTCCCAGGAAGTCCACATCCGGGGTATCGCTCCCGACTTGGCTCGCTGCTCCAGGACCGGTCCTTCTCCGTCGGCACGTCCGACTCCACAAGGCGGACCCCTTGGTGGACAGGGTTCACCTGCTCCACACCAACCCTCAATATGCCTACGTTGAGTTCCCCGACGGCCGCCAAGATACTGTCTCACTCAGGGACCTGACACCGTCAGGTTCCACCCCAACACTCCCCCCCCCCCCCCACCAATGCGCCCCCCCCCACCTCCCACCGCGCTGCCAATATTGACCCCACCAGACCACCTCCCCTTTTCCGCACAAGAGGACGAAGAGGACTTCACGCTCCCGGAGTTCCCCGATGACTGGCCAGCATCAGCACCGCCACCACCGCCATTGGTGCCAGCTCCACCACCGCCAGCACCGACTTCGCCGCCACGTTACGCCGCTCCCAATGAAGCACCAAAGCACTGGACCAGCTGAACCTTTGACGGACTCCGGACCGTCAACATAGAATTTTCTTTCCCTGCCACTGTACATAATTGCACTAATTGTATATAGTTTCACGTCACCCCCGCCGGACTCATTTTTAACAGGGGGTGAATGTGGTGAACCACTGTAATAGGAGATGTAAGGTCGGACCTGCACTACAGGTTCGCCGGTAGCTCCTGCCAGCTGGCTCCGCCCACGGAGAACTGTATAAATATGCATGACCTCCAGTGCCCTGCCATTTCGCCAGCTGCAGCAGGAGGCCACACATCTGACTGTAATAAAGCCACAGTTGTACCCAACTTTAGTCTTTGTGCAATTGATCATGCATCAATGATTAAATCAAAACCCATTAAATTAATCATATGGTTGAATGGACGTCCCACATTAATGGAAGTCGACACAGGAGCAGCCATATCAGTGATAGGGGAAATGGTATAGAATAGAATTTGCACTGGACTCCAACCCTTATCCCTAACCATGACCTCGGCAAAACTGAGGACATGCACAGGGAAACCACTGATAGTGTTGGGCGCAACATATGTACCTGTGGCTTATGGAGAGCAACTGGTTAGGCTGTCTTTAATGGTAGTGAAAGGTGTGGGACCAAGCTTATTGGGACGAAACTGGCTAAAAGTGATCCAGCTGGATTGGATAAACATTTTCCAGCTGGAAAATGGTCGCCTGAGCGAACTCCTGTGCAGATACCCAGAGGCTTTCCAAGAAGGGCTCGGAACAATAAAGGGAGCAATGACGACATTATACGTAGATCCAGAGGCAGTCCCAAAATTCTACAAGGCACGACCGGTACCCTTCGAGTTAAGGCAGAAAGTTGATACGAAAATCAAAAGAGTGGAGCGGGTAGGAATAATAAAACCGGTCCAGTTTGCAGAATGAATGGTGTTCTATTACAGAGATGTAATATATATATTACTCATTTGTCTTGCTGAGTTGTAATTAATTTGATAAACAGTCTAAGTCTTCCAGTTGATGCCAAATTATTTATTGAGTAAAAAAATAATATACTTGTGAGTTCTTTTACTTTAATACTTTGACTAGTAATAGAATTAACTAAGATTAGTTTAAATTATCAATTAATATAATACACTACACTCTGAGCTGGTCACTGCTATCCTCTGGCTGCAATACACACACTACACTAAGAAAGGGTGGGAAACTCCTTATATCGTTCCTGTTAGTGTTGCCATCAAGTGATCATCTAACTGTACTGACTGCACATTAACTAATCATGTATTAACATACACAGCGATCACTACAGGCGGCACCCATGGGGCGTCATTCTCCGCCGGCGGGAGTCTCCGTTTTGCCGGCGCCCGGGGGTTTCCTGACGGCGTGGGGCTGCCCCACAATGGGAAATCCCATTGACCGGCCGGTGTTACGGAGACTCCCGCCGGCCGGTCGGCGCAGAAATGTGGCGGGGCGGGTAGGAGAATTTCGCCCATGGTGCCTATTCTTAAGCCGTCATGTTCGGTCCGCCTTTGTGAAGATTTCAAACAAATGATTAATCGCTACTCCCGACTGGACAAATACCCAATTCCCCGGATTGAGGATTTGTATGCAAAGCTGACTGGAGGACTCTTATTCTGAAAGCTGGATAGGAACCATGCATATCTACAGCTGAAGCTGGATGAAGAGTCGCAAAAATTCTTAACAATAAACACCCTGAAGGGCCTTTTTCAGTACACAAGATTACCCTTCGGGGTATCGTCAGCCTGCGATATTCCAGAGGACAATGGAGAATATATTACAAGTGTTACCACAGGTCGCCACTTATCTGGACGACGTCCTCATTACGGGAAAAGCAAAGGCCGAACACCTGCAAAACCTGGAGGAAGTCCTTAGGAGGTTTATGCAGCAGGTGTGCATCTAAAGAGGGGGAAATGTGTTTTTCTAGCACCTTAAGTAACCTATCTGTGGTAGAAGGTTGACAAGTCAGGGCTACACCCTTTGGCGAATCGGGTGATGGTGATTAAAGATGCCTCTGCCCCCATCACAATCCAGAAGTTAAGATCTTTTTTAGGACTGGTGACATATTATGGAAAGTTCATACAGAACAGATAATCTTGGACCCCCTACACCAATTACTAAAAAAGGGGCAAGCCTCGGAGTGGTCTGCCCGCCAAGACGGGGCTTCAAGAAGATCAAACAACAGCTCTCCTCAGAAAACATCTTGGCACACTATAAGCCAAGGAAAGAGTTGGTACTCACTTGTGATGTGTCCCCATATGGCGTTGGGGCAGTTCTGGCACACCGAGAGCAAAACAGACAGAACGGCCGATAGCATTTGCTTCCAGGACTTTAGCAACAGCAGAGCGGAAGTACGCCCAAATTGAAAAAGGACTGGCTGTGATCTTCGCGGTGAAGAAATTTCACCAGTACTTGTATGGGCGGAAATTGACAATAATCACAGACCATAAGCCATTGCTGGCCTTGCTGAAAGAAGACAAAGCGGTGCCACCAATAGCTTCCGCCCGGATCCAACGCTAGGCCATACTACTGGCGGCGTACCAGTATCAACTGGAGCACCGGCCGGGAACCCGGGTGGCAAACGTTGATGCACGCTGATGCACTAAGCAGGCTGCCATTATCGGATACCCCATCATTGGTACCCAGAATAGAAGAAACGGTGATGACACTACATTTCCTGGACACCCTTCCAGTGGCCGCACAAAACATTTGTTTGTGGACACAAAGGGACCCGGTTTTAGCAAACATAAAACACATGGTGCTAACGGAGGAGATGGAAAGACCAGTTCAGGCGGAATTCCACCCCTACTGGAGCAGAAAAGAGCAGATCACTGTGGAAAACAAGATACTGCTAGGGGAGCACAACTAATAGTTCAAAGTCAAGCCTGTCGAGCCATACTGGCCGAACTACATCATGGGCACCCTGGAGTATCAAAAATGAAGATGCTGGCCAGGAGCTATGTCGGGTGGCCGGGCCTGGACACAGACATAGCGGCATTCTAGGTCGGTGCCAAGGATGCCAACAAGGGCAGAAGGTGCCACCGGCAGCCTCGCTGTACCCATGGGAATGGCCGGATAGACCATGGTTGCGACTTCATGTTGACTTTGCAGGCCCGTTTATGGGATCAATGTTTTTTGTGATAGTAGAAGCTCATTCCAAATGGCTGGACGTCTGCAAAATGAACTCTGCAAATACAACAGCAACAATCGAAAAACCTTGCACCTTGTTTGCAACACATGGGGCGGGATTCTCCGCCCTGCTGCGTCCCATTTCAGCCCCGGCCAGTGGCGGGATTCTCCGTTACGCTGGCTGGTCAATGGGGTTTCCCATTGTGGGGCAGCCCCACGCCGTTGGGAAACCCCTGGGCTGCCGGCAGAACGGAGAATCCTGACGGAGGAGAATCCCAGCCGTGATATCCCGGAGTTGTTAGTTTCAGGCACTAGATTGATTTTCACCAGCCAGGAGTTCACAAAATTCATGAAAGGGCATTCGGCACATAAGGACGACACCATACCACCCGGCATCAAATCGGTTGGCGGAGAGCCATCCAGACTATAAAAGTTGGGTTGTAAAAACAAACAGCAGCATTAGTAGACACAAAAACTGTCATGTTGTCTATTCGACTATAGGACTACCCCACGCGCCACAACGGGAATAGCACCGGTGGAGCTACTCATGGGCAGACGACTCCGAACCAGGCTGAGCCTACTATTCCCAAATTTAGGCGGAAGAGTAGAAAGACACCAAGAAGCCCAATGCAGGAGCCACGACAATACTCGCCGAGAAAGGCAGTTCAACACGGGTGAAAAGGTATGAGTCAGAAATTATGCGAATGGCTCCCCATTGGTAGCAGGAACAGTCAAGGCCAAGACAGGACCTGTGTCATATGAGATACGTGTGGGCCTCAGATTTCTTTCCTCCCACGGAGCTGACTCAGACCAGCATCCCGAGGACCGTGGAGAATCCTCCCCAACAAACTATTCACGCCGTCCGGCACCACTGGTGAGGATATCGGACTCTCATATGGACACAATGGATGATGCCGCAGCTGTCCCCCTGCTGCCGGAGGAAGGGGGCAAACCACCCCTCAGATGCACTTATCGGAAAAGTTGGGCACCTAGCCACTATACCCCCCCTATAGCGGAGGTCGAAGTGGAGGATCCGGACCCGGCGCAGAAACGAAGCAGGAGACCCATCAGTCAAGAGGACCACGGGGGCTCATCGGACTTTGGGTGGAGGGGTGTAATGACTTAGGCCAGGCCTTTGAGATTGGCCAATTAGAATATGAGTTCCCTGATTAGTGGCCCGATCAGGGAACCCCTTTCTCTGTATATAACAGGGAGTGTCAGATCCTCTGCACTCCCGGTGTAGACAGCAAGATGAATGCACCTGGTTGTTCGGCTGTTGGTTTTGTAAATGAAAGGAATTCTGGTGAAGGGACTTCTGCCTCCGTGAACTTATTATAAACATCAATTGGGATTGTAACCCCCTTAGCAACCTAGAATGCACCCCAATATTGGCAGCGTTCCCTTCATTAGTGAAGACAATAGCAATGCACTCATTCTGTTGGTCAGTCCTGTCCTCTGCATCCTCAAGATAACCTTCTCCTTTTTGGCTTCTAATCAGTTCCACCTTACCTTTGACTCCCAAAATATCACCTTTTTGAAGGCCTTCACTTACTGTTTTATCTGTCAAATTTTGATTCCAGTCCACCTGTGCCAATATATTATGAACTCATGGAAATTAGCCCGCTTTCTGTTGAGTATTTTCATGTTTGAATATTTCTCATCCTGTTGTGTAACTATTCTAGACACTGCCATTACTGCTTCACAAATGAGACCCAGCATTTCTTCCTCTTTGGCTTGAAACCACACTGATCAAAAAAAAAAATTGTAATTCCTTCTCTGGTAATTGAAATCCTCATGATCAATACTTTCGAACTTCTTACATCTTTTTGCAAATTGTCTTCAAATTTGCTTCTCTAGCTCCTTCCCATAATCTGGCAGCCTTTTGTACACCATTCAGTCTGACTGCTCCCATACGGGTTCTTGTTGCCAACCAAATGGATTTGCACCTACATCATCCCTTTCTAAGTGTTATCTTTCATCAATCTTCCCTCCTTCCTTATCTTTCCTGAATATACTATTTGTGTCACTCTATCCTCTGTGAACCTTGTAACTCCTCTCAAATGTTTCACCTTCGAGTCACTCCCACTGTCAAATTATTTTAACCTTCCCCCACAGCACCAGTTAATCTGCCTGCAAAGACATTGGCACCAGCCCTGTGGTGCAACACATCCATCTTGTACAGGTTCCTCCTGCAGCAGAATTGGATTTACATCCTCCAGGAATCTGAAACCATTGTACCAGACCCATGGTCACATATTAACCTTGTAGTTACCCTGTAGTTGGCATATCCACCAGAACATGGCACTGGGAGTAATTGGGAAATTACTATCTTTGAGATTCTATTCTTTAAATTGTTCTCCAGCTCCTGAAACTATGGCAGGATGGGGTGTTTTCTCTTTCGCACAACCCTCGTGGCATGTTTTGCGGCAGCGGAGGGGGGGGGGGGGGGGGGGGGCTTATCATAGTCAGCAGGACTGGAAAATCCCACCGGTGGGAATGGTTAAAGGATTTGACCTCTGTCTGTTGGAACACAACTCTTTTCGTACCCAAACCATGGGCCATGACTTTTAGCTGTTTCCCCTTTCATCCCTGCACCTATTCGTTGGTGCCCTAGCACTGGCAAGATAACACATCTTGTGAGACTCATGCTGATGATTGCTGAAAGAACTGTCCATCCCCTTGAATAGCGAATCCCCAATGCCGACTGCATTTCTACATCACACTGTGACCCTGTGCTGTCATTCAATCCTTGATATATCGCTCGATGTATCGTCATCCTCAGAACTGAAAACCAGCTTGTGAGTGTCACAGTCCTAAGGACTGCCTGTCTAATCTTGCCCTGCGAGATAATCACCCACTTCAATTCCGAGGCAGTGGAGTGACTGCAATTTCCAGCCTCCCATATGCCCTGCAGAAACCTGGAGCTGACGTTTGAGTAGCTTGAGGCACATCCTACACATGTTACCAGAATAAGTGCGGAAATTCCTGGTGTTGCCCCGTGGTTCAGGAATTACAGGCATCCAGTTCCAGCTGTTCCATCGTTTCCTTAAGTTGTTTTTGTCTTTGTCCCTCAGAACAGAATCACAGGGACTTCCGGTTGCGGCTTTGGAGAGCTAAGTCGCATGTTCGGCAGCTCCTGCTAAAAACAGACTTTTGGGCTCTTTTTAGGGCCTGTAACGGCGTTTGTTCGGCGTTTCCCGGTGTGGGAAGGGGACAGCAACATTCCCCCGATACTGTATGGATTGGACCAGGACTGGGGCGATTAAAAAAAGTGGCATTGAAGCAAAGAAAGGTGCGAAGGAGGAGGACCAAGATGGCGGTGGCGGAGACCAGGCAGAGTGGAGGCAGTGGGCGTAAGAGCAGCTGGAGCTTCTCCATCACTGTTTTAAGGAACTGAAAGCAGAGCTGCTGGAGCCGATGAAGGCTTCAATCGATAAGCTGCTGGAGACCCAGGAGGCCCAAGTGGGCGGCAATCCGGGAGATCCGGCAGAAGGTCTCGGTGAACGAGGACGAGATCCTGGGCCTGGCGGTGAAGGTGGAGGCGCACGAGGTGCTCCACAAGAAATGGCAGGCGAGGTTCGAGGAGATGGAGAAACGGTCGAGGCGGAAAAACCTGCGGATCCGGTGTCTCCAGGAGGGGCTGGAGGGATCGGACGTGGGGGCCTACGTGGTCACCATGCTGAATTCGCTGATGGGAGCGGGGGCCTCTCAGGGGCCCTTGGAGCTGGAGGGGGCCCACCGAGTGCTGGCGAGGAGGCCCAAGCCCAGCGAGCCGCGGCGGGCGGTGCTGATGCGGTTCCACCGGTTTGCTGAACAAGAGTGTGTTAAGGTGGGCCAAGAAGGAGCAGAGCAGCAGGTGGGAGAATGCGGAGGTCCGGATCTACCAGGATCGGAGCGCGGAGGTGGCGAAGAAGAGGGCCGGTTACAACCGGGCGAAGGCAGTGCTGCACAGGAAGTGGGTGAAGTTCGGTATGCTGCAGCCGGCACGTCTGTGGGTCACCTATAAGGATCAACACCATTATTTTGAGTCCCCGGAGGAGGTGTGGGCCTTTGTTCAGGCCGAAAACCTGGACTCAGACTAAGGGTCGGGGACAAAGGGTCGCGTTGGAGGGATGGTTGGGGATTGTTAGATTGTGTTTCGAGGGGGGGTTCTTCGTTTTTTTGGGGTTGATTGGGTATTGTTTTGATTAGGTCCGCCAGGTGGGCTCGTGTGGGGGGGGTAGGCAAACTGCTTGAGGGGTTGATGGTCGGGAGGGGAGATGGGGCCCCACAGTGTGGGGGGAGAGGCCTGAGTAGGGGGTAGTGGGACCGGGCCTAAAAAGGGAGCTGCGCCAGGGGAGACGGGGCCGGGCGAGTGGAAAGCGCGGGCTTTTTCCCGCGTTTAGGGCTGAAGGGGCGGGGCCGGAGCTGGGAAGCGCGGGCTTTTTCTCCCGCGCTGGTAGTGGAATGGATGAGATCCTCCTGGTGGACAAGGGGGGGGGGAGGGGACGTTCCACACTGGGGGAGGGGGTCGATGGAGCGGCGGGAGTGGCTGGGGTCAGCAGGAGTCAGCTGACTTACGGGAGTGCAATGGGTGGAGCAATGCAGCTCGGGGGGGTCCTAGCTGGGGAGGGGGGACCAGGTTGCTGCTGGAATGGGCAAGGCGGAGCTGGAGTTGGTAAAGGAGGCTGGGGCGGGGGACTGCCGCTGTGGGGAACGGGTCGTGCGGGGGGTGCGGGCACATGGCTGGCCTAGGAAGGCTATGGCTAGTCGGCAGGGGGGGGGGGGGGGGGGGGGGGGGGAGTAGCCCCCTGATCCGGCTGATAACCTGGAATGTAAGGGGACTGAATGGGCCGGTCAAGTGGGCCCGGGTGTTCGCGCACCTGAAGGTGGCAGATCACGTAAGGTTGAGAAAGGGGTGGGTAGGGCAGGTGTTTCATTCGGGTTTGGATACAAAAAATCGGGGGGTGGCGATCCTGGTGGGGAAGAGAGTGTCGTTCGACGCGTCGAGCATTGTGGCAGACAATGGCGGTAGGTGTGTGATGGTAAGTGGCAAGCTGCAGGGGGAGCGGGTGGTGTTGGTCAATGTATATGCCCCGAATTGGGACGATGTGGGGTTCATGCGGCGTATGCTGGGCCGGATTCCGGACCTGGAGACAGGGGGCTTGATAATGGGGGGGGATTTCAACACGGTGTGGACCTGGCATTGGATCGCCCTAGGTGTAGGACGGGCAGGAGGCCGGTGGCGGCCAAGGTGCTGAGGGGGTTCATAGACCAGATGGGAGGGGTGGATCCATGGAGGTTTGCGAGGCCGGGGGCCAGGGAATTTTCATTCTTCTCCCATGTCCACAAGGCCTACTCCCGGATTGACTTTTTTGTCATGAGCAGGGCGCTGATTCCGAGGGTGGAGGATACGGAGTATACGGCGATAGCCATTTCTGATCATGCTCTGCACTGGGTGGACCTCGAGTTGGGGGAGGAGAGGGACCAGCGCCCGCTGTGGCGCCTAGAGGTGGGGATGCTGGCGGACGAGGAGGTGAGCGGGCGGGTCCGGGGGTGTATAGAGAGGTACCTGGAGGCTAATGACAATGGGGAGGTGCAAGTAGGGGTGGTCTGGGAGGCGCTGAAGGTGGTGGTCAGAGGAGAGCTGATCTCCATTAGGGCACACAAGGAGAGGGGGGAGAGGAGAGAGAGGGAGAGGTTGGTGGGGGAGATGGTGAGGGTGGATAGGAGGCCCTGGAGGAGGGATTGCTTAGGGAGCGGCGTAGCCTCCAGGCTGAGCTTGATTTGTTGATCACCAGGAAGGCGGAGGCGCAGTGGAGGAAGGCGCAGGGGGTGGTATATGAATTCGGTGAAAAGGCGAGCCGGATGCTGGCGCACCAGCTTCGGAAGCGAGAGGCAGCTCGGGGGAGTTGGGGATGGAGGAGGGAACACGGTGCGAAGTGCGGTGGGTATCAATGGGGTCTTCAGGGACTTCTACGAGGAACTGTACCGGTCTGAGCCCCACTGGGAGAGGGAGGGATGGGTCGCTTCCTGGACCGGCTGAGGTTTCCGAGGGTGGAGGAGGGGCAGGTGGCGGGGTTGGGGGCGCCGGTTGGGTTGGAGGAGTTGGTCAAAGGGATAGGAAACATGCAGGCAGGGAAGACACCGGGGCCAGATGTGTTCCCGGTTGAATTTTACAAGAAGTATTCGGACCTGCTGGGCCCGCTGTTGGTAAGGACCTTCAACGAGGCAAGGGAAGGGGGGCTCTGCCCCCGATGATGTCTAGAGCGCTGATTTCCCTGATCTTGAAGCGGAACAAGGATGCCCTACACTATGGGTCATATAGGCCAATCTCACTCCTCAATGTAGATGCAAAGTTGCTGGCAAAGATTTTGGCCATGAGGATAGAGGACTGTGTTCCGCAGGTCATACACAAAGATCAGACGGGGTTTGTGAAAGGGAGGCAGTTGAATACTAATGTATGGAGGCTCTTGAATGTTATAATGATGCCGGCAATGGAAGGGGAGGCGGAGATAATGGCGCCGATGGATGCGGGGAAGGCATTTGATAGGGTGGAGTGGGGGTACCTGTGGGACGTGTTGAAAAGGTTCGGGTTCGGGGAGGGGTTCGTCAGGTGGGTGAGGCTGCTGTATGAGGCCCCGGTGGCGAGTGTGGCCATGAACATAAGGAGGTCAGAGTATTTCTGGCTACACCGGGGGACGAGGCAGGGGTGTCCCCTGTCCCCCCTGCTCTTTGCGCTGGCGATTGGACCACTGGCCATGGCGTTGAGGGAGTCGAGGAACTGGAGGGGACTGGTGCGGGGTGGGGAGGAGCATAGGGTGTCGCTCTATGCGGATCATTTGCTGCTATATGTGGTGGACCCGGTGGGGGGAATGCCGGAGGTGATGAGGATCCTTTGGGAGTTTGGAGATTTCTCCGGGTACAAGCTTAATATGAGGAAGAGCGAGTTGTTCGTAGTGCACCTGGGGGACCAGGAGAGGGGGATTGGTGAGCTCCCGCTAAAAAGTGCGGAGAGGAATTTCAGGTACCTGGGGGTCCAGGTGGCTAGGAGCTGGGGGGGCCCTACATAAGCTTAACTTCACGAGGCTGATGGAGCAGATGGAGGAGGAGTTTAAGAGGTGGGACGTGCTGCCACTCTCCCTGGCGGGTAGGGTGCAGTCAGTTAAAATAATGGTGCTCCCGAGGTTTTTGTTCCTGTTCCAATGCCTCCCCATCCTGATCCCTAAGGCCTTCTTCAGGCGGGTTAACAGGAGAGTTATGGGGTTTGTTTGGGTGCGGAAGACCCCGAGGGTGAGAAGGGTGATTCTAGAGTGGTGCAGGGATGTGGGGAAGGTTGGCGCTGCCTAACCTCTGTGGGTATTATTGGGCCACCAACGTGGCGATGGTGCGTAAGTGGGTCATGGAGGGGGATGAGGCGGCATGGAAGAGGCTGAAGATGGCGTCCTGTGTGGGCACGAGCCTGGAGGCGCTGGTGAAGGCACCGCTGCCGCTTCCTCCAATGAGGTATACCACGCGCCCGGTGGTGGCGGCTACCCTCAAACTTTGGGGGCAATGGAGACGTCACAGTGTGGAGATGGGGGCCTCGGTGTGGTCCCCGATTCGGGGGAACCATCGGTTTGTCCCGGGGAGGATGGACGGAGGGTTCCTGAGCTGGCACAGGGTAGGTATTAGAAGGGTGGAGGGCCTGTTTGTGGACGGGGAGTTCGCGAGCCTGGGTGAGCTGGAGGAGAAGTTCGGGCTCCTCCTGGGGAACACCTTCAGATATATGCAGGTAAGGGCATTTGTTCGGCGGCAGGTGGTGGCGTTCCCACTGCTGCCGCCACGCAGGGTCCAGGACATGGTGCTGTCGGGGGTGTGGGTTGGAGAGGGGAGGATCTCGGCAATGTATCAGGTGATGCAGGAGGAGAGGGAGGCCTCGGTGGAGGAGCTAAAGGGTAAGTGGGAGGAGGAGTTGGGTGAGGAGATTGACGAGGGGATGTGGGCGGATGCCCTGGGGAGAGTGAACTCTTCCTCCTCTTGCGTGAGGCTCAGCCTCATACAATTTAAGGTGCTGCACAGGGCACACATGACCGGGACAAGGATGAGCCGGTTCTTTGGGGGTGAGGACAGGTGTGTTAGGTGCTCAGGGAGCCCAGCAAATCACATCCATATGTTCTGGGCATGCCCAGCATTGGAGGACTTTTGGAAGGGTATAGCAAGGACGGTGTCGAGGGTGGTAGGTTCCGGGTCAAGCCGGGCTGGGGGCTCGCAATATTTGGGGTGGCAGAGGAGCCGGGAGTGCAGGAGGAGAAAGAGGCCGGTATTCTGGCCTTTGCGTCCCTGGTAGCCCGGCGAAGGATTCTTCTTCAGTGGAAGGATGCGAGGCCCCCAAGCGTGGAATCCTGGATCAACGACATGGCGGGGTTTATTAAATTGGAGAGGGTGAAATTTGCCTTAAGGGGATCGGTGCAAGGGTTCTTCAGGCAGTGGCAACCATTCCTAGACTTCCTGGCAGAACGTTAGAAGATGGTCAGCAGCAGCAGCAACCCGGGTGGGGGGGGGCGGGGGGGTGGGTGTTGGTTCGTTTTTCTTGAGTGGCCGTGTAGTTTTGCCTTTGTGGTGATGAAGGCTGTTAATTTATTATTTATGTATATGGGGGGGGGGGGGGGGGTTCTTTTCTTTCTGTATGTTGTTGATATTTTGTGAAAATTTGAATAAAATTTTTTTTAAAAAAGAACAGAATCTCAGAATTGTTATGACAGAAGGAATCCATTTGCCCATTGTGTCTGCACAGCTCTCCAAATGAGCATTATGACACTGCTCCCCCCCCCACCCCTCCACATTGTTCCAATTCAAATAATCATCCAATATCCTCTTGAACCTGCCGGCATCACACTTCCAGGCAGTGTAATCCAAACCCCAACCTCTCGCTGTGGGGAAAAAGCTTTTTTGTCACATCACATTTGCTTCTTTTACAAAATCACTTAAAATCTATGGCCTCTTATTCTCGATCCTTTGAAGAACAGGAACAGTTTCTCCCTATCTACTCTGTCCATGATTAAGTGCCCCGGGGCAAAAACACCACAAGCGCAGCACGTGGTAGAAAAAACATTTGTTAAAGAGGCTCAATATTCCATGAGATTTCCCGCTGACGATGCTGGCTGGATTCGCACCAGTTTTCTCACCGGAACCAACACTTTGTCAGATGTTGGTAAGATTCCACACAATATTAACACGTACACATGTACATAACTTTACAACAGACGCTTGAGATAAGCTTATTAACTATACACTCACCCACACATCTGCCCACTCACATCTAATACCTGAAATCTGCTTTCCCTCTCATACATTCTCTGGCTTTCTGTTTCTAAGTATACTTTTTGCTCAGTGAGAGGATCAGTTATTTTAAAAAGTCTATTTATAAGAGGTAAAATGCCTAGTAACTGATTAATGCAGAACTTTACCAAAAACATAAGCTATGACACTTGGGTTTCTAGTCTCTTCAGATAGCTTTTGGCTTCGACAATCAAACTGGATTCATTGGATTAAAATATTATATCCTCAAGGACTCAGCCTAGAATACAACAGTAAGATGTTCTTTTCTCCCAGAGTGCTAGGAAATAGCTACTGAGGAGATATGTGAGTCACTAATGCAGGAGTTAATGGACCCTGGAGAAATATATTGAAGACTGATTAATATGATACGTTAAGTTAAAAAAGGGTGACTCAACCGATATTGTTGGAGGTGATCCTACCTGGCTAACTTCCTTGACTGCTTTGAGGAAGTGACAACCCCTATTGACCATAATAAATCCTGCAACGTTTCACAGTAACCTCATCGCAGTGTTAATGTAAGCCTACTTGTGACACTAATAATGAGTATTATTATTCCAAAAGGTATTTGATAATGTTTCAAATGGAAAGTTACTAATTACATTCAGTATTGTGCCCAGTTCTAAGCACCAGACTTCAGGAAGAATGTGAAGGTATTGGAGAGAGTGCTGAAAAGATTCACGAGGATAGTTCCAGCGAAGAGGAACTTCATTGCGAAGATAGATTGGAGAACTCAGGCTATTGTGTGAAAAGGAAGAATGAGAAGGTAGCACGGTGGCGCAGTGGTGAGCACTGCTGCCTCACGGTGCCGAGGACATGGGTTCGAATCACAGCCCTGGGTCACTGTCCGTGTGCACAATTGCACATTCTCCCCATGTCTGTGTGGGTTTCACCCCCACAATCCAAAGATGTGCAGGGTGGGAGGGTTGGCCACGCTAAATTGCCCCTTAATTGGAAAAATGGTTAAAATAATTTTTTTTAAAAGAAATGGAAGAATGAGCAGGGTTACGGGGAGAAGGCTGGAGAATAGCACCAAGCAAATTGTTCATTTGGAGAGCCAGTGCAGACATCAGAACATAAGAACTAGGAGCAGGAGTAGGCCATCTGGCCCCTCGGGCCTGCTCCGTCATTCAATGAGATCATGGCTGATCTTTTGTGGACTCAGCTCCACTTTCCGGCCCGAACACCACAACCCTTAATCCCTTTATTCTTCAAAAAACTATATCTTTATCTTAAAAACATTTAATGAAGGAGCCTCAACTACTTCACTGGGCAAGGAATTCCATAGATTCACAACCCTTTGGGTGAAGAAGTTCCTCCTAAACTCAGTCCTAATTCTACATCCCCTTATTTTGAGGCTATGCCCCCTAGTTCTGCTTTCACCCGCCAGTGGAAACAACCTGCCCGCATCTATCCTATCTATTCCCTTCATAATCTTATATGTTTCCATAAGATCCCCCCTCATCCTTCTAAATTCCAACGAGTACAGTCCCAGTCTGCTCAACCTCTCCTCGTAATCCAATCCCTTCAGCTCTGGGATTAACCTAGTGAATCTCCTCTGCACACCTTCCAGTGCCAGTACGTCCTTTCTCAAGTAAGGAGACCAAAACTGAACACAATACTCCAGGTGTGGCCTCACTAACACCTTTCCAATTGCAGCATAACCTCCCTAGTCTTAAACTCCATCCCTCTAGCAATGAAGGACAAAATTCCATTTGCCTTCTTAATCACCTGTTGCACCTGTAAACCAGCTTTTTGCGATTCATGCACCAGCACACCCAGGTCTCTCTGCACAGCAGCATGTTTTAATATTTTATCATTTAAATAATAATCCCTTTTGCTGTTATTCCTTCCAAAATGGATAATCTCACATTTGTCAACATTGTATTCCATCTGCCAGACCCTAGCCCATTCACTCAGCCTATCCAAATCCCTCTGCCGTTTTCCAGTATCCTCTGCACTTTTTGCTTTACCACTTATCTTAGTGTCGTCTGCAAACTTGGACACATTGCCCTTGGTCCCCAACTCCAAATCATCGATGTAAATTGTGAACAGTTGTGGGCCCAACACTGATCCCTGAGGGACACCACTAGCTACTGATTGCCAACCAGAGAAACACCCATTAATCCCCACTCTTTGCTTTCTATTAATTAACCAATCCTCTATTCATGCTACTACTTTCCCCTTAATGCCATGCATCTTTATCTTATGCAGTAACCTTTTGTGTGGCACCTTGTCAAAGGCTTTCTGGGAATCCAGATATACCACATCCATTGACTCCCCGTTATCTACCGCACTGTTAATGTCCTCAAAAAATCCCACTAAATTAGTGAGGCACGACCTGCCCTTTATGAACCCATGCTGCGTCTGTCCAATGGGACAATTTCTATCCAGATGCCTCGCTATTTCTTCCTTGATGATAGATTCCAGCATCTTCCCTACTACCGAAGTCAAGCTCACTGGCCTATAATTACCCGCTTTCTGCCTACGTCCTTTTTTAAACGGTGGTGTCACGTTTGCTAATTTCCAATCCGCCGGGACCACCCCAGAGTCTAGTGAATTTTGGTAAATTAGACATGATGGGCTGACTGGCCTCCTTCGGTTGTGATAAATGTAGAAATTGTAATATATTATATTTGATATTTGTGTTAGTAAGGTTATAGAAAACCCTGGTTTAAAATACATGCAGGCAGCATGTCTGGTAAAGCTATAATTAAAGAGTCATTAAAAAGTGAGGTAACATTCATTCCAACCACTTTCTTGATAACAGATAAAGGGCTAATGGAACATTGTTTATACTTTGGGTGGTTCCCTAGAATGTAAATAATTTATTTAAGAACTGCTTAACTGGAAATTGTGAAGTTATTTATTTGATGTTAGTGTGTTGATTCTGTGTTTAAATTAAAGTTTGTTTTAACATAAAAGATATCTATTGGTTAGAGCCATCACAGTTTTACAAATTAAGAACAATTGTTTGGGGTTCTCCTGCGGTCGCCTAACAAACGTTGAGGTCTGGCCCGGTATCCTGACACTGTGCTTTAGCAATCCTGTGAAAGCTATGGAGAATCTGGTTAGGTCTGAATAAGTAATTGACTGAATAGTAGAAAACAATAGATACCAGTTACAAGGGTAATGTCAGGGTGATAAAGTGCTGCAAGAATCATTGTGAGATCAATGACATTTCTCATTTAAATTATTGGCACAGATTCAGAAACTCAACTTCAAAAATTGGTCAAATTTGCAGATGATATCAATGTCCCAGAAAGGCAATGAAGTTGAAGGAGGAAACCCAGGAATTATAGAACGAATAAAATATGTGAGTGGACCAAACATGGAAGATGAAATTGAACAAGTGGAAACTATTGAACATAAAGAGGAGAATTGAAATATACATATACTCCATGAATGATGTTGAAAGAAATGAGGATGAAGTTGAAACAGACCAAAGGATTATAGCAGACATATTCGACAGATTGACAGCAGCTGTCCTGGTCAAATCATAACGCTGATCCCTGCTTTGCCAGAGGCTTGTGTTCTGTGGAAAGACTGGAGAAATGGGAACTTCTCACACTGAGACATGATATTACAGCGATACACAAGATAGTAAATGATATGGAAAAAGGTTTGTCCAAATATTACTTTAAATTAATTGGGATCAGTTTGTCATAGTTAATAGTAGTTTAGGGGCTGATAAGTCATTCTTCACACAGCAAGCAACCAACACTTGAGATGGACTTCTGGACAGAACACTAGAGAAATCAACTCTGGAAACATTTAAGAAATAATTAGATGCATCTGCCTGGAGAGGGTCTGAATTGATGAATTGTACTGGCCTCCTTCATCTTGTGATGTGTTATATATTGGTTGTTTGAGCACAGAACGTGCCCAGAATTGGCCTTGGCGAGGGTGGAGAATCTGCTAAAATGAGTGAGTGACAAAGACTCTTAAAATGGGAATTTAGTGATATTACAAATTGGGTGCAGATGGAGAAGGAGGTGTAATTTAAACCATTGGGCAACAGAAATAAGCAAACAATTTTTAAAAATTGGAGTAATTAAGTCTAAGGGGATAAAATTAAAATGAACTAAGTAGAGGATTCCAACGTTAAAAGGATGCAAGTTGCAGGAAATAAATATCTGGTATGGAAAAATAATAAACAGACATTAATGGGAGATTAAACCAAAGCAGATGATGTTCAATGTGGAGAAGCATGAGGTGATGTATTTTGGTAGGAAGAACGTGGAGAGACAATAAAAAGAAGGGGTAAAATTCTTATGGGGGTGTTGGAGAAGGGGGACCTGGGTGTACATGTGTGTAGATCATTGAAGGTGGCAGGATGGGTGGAGACAGCAGTTAATACAGTATCCTGGGCTAATTAATAGGGCATAGACGCCAAGAGCAAGAGGTTATGCTGAATTTATACAAGGTACAAGTCAGATCTCAGCTGGAATATTGTGCACAGTTCTGGGCACCACTCTATAGGAAGGATGTGAACGCATTGGAGAGAGTGCAGAAGAGGTTTACAAGAATGGTTCCAGGGATGAGAAACTGCAGTTTGAGGGCAGATTGGAGAGGTTGGGACTCTTCTCCTGGGAGAGAAGGAGGCTGAGAGGAAATATGATGGAGATGTTCAAAAACATCGGTGCCACAAAAAGATGAATGACCTTCTTCACACGGCCTGGGTAAGTCTGCCAGCTACAGTCTCTCAATGCACCCCCTCACACACCCCTAGCACTTCCAAGGTGATTTCTTACCCAGCCAGGTTTGCCAGCACCTGATTTGAGCCCCCCCCCACCCCCGCAGTAGCTTCTCTGCTCCTCACATCCCCGCTCCCACTCAAGTCCTCGCATGCCACACTTCATCACCATCTGAACTGGCAGGACTCTTGCCTACACTTTCCCCATCTGTCTCATTGCAAGACAAACTGGAGCATAACCGGCGTGAGCGGGCACAGCCACCTGGAGTCATGCGCAAACTCTGATTCCTCACGCTGTTTGAAGAAAGAATCCTTGAGCTGCCGGGGAGAAGCAAGACCGTGCCTGTGCAGAGGACAAAGTGGGGGGAGCAGACAACAGTGAAAACGCTCAGGACACAGTCATTCTTCAAGCCTCACGTGAGTAAACATTATCCCCTCATTTATCGCCCGTGGTGCACTATTGTCATCTTCCCTTGCAGGTCAATCAGGAGAGCAGCCAGGGACATCCTCGTGCCCCTTGGAGACAACAGACCCGAGCAGCTTTGAGGGAGATGTCTCGAACGGCATCATTGAGGAGGCGTCACATCTGTCACCCACACCCTCTACCAGAGCAAATACTCACACCTCAGTGGGCTTAAATAGTAGGCAGGCTAATGGGGCAATCACTGGTGAGGACCTCACAGCTGAAGATCCACAGCAGGCGGAGGCGGCGACATCCCAGGGAACCAACACTCGGATTGATGCCGGATCCCGGGACTCTGCTGAGCTTCTGGATGATGACGTTCTCCTGGGTCTGGTTGTCCCAGAGCTGCTGGAACTGCAAAGGCAGAGCATCAGGAAGGGATGACAGCATCTCTGCTCAGACTGCAAGGCTGACTGGAGGACTCCCATCGCCCTCTGTCTGAGGAGATGGTGCTGTCACTCTGACGCAACGAGGCCGACACTGCGAGGATGGCGTCCGCAGTGGAGACCTTGGTGCAGGACATGCACACCATGGCAGGGGTTGTCCGCTCCATGGTCAGCTCAGGACTTCCATGGCTGAATGGATGAGCTCCATGGTGCAGGACTTCAACCGCATAGTGCAGGCACTAGTGGGATTCCACGAGTGTCAGCGCTAGAGGACGGTGGGGCTTCTGGATCTTACTCCAGCTGCCCCTTTATCCCATGGAGGAGCCCAAAGGCCCCCGGACAAGCAAATGGAAGAGGATAAGCAGGAACACAGCCTGGACCCTCCACCCAGGGGACCCATCACCCATGGGTGGTGTCCAGCCCATCTGACACCCCTATGCTGTGAACGACAGACTTCCTGCTCCGCACAATGCGCAGGATTGCACGGCAGCACCCGTGCAGCCCAAAAGTAGGCCCGGACCCTCAGAGAACAGGCACCCCATGGGACACCTGCTATGGTTATCTCAGACAAATGGCTGCCTCAACCTTAGCTGTGGACCTGGGGAGACACCTAGACATGGAGGGTGGGGGAGGAAGAATAAGAAACTGTTGGCACCTAGGAGGCACGGGTGAACCTAGGCATTAGTTGAGATAAGTCACCATTGGAATATAGCTCATGTAAATAAACATCATTTTGTTCATCATTACAGATCCTCCACCCTGTCATTTCATGGCACCATGCTCTGCAAACCCTGGGCAGACTCGGCATTTCACCCCTGTGGAATGTGAGAATGACAGAGCTATGTCTCTCCCACCTCTCACACTGATAACTCAGTAAAGATGCACTGCTGCTGGCACGGGCCTCACCCCCTCCCCCACCCCTGCCCCACCACCAGCATTAACGCCCTTCATTTCTGCCACTTTTCTCCGGTGATGAGGAGGCCCTGGCTGACAAAGTGTGGAAAGGCTGACCCACACTGGAGGGTAGTTGGAGGTAAACACCAGGACCCCTGACCTTGGAGGGGATGGTAGCCGATGAGAGGTCATCCAGCATCTCCAATCCCCATGATAAGCCCGTTCATTGGCAGGACTTGTTCAGCTCTTTGTCAGGCAGGAGTCAAACTTTTTGCTGAGGATGAGAAGAGCACCACACTGTTCTCAATGCAAGTCATCATCATTCTCCTGCAGAGTCCGGCCAATGGCTTTGGCGCACTGCCCAAGAATGCTGGAACCAAATGATGAGGTGTCACACCCCATATGGGGAGAGTTCTTCACTCCCTAGTCCTGGTTGTCTCCAAACCGAAAGGCTATGAGGGCATCCCTAGCTCTTCGATGCCGAGGCACTGGAACAGCATCTTCAGCAGCCCAATTGCCTGCTTGGTCAGCACAGACATTGGAGTATGAGCCTCCATTAGCAATGATGTGGAGATGCCGGCGTTGGACTGGGGTGAGCACAGTAAGAAGTCTTACAACACCAGGTTAAAGTCCAATAGGTTTGTTTCAAATCACTAGCTTTCGGAGCACAGCTCCTTCATCAGGTGAATGGGAAGGAGCAGTGCTCCGAAAGCTAGTGATTTGAAACAAACCTGTTGGACTTTAACCTGGGGCGAAATTCTCCCGAAACAGCGCGATGTCCGCCGACTGGCGCCCAAAACGGCGCCAATCAGACGGGCATCGCGCCGCCCCAAAGGTGCGGAATGCTCCGCATCTTTGGGGGCCGAGCCCCAACATTGAGGGGCTAGGCCGACGGCGGAGGAATTTCCGCCCCGCCAGCTGGCGGAAACGGCCTTTGGTGCCCCGTCAGCTGGCGCGGAAATGACATCTCCAGGCGGCGCATGCGCGGGAGCGTGAGCGGCCGCTGACAGCATTCCCGCGCATGCGCAGTGGAGGGAGTCTCTTCCGCCTCCGCCATGGTGGAGACCGTGGCGGAGGCGGAAGGGAAAGAGTGCCCCCATGGCACAGGCCCGCCTGCGGATCGGTGGGCCCCGATCGTGGGCCAGGCCACCGTGGGGGCACCCCCTGGGCCAGATTGCCCCGTGCACCCCCCCCAGGACCCCGGAGCCCGCCCGCGCCGCCTTGTCCCGCCAGTAAGGTAGGTGGTCTAATTTACGCCGGCGGGACAGGCAATTTATCGGCGGGACTTCGGCCCATACGGGCCGGAGAATCGAGCGGGGGGGCCCGCCAACCGGCGCGGCGCGATTCCCGCCCCCGCCGAATATCCGGTGCCGAAGACTTCGCTGTACAAAACTTTGGTAAGGCCACATTTGGAGTACTGTGTACAGTTCTGGTCGCCTCATTTTAGGAAGGATGTGGAAGCTCTGGAAAAGGTGCAAAGAAGATTTACCAGGATGTTGCCTGGAATGGAGAGTAGGTCTTACGAGGAAAGGTTGAGGGTGCTAGGCCTTTTCTCATTAGAGCGGAGAAGGATGAGGGGCGACTTGATAGAGGTTTATAAGATGATCAGGGGAATAGATAGAGTAGACGGTCAGAGACTTTTTCCCCGGGTGGAACACACCATTACAAGGGGACATAAATTTAAGGTGAAAGGTGGAAGATATAGGAGGGATATCAGAGGTAGGTTCTTTACCCAGAGAGTAGTGGGGGCATGGAATGCACTGCCTGTGGAAGTAGTTGAGTCGGAAACATTAGGGACCTTCAAGCAGCTATTGGATAGGTACATGGATTACGGTAAAATGATATAGTGTAGATTAATTTGTTCTTAAGGGCAGCACGGTAGCATTGTGGATAGCACAATTGCTTCACAGCTCCATGGTCCCAGGTTCGATTCCGGCTTGGGTCATTGTCTGTGCGGAGTCTGCACGTCCTCCCCGTGTCTGCGTGGGTTTCCTCCGGGTGCTCCGGTTTCCTCCCACAGTCCAAAGATGTGCGGGTTAGGTGAATTGGCCAATGATAAATTGCCCTTAATGTCCAAATTGCCCTTGGTGTTGGGTGGAGGTGTTGAGTTTGGGTAGGGTGCTCTTTCCAAGAGCCGGTGCAGACTCAAAGGGCCGAATGGCCTCCTTCTGCACTGTAAATTCAATGATAATCTATGATTAATCTAGGACAAGGGTTCGGCACAACATCGTGGGCCGAAGGGCCTGTTCTGTGCTGTATTTTCTATGTTCTATGTTCTATGTCCTCTGCAGGGCACTGCTCCTGGCCACGTGCAGCGCAAATCAGGGGCGAAATTCTCCCCCAACGGCGCGATGTCCGCCGACTAGCGCCAAACACGGCGCCAATCAGACTGGCATCGCGCCGGCCCAAAGGTGCGGAATGATCCGCATCTTTGGGGGCTGAGCCCCAACATTGAGGGGCTAGGCCGACGCCGGAGGGATTTCCCCCCCGCCAGCTGGCGGAAATGGCGTTTGTTGCCCCGCCAGCTGGCGCGGAAATGCAGCGCATGCGCGGGAGCGTCAGCGGCCGCTGTCAGTTTCCCGCGCATGCGCAGTGGGGAGAGTCACTTCCGCCTCCGCCATGGTGGAGGCCGTGGCAGAGGCAGAAGGGAAAGAGTACCCCCACGGCACAGGCCCACCCGCGGATCGGTGGGCCCCGATCGCGGGCCAGGCCACCGTGGGGGCACCCCCCCGGGGTCAGATCGCCCCGCGCCCCCCCGAGGACCCTGGAGCCCGCCCACGCCGCCTGGTCCCGCTCGTAAATACCAGGTTTAATTTACGCCGGCGGGACAGACAATTTCTGGGCGGGACTTCGGCCCATCCGGGCCGGAGAATCCAGCGGGAGGTCCCGCCAACCGGCGCGGCCCGATTCCCGCCCCCGCCCAATCTCCGGTACCGGAGACTTCGGCGGGGGCGGGATTCACGGCGGCCTACGGCCATTCTCCGACCCGGAGGGGGGTCGGAGAATGACGCCCCAGATTCTCTGCTGCTGCTCGATCCCTATGGGTAGAAAAACCAATTCGACAGGCTCCATTACTCTGCAAAATCATGCACTGAAAAGAAGAGAACACCAGAATGAGCAGTGAAGATTCCTGATAGAGACCTGCCCTTCATTCCTCTGGGGCATTCTCCCTGCACTCTCCCCCCCCCCCCCTAGTGAGTGCCTCTCCACTAAGCCTCGCACCCTCCCCTCTCACACTATACCCACTTCCCCACAGTTGTCCCTCTCAATTCCACCTTGGTGAGGCACGTGGGCCCTCGAGAGTTTCAGTGGCCCCTAACCTCCAACTATTCCCCCAATGTCCCCGCCCCACCAACCCTGGCATGAGGTGAAAGGGCAGTTGAGTGGATGCATGGGACCAGTGTCTACATCCTCACAGGGTACCTCAAAGATGCCCCTCATCATTGCCTTGAACAGGTAGAGTGATGATAGACATCACCATCACGTCTTGCATAGGGGTACACATCAGTGTTATGTTAACGTTTGGATGTGCTTCAGAGTTCAATGCTTGGGCCAACGCTTCTATCTATTTTGGTGCAAATCAAATAACGAAGGAAACTAAATCAAACAAACTGAGGGACAAATTAAAGGGACAGCCATATCATAGAATTTACAGTGCATCTAATCTGCACCGGCCCTTGGAAAGATCGGCGTACTTAAGCCACACTTTCACCCGATCCCCCTAACCTTCCTAACTTTTTGGATACGAAGGGGCAATGTTGCATGACCAATCCACCTAACCTGCACTTCTTTGGACTGTGGGAGGAAACCAGAGCACCCAGAGGAAACCCACGCAGACATGGGGAGAACGTGCAAACTCCACACAGACAGTGACCCAAAACCGGAATTGAACCTAGGACCCTGGAGCTGTGAGGCAGCTCTGGCCTTAAACAAAAACAATGAAACTTAGAATGCCAAACCAAAATGTGATTAAGGTAGCCGATAAGGCACCAGGCATGGAAGGCCTCGACGGTGCTGATGGACTCCGCGCACTCCCTCTCCAGGGTCACCCAGCCACGAATGTAGCCACGGTAGAGGGGCAGACAGTCGGGTATGATGACCACCTTGGTACTTGCTGCCTAGACCTGTTGATGGTGAGTTTGGCCAGGCCCAGGAGCTGATTCACAAGGAGGTGTTCCTCCTTCCACACCCCTCTCCCCACCAGCTGACCAGGAGTTCAGGCGCGTGGGGTTGAATTGCAAACAAAACTTCAATAAAAGGTTTTTCATATAACTGAAAAGGGGTGCTGTCTAAAGCAATCTATTTGAGCATGATCCACAGATTCCAGAAGGCTACAAAAAGGGCAGACATTTTGAGTGTCTGTGAACTGATTCATCCTATGGTTGGAGGGACTGGTGAGTGCAACACCTCCACCCCAGGTCCCTGATGGTAAGAGTGTGGACTCCTCCACAGAGGGACCCCCACTGAGGACTTCTGCCACCGGGTGACAATAAGGCGCATCAAGGCATGTTTGGTGACAGACGAGGGCAAGTGAAGGGTGTGCAGCAGCAGCCCATACAGGAAATGCCTCCGCACAGTGTGAAAGGGCATGGAGGGCATTTCCGCGAGGCAGCTCAGGCTATGGGGCTCCGGCTCCCGAGGGGGATGGGGAGGGGCCAATGTGAAATTTTGTCCGAGATGGAGTCTGCTCAGGTGTTCCCCGCACACCTGTGCCTCCTCGAGACCACGTGTGCCATTGGGTTTGACCGTTTTGAGGTCACGGATGGCATTGGCTGTGAGCTGGACATTCACCACTGCACGATGCACCAACTCGTGGGATGTCATCCAGCCCACTCCCCCGCCACCCAGTATGTCCCCAACCTGGTCACCTCGGCAGCCACAGACCGTTCTTCCGCCAGCCACCGGTAATGGTGAAGGTGACGATTCCTGAGCAGTGGCTCCCTGACAACAGCTGCTACTCCAGATGGGTGAGAGCAGCACCGTGCGGTGGCCACATTTCAGGATTTGAGAAGGTCCAGGCAAAAGATGGACAATGTCTGCAAGGTGTTTCAAAGACCTCTCAGGTCTAGGAACAGGAACTGCACATCATAGTTCCGGTTGTGCACCTGACGGAAAGAATACATCGCCAGGGCACACCATCTATGAGGGGGCTCGATGTAGAGGTATCGCTGCAGGGTATGAAGGCAGAAGGTTGCCGCCTGGGTGCAAAGGCACACCAGCGCCTGGCTGCCCTCCCTAAGTGGGACACTCAGAACCTGGTTATGGTTGTGACATTATGATGAATGTACAGAACTGTAAGGGTTAATGTTATGTCCAAATCAACTACTAAAGGGAGTTAGATGCAGAACTATATAAGGTATTGATACTAAGCCTTGTGGGTGAGAGATTGAGGAGAAAGCTCGAAGCCAAACTGTAGGAAAGATAGTGAGTCAGAGCAGACCATAGTTATTTTATTAGTGTAGAGATTAGTAGTAGATGAGTGTAGATTGTATATTTATTATCAACTGTTTATTATCTGGGAGTAAGTGTCAAATCCAATTAAGTAGTGTAAATAAATCTTTAGTTTTGTTCAATATAAAAGCTATTTGTGGTCTTTGTGAACACTACGCCAACCATCCTGGGATTACAATCACAAAGAACACCACAAGGATGTTGATAGTGGGGGTTTCAGCAAAGGCTGAATGTCAAGTTAGAGTCTTTCTTCTTGGAGATGGTCTTTGCCTGACACTTGTGAGGCACAAATGTTACTTACCACTTGTCAGCCCAAATGTGGATATTTTACAGGTCATACTGCATTTGGACATGGACTGCTTCATTATCTGTGGACAGATACCAGACAAATGGAACTAGTTATGCAGTCATCTGTGAAAATGCCCACTTCTGACCTTATCCTGAGAAACGTCAACGCCATACCAAGCAGACAAGGTTCACATCTCAGATCAAAACATATTATGTAATTAATTCTTGGGATGTGGCCATCACTGGCTGGGTCAGCATTTGCTGCCCATGTAGGCCAGACCGGGTAAAGATGGCAGACTTCCTTCCCAGAAGGGCATTGGTGAACCAGGGGCGTCATTCTCCGACCCCCCGCCGGGTTGGAGAATCGCCGGGGGTTGCCGTGAATCCCGCCCCCACTGGTTGCTGATGTCTCCGGCACCGGATATTCGGCGGGGGGCGGGAATCGGGCCGCGCCAGTTGGCGGGCCCCCCGCTCGATTCTCTGGCCCGGATGGGCCGAAGTCCCGCCGATAAATTGCCTGTCCACCGGCGTGGATTAAACCACCTTTTGAACGGTGGGACAAGGCTGCGTGGGCGGGCTCCGGGGGGGGGGGGGGGGGGGGGGGGGGGCGCGGGGCGATCTGGCCCCGGGGGGTGCCCCCACGGTGGCCTGGCCCGCGATCGGGACCCACCGATCCGTGGGCGGGCCTGTGCCGTGGGGGCACTCTTTCCCTTCCGCCTCCGCCACGGTCTCCACCATGGCGGAGGCGGAAGAGACACCCTCCACTGCGCATGCGTGGGAAACTGTCAGCGGCCGCTGATGCTCCCGCGCATGCGCCACCCGGGGATGTCATTTCCACGCCAGCTGGCGGGGCAACAAAGACCGTTTCCGCCAGCTGGCGGGGCGGAAATTCCTCCGGCATCGGCCTAGCCCCTCAATGTTGGGGCTTGGCACCTTTGGGGCAGCGCAATGCCCGTCTGATTGGCGCTGTTTTGGGCGCCAGTTGGCGGACATCGCGCCGTTTCGGGAGAATTTCACCCCAGATGTTTTTTTACGACAATCGGCTATGGTTTGGTCATAATTAGAATTTTATTGAATTCAAATTTGACCATCTGCTGTGGTGGGATTCAAACCTGGGACACCAGAGCACTACCCTGGGTCTCTGCATTACGAGTCCAGTGACAATACCACTACACCACTGCCTCCCCTTTGTGTTGAGATGAAAATAGTCTTGGCCAATAGCTTAAATAAAATGCTATTATGCATGAGTTTAATGTTATTTTCCATTTCTATGTAAACTTTGAATATAATTGTATTGTAGGTTTGTTCTTCCAGAGCTTGAGCATGAAAATCAAGGCTGACTCTCCAGTGCAGGACTAAGAGATCATTGCACTGATTGAATTGCTGCCTTTGGATCAGATGTTAATCGGAGTCCCTGATCTGCTTGCCCAGCTGGGATGTGAAGGACCCCATGGCACTATTTTGAAAAGTGGTAGGGGAGCTATTTCTCGCGTCCTAGCCAATCTTCACCCCTCAATCATCATCACTAAAAACGGATGATCTGGTCATCAACACGTTATTGTCTGTGGGAGCTTGCTGAACGCGTACTGGTTGCCACGTATCCCACATTACAACAGTGACCACATGTCAAAACGTACTTCATTGGCCATAAAGCACTTTGAGACATTTGGCGGTCATGAAAACCAATATAGAAATGCAATTCTTTCTTTTCTATAGAAGCGCATTTTGTTCCAGGATTAAAATTCGAACCATATTCGACAGTAAAGCATGTTTGTGCCATTTCCTTATATAATGTATATCCTGGTGAAAGAGATAAAGGAGTAGCTGTATGGCAGGTGGGAAGCACTTTGGGATTTAATCTATCCCGCACATCAGGAAATGGACACGCTGGGTGCAGCACCGATTTTACACCACGCCTGAATGTATTATTGTGCGGGATATCAAACCAGGATTCCACCTGGTTTTATCGATTTGCCTTTTGGCAAATTTTCCACAGCCCACCCCATTTTAATTCCCTTCTTCTGTAGTCATTATCTTTAATGTTGGGATTCAACTTAGTCATATTGTTCAATTTACCTCATATTTTGGAGAACAAAATGTGCCTTGACCCTGACTTTTCTTGTTTTTGCATTGCAAACAATTTTGAGGTATGCTGCTACCAGGCTGGGAGCTTTTTTGTCCGTTGTGTCCTTATTCCAAGGTTCAAGAATCTGCAAGAGGTGGTTCACAAACAACACGACTGGGGACTGTCAACGCTTATTCCAACTGAGGCAGGTTTGTTTGAGGGATGGGTAAGCGTGGGACTCAGGCCTGATATTCTGTGTCCGAGAAGCCAAAACGCTGACTGCTAAATCATTCGGTCATTGCCTATTTAACCATTTTCATTAGTGGGACATTTCTAATCCCAGGTCTTCACAACCGTGAAATTTGCCAACCTATTTTATTCTTCACTGAGCTGTATTCTCAAATCTAGAAGTCTATTCAACCCTTGCAGATCATATGTAACATCACTAAGAGTCCAGGATATTTGGAATCAAATCAATCAGTGGATCTGCTAACAATATTCTCAGTTCATGTCACTATGAAATTGGAAGGTTAGGAAAATGATGTACAGAAAGTGATGACCTGTGAACAATCATTATATTTAAGATGAAGGTATATGAACACTCTAAGTGTGTGGCCATGTTTGGAGAGGCACCAAAATATGACTAAATAGGAATAAGAAAAAAGTCTTGTGGTTTGTGCTGGCTGAATTTAGTTTGAGTGTCCATTATTTCTCTATTTTAATGAGCTTGTACATGTACCTCATCAAAACCTTTTCCAGAGAATTCAATAAAAATGTTAATTCAAACTTAAAATTTACTTTCACTTTCCAGTAAGGATGAAAGAGCTAGCAGCCGATAAGAAATGCACTTAACTGGTTCTATAACAACAGCTGTTGTACATGGACATATTGAAACCAATCTGTAGTCGCGTCATAACTCGAGATAAAAATTACTGATGGTAGATAACCACTATCATTCATCTCTCGGGAGGAAAATGTGAATTGAAAGGAGAAGAAAGTTTTAAGAACCATAATTAAAATGAATTTTCAATTAATTTCCCAGCAGACATAACCCTGCAGCATAAATAGACTGGCTTCGGCTGTGCAAATTGGTCAAATTGGCAGCAGATACCAAAAAGGGACAGTGAAGCTGAAGGAGGCAGCCTGTGTATTGCAGAATGAGATGGACTAAATGTGTGAGCGGGCTGAACAATGGGAAACTAAATTTAATTCAGACAAATTTAATGGATTGCACATGGGATTCGGAAATATGTGTACATATAATCCATAAATGGTGCCGAAACAGCAAAGGGTGAAATTGAGAGAGATCAAGGAGTTTGAGCAGTCTCATCATTCAACTTGTCCAACCCAAAGCAGAATCAACAGAGCCAATAGGAGGTGGCCTCCCACGCTTGTTTTATTCAAAAGCAAAAATGCTGTGGATGCTGGAAATCTGAAATAAAAACAGAAAATGCTTGGCAGATCCTTGGAGAGAAGAACAGAGTTAGCACTTGGTTCTTAATTCTGTTGAAAGGTCATAACCTGAAACATTAACTCCATTGCATTCTCTGTAATGTTGCCAGGCCTTCTGAGTATTTCCTGTTTTAATATTAGCTTATTTGTTTCATATCTTTGTACACACACATTTTTCCACTATAGGGAAATAGTGGGGAAGTGTTGGAAGGACTAGCAGGATGATTATCAGTCTGTTATTGGATGCTGATAAGTAATAATTTGTTGGGATATTTTGAAATCTGAAAAGCAAGTTAATGGACCTTGGATAGTAAAACTTCTTCTGGGATTTATTGTTAAACGGTGCGACTTGTGGATCCTTAAGAAAGGGTAAGTGGGGTACTGGACAAAAGAATTGGAGTTACTGTGAGGTATATCACGGGTGTGAGCTGTGAGGTGCAGCACGGTAACATAGTGGTTACCACAGTTGCTTCACAGCTCCAGGGTCCCAGTTTCGAGTCCCGGCTTGGGTCACTTGTCTGTGCGGAGTCTGCACGTTCTCCCCGTGTCTGCGTGGGTTTCCTCCGGGTGCTCCGGTTTCCTCCCACAGTCCAAAAATGTGCAGATTAGGTGGATTGGCCATGCAAATTTGCCCTTAGTGTCTAAAAAGGTTAGGTTGGGTTACTGGGATAGGGTGGACGTGTGGGCTTAAGTGGGGTGCTCTTTCCAGGGGCCGGTGCAGATACGATAGGCCAAATGGCCTCCTTCTGCACAGTAATGTCTATGATTCAAGGCGTCTTGGAAGGCTCCCAACAAAATGGGGGGGGGAAAGGAAGCACTTCATTGAGCTCCATTGATGATTTGCTTTGGCAGTCGGGACTGACATTCTAAGCACATGGCTGGCTCATCGATTTTGGGACCATGGCCTCAATGCTGGTCCCTTCAAGGACGCTGATGTTTGTACGCCTGTCCTCCCAGCTGCTGCGGGTTAGGTGGATTGTCCATGCTAAATTGCCCTTCGTGTCCAAAAAAAGGTTAAGTGGGGTTACTGGGTTACGGGAATAGGGTGGAGGTGTGGGCTTGGGTAGGGTGCTCTTTTCAAGGTTCGGTGCAGACTCGATGGGCCGAATGGTCTCCTTCAGCGCTGTAAATTCTATGATTCTATGATATTGCACAGGTTAGAACCCAAAGTGGCATTGGAAATTGCTAAGACTTTCCTCAAGATGGAGGATGTAACTCTGACTGGTTTACAAAACGTAACCAAACATCAGTTAACTGTATTGACAGATAAATTGCAGTTGGGATTACTTACAGGGGTGAGGAAAGCTGACATTATTGGAAGCATAGTGACAGATTTAAAATTGCAAGATTGTCAGGGAGGGAGACCAAATTCTTTGAAAAGTGAGGAAATTGAATTAGCTGAAATTCAATTACAAATGAAACAATTAGAAATGCAGGAAGAAAGAGAAAGAAATAGAAATGAAGAAAATTGATTTGGAAGCAAAGGTAAATGAGAAAGAAATAGAACTGCGGGAAAATCAAAAAGAAATGGAGAAGAAAGATAAAAAGGAGAAAGAGAGCATTTAAGCTTAAAATGCTGGAAGTTAAAGCAGAGACACGAGAGCAGGTTGAGGAAGGAATTGTTCTATACATGGGGCGGGATTCTCCGCACTGAGTGCTGAATTTGGTGCATTTGAGTGCGATAGTGAGAGTTTGGTGACCGAGGGAGTATAGGCTTAATTTTTATCTAAAGTTTAGTCTTTCTTTTATTTAGTTAATTAACTTAAAAGTTGCTGTTTGGTTTAGAAGAAGGTGAATTTTCAATAAGCTTTAAACCGGCTTCTACTTGTAGGCACTTGCAGCTGGAGCTTGTTAATTAGTTAATTGGATTAGGCCAGGTTTTCAGAGGCTAGATTCACAGTATAAAAGTGATCCCCTACAGTGCAGACTTTGTTTGCACTGAGTGCTGAATTTGGTGCATTTGAGTGCGATAGTGAGAGTTTGGTGACCGAGGGAGTGCTGAATTTGGTGCATTTGAGTGTGATAGTGAGAGTTTGGTGACCGAGGGAGTGCTGAATTTGGTGCATTTTGAGTGCGATAGTGAGAGTTTGGTGACCGAGGGAGTGCTGAATTTGGTGCATTTTGAGTGTGATAGTGAGAGTTTGGTGACCGAGGGAGTTAGGTGAGGAGGGAGTAAGGCACTCCTTTCATTTTGTTTCCGACATTTCTGCAAAGAGTGCGAAGAGAGCCAGGAGTTTACAGAAAGTGTAGCTGACTGGGAGCAGGGTTGGAGGGCGGAGATCTAGTTAGTCCACAGGGCAGCTATATTCTGTCAGGTAAGAGGGGATGGAGGCTAGGCCAGTTACATGCTCCTCCTGTAGGATGTGGGTGGTGAGGGATACCACCGGTGTCTCCACTGACTATACCTGCAGGAAGTGCACCCAACTTCAGCTCCTCAAAGACCGTGTTAGGGAACTGGAGCTGAAGCTGGATGAACTTCGGATCATCCGGGAGGCAGAGGGGGTGATTGAGAAGAGTTACAAGGAGGTAACCACACCCAAGGTACAGGACAAGAATAGCTGGGTTACAGTCAGGGGGAAAAAAACAAACAGGCAGAAAGTGCAGGGATCCCTCGTGGCCGTTCCCCTTCAAAACAAGTATACTGTTTTGGATGCTGTTGGGGGGCATGACCTACCGGGGGAAGGCCCTAGCGGCCAGGTCTCTGGCACTGAGTCTGGCTCTGGGGCTCAGAAGGGAAGGGGGGAGAATAGAAAAGCAATAGTTGTAGGAGATTCAATTGTTAGGGGAATAGATAGGAGATTCTGTGGTCGCGAGCGAGACTCCCGGAAGGTATGTTGCCTCCCGGGTGCCAGGGCCAGGGATGTCTCGGATCGTGTCTTCAGGATCCTTAAGGGGGAGGGTGAGCAGCCAGAAGCCGTGGTGCACATTGATACCAACGACATAGGTAGGAAAAGGGGTGTGGAGGTAATAAACAAGTTTAGGGAGTTAGGCTGGAAGTTAAAAGCCAGGACAGACAGAGTTGTCATCTCTGGTTTGTTGCCGGTGCCACGTGATAGCGAGGCTAGGAATAGGGATAGAGTGCAGTTGAACACGTGGCTGCAGGAATGGTGTAGGAGGGAGGGCTTCAGGTATTTGGATAATTGGAACGCATTCTGGGGAAGGTGGGACCTGTACAAGCAGGACGGGTTGCATCTGAACCAGAGGGGCACCAATATCCTGGGAGGGAGGTTTTCTAGTACTCTTCGGGAGGGTTTAAACTAATTTGGCAGGGGAATGGGAACCGGATTTGTAGTCCAGCAACTAAGGTAGCCGATATTCAGGATGCCAAAGCGTGTAATGAGGCAGTGGGGAAGGGAACACTGACAAAGGAGAGTACTTGCAGGCACGGAGAGGGGTTGAAGTGTGTATACTTCAATGCAAGAAGCATCAGGAATAAGGTGGGTGAATTAAGGCATGGATCGGTACTTGGGACTACGATGTGGTGGCCATCACGGAAACTTGGATAGAAGAGGGGCAGAAATGGTTGTTGGAGGTCCCTGGTTATAGATGTTTCAATAAGATTAGGGAGGGTGGTAAAAGAGGTGGGGGGTGGCATTATTAATTAGAGATATTATAACAGCTGCAGAAAGGCAGTTCGAGGAGTATCAGCTTACTGAGGTAGTATGGGTTGAAGTCAGAAATAGGAAAGGAGCAGTCACCTTGTTAGGAGTTTTCTATAGGCCCCCCAATAGTAGCAGAGATGTGGAGGAACAGATTGGGAAACAGATTTTGGAAAGGTGCAGAAGTCATAGGGTAGTAGTCATGGGCGACTTTAACTTCCCAAATATTGAGTGGAAACTCTTTAGATCAAATAGTTTGGATGGGGTGGTGTTTGTGCAGTGTGTCCAGGAAGCTTTTCTAACGCAGTATGTAGATTGTCCGACCAGAGGAGGGGCAATATTGGATTTAGTACTGGGTAATGAGCCAGGGCAAGTGATAGATTTGTTAGTGGGGGAGCATTTTGGAGATAGTGACCACAATTCTGTGACTTTCACTTTAGTAATGGAGAGGGATAGGTACGTGCAACAGGGCAAGGTTTACAATTGGGGGAAGGGTAAATACGATGTTGTCAGACAAGAATTGAAGTGCATAAGTTGGGAACATAGGCTGGCAGGGAAGGACACAAGCGAAATGTGGAACTTGTTCAAGGAACAGGTGCTACGTGTCCTTGATATGTATGTCCCTGTCAGGCAGGGAAGTGATGGTCGAGTGAGAGAACCATGGTTGACAAGAGAGGTTGAATGTCTTGTTAAGAGGAAAAAGGTGACTTATGTAAGGCTGAGGAAACAAGGTTCAGACAGGGCATTGGAGGGATACAAGATAGCCAGGAGGGAACTGAAGAAAGGGATTAGGAGAGCTAAGAGAGGGCATGAACAATCTTTGGCGGGTAGGATCAAGGAAAACCCCAAGGCCTTTTACACATATGTGAGAAATATGAGAATGACTAGAGCGAGGGTAGGTCCGATCAAGGACAGTAGCGGGAGATTGTGTATTGAGTCTGAAGAGATAGGAGAGGTCTTGAACGAGTACTTTTCTTCTGTATTTACAAATGAGAGGGGCGATATTGTTGGAGAGGACAGTGTGAAACAGATTGGTAAGCTCGAGGAAATACTTGTTAGGAAGGAAGATGTGTTGGGCATTTTGAAAAACTTGAGGATAGACAAGTCCCCCGGGCCTGACGGGATATATCCAAGGATTCTATGGGAAGCAAGAGATGAAATTGCAGAGCCGTTGGCAATGATCTTTTCGTCCTCACTGTCAACAGGGGTGGTACCAGGGGATTGGAGAGTGGCGAATGTCGTGCCCCTGTTCAAAAAAGGGACTAGGGATAACCCTGGGAATTACAGGCCAGTTAGTCTTACTTCGGTGGTAGGCAAAGTAATGGAAAGGGTACTGAAGGATAGGATTTCTGAGCATCTGGAAAGACACTGCTTGATTAGGGATAGTCAGCACGGATTTGTGAGGGGTAGGTCTTGCCTTACAAATCTTATTGAATTCTTTGAGGAGGTGACCAAGCATGTGGATGAAGGTAAAGCAGTGGATGTAGTGTACATGGATTTTAGTAAGGCATTTGATAAAGTTCCCCATGGTAGGCTTATGCAGAAAGTAAGGAGGCATGGGATAGTGGGAAATTTGGCCAGTTGGATAACGAACTGGCTAACCGATAGAAGTCCGAGAGTGGTGGTGGATGGCAAATATTCAGCCTGGATCCCAGTTACCAGTGGCGTACCGCAGGGATCAGTTCTGGGTCCTCTGCTGTTTGTGATTTTCATTAATGACTTGGATGAGGGAATTGAAGGGTGGGTCAGTAAATTTGCAGACGATACGAAGATTGGTGGAGTTGTGGATAGTAAGGAGGGCTGTTGTCGGCTGCAAAGAGACATAGATAGGATGCAGAGCTGGGCTGAGAAGTGGCAGATGGAGTTTAACCCTGAAAAGTGTGAGGTTGTCCATTTTGGAAGGACAAATATGAATGCGGAATACAGGGTTAACGGTAGAGTTCTTGGCAATGTGGAGGAGCAGAGAGATCTTGGGGTCTATGTTCATACATCTTTGAAAGTTGCCACTCAAGTGGATAGAGCTGTGAAGAAGGCCTATGGTGTGCTTGCGTTCATTAACAGAGGGATTGAATTTAAGAGCCGTGAGGTGATGATGCAGCTGTACAAAACTTTGGTAAGGCCACATTTGGAGTACTGTGTACAGTTCTGGTCGCCTCATTTTAGGAAGGATGTGGAAGCTTTGGAAAAGGTGCAAAGAAGATTTACCAGGATGTTGCCTGGAATGGAGAGTAGGTCTTACGAGGAAAGGTTGAGGGTGCTAGGCCTTTTCTCATTAGAACGGAGAAGGATGAGGGGTGACTTGATAGAGGTTTATTAGATGATCAGGGGAATAGATAGAGTAGACAGTCAGAGACTTTTTCCCCGGGTGGAACAAACCATTACAAGGGGACATAAATTTAAGGTGAAAGGTGGAAGATATAGGAGGGATATCAGAGGTAGGTTCTTTACCCAGAGAGTAGTGGGGGCATGGAATGCACTGCCTGTGGAAGTAGTTGAGTCGGAAACATTAGGGACCTTCAAGCAGCTATTGGATAGGTACATGGATTACGGTTAAATGATATAGTGTAGATTTATTTGTTCTCAAGGGCAGCACGGTAGCATTGTGGATAGCACAATTGCTTCACAGCTCCAGGGTCCCAGGTTCGATTCCGGCTTGGGTCACTGACTGTGCGGAGTCTGCACGTCCTCCCCGTGTCTGCGTGGGTTTCCTCCGGGTGCTCCGGTTTCCTCCCACAATCCAAAGATGTGCGGGTTAGGTGAATTGACCAATGATAAATTGCCCTTAATGTCCAAATTGCCCTTGGTGTTGGGTGGAGGTGTTGAGTTTGGGTAGGGTGCTCTTTCCAAGAGCTGGTGCAGACTCAAAGGGCCGAATGGCCTCCTTCTGCACTGTAAATTCAATGATAATCTATGATTAATCTAGGACAAAGGTTCGGCACAACATCATGGGCCGAAGGGCCTGTTCTGTGCTGTATTTTCTATGTTCTATGTTCTATGTCCGCCGACCGGCGCCAAAAACGGCGTGAATCAGTCCGACATCGCGCCGCCCCAAAGGTGCGGAATTCTCCGCATCTTGAGGGACCGAGCCCTCACTTTGAGGGGCTAGGCCCGTGCTGGACTGATTCCCGCACCGCCAGCTGGCTGGAAAGGCCATTGGTGCTCCGCCAGCTGGCGTAGAAATGACTTTGCCGTGCGGCGCATGCGCGGGAGCGTTAGCGGCCGCTCACGGCATCCCCGCGCATGCGCAGTGGAGGGGGTCTCTTCCGCCTCCGCCATAGTGGAGACCATGGCGAAGGCAGAAGGAAAAGAGTGCCCCCATGGCACAGGCCCGCCCGCGGATCGGTTGGCCCCGATCGCGGGCCAGACCACCGTGGGGGCACCAGATCCCCAGGAACCTGGAGCCCGCCCGCGCCGCCTTGTCCCGCTGGTAAGAGAGGTGGTTTGATTCTCGCCGGCGAGACAGGTATTCCAGCAGCGGGACTTCAGCCCATCGAGGGCTGGAGAATCGCCGGGGGGGGGGGGGGGGCCGCCAACTGGCGTGGCGTGATTCCCACCCCCGCCGAATATCCGGTGCCGGAGAATTTGGTAACCGGCGGGGGCGGGACTCACGCCAGCCCCCAGCGATTCTCCGACCCGGCCCGGGGGGGGGGGGGGGTAGGAGAATCCCGCCCATGAATCTAGTGGGGAAATGTTTACATTTATACAAGCCCTTTCAAAATTTCTGGAAAAGGATGTGGAAGCCTTATTTCTTCTGAAAAGGTAGCTAAACAGATGAAATGGACAAAACAAATTTTGACATTACTTTTATAAAGTAGGCTGGTAGGTAGATTTGGTGAAGTGTATGCATCATTGTCGGAATAATAAAAATAATCTTTATTGTCACGAGTAGGCTTACATTAAAACTGCAATGAAGTTACTGTGAAAATCCCTGAGCTGCCACATTCCGGCGCCTGTTCGGGTACACGGAGGGAGAATTCAGAATGTCCAAATTCTCTACCAGCACGTCTTTTGGGACATGTGGGAGGAACCGGAGCAAGCGGAGGAAACCTATGCAGACACAGGGCAAACGTGCCGACTCCGCACAGACAATGAGCCAAGCCGGGAATCGAACCTGGGACCCTGGCGCTGTGAAGCAACAGTGCTAACCACTGTGCTACCGTGCCTCCCATAGAAGAGGTATCTGTAGATTATGATGTAGTAAAGAAAGCTATCAGTGCATGTGGGTTGGTTCCTCAGGCATACGAACAGAAATTTCAAAAATGCAAGGAAACAGCCTAGATAAACGCAAAATGAATTCACGAGGGTGAAGCAAAATAGCTTTGACGTTGGATACGGGCTAAAGATACAGATAACATATGAAGCCCTTAGAGAGGAGATTCTTTTCGAAAAAGTTAAAGATTCACTTTCTTTGGTTATTAGGATGCATGTTGAGGAACAAAAAGTTAAAACTGCTAGACAGGCAGCAGAGCTAGCTGATAATTACAAATTGGGCCATAGAACCAAACCTTTTTTCCATCATCCTTTTAAACAAAGATAGAAAAAGGGAAGGAGAAAAGAAAATAAATAGTCAAGGAAGAGATGGAACAGTTGGAAATGGTCAGGAAATTTCACCTCAGATCAAAAGGGAAGGTATCGAAGGTGAAAGTGACTTTCGGAGGCCCAAGTGTTTCCATTGTAACAAAGTGGGACACATTATGGAAGACTGATGGAAATTAAATGGAATTAGGCAGCACGGCGACACAGTGGTTAGCACTGCTCCCTCACCATGTAAGGGTCCCAGGTTCAATTTCGACTCAGGTGACTGTCTGTGTGGAGTTTGCACTTTCTCCCCGTGTCTGCGTGGGTTTCCTCCAGGTGCTCCGGTTTCCTCCCACAGTCCAAAGCCGTGCAAGTTAGGTGGATGGGATTTGTTAAATTGTCCCTTAGGGTGGGATTTCAGGAATAGGACAGGGTTTAAGCCTGGGTAGGGTGGTCTTTCAAAGGGTAGGTGCAGACTCGATGGGCCGAATCGCCTCCTTCTGCACTTTAGAGATTCTATGAACTATGAACAAATTGCGATAATTGGAAAGGAAGCACCTGAAATGGAATTGGCTGGTAAAACTGCAGCAGTGATATAGGTGAAATATTCTCTTTCAGAATCAATGGGAAAGTGGGTTAGGTCCCAAGATAGTTCAGAGAATTATTTGAGTAGTGGTGAAATACGTCAGGCTACTGGAGGTTCTGGATGTTTTGTCTCAAAAGGTGAAGTTTTCCTTTTACTCAAATAACAAAATAAATAAACAAATTAAAATTTTGAGATACAGGAACCGATCAATCATTGGCAAAAGCTGAGGATACAATTTGTATTCCAGGAAGGTTTATGAAGAAAAGTTTTTCATAGGGGTTATTAATGGAAGGGATGAATCTGTTTCTTTGTGTAAATTAATTTAAGAAGTAAGTTTGTAAATGGAATTGTTACAGTGGAAATTATTCCCAAATTACCCATTGGTTGGATAGATACCATCCTCGGTAATGGTTTGGCTTGTGGAGACAATAATTTGATGACAACTGTTTTGACAGGCTATTAATCATGACGATCTTAACAAACCTTTGAAAACTACTGAGATACTGAGATACTTATTGCAGATAACAAACAATTGAAGAAAAACCTGATTAACAGAGAAAATCAATGTTCACATATGAAAGAGGAGTTTGCGAATGAAGAAAGAGAACTGATGCGAACAATTGAGAATCACTCAGGAAAAATAGAGCATTTGACTGAGGATTTGAACTGTCCAAAGGATAAACTTGAAAAAGCAAACTCAGAAAAGAACTTCAAGCATCAGAAGTATTTATGAAGTATTGTGGAAAATCATGCAAGAAAATAAGGTTCTGGTAAATCAGAATAATTGTTTGAATGCAGAATTAAAAAGCAAAACTAGCGATATGTTTGAACTTTGTCATGAAGAGAACAATGAGATTTTTGAACTTGAAAGTAAACTGGAGGAATGAAGAAGAAGATGGATGGTATGGAGAGTCACAGTCTGAAGGCTGTTCCTATGAATAGAAACTTATGGTCAAATAGTGATAGAGGTGAGCAAAGAACTGATCCAAGTTATATTACTAATGTACCAAAGTCAGTAATGGACAATAAAGAAACAACTGACGTACTTGCAAAATTGGAAAGAACAAATTGTCAATCAGAAGTGCTGACATTGCAAAGTGATCTTTCTGAGTTAACCAGAGACACTGATTTAAAAATGCTTGTTAGTGATACTACACAAAATGTATTAGTTGGAAGAAAGGCAAATGAACAGTTTGCCAAAGACCATTCGAACTTTACTGAGAACTGGACTGAGTTAGTTCAGAAATTGTGCAAAAAGCTGATGGCTTAGAAGGAACTATGAAACTTCAGCAAGAGGAAGTGATTGACAAAGTTCAAACGGAATTGAAAAGAACTCGTTTGAAATGGGATCGGAAGAAACAACCAAGATCACAAAACATTCAAAGAACAAACAAAGCAAGAGTATGATACTATTTGGAGTGAATGTATGAATCATCTTAACAACATTCTTGAAACAGCTAAAAGAGATTTTGACAAGAGATGTTAACACACAAAAATTTGGAAAGTGGGTTTGAGAATAGAAATGTGCATACAAGTGATGAAAAGGACAATTGCACTGAGGATTTTAATGAAACTTTCTTTTCTGAGTTGAAAAGTGGAAATCAGAAGCAAAAGAAACACAAGACTTGAATATGATAATGTTACCATGTATAGATTCTGATGATGCTGTTAAAGTTGTCTTTGTTTTGGTTATATTATTGTAATAAACCAGATCGCAATCCGCCCACACTTAGAGATTTTTTGCAGGAGGGCAGGTTTTGCATTGGCAGTGGGAGGGGCAGGCCTAAATAAACTGGCAAGTCCATCTTTACAGAGATCACCGATTTGAAAGTGTCAGTAAAGGACCCCCCCCCCCTCAAGCACCATCGCCAGCATCAGGGCTTCAGGGCTCCTCCTCCACCATTGCCAGCATTAGGACATCATGCCACTACTGCTGGCCTCTGCATGTTCATGAGGCTGGCCTCTGCATGTTCATTTGTCCACTCTTCCTTGTTATGTTCTTTGTTGTGGCCATAGTACAGATGCACACAGAACATCTAGTTCCTTGACGAGTAAGATACTTTGTTAACAGAATGAATACATGGAAAGATAAATACGAACCATGATACAAACAGTAATGAATAAACACATTCAGTGAATTCTCCTGGAGCTACTTCCAGTACGACTATCCTCTAGTCCGATTTATTACCAACTGCCCGATATCTCGAATCACATGGTAGATCTCTATCGCCACCTGCTGGTTGGAGGTCGAATCGATAACTGTACGCATTAATAGATAACTATATGCAAAATTGTGCACAAGCATATCAACACCCCTCCCTCCCAATGGCCCTCCCCCTACCCCACTGCTGTATGTGCAGGCATGGCTGTGTGGGCTATTCAATTCTAAAGATTCAGAGCCTATCTTGTTCCTGACTCCTGTAATGTTCATGATATCATTACTTTAAGGTCCACACAGAGAAAATCCTGTGTTGAATGTTCCCTAGCAGCAACAATAGTATAGGTGGAGCTGAATGACCAGAAGAGGCCAGGGTAAGTTTTGAAACATAGAACATACATAGAACATAGAACATTACAGCGCAGTACAGGCCCTTCGGCCCTCGATGTTGCGCCGACCTGTGAAACCACTCTAAAGCCCATCTACACTATTCCCTTATCATCCATATGTCTATCCAATGACCATTTGAATGACCTTAGTATTGGCGAGTCCACTACTGTTGCAGGCAGGGCATTCCACGCCCTTACTACTCTCTGAATAAAGAACCTACCTCTGACATCTGTCTTATATCTATCTCCCCTCAATTTAAAGCTATGTCCCCTCGTGCTAGACATCACCATCCGGGGAAGAAGGTTCTCACTGTCCACCCTATCCAAATCTCTGATCATCTTGTATGCCTCAATTAAGTCACCTTTTAACCTTCTTCTCTCTAAATGAAAACAGCCTCAAGTCCCTCAGCCTTTCCTCATAAGATCTTCCCTCCATACCAGGCACCATTCTGGTAAATCTCCTCTGCACCCTTTCCAATGCTTCCACATCCTTCCTATAATGCGGCGACCAGAATTGCACGCAATACTCCAAATGCGGCCGCACCAGAGTTTTGTACAGCTACAACATGACCTCATGGCTCCAAAACTCAATCCCTCTACCAATAAAAGCTAACACACCATACGCCTTCTTAACAACCCTCTCAACCTGGGTGGCAACTTTCAGGGATCTATGTACATGGACACCGAGATCTCTCTGCTCATCCACACTGCCAAGAATCTTACCATTAGCCCAGTACTCTGTCTTCCTGTTATTCCTTCCAAAATGAATCACCTCACACTTTTCTGCATTAAACTCCATTTGCCACCTCTCAGCCCAGCGCTGCAGGTTATCTATGTCCCTCTGTAACTTGTACAAACGTTTCCTGTCTTGGCATTACCTATGGGTAAAGACGAGCCTGGTCTGACTTTACTGGGAAAGAAAACCCAGTAAAGCCTCCCAGTGCAGCCAATGACTGCTGGGGACTGATCCCATTGGTCCTCAGTGTGCTTTTCGCACTTCCTTGCTGGGCAGGCAGTCACTCAGGCCAGGTGTTGTGAAGGCCGCTGCAAATGTTGATTCTAATAGGGCTCTGCCATTAGGATCAGTAGGTCCTCCAAGTCCCTTGCTGGATTCATTGTCTACTGCTAGGATCCCACACACCCTTCCAACTCTGTTGTAACAATCAAGGCCCTGGTGTCAGTGCATTGACTTTGAGGAAACATTTAGGGCTTCCATGTTTCGAAAATAGACACGTGAGAAGTGACCCTGCACATCTTTGGGTTGTGGGGGCGAAACCCACGCAAACATGGGTAGAATGTGCAAACTCCACACAGACAGTGACTCAGAGCCGGGATCGAACCTGGGACCTCGGCGCCATGATTCTAACTGGAGCTAACCCACTATGCCAACATGCTGCCCATGGTCAGCTAAACTTTGTGATGGGTACAGGAGATGAAAACCTTAGAATCATTCACAAAACTGAGAGTGTATGGGTGGACTTATAAAAATGGTCTGGATGGCTTTCCTTAGCAGTGATCTTGTGACTTATAAATGCAAAAATAACCATTGTAGGTGACTGCTGATTCCTGTCTTTGAGAACGGGAAATTATCTTTGTGTTATGTATCTCTGTGACATTGGTCACCTCGGAATCATGGCACTTGGGACTGAGATGTCAATCCCCACAAATGGAAACGTTTACAAGACTTTGAGGTTGTGCTCAATGTATCAACCCCTTTTTAAAATTATGTGAATTGATGCAAAGTGGCCCCAGTTCTGGGCTGAGTTGCAACACAGCAGCCGAGTACCTCATAAAACAACAGTTGTCGCAGCGTCTGCGTCACTGTCTGTGTGGAGTTTGCACATTCTCCCCATGCAGGCGCTGTGACAACGGATGAACGGACATCGCGCGACAATCGCCAGGCAGGAACGTTCCCTTCCAGTCGGGGAATACTTCAGCAGCCAAGGGCATTCAGCCTCTGATCTTCGGGTAAGCGTTCTCCAAGGTGGTCTTCAGGACGCGCGACAATGCAGAATCGCCGAGCAGAAACTTTAGTCAAGTTCCGCACACATGAGTACGGCCTCAACCGGGACCTTGGATTCATGTCGCATTACATTCATTCCCCACCATCTGGCCTGGGCTTGTAAAATCCCAGCAATTGTCCTGACTTGAGACAATTCACACCTCTTTAACCTGGGGTTACCCCTCTCTCTGAATCTGTAAAGACTTATTTACCTGAAAATGCTCGCATTCAAAGTATCGTCTGGCATCTTTGACTTTGTCTATATATATGTTTCTGGAATCTACCTCTTCATTCAGTTGAGGAAGGAGCAGTGCTTCGGAAGCTAGTGTTTGAAACAAACCTGTTGGACTTTAACCTGGTGTTCAAAGACCTCTTACTGTGCTCACCCCAGTCCAACGTCGGCATCTCCACATCATAAAACAAGTTTTGGGAAGCCTGCAAGCATATATTAAATAGTCTAACCACTTAAAGCTCGCACATTAGTGAGATTTGCATTTTGACTGCGGTTGATGACTTGAGCGTCTGAACTTGCTGTACAAAGACTTTCTGTCTTTGTCTTGTCTCGTGTCCAAAGATGTGCAGGTTTGGTGGATTGGCTATGCTAAAATTGCCCCTTAGTGTCCAAAGATGTGCAGGCTATGTGGGGTTATCGGGATGGCACAGTGGAGTGGTGCAGACTAGATGGGCCGAATGGCCTCCTTCTGCTCAGTAGGGACTCTATGGTCCTTTGGTTCTCTGGTGTCTTCTGCTTGTTTCCTTCAGCTCTTCCGGCATGTCCACCTCACTCAGCAGCGTCCCCCACAGCCACCACTCTTCCCCTTCAGCTGCAAGCAATGCCGACCAGGAAACCCCATAGGGTTTGTTCATGGTCGTATTGGAATTGGAGGTGGAAAGTGAATTCCAGAGGAGGTGGAAAAGACGGGTGCACTGGCATGAAGGGCATGCTTGCAACCTTAAACACTATTTTAAAATGTATGTCACAAGTCACAGGCACAACCACTTGGGCATTTTGGAAGACATCTATCTTCACAGGCTATGATTTAACAAAGAGACATTGACTGAGTTACTGGGCCCAGGGTTAAGTGCATGGGTTCTAAATGGGTTAAAATCTCGTCCATTGTCTTGTTTACAGCCAACCAGCAAAGGCTCAGTTCTGCTAACTGCTGTTGTAGTCACCAATGTATTGAGGAGAGGAATTTCCACAGCAGTTCTCCCACTTGGTCACAATAACTCTAACAGAAGAGTTGCAGAAATCCCAGGAAAAATGCAAAGTGTAAATCACATCTGTTATGATCCCAGTTAGTATTACTACTGGATGGGAAGATCCCAGAATGGAAACCTGGCTCAAAAGATCGTAATTTTTACTTTTCTTTCGGAAACTTGGCTGAACAGAGTCACATGGCTACCAATTAGCTTTTAACAACAACAATGGAAAGTTTGGCTTTAACACGGTACTCTTCACTTCCACTTATCCTCACAAATGTGCACAGAACTTAAGGATAACACAAGTTAGAAAATATATCTTATGCTATAAGGTTTTCAGTTAACACACAGTCCCTGTAACCCAACAGGAAAACTGTGGTCAGCCAACATCTACACTGAAACCAAGTGGCAGATGCCACTCAGGGGTGGCACGGTGGCACAGTGGTTAGCACTGCTGCCAGGGGCCCGGGTTAAATTCTGACCTTGGGTGACTGTCTGTGTGGAGTTTGTACATTCTCCCTGAGTCTGCGTAAGCTTCCTCAGGGTGCTACGGTTTCCTCCCACAGTCTATAGATGTGTAGGTAAGGTAGATTGGCCATGCTAAATTGCCCCTTTGTGTACAAAAGGTTAGGCAGGATTACTGGGTCACAGGGATAGGTTTGAGCCATGGACCTAGATAGGGCGCTTTTTCAGCGGGTCGGTGCAGACTCGATGGACTGAATGGCCTCCTTCTGTACTATAGGGATTCTATGATCGTCCTGGATTTCTTCTGAAATTCCCTACAGATGATTGTCACATGAATTTTTCCAAGCTCTCATCTCAAAAAGACACACTTTAAAATCTTATCTCCAACAATGTTTTCCCTCAGCTGTTTTCATCAAGGATCCACCTCCAAGATTTCCAACTAGCCTTTTAAACCAGGCTTCCTCTCCACTGTTGTAGCAAGTAGACATCTGCAGGATTTCCAACCCTCCTTGCAGTATTCCTTTGTCCTGAATGCTTTTAATCTTTTACACAAACTCCCGGAGATCCAGCCACTAATTGCTTCACAATTGCTTCACCTCTCGCTTCACAGGCTGTAGTAAAATATCACAAACCTTACGATCACTTCAGATATCTCTGGCTTCTCACTAGCCAACTTCTTCTCAACCCTGTCTGTGAATTCAATGGACAGTACCCTGTTCCAATCGCAGTTTCTGTTTGTTCCTTTCGAATATAGAACATAGAACAGTACAGCACAGTACAGGCTCTTTGGCCCACAATGTTGTGCCGACCATTTATCCTAATTTAAGATCAACCTAACCTACCCCCTTCAATTGTGCATGTATGAACTCTGACCTAACTTCAAATGCCGGTTCAAAGGTAGGACTTAAAATTTTCAGCAATTTCCGAGATTCTGGCCCCCAGTGTCTCAAATTTAGATTTCTCATCCCTGTGTTTACATTGTTCATGACTCCTGCAGCAAATAAACTCCTCCCCTGACCCCACTCATCTCTGTTCCTCTGACTCTGGCCTATTGTTAGGCTTCCTCTATTATCCCACCATACAAGGAGGAATGACATTCACATGATTAATTCCTTCTTGCCAACATTTCCATACAATGAGTCTAGTTGGAGGATTTCTCTCTTTGCCCCCAACATTGCTCCTTTCCTCAAACACATTTCAATAAAGCATCCGGTTTATTTTTGGTTGAAGGATAGTTCTGTGAATGCTTTCAGTTGTGATGTCCGTTTAGTATGTCACCCCCCCAAAAAATGTTGTGTCATTTTAAGAGTTACAGTAGTCCCATTTTCATGCCATAAGGCAACTGATCTGTTCCAGTGCACAGAAAAGTAACCAAAGAAATTGGCTAAAGTATTTACTGTAACTATTCACATCAGTCTGTACTCCTATGTGCTTTTGTTGTAGGGGTTGAATGCTCTATATTTAATAGCATTAAGAATATTAATATAGATAGCAATGTCATCTTGGATAGATTAACAACACTCTAAATTGATAGGGCTCTAGGTTCAGACAATATATAATCACTCTATGCAAGAGTGATTAAATAGATGATATGACCATTCTGTGAGATCTCTCCCTGCCCATACCTACTGTAGTTCAGTAGTGTTAGGTATAATTCCCTTAGACCAGAAGCCAGCTCAAGTAGTTATTTTCAGGAAAGGGGGCAAATCAGAGCCAGGGACCAATATGCTTATCAGTCTGACATCTGTTATTAGGAAGGTGCTCGATGGGAATGTAAGAGATGCCCTTTCTGTTCACTCGGATGGGGCAGGGGTCATTCGAAATTCACAGCAAGGCTTTGGAAAAAATCGGTTCATCTTGATTTTCCCTCCGGTGGTGGAAAACAGATGTTAAGAATGTTTCTGAGTTCCCAAACCTCCCCTTTGGGAGGTGGGGAGGAGTAGTGGTGGGGGGAGCCAGACACTGACTTGACATTTACATGGGGCGCTCCCTTAATTGGCAATGAAATAGGTTCTCTATCCAATTAAGGGCAGGTTTTCTAATCTGGAAGAAGCAGAAGACTGCAAAAGGAGGTAAGTAGCAGAAAGGGTGCTTCAAAATGGAGGCACCCTTGCTCCAATATTTTAAAATCTTTCAGCAAAAGAATAGATACAGCAGCAGGCCACCCTTGTTGTGAGTACGGTGCAGGTGAAGTGGTGGGGGTGGGGGGAGCAGGGGAATATTGGGAGGGGGAGAAATACATTTACAGGGTGGCCTGTAGCTGCTCTTGTAGCCAAGCAAGTACTGGACCCCCTGATCTGATGCCTGGTGCCTGCATTGAAGCACTGAAATTGGCCCCCCCACTCGGAATGGGAAATTGGAGATGAATCAAAAATTTCAGTTGGCTTCCTTTAATTGGTCTTGATTAAGTCCTCAATAAGCCTCATATGCTACCTGCTGCATGGGGGTGGTAGTCCTGCTGGCCATGGCTTCTCCTCCGCAAATATATCCAGTGCCAGGAGCATGAGAAGAACGAAATAATAATTTTTATTAGTGTCACAAGTACATTAACACTGCAATGAAGGTACTGTGAAAATCCCCTAGTCGTCACACTCCGGCATCAGTTCGGGTACACTGAGGAAAATTCAGAATGTCCAATTCACCTAACAAGCACATCTTTTGGGACTTGTGGAAGGAAACCGGAGTATCTGGAGGAAACCCATGCAGACACGGGGAGAACGTGCAGGCTCCGCACAGACAGTGACCCAAGCCAGGAATCGAACCCTGTCCCTGGTGCTGTGAAGCCACAGTGCTAACCACTGTGCTACTGTGCTGCCATAGGAATAGCAGCAGACAATTTGACCATATGAGCATACTCCACCATCCAATAAGACCATGGCTGATCTGATCGTGGCCTTAACTCCACTTTCCTGCCTGTCCCTCCATAACCCTTGATTCCCTTGTACCAGTCCAACCCAGCTTTGAATATATTTAATGTCCCAGCTTCCACTGGGCTTGAGAATTGCAAAGAGAGAAGAAATTCTTCTTCATCTCAGTCTTAAATTAGAGACCCTTGATTCTGAAACATTGCCCCCCACCATTTCTAGATTCCCACACAAGAGGAAACATCCTCTCAGCTACAAACCCGTCAGATCCCCTCAGAATCTTTTGTTTCAATAATATCAACTCTCATTCTTCTAAACCCCCATGTGAACAGGACCAAACTCCTTAATCTTTGCTCATAAGACAATCCCTTCATCCCAGCAATCAACCTAGTGAACTTTTCTCTGAATTGACTCCACTATACGTACATCCCACCTTAAATAAGGAAACCAAAACTATACGCGGTGCATTCGGTGTGATCTCACCAACACCCTGTACAGCTGTAATGAGATAACTCTGCCTTTATGCTACATACCCCTTGCAATAATGGTCAACATTCCATTTGCCTTCCTAATTACTTGCTGTACCTACAGTTAGATTTTTGTGATTTGTGTACAGGGACATCCAGATTTCGCTGTACTGCAGTATTCTATAGTGTCATGTGAGAGTACCTTTAAGAAATGGGTGTTTATCAGTGATGTCAGAGTGTGGGTGGAGCTGGGCTGTCTGTCAGCTTTTTACTTTCATTTTAGGCTGTTTGCTGCAGGGTGTGTTTTAGTTTCGTTTTCAGAGCTGGATAGCTGCAGTCACAGCCAGAAGGGGCATGAGCCCCTCTCTGTACTCTAAAGACTGTAAATCGATCCTTTGGTGATTTCAAACTAATAACTGCTCTCAGTAGTGACTTTAACCTGATGTGCTTCTGTTAAAAGTTCTTTTTTAAGTCTTATGGATGTTAAAAGGACAGTTTAAGGATTACTTCGTGTTGTATTCTTTGGGGGTTGTATTTGAATTGATGATTGCTAAGATGTTCACTGTATGTTTTAAAAAGGTTAACTTGAGTTCATAAAATAAACATTGTTTTGCTTTAAAAAATACTTTTCCATTTCTGCTGTACCACACCTGTAGAGTGGGCCGTGTGCTCCCCATACCACAATCTATTAAAAGTCATGGGTCAGGTGAACGCCATGATACACTTGGGGTTCTCTAAACACTGGCCCATAACAAATTGGGGGCTTGAGGGGGATAAAAGTCTATCTAGTGGATTGGCTTAGTGAACTTAAAGACAGTGAGGGGTGAGCATATTGTGGATGCTTTTCAGGTGTGGTATTTCAGTTTAAGTGGGGAGTGTGTTGTGGACATGGCACTTTCAGAGGCTCTGAAGTTTTTGGGGGTGGAGACGGTCACATGCAGTACCTTACGGACAGAGACTAAAAACAGACTTTTAGATTTGGCAAAAACATTGCAGTTAACATTACCTGACAAAATGTGAAAAGATGAGGTAATTATGGCGGTGGCTAAGCATTTAAAGTTGCCTGAGATACAGTTTGACTCATTAGAAATGGCAAATAGCCAGTTGCAGATTAAGCAACTTGAACATGAAAAAGAATTAAAGCAGCTTGAATATGCAATGAGAGAAAATGAAAGAGAAAGGGAGATACCGATTGGGGAAAAAGAAAAGGAGAGAGAAGAAAGAAACAAAGAAAGAATATCCCTAGCAGAACAAAAAGAAAGAGATAGAGAGGAAAGGGAAAAAAGAGAGAGTTTGAACTTCAGAAAATGGCTATGAAACATAACAGTCAGTTAAAATTGGCAGATGGAAAGGGAAACGTACAGTTGGAGGATAGTGATGAGGATAGTAGAAAGAGCGTCATAGTCGAAGGCTTGGTGGGAATCTATTTAAATATGTCTAAGCATTGCCAAGGTTTGATGAGAAGGAGGTGGAAGTCTTTTTCATTTCATTTGAGAAGGTAGCTAAACAAATGAAATGGTCACAGGCTTTGTGGGTATTACTGATTCAAACAAAGCTGGTAGGTAGGGCTAGTGAAGTGTTTGCATCGCTACCGGAGGAGGTATCTACGACGTATGAAGAGATGAAAAAATCCATCTTAGGTGCATATGAACTAGTGCCTGAAGCCTACAGACAAAGGTTCAGAAATTTAAGGAAAGAATTTGATCAAACATACATGGAGTTTGAAAGGCTCGAACAAAGTCATTTTGATAGGTGGATAAGGGCTTTGAAAATAGACCAACTGTATGAAGCTCTCAGAGAAATTATACTTTTGGAGGAGTATAAAAATTCAATTCCTGATGTACTGAGAACTCATGTGGAAGAGCAGAGGGTTAAAACTGCGAGTTTAGCAGCAGAAATGGCAGATGATTATGAATTAGTTCATAAATCAAAGCTTGGTTTACAACATCAGTTTCAGCCTGTGAGGGATAGAAACTGGGGACATGAGAAATACTCAAGTGGTAAAGGTAAAGGTGATCTGATGGGAGATAATAAGGAGAGTGCACCTCAGATTAAAAAATAAATCCAGGAGGGTGGAAAAGAAATGAAAAGTTTCAAATGTTTTCACTGTAATAAACTAGGCCATGAAAAGTCACAGTGTTGGTGGTTGAAGAAAAGCATTGGGAAGGCTGATGTGGTAAAACAGGATAAGACAGTGGGTTTGTTAAAGTGGTGAAGGAAACCCCAAGTAAAGCAAAGGAGGTGCAAAAGATTGTGCCGCCTGATCAAGAGGTGATTGATAAGAAGGTGACATATCTCTTTAAAGAATTTACTTATGTGGGTAAAGTTTACTCATGTGTATCAGGAGGAGCAGGTAAAGAAGTCACAATTTTAAGAGGTACGGGAGCTAGTCAATCTTTAATGGTTAGAGATGAGGAGTTATGTAGTTTGTGAAGAATATTGCCAGAAAAGGTGGTAATAGGTGGAATTCAGGGTGAGAGGAGTAGTGTTCCATTATATAAGGTAAGGTTGGAAAGTCCAGTGAAGAATGGTGAAATGGTAGTCAGAGTAATAGAGAAACTATCTTGTACAGAAATACAGTTTATCTTGGGTAATGATATAGCTGGAGCGCAGGTGGGAGTGATGCCTACTGTGGTGGATAAGCCAGTGCAAAATCAGGCAACTGAAGTGTTGAAGGACGAGTATCCTGGGGTTTTTCCAGATTGTGTAGCAACAAGGTCGCAAAGTCACAGGTTAAGACAAGAGGAGAAATCATAGAGTGCAGATAAAGGTGAAGTGCAATTATCAGAAACGATTTTTGATCAGATGGTTGAAAAAGAACAAGAACAGGTGGAGGATGAAGCAGATATTTTTAGTTCAGGAAAATTGGCGGAGTTACAACAGGAAGATATAGAAATAAGATGGATGTATCAGAAAGCATACACGGAAGAGGAATCTGAGTGTATACCAGAGTGTTATTACCTTAAAAGTGATGTCTTGATGAGAAAATGGATACCTTTACATATGCAGGCGGATGAAAAGGGGGCAGAAGTTCATCAAGTAGTATTGCCGGTAGGGTATAGAAAGGAGGTGTTGCGAGTTGCACATGAGGTACCAGTGGGTGGTCATTTGGGAATAAGGAAAACTCAAGATAAAATCCAGAAACATTTTTATTACTCTGGACTACATAAAGATGTAGTTACATTTTGTCAATCATGTCACACATGTCAAGTGATAGGGAAACCTCCAGCAGTGATAAAACCAGCGCCCTTAATACCCATTCCAGCATTTGAGGAACCTTTTACAAGGGTCCTAATTAATTGCGTAGGACCGCTTCCTAAAACGAAAAGTGGGAATCAATATCTTTTAACGATAATGGATGTGTTTATTAGGTTTCCAGAGGCCATGCCAGTATGTAATATTACAGCTAAAAAGATTGTGGAGGAGTTACTTAAATTCTTTTCCAGATATGGACTACCCACAGAAATACAATCGGACCAAGGATCAAATTTTACCTCCAGTTTAATCAAAGAAGTTATGGATAGCTTAGGAATAAAACAATTTAAATCAACTGTGTACCATCCGGAATCACAGGGAGCGTTAGAAAGGTGGCATCAGACATTAAAGACAATGTTGAGGGCTTATTGTAACGATTATCCAGAGGATTGGGATAAAGGAATTCCATTCGTACTGTTTGCAATTCGGGATGCACCTAATGAGTCAACCAAATTCAGTCCTTTTGAACTAATTTTTGGTCATGAGGTAAGAGGACCACTTAAATTGATTAAAGAAAAATTGGTGAGTGAGAAATCGGAAATTACATTATTGGATTACGTGTCAAATTGTAGGGAACGATTAAATAGAGCAAGTGAATTGGCTGGACAACATTTAAAAGTTGCACAAAATGTGATGAAACGGGTCGCGGACAAGAAATCCAAAGTTCATAGTTTTGGCAGTGGAGATAAAGTTTTAGTATTGTTACCAGTGGTAGGTGAACCTTTAAAAGCTAGGTTTTGTGGACCTTATCAGATTGAAAGGAAATTAAGTGAGGTGAATTATGTGGTAAAAACACCAGATAGAAGGAAGACTCACCGAGTGTGTCATGTGAATATGCTTAAAAGGTACTTTGAAAGGGAAGGTGAGAAAAAGGAGGTTTTAACGATTCTAACTCAAAGTGACGAACCCAAATCCAGATGACTGTGAATTTGACATACCTCAAATTAAATTGGAAAATGTGGATGTTCTTAAAAATTTGGATAAATTGTTGAGTTAGCTTCCAGAGGAAAATAAACTGACCTGAAAGAGTTATTGATATCACATGGGCAAGTTTGTGGAGATAAATTGGGAAGTACTAATATGGCTATACATGATGTAGATGTGGGAAAGGCTGTTCCAATCAAATAACATCCAAACACACTTAACCCTTTAAAATTGGCACAGGTTAACAAAGAGATTGAGTGTATCCTTAAAAATGGCGTAATTGAAGTGGGTTGCAGCCAATGGAGTTCACCCATAGTGATGGTACCTAAACCAGACAGTGCCCAACGGTTGTGTGTGGACTATAGAATGGTTAATGCAGTTACAAGAACGGACTCTTATCCTATCCCACGTTTGGAGGATTGCATTGAGAAAGTGGGACAATCAGCTTTTATTTCCAAATTGGATTTACTGAAAGGTTACTGGCAGGTACCTTTATCCGAAAGGGCAAAGGAGATTTCAGCTTTTGTGACTCCAGATGGTATATACCAATTCAAAGTTATGCCATTTTGCATGAAAAACGCCCCAGCCACATTTCAACGGTTAACTAACAAAGTTGTTTCAGGATTACCCAATTGTGCGGTATACATCGACGATCTGGTAATTTTCAGCCAGACATGGAAAGAACATTTGAAACATCTGAAACTCTGACATCACTGAAAAACACCCATTTCTTAAAGGTATATTTCTTAAACACCCATTTCTTAAAGGTACTCTCACATGACACCTTCCCCCCAAGAAAAAAAATAAACCATCAACTTCAAGATGGTTTCATTTTTCACTTTTTCACTATCGTTTAAGAAATGCACACAATAAATATACTTTTTCGTTTAAAAAAAAAACAACACACGCAAACAGGTATAATAATATAGTACCTTTTTTTTTGTTCTTCTTCCACCAACTGAAACTCCTTCCGTTCATCACATTCATGACAAAGCATTGGCTATCAAGTTTTCTCGTCCTGCCACATGTACTATTTTTAAATTAAATGGCTGTAACAGTAAACTCCAGCGAAACAGCCTTGCACTGTTATTCCGGAATCGCTCCAAAAACATCAAAGGATTATGATCAGTAGATATAATGGTGTCAGACGGATTGCTGGTCACATAAATGTGAAAGTGTTGCAAAGCCAGCACCAAACGCAACGTCTCATTCTCAATCTGGTTGAATACTTCTGGTGAGAATTCAATTTCTTTGAAAAATAACCATTAGGCTGCTCTAGCCCTTCGTTGTCATTTTGTAGAAGCACCACACCTACGCCCACATCACTCGCATCAACCGCCACTTTGAATGGTTTCGTATAATTTGGGATGGCTAACACAGGAGCAGTGGTTAACACAGCCTTCAGGCCGTCAAATGCCTGTTGACAGTCCGCAGTCCACTAGAATTTGTTACGCTTCTTGAGCAAGTCAGTCAGTGGAGCGACCACACTGCTGAAATTTCCCATCGTGTCGAAGGTATCGGAAACTCCCCAATAACTTTTCTTTTCACATCCCATGGGACCATTCGACCCTGTCTAATTGTATGGCCAAGCAAAGTGACTTGGGCTTTAACCAAATTCACTTTTGGTTAGGTTTATCACCAAACCCGCCTCCTGAAGTCGATCGAATAACTCCATCAGATGTTTCAAATGTTCTTTCCATGTCTGGCTGAAAATTACCAGATCGTCGCTGTATACCGCACAATTGGGTAATCCTGAAACAACTTTGTTAGTTAACCGTTGAAATGTGGCTGGGGCGTTTTTCATGCAAAATGGCATAACTTTGAATTGGTATATACCATCTGGAGTCACAAAAGCTGAAATCTCTTTTGCCCTTTCGGATAAAGGTACCTGCCAGTAACCTTTCAGTAAATCCAATTTGGGTTCCCTAAACCCTGGCCCATAACAATAGCCTCCTCCAATTTAAATAATATTCTGATATTATTCCCATCAAAGTCTACAATCTCACATTTTCACATATTTTACTTCTCTGCCAATTTTTTTCCCATTCATTTAACATATCACCATTCCTTTGCAGAATCTTTGTGTCTTCCTCACAACTTGCTTTTGTCCCAATTTTTGCATTGTCAGACAATATCTACAGTGCCTTCATCCAAATCATTAATATACAGAGTAAATAATTGAGGGCCCAGCACTGATTTCTGTGGAATCCGACTAGTTAGTTTGCCAATCTGAAAAATACTCATTTATCCCCACTTTCTATTTTCTGTTACCAAACTTTTATCCTTGCTAATTTGTATCCTTGCACTGTGGGTTATCTAAGAAAGGATATACCAGCCATAGAGGAAGTGCAGCAAAGGTTCACCAGACTGAAATCTGGGATGGCGGGATTGTCGTTTGAAGAGAAACTGGGTTGACTGGGCCAGTATTCACTGGAATTTGGAAGAATGAGGGGGGATATAATTGAAATTATAACAGAATGTAAACAATCCTGTTCCGGCTGGACAGACTGGATGAAGGGATGTTATTTGGCTGAGATGAAAAAGGCTGAGAAAGTTCTTCACTCAGAGGGTGGTGGACCTACCATAGAAAGTCGTGGAGGCCAAGTCATTGAATGTATTTAACAAGAAAATAGATAGATTTCTAGACTCTAAAGCTGTTAAGGAATATGGGGAGAGCACGGAGGTATGGTGTTGAGATAGAGGGTCAGCCATGATCATACTGAACAGCGGAGCAAGCTGGAAGGGCTGAATGGCCTACTCCTTCTCCTTGTTTCTATGCATCAATGTAAATACATTTTGGAAATGCAAATACATGGCATCTACTGGTTCTCCATTATCCTTTGACAAAGGGTCATCTGGACTCGAAATATTAGCTCTTTTCTCTCCCTACAGATGCTGCCAGACCTGCTGAGATTTTCCACGATTTTTTCTTTTGGTTCCCCATTATCCACTCTGCTTGTTGTATATAAGGTAGGTGTCACTTTGTCTATGTCACTCCTGGACAAGTTTCAATGACCTAACCATGCTGAAGAGTATTTTTTCTCTTATTCAACCTGGGATTTTCTGAAGTCTCTCCCAGGGCTGCAGGTGGAGGTGGGGCAGTGAAGGGGAAAAATGCTTAGTTTTGATGATATGGGCTTTGGGGAATGGGATAGACATGATGTGCCAGCTGGATCTTTCTTTCCCAGCAATTTTGTATGTCTATATGGCCCTATCATCAGATTAAGTGGTTGTGTAGAAGCTGGTATGGTTGGATTTCCATTTGACCAGCCCAGATCAAGAAAATAAACACAATATACTGCGGATGCTGGAAAGCTGAAATAAAAAGAGAAAATGTTAGATGAACTCAGCAGGTCTGGCAGCATCTGTGGAGAGAGAAATAGAGTTAACGTTTTGAGTCCTTATGATCCTTCTACAAAACTGAAGACGGGTATAAATGTAATTAATTATATAGTTGGAGAAGGGGTTGTGAAGGTGGGACACTATAAAAGGACAGGGTTAGGCTGTAGCAAAGAGGAGATTGACAAAGGTGTCATGGACATAAGACAAGGTGGGGTGTGCTAATGGTGCCATTAAGGACTGAAGAGTGCTAATAGCGGCAAATGGTAAAATAGTAGAATGTGTTAAAAGAAAAACAAAGGTCAGTGCAGAGTCGGATCTAAACTGAACCACAAGGGACAGGTGGCCATGTGGGGGAGGGTAAGGTTGTGTTGGGGCAAGCCAAGGGAACCAAAAAACAAAACAAAAAGCGGGTGGGGTCAGGATGGAGAAGAAAGTTGACAATCTAAAGTTGTTGAACTCAGTGTTGATTGCAGAAAGCTATAACGTGCCTAATTTAAGATGAGGTGTTGTTCTTCTAGATTGTATTGGGCTTCACTAGAGCATTGCAGCAAGCCAAGGATGGGCATGAGAGCAAAATAGTGAGTTGAAATGAAAATCCAGATCAAAAAGCATTGGAGAATGAGCAATTTTTTGATCTCATTGTGGAATTGATCCTGAAAGAATCTTTATTTATGTCTGCTATTTGTGACAAATTTGAAAGCCGCTTTATAAAAAATAGATTTCTGATTTTATTAGATATGGGAATAGATATTGGGAGTCCCAGTGCCTCCAGAAGGAATTCACTTGAAACCATTGCATGTTGGAAAATTGCAGGCTTGCTATCCATGATTTTCTGAATTTCACTGGTTGTGTAGGAGGTCTCGCCGGATTTACTCTGTAGAGTACCGAGCAAATCTTCCTTCCATATAATTAAATAATTGTCCATGATTGGTTACACTGCACATGGGAAAGCATGGATTTGATAGACCAAAATAGCCTTTTCTCATTTTATGCTTTTTAATCCTTCATTTTAAGCATCATCACAAAGTGAAAAATGTTCCTTCCAGCTCAAAGCAAGATACAGGTATATTCATGCTCACTATTTATGTCTGACAACTGGTACACAGTTATTGAACAATTTTGCGGAGGATGCATAAGGCTGTAGGCAGCTGATAACCCATCGCAATTTCTTGAAGTCTTTGTTTATTTCCAGAAATCACTTGGGTCTTTTGATGAGACATCTCTTCTTATTATACCGATTTTGCCACCTAATTTATAAACAAAACTTACAAACGTAAAGTTTATCTCATGATGAACCTATTTCTATTGCCATTTTTCAACAACTTAATGATCAAAATACATATTTGATGCTTGCAAGAACCATACTTTGTTTTTAGCGTGATATATTTGGGAAGTTAGTTGAAAGAAGTGTGGCATATTAAATACCTATAATGAGAACAACTTCTTGTAAAGAAGACTGAAATATGGGAACAGTTGCACCATGGTTGTACTGTTAAATTGAGGGTCAGGAATTCTCCTCCTGTAGGGCCTGTTTATGGCTTATCGAACGAGGAGTGCAATGATAAAGAGGCAGCAGTCTGGCCGGAGGACTTTCGAAGTGCAACAGAGGGAAAGATGGCAAAGTGCTCTGGGGTGTTGTTGCCCACCCAGTGGTATACTGAGCAATTTTTTAAATTCCATGTGGAGTCGATCAGGGCGGCTATTGAGAGACTGGAGCAAAGGCTGGAGGTGAAGAGTTCAGCGCTCCAGAAGGGGGAGTAGTCAGTGGTGGATCATGAGGACCAGTTGTCCTCTTTGGAGGCAGAGATGGTGCTTGTGCAGAGAGCCAGAAGAGGCTGAGGAAGAAGGTGGAGGACCTGGAGAATCGCTTCAGGAGGTGGAATCTCTGGATTGTGGGTGTGCCAGAAAGGATTGAGGGAACGCAGGCCACAAAGAATGTGGAGAATATGTTTGAGAAGTTGGTGGGGGGGGGGAGGTCTTTGACCGTCCTCTCCGAGGATTGAATGCACAGGGCATTGTGGAGGAGGCCAAAGGCAGGGGAGCACCCGAGGGCGATGGTGGTGCGGTTGCATCTTTTTCTGGACAGAGAAGATTCTGCAGTGGGCGAAGGGGAAAAGAGAATGTACCTGCGAAGTGTTGCTCTTTTTAGCCTTAGTTTATTAGCTCTGATTATGTCACCTTTGCTCACGAGTCGCCAGGTATCTTTCTGATACCGCCACGTGGTTCAAGTTCAAGTTATGATTAATAAGTCAGCACACTGCTTAGTAAGATTGAAATCAACAGTCATTTATTACATACATAGAACATAGAACATAGAAAATACAGCACAGAACAGGCCCTTCGGCCCACGATGTTGTGCCGAACCTTTGTCCTAGATTAATCATAGATTATCATTGAATCTACAGTGCAGAAGGAGGCCATTCGGCCCCCTGAGTCTGCACCAGCTCTTGGAAAGAGCACCCTACCCAAACTCAACACCTCCACCCAACACCAAGGGCAATTTGGACATTAAGGGCAATTTATCATTGGCCAATTCACCTAACCCGCACATCTTTGGACTGTGGGAGGAAACCGGAGCACCCGGAGGAAACCCACGCAGACACGGGGAGGACGTGCAGACTCCGCACAGACAATGACCCAAGCCGGAATCGAACCTGGGACCATGGATCTGTGAAGCAATTGTGCTATCCACAATGCTACCGTGCTGCCCTTAAGAACAAATAAATCTACACTATATCATTTTCCCGTAATCCATGTACCTATCCAACAGCTGCTTGAAGGTCCCTAATGTTTCCGACTCAACTACTTCCACAGGCAGTGCATTCCATGCCCCCACTACTCTCTGGGTAAAGAACCTACCTCTGATATCCCTCCTATATCTTCCACCTTTCACCTTAAATTTATGTCCCCTTGTAATGGTGTGTTCCACCTGGGGAAAAAGTCTCTGACTGTCTACTCTATCTATTCCCCTGATCATCTTATAAACCTCTATCAAGTCGCCCCTCATCCTTCTCCGCTCTAATGAGAAAAGGCCTAGCACCCTCAACTTTTCCTCGTAAGACCTACTCTCCATTCCAGGCAACATCCTGGTAAATCTTCTTTGCACCTTTTCCAGAGCTTCCACATCCTTCCTAAAATGAGGCGACCAGAACTGTACACAGTACTCCAAATGTGGCCTTACCAAAGTTTTGTACAGCTGCATCATCACCTCACGGCTCTTAAATTCAATCCCTCTGTTAATGAACGCGAGCACACCATAGGCCTTCTTCACAGCTCTATCCACTTGAGTGGCAACTTTCAAAGATGTATGAACATAGACCCCAAGGTCTCTCTGCTCCTCCACAATGCCAAGAACTCTACCGTTAACCCTGTATTCCGCATTCATATTTGTCCTTCCAAAATGGACAACCTCACACTTTTCAGGGTTAAACTCCATCTGCCACTTCTCAGCATAGCTCTGCATCCTATCTATGTCTCTTTGCAGCCGACAACAGCCCTCCTTACTATCCACAACTCCACCAATCTTCGTATCATCTGCAAATTTACTGACCCACCCTTCAACTCCCTCATCCAAGTCATTAATGAAAATCACAAACAGCAGAGGACCCAGAACTGATCCCTGCGGTACACCACTGGTAACTGGGATCCAGGCTGAATATTTGCCATCCACCACCACTCTCTGACTTCTATCGGTTAGCCAGTTCGTTATCCAACTGGCCAAATTTCCCACTATCCCATGCCTCCTTACTTTGTGCAGAAGCCTACCATGGGGAACTTTGCCAAATGCCTTACTAAAATCCATGTACACTACATCCACTGCTTTACCTTCATCCACATGCTTGGTCACCTCCTCAAAGAATTCAATAAGATTTGTAAGGCAAGACCTACCCCTCACAAATCCGTGCTGACTATCCCTAATCAAGCAGTGTCTTTCCAGATGCTCAGAAATCCTATCCTTCAGTACCCTTTCCATTACTTTGCCTACCACCGAAGTAAGACTAACTGGCCTGTAATTCCCAGGGTTATCCCTAGTTCCTTTTTTGAACAGGGGCACGACATTCGCCACTCTCCAATCCCCTGGTACCACCCCTGTTGACAGTGAGGATGAAAAGATAATTGCCAACGGCTCTGCAATTTCATCTCTTGCTTCCCATAGAATCCTTGGATATATCCCGTCAGGCCCGGGGGACTTGTCTATCCTCAAGTTTTTCAAAATGCCCAACACATCTTCCTTCCTAACAAGTATTTCCTCGAGCTTACCAATCTGTTTCACACTGTCCTCTCCAACAATATCGCCCCTCTCATTTGTAAATACAGAAGAAAAGTACTCATTCAAGACCTCGCCTATCTCTTCAGACTCAATACACAATCTCCCGCTACTGTCCTTGATCGGACCTACCCTCGCTCTAGTCATTCTCATATTTCTCACATATGTGTAAAAGGCCTTGGGGTTTTCCTTGATCCTACCCGCCAAAGATTGTTCATGCCCTCTCTTAGCTCTCCTAATCCCTTTCTTCAGTTCCCTCCTGGCTATCTTGTATCCCTCCAATGCCCTGTCTGAACCTTGTTTCCTCAGCCTTACATAAGTCACCTTTTTCCTCTTAACAAGACATTCAACCTCTCTTGTCAACCATGGTTCCCTCACTCGACCATCTCTTCCCTGCCTGACAGGGACATACATATCAAGGACACGTAGCACCTGTTCCTTGAACAAGTTCCACATTTCACTTGTGTCCTTCCCTGCCAGCCTATGTTCCCAACTTATGCACTTCAATTCTTGTCTGACAACATCGTATTTACCCTTCCCCCAATTGTAAACCTTGCCCTGTTGCACGTACCTATCCCTCTCCATTACTAAAGTGAAAGTCACAGAATTGTGGTCACTATCTCCAAAATGCTCCCCCACTAACAAATCTATTACTTGCCCTGGTTCATTACCCAGTACTAAATCCAATATTGCCCCTCCTCTGGTACATACAACAAGTAATGTTTACACAATAATTCTACTATCTATATAATAAACCTATCACTACTGGCCAATACTTAACTTTAGGAAGAGCCCACCAGGTCAGGGAAACAAATGGCTTATCCAATCGGATCTGGCCCGCGGGATTCAAAAGGCTGATACAGGTCGATGGCTAGGAGTCTTTATCGGATAGCGATCGCTGGATTCAAACTTACAGTTGCTGGTTGATGTTCTTGCGAGGGTCTCGAGCAGGCAAAGGAGGGAGAGAGAGAGAGATCTGAACTTGGCCCCTCACTTTATAGGGCCCAGGGGCTTCCCGCCTCTCGGGGCAGCCCTTGACCCTGAGTCCCAAGTGATTGGACTTGTTCCCAATCCCTGGGGTCGATGTGTCCAATTGCGAGGCGATTCCTCGATCGGGGGGTGGTCGTTCACCTGCCTTTGTTTCCGCCACTGCAGGCGCCGACAGGTCTGGCCCGGCATTCAATTGCTAATATGTTGCAATTGTTCCCGGGGATAGTCGATTAAACTGCAGATGTCTGGGTTGATGGGCTGCTAATAGTCCTGAGTATAACTGCAAATGTCTGGGTGGATGGGCTGTTAAGAGTCCTGAGTATCGATCTGGGCCGACGTCCCCAGAGCCGAATATGATATTCTGCCTGCAGCTGTCCGTTTGTGTCTTGTTACCTGCTTTTCCCATCAGCCCTTCCGGTTAGCCATTTTAAATCGGGTTTTGGCCAAATTAATCGGGAAGCAGCCATTTTACGTGGCTACAGAAGGAAACGTGATGTGTACCTACCAGGACTTAGGTGTGGAGTTGGTCAAGCAATGGGCTGGGTTCAACAGGATCAAGGCGGCCTTCTACAAGAACGGAGTGATGGTTGAGGTGTTATATCCTGCTCGTCTATGGGTCATGCACCAGAATCGGGAATTTTATGTAAATTTTATGCGAGTAAATTTATGAGAGACCATGAACTGGGAGACTTGTGAAGACACTGAACTTTGGAGATGTCAGTATGGGGAATGTGGGTGTGTATGCCGGGCGGATTGTTGTATTTACTATGTATGGGTGTGAATTGGGTAAGTATGTTCAACTGTTCTTCGAGAATTATGAGTGAGGGGTTTTAGGGGGGGGGGGGGGAGGGAGATAGGCAGTTGCCCTGAGTGGGGGCCACCATGCTAGCAGGTAGGCTAGTTCACAGGGGATGATCCATGGAGAGAGTGGGGCTGGGTTGGTTTTCTTTATCTTTGCCTGTGGGGGTTGGAAGGGGGATTGCTGATGAGGGTGGAGTTGGTTTGGTGCAGTTGGTTAAGGGGAGATGGTGGCGGGCAACTTGGGGAGGCTCAGAGGGTGAGCGAGGTATGGAGCTGGGGGAGCTGGTTAAAGAGGGTCTATTGCTCATCGGGGAGGGGAGAGCCCCCTGACCTGGTTGATTACATTGGATGTTCGGGGGTTAAATGGGCAAATTAAGAGGTCTTGCATTTTCGCACATTTAAGGATTTGAAGGCGGACGTGGTATTTCCTCAGGAGACACATTTGAAGGTGGGGGACCAGACAAAGTTGAGGAAGAGCTGGATAGGGCAGGTATTCCATTCGGGCTTGGATATGAAGACGAGGGTGGTGGCAGTGTTGATCAATAAGAGGGTGACTTTTGAGGTGGGGAGTATAGTGACAAACACTGGGTGTAGATTTGTGATAATGAGTGGGAGTTGGAGGGGGCACCCGTGATGCTGGTGAGCGCGTATGCCTCAAATTGGGACATGTGGAGTTTTTGAGGCGGGCTTTGCCAAAGACTCCGGACCTGGACACGCACCGGCTGATTGTGAGGGGGAGAATTTAATATGGTGCTGGACCCTAGGCTGGGCTGGTCGTGTCCCAGGTCCCTAAAGGTATTGGCCATGGCAAAGCAGCTGTTGGGTTTTATGAAGCTTATGGGGGGTCAGACCCATGGCAGTTTGAGAAGCCGAGGGTGGAGGAATTTTCATACTTCTCGCACGTCCACCAGGTGTGCTCCAGGATTGACTTCTTTGTCCTGGACAAGGTGCTGTTAGCGGGGTTGGTTGGATTGGAGTATTTCGTGATTGTGGTGTCTAACCATGTCCCGCATTGGGTGAATTTGCAGGTGGCAAAGGGGAGTCCCCAATGGCCGCAGTGGAGGTTGGATGTGAGGTCGTTGGTGAGACGGAGGATCGTGACAAGATAGAGGTGGTTATCCAGAACTATGTGGAGTGGATAAGAGAAGTTTTGTGCCTCTACCTTGTGGGAGGCTCTGAAGGCGGTAGTAAGGGGCCAGCTCATCTCTTTCCGGGTGCACAGAGGGGAGCTGGTGCGGGCTGAGAGGTTGAGGTTGGTGAAGGCCATTCTGAGGGTTGACCGGAGGTACTAAGCGGTGCCTGAAGAGGCGCTGTTGAAGGAGAGACTCAAGCTTCAGATGGAATTTGGGCTTGTGTCCACGGGAAACGCGGTACAGTAACTGCATAGGGCCAGGAGTCTGTATATGAATATGGGGAGAAAGCCAACAGGATGCATTTGAGGAGGTAGGTGGTGACAAAGGAAATTGGGAGGATGAGGGATAGTGGGGGTACAGTGGTAATGGAGCCAGAGGAGGTGAATGGAGTGTTTGAGTCCTTGCGAGTTCTGTTAGAAGTTTGGATCAGAGCTGGGGCCCCTGTTAGTTGAGATATATAATGAGTTGATGGTGAGGAGGGAGCTCACCCCCATGTTGTCTCAGGCCTCGATATCACTAATTTTAATGAAAGACAAGGGCCCACCGCAGTGTGTCCCGTACCAGTCAATTTTGCAGTTGAATGTAGATGTGAAGCTGTTGGCGATGGATAGAGGATTGTGTGCTGGGGGGTAATAGGTGAGGACCAGACGGGATTTGTGAAGGGACGGCAGCTGTCGATGAATGTCCAGAGGTTACTGAATGTAATTATGATGCCTTCGGATGGCTGAGAGGTGGAAGTGATTGTGGCAAAGGACATGGAGAAAGCTTTCATTTGGATTGAGTGGGCGTACTTATTCGAGGTGCTGGGGCGATTTGGGTTTGGGCAGGGGTTTGTGGACTGGGTTTGGCTGTTGTATAACTCGCCTAAGGTGAGTGTTCAGACTAACAAGATTAGCTCGGAGTACTTTGGGTTGTACCAGGGAACAAGGCAGGGGTGGCTGCTCTCCCCACTGTCCTTTGTTCTGGCAATCGAGCCCTTGGCAATGGCACACAGGGTCTCAAGGAAGTGGAGGAGTATTGAGCGGGTGGGGGTGGGGGGGGGAGCACCAGATTTCTTTGTATGCGGATGATCTCCTGCTGTATATTTCGGACCTGGTCGGGCACTTTGACAGGATCATGGGGCTTTCTGGGGAGTTTGGTCTCTTTTCAGGGTATAAGCTCAACACGGGGAAAGGTGAAGTATTCCCAGTTAATGCTTAGGGTACAGGAGAGGAGTTTGGGGGAACTGCCGTTTCTGCTGGTAGGGGTGAGTTTTCATTACCTTGGGATACAAGTGGCTCAGCGTTTGGCCCAGCTGCATGAGTTGAACTTGGCGCGGTTGGTGGAGGGAATAAAGTCAGACGTTAAGAAATGTGATGTGCTGCCATTGTTGTTGTCTGGTTGGGTCCAGATGGTAAAGATGACGGTGTTGCTGAAGTTTTTGTTTGTGTTTTAGAACCTCCCGATCTTTGTGCCCAAGTCATTCTTCAGGAAGGTTAGTGGATAATTTTGAGGCTTTGTGGGCGGGTAAGGCTCCGTGAGATAGGAGGGTGTTCTTGGAGAGGGATCAATGTGCGGGTGTTGGAAGGGAGGGGGGGTCAGTGTGGGGTCAGATGGAGGTGGCCTTGTGTAAACGGACCAATTTGAGGACACTATTGTTGGCATCCCTTCCGTTCTCGCCTGCCTGGTACTCCACAAACCCGGTGGTGGTATCAACGTTGAGGGTATGGAACTAGTATCGGCAGCATTTTAGAATGGAAGGCATGTCGCTGTGTGCACCGATTTGCGACAATCATAGGTTTACCCCGGCAGGATTGGATGCGAGGTTCCCGGAGTGGCGTAAGGTGGGGATATAAACTTCAGGAATTTATTTGTTGGAGGGAAGTTTGTGGACCTGGAGAGGTTGGAGGGGACATATCAGTTGCCAAAGGGTAATGGGTTCAGATATCTGCTGGTTAAGGACTTCATGAGGAAGGAGATGCCTTCATTTCCAACGCTGCCAGCCCCATGCTGCAGGACAAACCTCTGGCCGAGGAGGAAATAGAAGAGGACAAGGTCTCGGATATATATGGGAGCTGTTGAAGAGAAACGGTAGAGGTGGTTACGTTTAAGTGGAAGGAGGAGTTAAGTGGGGAGCTGGGGGCTGCAGTATGTAATGAGGCTTTGCGGAGGGTTAATGCATCTTTGTCATGTGCAAGACTAAGTCTCATCCTGTTTAAAGTGGGGCGCAGGGCCCACATGACGGTGTCAGAATGAGTTGCTGCTTTCCAGGGGTGGAAGATAGGTGTGTGCAGGGAGGCCGGTGACCAATGTCCATATGTTTTGGGCGTGTCTGAGGTTGAGGGGGTTTTGGATGGGATTTGCAGATTTAATGTTGAAGATTTTGGGGGTAACGGTAGCTCAGAGTCCGGAGGTGGCAATATTTGGAGTGTCAGAGGATCCGGGAGTGCAGGTGGGGAGAGAAGCCAATGTATTGGCTTTTGCCTTCCTGATAGCCCTGAGATGCAGGGGTGTGGGTGAGGAAATCAAGTTTGCAATCATCATCAGCGGGGTGGGGGGGAGGGGGGGTGGGTGCAGTGGGAGGTTTTCTTTTTTCTGTTAGGACTGGGGAGCCTGGGTTAAAAGTTAAATTTTCAATTTCAAATTTCAAAAGGGGGGACAGCAGCCGGGGTGGCTGCAGGGAGAGTTGGGAAAGGGGGATTGTTGGGGGCTGTTTAAGGATGTTTTGACTGTTTGCTGTTAGTTTCTGTGTTCTTCTTTGTTTTGTATATATTTGAAAATGCCTCCAATAAAATATTTTTAAAAATATGTCAGTAGAACAGTTTCTGCTGTTTTTAAAAGAAAACAGAAAGTATGGCCATCTCATCATATGACTTGTACAAACTCCTTTCCCAAAGCAGATGTATGGTGAGGTTGATTATACTTCCTGTGCTGTGGGGTCTACATCTTGGCAGTTTGAGACAGCCAGTCTCTTTGTATCTGCCCGTGGACCCGAGGATTCTCCCTCTGATGCGTCCTGTGTCTCCATCTTGGAGTCAGAGTCTGCTGCCTCCGTCATGTCAGCGTCTCTATCTCCATTCGGTTCTGTAACGACCTGCGCAGGCTTCGAGTGAGGCACCAGTGGAAGATTGTGAGGACTACCTTCCCTTGTCTCTGGTCTCTGCGGCTGTATAAATGAGCTCCGGGGGCGGGGAATCTTTTGAGGGGATAGTCTTCTGGACCGAACGTGGTCTACATGTTTGCGTTGGAGACAACCCTGGGCTTGCACCTGGTAAGATATAGGGCCCGTTTGGCGAATGTTTATGCCAGGAACCACTGGGCACCACCAACAAAATTCCGAACGAACACTGGGTCACCGGGCACAAACTGCCGAATCGGCCGATGCCGAGAAAATCCCTGTCCCTGCCGTTCTTGTGTGCGGCGTACTTTTGCTCCAATGTCTGGGAAAACCATACTGAGGCGGGTGAGAAGTCTCCGGCCCATTAGGAGTTCTGTGGGAGCTACCCCAGTCACCGCATGGGGGGTGGGCCTATACGTAAACAAAAAGCGAGCCAGTCTCGTGTCCATTGATCCGGAAGACTGCTTCTTTAGGCCTCTTTTGAATGTCTGCACTGCGCGCTCTGCCAACCCATTTGAAGCCGGGTGGTAAGGGGCAGTGTGGATATGGCGGATGCCGTTCATCTTCATGAACCTCGCAAACTCCACACTCGTGAATGGAGTGCCGTTATCTGTGACCAGCACCTCGGGGAGGCCATGCGTACTAAAAGATAAACGCATCTTTTCAATTGTTGCGCAGGACATTGTCCCCTGCATCTTATGCACCTCTAGCCATTTAGACTGGGCGTCGATTAACAGAAGGTACATGGATCCTTGAAAAGGGCCTGCAAAATCTGCATGCAAGCGTACACAAGGCTGCCCTGGCCATTCCCAGTGATGTAGGGGCGCGGCCGGCGGAAGCTTCTGATGCTCCTGGCAAATGGAGCAGTTTTGGGCCACCTTCTCAATGTCAGTGTCGAGGCCTGGCCACCAGACATAACTCCGGGCCAACATTTTCATTTTGGTCACACCTGGATGCCCATTGTGCAAGTCTCTTAGTATCAGCTCCTGGCCTTTTTCCGGGACAATCACACGCGTCCCCCACAAGAGGATGCCGTCTTCCACGCTGAATTCTGACAGCTTGGAAGAAAATGCCCGCAACTCGCCTGGGAGCTGTCTATGCTGCCCACCATACAGGACTATGTGCCGAACCTTTGACAGGACTGGCTCCGTCTGGGTCCACTCACGGATCTGTGATGCCGTGACAGGCAAGGTGTCCATAAAATTTAGGGTTGCAACCACCTCACCGGTCGTGGGGGTCGACATGGGGCCGGTCGATAAAGTCAATCGGCTCAGTGCGTCGGCATTTGCTATCTGCGTTCCTGGTTTGTGCTCCAGAGAATACTCGTATGCAGCAAGCAACAAAGCCCAGCGCTGGATCCGTGCGGAAGCAATGGGCGGTATTGGCTTATCCTCTCTGAAAAGTCCCAGCAGAGGCTTATGATCAGTCACGATAGTGAAATGGCGGCCATACACGTACTGGTGGAAGCGTTTCACTGCAAAAACCACTGCCAGGCCCTCCTTCTCGATCTGCGTGTACTTTTTCCCAGCTGCAGTCAATGTGCGGGAGGCGAAAGCTATCGGTCGCTCGACCCCGTTCTCCATCTTGTGGGACAGGACGGCCCCAATACCATACGGGGATGCATCACATGTGACGAGCAAAGGCTTTCCAGGATCATAGTGGGTTAGTAACCCAGACAACGACAATTGTTGCTTTACCCGCCGGAAAGCGGTTTCTTGCGGCTGACCCCAAACCCAGGTGTGATTTTTCTTTAGCAGAAGGTGCAACGGGGCCAGCGTAGTTGCCAGATTGGGGAGGAACTTCCCATAATAGTTTACGAGACCGAGAAAAGAACGAAGATGCGAATTGTCAGTCGGGGCGTGGGCCTGTTGAATCGCGCGCACCTTCTCTGCGACGGGGTGCAAACCTTCGCGGTCCACCCGATAACCTAGGTAGACTACTTCCTTAGCCTGAAATACGCACTTTGTGCGACGTAAACGGACTCCGGCTTCCGAAAAGCGTCTAAGGACAGCCTCCGGATTTTCCAAATGTTCCTGCTCCGACGTCCCTGTAATCAAAACGTCATCTAAGTAGACAGCAACACGTGGTAAACCTCTCAAAATGCCCTCCATAACACGTTGAAAAATCGCGCAGGCAGAGGATACTCCAAAGGGCAACCATGTATATTCATACAGGCCCCGGTGTGTATTAATCGTTTCATATGGTAGGGAGGCAGGGTCCAGCTCCAACTGCAGATAGGCGTGACTCATATCTAATTTTGTGAACGCGAGTCCACCTGCAAGCTTCGTGTAGAGATCCTCTATGCGAGGCATTGGATATCGGTCGAGTCGGGAAGCCGTATTCACTGTAAGTTTATAGTCGCCACACAAGCGAACTGTGGCATCTGGCTTCATTACAGGTACAATTGGTGCTGCCCGGTCAGCAAAACGGACGGGCCTGATAATACCCAAACTCTCCAAACGAGTGAGCTCCCCTTCTACCTTCTCGAGCAAGGCGTAAGGCGCCGGGCGGGCCCGGAAATAGCGCAACAGGCTGGGCCCATGGCCGCGCACCACGATAAGTGGGAAACGCCCCTCCTGGCATCCATAAACAACAGGGGTCATTGTAGTTCCTGCAATGTCCAGTGGTTCCCCCGTGTAGGTGGCCAACCTGACCTGTGAGTCGGTTAATGTAAGGGTCTGTATTACCCTGCTTGATGCGGTCGAATGTTCTCTGGGCGATCACGGAGACCGCTGCGCCAGTGTCCAACACCATCTCAAGCAGGTGACCATTGACCCGTACTGTCACCTTAATGGGGGCCACACGGGGAGCTGCCACACAATGCAGCTGCAGGCAGTCGTCCTCCGTCTCGACGTCCTCAGGAGTAGTCGCCGACAAGTGCATAAGTTGGGAACATAGACTTGGGAACATGGAATTGTTCAAGGAACAGGTACTACGTGTCCTTGATATGTATGTCCCTGTCAGGCAGGGAAGAGATGGTCGAATGAGGGAACCATGGTTGACAAGAGAGGTTGAATGTCTTGTTAAGAGGAAAAAGGAGACTTATGTAAGGCTGAGGAAACAAGGTTCAGACAGGGCGTTGGAGGGATACAAGATAGCCAGGAGGGAACTGAAGAAAGGGATTAGGAGAGCTAAGAGAGGGCATGAACAATCTTTGGCGGGTAGGATCAAGGAAAACCCCAAGGCCTTTTACACATGTGTGATAAATATGAGAACGACTAGAGCGAGGGTATGTCTGATCAAGGACAGTAACGGGAGATTGTGTATGGAGTCTGAAGAGATAGGAGAGGTCTTGAACGAGTACTTTTCTTCTGTATTTACAAATGAGAGGGGCCATATTGTTGGAGAGGACAGTGTGAAACAGACTGGTAAGCTCGAGGAAATACTTGTTAGAAAGGAAGATGTGTTGGGCATTTTGCAAAACTTGAGGATAGACAAGTCCCCCGGGCCTGATGGGATATATCCAAGGATCCTATGGGAAGCAAGAGATGAAATTGCAGAGCCGTTGGCAATGATCTTTTCGTCCTCACTGTCAACAGGGGTGGTACCAGGGGATTGGAGAGTGGCGATAGGATAGGATAGGATTTCTGAGCATCTGGAAAGACACTGCTTGATTAGGGATAGTCAGCACGGATTTGTGAGGGGTAGGTCTTGCCTTACAAGTCTTATTGAATTCTTTGAGGAGGTGACCAAGCATGTGGATGAAGGTAAAGCAGTGGATGTAGTGTACATGGATTTTAGTAAGGCATTTGATAAGGTTCCCCATGGTAGACTTCTGCAGAAAGTAAGAGGCATGGGATAGTGGGAAATTTGGCCAGTTGGATAACGAACTGGCTAACCGGTAGAAGTTAGAGAGTGGTGGTAGATGGCAAATATTCAGCCTGGATCCCAGTTACCAGTGGCGTACCGCAGGGATCAGTTCTGGGTCCTCTGCTGTTTGTGATTTTCATTAATGACTTGGATGAGGGAGTTGAAGGGTGGGTCAGTAAATTTGCAGATGATACGAAGATTGGTGGAGTTGTGGATACTGAGGAGGGCTGTTGTCGGCTGCAAAGAGACATAGATAGGATGCAGAGCTGGGCTGAGAAGTGGCAGATGGAGTTTAACCCTCAAAAGTGTGAGGTTGTCCATTTTGGAAGGACAAATATGAATGCGGAATACAGGGCTAACGGTAGAGTTCTTGGCAATGTGGAGGAGCAGAGAAATCTTGGGGTCTATGTTCATACATCTTTGAAAGTTGCCACTCAAGTGGATAGAGCTGTGAAGAAGGCCTATGGTGTGCTCGCGTTCATTAACAGAGGGATTGAATTTAAGAGCCGTGAGGTGATGATGCAGCTGTACAAAACTTTGGTAAGGCCACATTTGGAGTACTGTGTACAGTTCTGGTCGCCTCATTTTAGGAAGGATGTGGAAGCTTTGGAAAAGGTGCAAAGGAGATTTACCAGGATGTTGCCTGGAATGGAGAGTAGGTCTTACGAGGAAAGGTTGAGGGTGCTAGGCCTTTTCTCATTAGAACGGAGAAGGATGAGGGGTGACTTGATAGAGGTTTATAAGATGATCAGGGGATTAGATAGAGTAGACAGTCAGAGACTTTTTCCCCAGGTGGAACAAACCATTACAAGGGGACATAAATTTAAGGTGAATGGTGGAAGATATAGGGGGGATGTCAGAGGTAGGTTCTTTACCCAGAGAGTAGTGGGGGCATGGAATGCACTGCCTGTGGAAGTCGTTGAGTCAGAAACATTAGGGACCTTCAAGCAGCTATTGGATAGGTACATGGATTATGGTAAAATTATATAGTGTAGATTCATTAGTTCTTAAGGGCCGCATGATAGCATTGTGGATAGCACAATTGCTTCACAGCTCCAGGGTCCCAGGTTTGATTCCGGCTTGGGTCACTGTCTGTGTGGAGTCTGCACATCCTCCCCGTGTCTGCGTGGGTTTCCTCCGGGTGCTCCGGTTTCCTCCCACAGTCCAAAGATGTGCAGGTTAGGTGGATTGGCCATGCTAAATTGCCCTTAGTGTCCAAAATTGCCCTTAGTGTTGGGTGGAGGTGTTGACTATGGGTAGGGTGCTCTTTCCGGGGGCCGGTGCGGACTCGATGGGCCGAGTGGCCTCCTTCTGCACTGTAAATTCTTCGATAATCTATGATTAATCTAGGACAAAGGTTCGGCACAACATCGTGGGCCAAAGGGCCTGTTCTGTGCTGTATTTTTCTATGTTCTATGTTTTCTATAACAGGGGTAATGTCCTTCAGGCAAAGAAATCTTCTATCCTTACCTGGTCTAGCCTATATGTAATTCTTGACCCACAGCAATAGGTTTGCCTCTTAAACATTCTCTGAAGTGGCCTAATAAGCCACTCAATTGTCAAGAAAATGCTACACCACCACCTTCTCAAAAGTAATTAAGGATGGGCAAATAACCCTGACCATTCCAGTGACACCCATATTCTGAGAATTAGTTCATAAATCAGGTATCACTTCTCTCTTCCATGCTAGTGTTAGTTTAGGATGAAAATACATTGTACGGTGTTAAGCACAGTAGCACAGTGGGTAGCATTGTCGCTCCAGGGTCCCAGGTTTGATTCCCAGCTTGGGTCACTGTCTGTGAAGAGTCTGCACGTTCTCCCCGTGTCTGCGTGGATTTCCTCCGCGTGCTCCGGTTTTCTCCCACAGTCCAAAGATGTACAAGTTAGATGGATTGACCATGCTAAATTGCCCTTAGTGTCCAAAAGGGTTGGGTGGGGTTGCTGGGTTGCAGGGATGGGGTGGAGGTGTGGGCTTAAATGGGGTTCTCTTTCCAAGGGCCAGTGCAGACTTGATGGGCTGAATGGCCTCCTTCTACTCTGTAAATTCTATGATTCTATAAGCAAACAACATCTATTAAATGAATTCATTTTTCATTTCGAGATGTGTACAGGTAAATTAGGTTCCAAATCATCTGAATTGATTCTTTCCTGAACCCACATAGATGTCCTCAAAAATATAGGAGTGGATTCTTCATTCTGGAGGGTGAGTGCTCCTGCCAGAGTAGAATCACTCCTGGTCTCTCCTGGCACTAGGCGCAGTGCCCAGGAGCCATTCTGTCTTCTTCTCCATGCAGATTTATACATGATAGGAGCTTGTGGGATTCTGACAGAATACTGCTATTGGGCCACCATTTTGAGTAGGCAGCCCGATACCGACGCCCAGCGGCTAGCCGCCCTTCCCCCCGCAACAATGCAAATTCTGAACCCCTCTGATGACAAGTAGGGGCATCTCCCCCCCCCCCCCCCCGCCCCCCCACCGCCATTGAATAACAGGTCACATACGTGTGAGTGTGACTCGCCCCCAGCGACACTCATCAGATCCCCCCCCCATCAGAGCCCCAACAGATACCACAACAGACACCCAATAGACACCCCCAACAGACTCCCCCAGTCCCCCATCAGACTCCCCCAACAGAGACCCGCATCAGACCTCTCCTATCAGAGACCCCTGCCTGTAATCTAAAGAGCAGTCTAGGCAGTAGAGTGAAAGATCACTGCACTTTCACTTACCCATTCCTAACATCTGCTGCCTCAGGCAGAATTGTTTAAAGCAGCAGCTGTTACAAGTGTCAGAGTCTTCCTTGAAAGCCCTGTACACCTCAAAGGGCTTTAAATCCTCGTACAGCCTTTGAAGTACTAAAGGGACGATCCTTTAAAACGGAGATGAGGAGGAATTTATTCAGCCAGAGGTTGGTGATGCTGTGGAACTTTTTGCCACAGAAAGCTGTGGAGCCAAATCACTGAGTGTCTTTAAGACAGAGATAGATAGTTCTTGATTAATGAGGGGATGGGGTGATGGGGAGAATGGGGTTGAGAAAAATATCAGCCATGATTGAATGGCGGAGCAGACTCAATGGGCCGAGTGGCCTGATTCTGCTCCTATGTCTTATGGTCTTATGGTACAGATCTTCCATTTAATTTCACACGAGAATACATTGCATTAGTCAGTGATTGACAGTTTTATTACTCCAGAGACAGCCACATGGTGGACTGTTTATTGATCTTCTTGAATGCTATCACCTTGCTTTGATGCTAACCACAATGTTTGCAAACACTCTTGCTATGATTGACAGTTCCTCACCACATCAAAAGCAGCTAAGTGCTTTGACTTCCTCTTTGTCACAGGAGGAATTGGAATTGTGGGGTGGGGGGCCTTCCGATGGACTTTGGGGGCAGCTACATTACACACTTACCCCCTTGACCCACCACGGGCCATGCTAGTAAATACCTGCACCAATCCACGTCCACGTGAACCCCGGCTGCGAGTCCTGGAGCAACACAGGGGCCTGGAGAATCAGGCTTCCAGAAAGTAAATTGGATGCAAATGGGTGCAAATGACCCATTCGCATCCCCCCGCCAGCGTGGGGTGTGTAGCTCGCTGCCACCGCTGACGGGGGGGGGGCGGAGCATTGGAAGGCACCGATCCCGTTGTAACCCGATGCTCAATTCCCCTCCAGATCAGGAACCCACGTGGGTGGTGGAGAATCCAACCCATTATTTCTGATTTGTAATGGTCTGCTGAGTTTTATATTGTCCATAAAGTTTTATTAATTTAACTACTAATCCGTCTGCAGAGTTTTCTGTTTTCCTGTGCAATTCACTGCATAGTTTATACAAATACATAGCTGGAACTCTACTGCAGACCTCTGAGAGAGCTTTAATGGAAATGATGAAAGAGTTCTTGAAAATGTCTCCATGGATATACTTGCAGATATCTGAGAGTATATAAAAGCAAGGGCTTAAAAAAAACTACTTATAAAAACGTTTGATTCTTCAACACTATTGATTGGTCCAGAGCTTCGATACTACCTGCCTTGTTTGGGAAATAGGAAGAACATACACTGTATGAAATCTTTTTGTATGAGGGGACAGAGGGATATGCCAGTGATCCTTGGGCTAAAATCTTGTGGTTCTGGTTCCCCAATTTTGATCTTTGTGAAAATTCAGGAATGCTCTGCTTCTAAGAGGAAAGCTTTAAGATGTCCACGCTTACAGTGTGTATGAAGGAGTAATGCGCATGGAATTTTAAGCAGTGCTGTATGAGACCCAGGAACAGTATCCTGTACCTGTTTAATATTCGTTAGTTCCTGTAAGCTCCAATTTTGATGCCATTCTTATTTCCCGGTCAACATGATTGAGACTCTTTGCACAAATCCGCACTTGCAAGCTTTGGACACCTTTGCTAAACCGAAAGCACCCTTTACAGCTGAGCATTGCCTTAGTTTCACACCTAGGAATGGACCATAAACAAAAGCCTGTTTTCCCCAGTGTCTGCAGCTGAGAACTCCAGGTTCTGTTCAACACAATCAATTTAATTGGCACTAGCTTCAATGACAAATTATGCTGGTTTACACTCTGGGGTAGTTTCAGCTTCAGATGCCGAGAAGAAGAGAGGATGCACCTTTCGGTCGTTGTTTAAAGAGGACGACTGCATTGAAAAAGGAACCCTTTTAATTTATCACTGTCACAGCAGGTCCAAAGTTTAATTCAAACTAAAAGCGTTAAACAATTAGGCTGACTTTCATCAGACAGTTGTCCCTTTTGAAAACATTGTTTTGGGAACCACATTGATCAAATGACCACTGCAAGAATCAGTGCCTCACGTCTGCTGTTTATTCTCTGCATCTCCTAGATTCAAAAGTGGGGCAATCTGCTGCAATTCTCCTATAGTTTTGAGCTACCGTGCCACTTGCAACACTGCATCGGCTTCAAAAGTCTCTCTTGCAAATAAACAGAAAGAATGTGGCTTTATTAGTTGTGTTATGTTTAGCCGCAATATTATACTACCACATATTAGCTCTCGTACAGAAAGTGCATCATAATTTCTCACATAATTATAGGATAACTCCAATCGATCAAATTATAATTCTTTGACTTTTTCAAATTGTAGGATTCTTTGATGAAAAACAAATAGTAATAAGGAAACCTGGTATCACAGAGCTCATTTTCCCTATAGGCGTATCAGAGAAATATGACAGCTGTATTTGACTTTAACCGTTTGATCAAATATTGGGCATTTTAAAAATAATCTTGTGAATCCCTTCACGACCCCAGAAACCATAACATAAACAAGTAACACGATGACAGTTCTTGTATCATGATAATAATAACTTATTGTAACAAATAGGCTTCAATGAAGTGACTGTGAAAACCCCCTAGTCGCCACATTCCGGCGCCAGTTCAGAGAGGCCGGTATGGGAATTGAACCCACGCTGCTGGTCTCGTTCTGTATTACAAGCCAGCAATTTAGCCCACTGTGCTAAATCAGGCCCTGTAACCTCATGGCTGTAACCTCCTGAAATAAGCACCACCGGATGTGAAATGATGTCCACCGCCTCCCCATTACATATGCCCACAATATAAAATATTACAAACATTGTTCAATTGGCTTGAAAATACATGGGCGGAATTCTCCAACGTGGAATCGGCATGGGCCGGCGTGAATCCCGCCCCCGCCCCCTCCTGAAGTCTCCGAACGCTGAAAAGTCGGCGAGGCGTCAATCGCGTCGCCCGCATCGGAGAATAGCAGGGGCCGGCGCGACGCTATGGACCCCGGGGCTGCCCTATTCTCCCGGCCGGATGGGCCGAAGTCCCGGCGACGTGACCATGGTCACATCGGCGTAAATCAAAACACCTATATAACGGCGTCAACCAGTGCTGATGGTTGAGGCTGTACAGCGTGGAGGTAGGTCACGGCGTGGGGGGTGGCTGCAGGAGAACTGACGGCATGGACGCTGCCTGTGTGTGTGGGGGAGGGGTGTGTGGGGTGGGGGCTATGGGTGGGGGGGCTGTGGGGGGGGGGGCTGTGGGGGCACTATGGGGGGGGGGGTTGGGGGTGAGTGCCGGGGAGGGTGGGAGAGTGCCAGGGAAGGTGCGTGAATGCGAGTGCCGGGGAGGGGTGGGGGGAGTGCTGGGGAGGGGGGGTGAGAGCGCGTGCTGGGGAGGGGCGGAGAGTGCCAGGGAGGGTGCGTGAATGCGAGTGCCGGGGAGGGGGGGGGGAGAGTGCTGGGGAGGGGGGGTGAGAGCGCGTGCCGGGGAGGGGCGGAGAGTGCCAGGGAGGGTGCGTGAATGCGAGTGCCGGGGAGGGGGGGGGGAGAGTGCTGGAGAGGAGGGGTGAGAGCGCGTGCCGGGGAGGGGCGGAGAGTGCCGGGGAGGGGGGGGTGAGTGTCGGGGAGGCGGGGGTGAGTGCTGGGGAGGGGGGGCGGGGGGGGTGAGTGCCGGGGAGGGGGGTAGAGTGCCCCGGAGGTGGGGTGAGAGCGAGTGCCGGGGAGGGGGGGTGAGAGCGCATGCCGGGGAGGGGCGGAGAGTGCCGGGGAGGGGGGGAGAGTGCCGGAGAGGGGGTGTGAGAGCGAGTGCCGGGAAGGGGGGGGGGTGAGTGCCGGGCAGGGGGCGATGGCAAGGGAGGTCGTCCGCCTGGCCAGGTGCCATCCTCCAACAGTCGCGCCCATGCAGCCCATGGCACCTGGCTGCGGGATGGTGGTGGGGGGGGGGGGCTACGGGCAATGGTTTATTTTTTTAAATTTAGAGTACCCAATTCATTTTTTCCAATTAAGGGGCAATTTAGTGTGGCCAATCCACCTACTCTGCACATCTTTGGGTTGTGGGGGCGAAACCCACGCAAACACAGGGAGAATGTGCAAACTCCACATGGAGAGTGACCCAGAGCTGGGATCGAACCTGGGAGCTCGGCGCCGTGAGGCAGCAGGGCTAACCCACTGCGCCACCGTGCTGGCGGGCAATGATGACATGTTGTCCCCCACCCTCCGCAGGCCGTCATGTTTTCTGATCAGCCAGCGATGTTGGCCACCGTGGCGGCAGCCGCTATTCTACATGTTGCCCTGGAGGAGGAGGAGGAGGAGCGTGCCAGAGAGGCGGCGCAGGCTGCCGCAGAGGAGCATGCCGCAGAGGGGCAGGCGGCAGCCGCCCAGGCTGGAGGGCCACCCGCCCAACAGGTCGAGGAGGAGGAGGAGGAGGTGGAGCAGGGGGAGCACGAAGAGGAGGAGGAGCACGAGGAGAGGGAGGAGGACGTCGTGGTGCCACATCGATGGAGATGCCGGAGGAGGCCCCGTGTGTATCGGCCCCGTTCGTCGTACCAGGACCTCACGGACCGGGAATGCAGGAGGAGACTCCGGATGAGCCGGGAAACCGTGGCACACATCTGCCACCTGCTGGCTCACCTGGCACCGCGTGGCACTGGTGGAGGACACCCTCTCCCCGTGTCCGTCAAGGTTACGGTGGCCCTGAACCTTTATGCCACGGGGTCATTCCAGGCGCCGAGTGGGGACCTGTCCGGCATATCGCAGTCATCGGTGCACCAGTGCATCCTGGCAGTGACAGGCCATGGCGCACCGCTACATCCGGTTCCCTGTGGACTGGGCCAGCCAGGATGCCCGGGCCTTGGGCTTCTCTGCCGTGGCCGGGTTCCCCATGGTCCAGGGCGCGATCGTTGGGATGCACGTCGTCGTGCGGCCACCTGCAGATAACAGGTGACCTATTCCATGAACACCCAGGTGGTTTGCGATCACCGCATGATTATCCTGCACGTCTGCGCCCGGTACCCGGGAAGTGTTCATGACTCATACGTGTTGTCACGGTCTTACATCCCCGGCATAGATTTCATAGAATTTACAGTGCAGAAGGAGGCCATTCGGCCCATCGAGTCTGCACCGGCTCTCTGAAAGAGCACCCTACCCAAGGTCAACACCTCCACCCTATCCCCATAACCCAGTAACCCCACCCAACACTAAGGGCAATTTTGGACACTAAGGGCAATTTATCACGGCCAATCCACCTAACCTGCACATCTTTGGACTGTGGGAGGAAACCGGAGCACCCGGAGGAAACCCACGCACACACGGGGAGAACGTGCAGACACCGCACAGACAGTGACCCAAGCCGGAATCGAACCTGGGACCCTGGAGCTGTGAAGCAATTTTGCTAACCACCATGCTACCGTGCTGCCCACATGGGCATGTTCGAGGGACGCCACTCCCAGCTGAGGGGCTGGTTGCTGGGCGACAGGGGTTACCCATTGCGGTCGTGGCTGATGATGCCTATATGTAGGCCACAGAGTGACGCGGAGAACAGCTACAACGATGCCCATGCAGCGACAAGGGGTGTGATAGAGAGGTGCTTTGGCGTGCTCAAAATGCGTTTCAGGTGCCTGGACCTCTCTGGGGGCGCCCTCCAGTACCTGCCAGATAGAGTCGGCCGCATCATTGTGGTGTGCTGCGTCCTGCACAATATAGCCCAGCAGAGGGGCGATGTGCCGCAGGCAGAGGAGGGCGGAGTGGAGGAGCAGCAGGAAGAGGCGCAGTCCTCCCCAGATGAGGGGGATGGGAGCAATGTTCAGGGCAGACGGGCTGGACATGGGTGGGTGGCTGCCCACCATTACCGGCTGGGCCAGCGGGCACGGAACAGGCTGATAGCCGCCCGCTTCATGGACTAGGGGGCGTGGGAATCGGGGAGTATGGCCACATACCGCACACCATGCCAACATCCGACCACCCTCACCCCCCTCACCCACCCAGCACCAACACCCTCACCCCCCTCACCCACCCAGCACCAACACCCTCACCCCTGCTCACCCACCCAGCACCAATACCCTCACCCCCCTCACCCACCCAGCACCAACACCCTCACCCCCTCACCCACCCAGCACCAACACCCTCACCCCCCACACACCCACCCACCAACTACACCTACCCCACCCGCATGCACACCACCCCCCCATTGCCGATCCACCTGCGGCACAACGGCCGGGCTCACACAGTTGCGGGTGGACGCGTGTCTATTGCAGGCCATGGAGGATGATGACAACCCGCTCTGCGATGAGCTCCTGGCTCCACATCGTTGGACGATGTTTGACCCATGGCCACAGTACCAGCATCCACCCGGACCATCCCTGCATGCGGCCGTGACACTGCAGCGCACGGTCCCGTCCTCTGCCTGGGGGGATGGTGAGGGCGGCCCGGGGGAGGAGGGTCACACTCACCTGGGGCCGATGTAAGACCACCCATCACACACACACTGGCGCTCAACGTGACACCTCCGCACGCTTCGGACAGAGCACAAAGGCAGATTCTGTAGGTGTGAAAGTGATTTTAATAACTAACACGTCCATACACGTGCCCTAGCCCCTATAACTAATCTGTGCCCTGCACCCATGCCAACTTACTCAGTGTCTAATTGTTTGGCCTTACGGGCCCTTTGACTACGCCTAGGTGGTTCCCCAGATGGTACAGCAGAATTGGAGGTGGACTCCTGCGATTCCTGCCCTCTGACTCGGGATCCCTTTGGCGGCCGTTTCCTGGGGCGGTCCGGTGGCCCGGCCTAGATGGGCCAGGTTGCAGCTCGGGCGACTGGGATGGCGAGCTGCCAGCCTGTCCTGCCCGTTGCCCACCCGATGCACCTGGGACGGAAGGGGGGGAGTCCGAGGTGCTGCAGTGTCCCGGACTGCCCCTACAGGGGGACCCGGGACGGGCCCCAGCACCTCCTCTTCCCTAGTGGTGCCCGATGGCCCCCGGGCCTCTACATGGGTCGGGGGTGCGAACGGACCGGACATCCGACGCCCCCCCGACACCTGGCGCTGCCAGTCCTGGAGGCCCGTGCTGGTATCGACAAGGGTCTGCGGGTTTGCAGCCATGGAGCTCAGGGAGTTGCCCATCCCTGTCTGTGACCATACGAAAGCCGGCTATCACATGGGCAATGGCGCCGATGGCCTCAGTGATGGCCTGCAAAGACTGGGCCACGGCCTGCAGAGACTAGGCCATGGCCTGCTGGGACTGCGCCATGGCGTTGAGCGCCTCTGCCATCTGCCGCTGGCTCTGGCTCATGGCTTCCTGTGAGAGGGCAGCCATGTCCTGGGCCACACACGCCGCCTTCACGGAACGCCCCAGGCCTCTCACGCTCCCTGCTGTTGTGTGCTTCTCCTGTGGGGGGGTGGGTGGATGGCAGGGGTAAAGGGCAACAGTGTTAGACAGGTATATGAATGCACGCCAGCGGTTGCGCGTATATTGGCAGAGGTGCGCAGCACATTAGGGTTAGGGTTGCGTTAGCGTTAGGGTTGGTTGCACCTGGGGGTGTGCCGCACATCGGGGGGGGGGTACTCACCCTGGCTGCCCTGACGAGGCCATTCACCTTCTTGTGGCACTGGGTGCCTGTCGTTGGTGTCACAGCCACAGCGCTGACGGCCTCTGCCACCTCCCTCCACAGGTGCCGGCTGAGGCGTGGGGCGACCCTGTGGCCATGTCCGGGGTACAGGGCCTCCCTCCTCTCCTCTACTGTGTACAGGAGCGCCTCGATGTTGTGCTCCTGGAACCTCGGGGCTGCGCGGCGGGCGGCCATCTTACCGGGTCTTCCGGGGGGGGCGCGTCTTTTGTGCTGTGAAGGCGTTGATGACGACGCGCGGCGTCGTGATGTGGCGTGTCCACGGCGGATGACGCCGTCGCGAATGGCGTCAGGCCATTGCTAGCCCATTTGGGCCCGGAGACTTTGCGCCGTTTGGGGGGGCCCTACGCTGTAAGGAGCGATGGAAGGGAAGGGACACTGATGTTGTGCAAAAAGTTGAAACTCTGACAGAAATCTGATGGGATTCACACAAGTGGGAAAAGCTGCAAACTGGACCATATCAGCTATTTTGAGCAAATTGTCAGGACACCAGGGCATTGAACAAAAAACCGGGACTGTCCTGACAAAACTGGGACATCTGCACACCACACCATTCAGGCCTTAGGTTGAGGTTAAGGATAGAACACTTAGAACATAGAACATTACAGCGCAGTACAGGCCCTTCGGCCCTCGATGTTGCGCCGGCCTGCGAAACCACTCTCAAGCCTTTTACACTATAGAACATAGAACATTACAGCGCTTTTGATGGCTTAAAGGAGAAGGCCAGCAAACAAAGAAGTGTTGGAGAAATTGAGATAATAAAGGGGTGGATTTCAGCAGCAGAGCAGGCCTGATATAAATGGTCGTGGACATCCTTTCACAAATGAGAAATAATAACAAGGCTCAGAACTCTTAAGGGCCTTCAGCATTCGGAATGCTAATTCATTCCAAAACAAAATGCTTTTCAAAGTGCCTGCATAACAAGATATTCATTTTCATTTTAAAAGTAATTTGCACTGAAATTTTTAATTTACCCTGATGCCCCTTGGGGGTAATTTTGCCTTTGGGTGATAATGTAAAATGGATGATATTGATTCTGTAGCTCATTTTAAGCCTCCCTGATTTTCATTTACGTTGATGTCAGGCACCCTCCTTCACTTCCCAGCCCAACTGTAGCAACTCAGTATCTTCTTGGCTTGAGATGAGTTAACTCAAACCCAGAACATTCCTGATCAGTATCAGTCAGTATGATATTGTGTGTGGTCATTTACTCATTTCTTTTCATTCCTTCGTGGGATGTGCGCGTCACTGACAAGACCTGTATTAGTTGCCCCTCTATAATCGTCATTGAGAAGGTAGTGGCGAGCCACCTTCTTGAACCACTGCAGTCCACCTGGGGTATGATTTGCCTCATTCCTGCACTTGCCTCTGACCTCTCTCCTGCCCCCCCCCACCCCGTGGCCCCCACCCTATTCCCCATTCACATATGGCCTGGGGGCTTTCTACAATCATGGGCCTTGTATCGAATGCCACCAGCATCCATGGCTCCCATTGGTGCTGGAGGCAATGATGAGCTGCCAGCCTCTGATTGGCAACTCTTGGTTACTGGGACAACCGCTGCCAGGACCCCAATAGTGGGGAAGTCTGATTGGTGGGCAATTAAGTGCACTTGAGTCCTTTGGCTCTTCCCCACAGAACTGATGAGGATTCCCCACCAGTCCTCTGGATGGTGGACGAGAACCCTTTCGGTTTGACAATCCGGGCCTTGGCTTTGATAGACCCACAATGCTGTTAGGGAGGGAGTTCCAGGATTTTGACCAGCCACAGTAAAGGAACGGTGATATAGTTCCAAACCAGGAAGGTATGTGGCTTGCTGGGGAACTTGCAGGTGGTGGGTCCCAGGCGACTGCTGCCCTTTTTTCTTCTAGGTGGTATAGGTCATGGGGTTGAAAGGTGCTGTCGAAGAAGTCTTGGTGGGGGTTGTTGCAGTGCATCTTTGGTGGAGGGAGTGAATCTTTAGGTTGGTGAATGGGGTGCCAATCAAGCAGGTGAGTGTTGAGCTTCCTGAGTGTTGTTCGAGCTGCTCTCATCCAGCCAAGTGGAAAGTATTCCTTCACGCTCCTGACTTGTGCCTTACAGATGGTGAGCAGGCTTTCTGGACTAAGGAGACAAGTTACTTGCCACAGAATTCCCAGCCTCTGACATGCTATTGTAGCGTCAACAGTTGTATCACTGATCTAGTTCAGCTTCAGGTCAATGGTGACCACCAGGATATTGATGACTGAGAAATCAGCAATGGTAATGCTGTTAAACATCAAGGCTAGATGGTTGTATTCTCTCTTCCTGGAGGTGGTCATTGTTTGACACTTGTGCACAAACTACCTCAGTATTTGAGGAGTCACAAATGGTGTTGAGAAGTTCACAATCATCAACAAATATCCCTACTCTGTCATTATGATAGTGGAAAGGTCATTAAGTAGCTGAAAAGGGGGACAGATGCTACCCTGAATTGCTCTTTCAGCTGAAACGATTGTCCTGAAACAACCGTGACCATTTTCCTTTGTATGAAGCCACAAATCAGGTAATTTTAAGAACATAGATGGAATTTTGTGATTGCAGTTGAAAAGAGCTGGGAGGCTGGAAGGCAAATAAAGTGTGAGTGGTGTTGTGAGGGAATCCTGATGTGTTTACACCACAAGGGGATGTTATCAGTGGCAGCCGGCATGACAGTTAGAGACTGCACTCGAAGATGGCAGGTAGTAATTAAACTCATCGAACAAACAACGAATGGTGATTTTTATCAATTATTTACAATTTTGCAAAGGGCAGAAGAGACCAGGGCGCGATTCTCACAAAAAATGATTATGGGCTGGATTCTTCGGCTGCAGCCGCTGCTAGATCGCCACGGGCAGGACAGGGACGATGTAAAGGTCCGTTGACCTTGACCGGAATTGCCAGTCGCCGGGCGGGCAGGGCCGAAGAACCTTGCCCTAAATGTCAATTTGGGGAAGTTTGGGGCAGCACAGTGGCGCAGTGGTTAGCACTGGGACTACGGCGCTGAGGACCCAGGTTCGAATCCCGGCCCTGGGTCACTGTCCATGTGGAGTTTGTATATTCTCTCCATGTCTTCGTGGGTTTCACCCTCACAACGCAAAGATGTGCAGGGAAGGTGGATTGGGCACGCTTAATTGCTCCTTAATTGGAACAAAAATAATAATTGGGTACTCTAAATTTAAAAAAAATATGTGAGGGAGTTTGGCGGGGTGTTTCCCGACGGCTTTTTGGGTGAGATCCAGACCGGTATTCACACACAGAGGGCTGGATTCTCTGATTCTGGGGCTATATCCCGATGCCGGTGTGGGAACGGTGGCGTTATACGACTGAAACTTTGGCGGTGCCCCCAGTTTGGTCAGAAACGGGTATTCTCCGGCCGATCGCGATTTTGGCGTCGGCAACCGGGGAATCCCACCCAGTCAGTCTTTTGGCCCGTGGGGAGTTTTGTACCAATTAGGCCCACACTTGGGTGTGATTCTCCGGCCTCATTGCACTCTCGCTCAAGCGAAACGACGCCGGTGAATGGCGGGAGAGGAGGAATTGAGAACCGCACTAGATGTCAAACATTTGCGATGCAATCAGCCCGCTCCCGTAGGTGGGGGGTAAGGAAATTGGGATCTCATTGTAGCATGGTGAGAAACCAAATATCACCCCTTAAACCCTATTTCCATTTAAATTAACGGGAACCACCCCATATCCTACAGCCTCCCCGTCATTCAGCGGCCTCCCCAGCAAGTGGTCACGCTGGCGCTGATTAGTGCTCCTTTAGAAAAACGTGAACCTGGTGGAGGGGATGCTGCGGGGAGCCGAGGAGGTGAGCTGCTATCTTCACTTACAGGCAGTGAGCCCAGGGGCACTGGGAATGCTGCCCCTGTGTTCCGGGGAAGGAGGGGTGGGCAACTGGGTGGGGGGACAACCGGGAGGGATGTAGTCCCAGTTGGAGGTGGGCTGCCATTGAGGCTTGGGGTATTGGGGCTGGGGTCTGGGCCCTGCAAGATTGGGGGGGGGGGGCGGTTGGCCATGTGTGGGTCTGCCATGCTGACCCCTGGACCATGTGTTCCCATACTGGGGGCAACCCAGCCCCTGCCTCTCTGTCGCACCGACCATCCACAACTCCCACTGACCGTGGAGGCCTCTGGCGTGTGGCTGAAGGCTATTGTGAAAGGGAATTGGCAATCATTATAAAGTGAGCACTTCACACAACACAAGTGGATCCCTGTGGGTGGGGCATATAGTATGTGGCGCTCATAGCCTAGCATCCCAATCACACCTTAATGCATGGACACTGTGCTTGAATACTGTGGGAAGCAATACCGCAAACGTGGGGGGCGGCATGTCTGGGGGAATGGGCCATTGGATTACTGGTCCGCCTGCATCGCGGAACAGAGTCAGAGGCATCATACTAGTGGTGGTGAGGGTATTTTAATGTTCCTTGTTCCTTGTCCAAGTGTACATCATTACCTCACTATGGGGCTGGTTTAGCACAGTGGGCTAAACAGTTGGCCTGTAATGCAGAACAATGGGAGCAGCGCGGGTTCAATTCCCGTACCAGCCTTCCTGAACAGGTGCCGGAATGTGGTGACTAGGGGCTTTTCACAGTAACTTCATTGAAGCCTACTTGTGACAATAATCATTATTATTATCATTATTATTTTGATGGTGCTGCCCCACTATCCCCACCCTGCCTCCCTCGCCCCCTCAAACCCCCCACAATGCAGCCTTCCCTACACCCACGCACACTCCACTCCTCAGCCCCCCACCTACCCTCACACCCCCCGTGCCCTGAATGATCCTCAATGTGCTTTGCCTTCCTTGCTCTACCACTAAGTCTAGGTGTATCACCAGGGTTCACAAAATAATAATCTTTATTGTCACAAGTAGGCTTACATTAACACTGCAATGAAGTTACTGTGAAAAGCCCCTAGTCGCCACATTCCGGTGCCTGTTCGGGTACACGGAGGGAGAATTCAGAATGTCCAAATTACCTAACAGCATGTCTTTCGGGACTTGTGGGAGGAAACCGGAGCACCCGGAGGAAACTCACACAGACACGGGGAGAACGTGCAGACTCCGCATAGACAGTAACCCAAGTCGGGAATCGAACCTGGGACCCTGGCACAACAGTGCTACCCACTGTGCTATCTGGCGTCAGAGGTGGAGGTGGAGGCAGCCAGCTGCTTACCTCGTCCCATGGCCTTCGATGCCACGTTGAAAATTGTGAACCTGGCAGGTGGGCTCCTGCAGGGAGCCGAGGAGGTGAGCAGCCATCTTCACTCACAGCCAATGAGCCCGTGGACTGTGGGCAGCTGCCCCTATGCTTGGGAGGGGGATGTGGCAACCGGGTTTGGGGGGGGGGCAACCAGGGGGGATGCAGTCCTGGTTGGGGGCAGTTTGGCGTGAAGAGAGGGGGGTTTAAAGGGTGAATTGTGGGGGAAGCTGGATGGTTGGGCGGAGGGGGCTGGTCCCGTTGGGGGATGGGAAGTGTCATAATATACACCAGTATATTATGGTGCAGACACACACACACACACTGATGGACATGCAGTGGGACCAATCAGCATACACAACACCGCAGCCAATCACCAGTGAGAGCACACGCACTATAAAGACAGGGGACAGGAGAGTTCCCGCTCATTTCGTAGCAGCCAGCTCGGAGCACAGAGCTCACAGCCTGCAACACAGACATTCACCATGTGCTGAGTGCATCGCCTGGTTAGGACTAGGCAAGGATCAACAGTTAAAGCTGGTATTGCATTTACCCACAGTTCAAGTATGTTAATATAGTTAACCTTATAATAAAATAGAGTTGCACCACTTCCACCTGTTTGTGATCCAGAACACCCAACACATCATGGTACAAGGAGTGGTTGCATACTAGCACTTCTGAGACCCACCTGCAACTAATCAGCATTCCGGCATCCTGAAGTATGGAGAACATCAGCCCGCCGCCGTCGCTCCGCATCGCCGGCAATCTCGGAGTCAATTGGAAGATTTTTAAACAGCGCTTCCAGCTCTTCCTCGAAGCCACGGACAGGGAGAACGCCTCGGACACCAGGAAGATTGCTCTGCTCCTCTCCACGGCCGGGCAACACGCCATCCACATCTTCAACTCTCTCACATTCGCAGACGACGAGGACAAGACAAAGTACAAGACGGTTCTCCGCAAATTCGATACCCACTTCAGCATAGAGGTCAATGAAAGCTTCGAAAGATACCTGTTCCAGCAGCGCTTGCAAGGTAAGGACGAGCCTTTCTAATCCTTTTTAACACACCTCCGCATCCTTGCGCAGTCCTGCGGCTACGGGCCCACCTCCGACTCCATGATACGCGACCAGATCGTATTTGGTGTTCTGTCGGACCCCCTGCGTCAGCAGCTCCTTAAAATGAAGCAATTCACCCTAGCGACTGCCATCGAGACCTGTGTCCTACATGAAAATGCCACCAGCCGGTACTCCCACATACAGGCGGCTGAAACGGCACGGCAAGGTCCCACGAGGCGGAATGGGTCCAAACAATTGAACACCTCCAAGGCTGCAGCCTGGATGAGGGCGGCCATTTAGCACGCTTTTCGCGGCCTCCCACGCTTGTACGTGCCAAACGAGGGGCGGTGACGTGGAGGAATGAGATGCGCAGGCGCGCACCACGCAGGACCGCACCGTGCATGCGCGGTGGTGCAACGAGCGTACTGACGTCACGACGTGTGGCAACTGTGGCCCCGCCCATTTAAAGCGGCAATGTCCTGCAAAATCTCGACAATGCCTACGATGTGGAAGACTTGGCCACTATGCTGCCTGCTGTCGAGCAGCTCAGCCTGCCAATTCACATCGCTTCAGCCAGCCTCGCAGGAACGTTCGGGCAATTCAACCCACGTTCACCGAGTCCGAATCCGACTTCCTGCTAATCAGTGACACCGAGGACCCGAGGGAGCCTTTTCGAGTCGCTGCTATAACAAAGAACAGGCTGTCCCCGAATCAAAACCACCAGCCGCTGTCAGAGCACAGCATTGATCCAGACGACGAGTGGTGTGCCACCCTGACGGTCAACCGATCCCAGATACGATTCCGCCTGGACACTAGTGCCTCCGCTGATCTCCTAGCGTGGTCAGACTTTCAGACCCTTGGGGTTAAACCAACCATTCTTCCGTCGACCTGCCAACTAGTGGACTACAATGGCAACGTCATTCCTGCTACTGGTTCATGCCAACTCGAAGTGACGCACAACTCGCGAAAAGCCATCCTTCCCTTCGAGATCGTGGGTTCCTCAAAGGACTCTCTGCTAGGCGCACAGGCGTGCAAACTCCTAAACCTCGTTCAACAAGTACACTCTCTCTCCCCAGAGGACACATCTGCCTTCCAGGATGCAGACTTCAGGGCGCAACTCAGTGCCATCATCGACCAGCACCGCGACGTTTTCGAAGGCATGGGCATGCTTCCCTACACTTACAAAATCCTGCTCAAACAAGACGCCATGCCTGTGGTTCATGCACCTCGCAGAGTCCCAGCACCCCTCAAGGACCGCCTCAAGCAGCAGCTGCAGGACCTCCAGGACCAAGGAGTGCTCTCCAGAGTGACGAAACCAACCGACTGGGTCAGTTCCATGGTGTGCGTAAAGAAGCCTTCCGGCGAGCTCCGGATCTGCATTGACCCAAAGGATCTGAATCGCAACATAATGAGGGAGCATTACCCTATCCCCAAGCGTGAGGAGATCACATGCGAGATGGCTCGGGTCAACATCTTCACCAAACTTGACGCCTCGAAAGGATTCTGGCAAATTCAACTAGACAGGTCCAGCAGAAAGCTGTGTACCTTTAATACCCTGTTTGGCAGATACTGCTACAACAGGATGCTGTTTGGGATTATATCGGCATCAGAAGTATTCCACCGGATCATGGAGCAAATGATGGAGGGCATTGAGGGTGTGCGCGTTTATGTTGACGACATCATCATTTGGTCCACCACCCCGCAGGAGCATATCAGCCGCCTCCAGTGCGTTTTCAAACGAATACGGGACCACGGCCTTCGCCTCAACAGAGCCAAATGTTCCTTCGGCCAGACGGAACTCAAGTTCCTAGGGGACCACATCTCCCGGTTGGGTGTGCGGCCGGATGCGGACAAGGTGGCAGCCATCACGGTTATACAGAAGCCAGCGGATAAGAAGGCGGTCCTCCGATTTTTGGGCATGGTCAACTTCCTGGGGAAGTTCATCCCCAACCTTGCCTCCCATACCACAGCTCTCCGGAACCTGGTCAGGAAGATGACAGACTTCCAATGGCTTCCCGCCCACGAGCGCAAAGAGGAGGCGCTTAAGACCAAGCTTACCACGGCCCCGGTATTGGCATTTTTTGATCCCACGAAAGAAACAAAAATTTCAACGGATGCCAGCCAATCCGGCATTGGGGCGGTGCTCCTGCAACGCGATGAGGCCTCATCATGGGCCCCCGTTGCATATGCGTCACGTGCCATGACCCCCACGGAACAGCGCTACGCGCAGATTGAAAAGGAGTGCCTGGGCCTGTTGACTGGGGTCGACAAATCTCATGATTACGTGTATGGCCTCCCCCAATTGACTGTCGAGACCGACCATCGCCCGCTGGTCAACATTATACAAAAAGACCTGAATGATATGACCCCTCGCCTCCAGCGCATTCTGCTTAAACTCCGGCGGAATGATTTCCAGCTCCTATACACCCCGGGCAAGGACCTGATCATAGCCGGCGCTCTGTCCAGGGCAGTCAACACCCCGTGTAACCCAGAGGGGTTCGTCTGCCAGGTTGACGCCCATGTGGCCTTCACGGCCTCCAATCTGCCGGCCACGGATGAACGCCTTATCCACATTCGCCGCGAGACTGCGGCTGACCCCCTACTACAGCGTGTCATGCGCCACATGACGGACGGGTGGCTCAAGTTCTACAATATCAGAGACGCTCTGGCAGTAGTTGATGGTGTCCTGAATCTGGACCGCATTGTGATCCCGCACAGGATGCGCCAGATCGTTTTGGAACAGCTACACGAGGGCCATCTTGGCGTGGAGAAGTGCCGACGGAGGGCCCGAGAGGCTGTGTACTGGCCCGGCATCAATGAGGACATCGCCAACACAGCGCTCAACTGCCCCACCTGTCAGCGGTTCCAGCCGGCCCAACCACGTGAGACCCTACAGCCCCATGAGTTGGTCACGTCCCCTTGGTCTAAGGTAGGTGTTAACCTGTTCCATGCGCTCGGCAGGGACTATGTTCTGATTGTAGACTATTTTTCGAACTACACGGAGGTCGTACACCTGCACGACATCACATCATCGGCAGTCATCCGTGCCTGCAAGGAGACCTTTGCTCGTCACGGCATCCCATGCACTGTGATGTCGGACAATGGCCCCTGCTTCGCGAGCCAGGAATGGTCCAACTTTGCCAGCAGGTACAACTTTGTGCATGTGACATCCAGTCTCCTGCACCCCCAATCCAATGGCAAAGCGGAAAAGGGCGTCCACATCGTCAAACGGCTCCTCTGCAAGGCTGCCGATGCAGGATCCGACTTCTACCTCGCCTTGCTGGCCTATCGTTCGGCCCCACTCTCCACGGGCCTGTCGGCAGTCCAGCTGCTCATGGGTCGCACCCTCAGGACCACGGTGCCGTCCATTCACATCCCAGACCTCGACCACGTTCCGGTCCTTCAGCGGATGCAACAGTCTCGTGCACAACACAAGGGGGCACATGACGCTCGGGCGACTGACCTCCCTGCTCTGGCGCCGGATGACAACGTCCGTATCCATATTCCAGAGGGTGGCTGGTCTGCAACTGCTGTGGTTCTTCGGCAGGTGTCTCCCCGCTCGTTCCTGGTTCGTCTGCCAGATGGTTCCATTCGCCGCCGCAATCGGCGTGCCCTTCGTCTCGTTCCACGCTCGCTACGTGATCCTCCACTGGGGCCACGCCCTCCTGTTGTCCCCAACCTGGACTATGTGGAGATTCCGAATACTCTGCATCCTCCTCACTCTGCCGTGGCCCAGTCCGGCTCAGCCGGTGGCTCCTGACCCACTCTTGAGGCGGTCAACCAGAATTCGTCGCCCACCTCAGAGACTTGACGATGAGTTTTACAATGTTGGACTCTTTGATCTGTTCTGTTATCCTGTTTCATCGTTCCAGTAGTTTGTATATAATGTTCATTTCATTGTTGGTGTGACACCCTATTTCTCTGCACCAGGCACCTTCCCGTATAAATAGATTAGCCTCATGTACATAGTCATATAATAACACGCACACACATAGTCAGGTACATTCACTACACGATATTTATTGTCATGCAGGCACATGTTCTTTATATAAAAGGGGGGGGATGTCATAATATACACCAGTATATTATGGTGCAGACACACACACACATACTGATAGACATGCAGTGGGACCAATCAGAATACACAGCATCGCAGCCAATCACCAGTGAGAGCACACACACTATAAAGACAGGGGACAGGCGAGTTCCCGCTCATTCTAGTAGCAGCCAGCTCGGAGTACAGAGCTCACAGCCTGCAACACAGACATTCACCATGTGCTGAGTGCATCACCTGGTTAGGACGAGGCACGGGTTAACAGTTAAAGCTGGTATTGCATTTACCCACAGTTCAAGTATGTTAATATAGTTAACCTTATAATAAAATAGAGTTGCACCACTTCCAGTGTTGGTGACCTGTTTGTGATCCAGAACACCCAACACATCTGGAAGGTTCCGGGGTGGGGGGGTGGGTGGTTGGTGTGCTGGTGTCAACTCCTCGTGCTGCCCTGTGAAGGTCGTTGACCTTCTTGCGGAACGGGAGGCCAGTCCTCCCAGTCACGCTGTCTGAGCTTACGGCCTCTGCCACTTTGTCCCAGGTGGCACAGGCTGCCCTGTGGCTCACCCTCCAGGAACCCCTGGGGAACATGGCATCCCTCTTGGTTTCCACTGCAGCTTGGAGCCTCACCAGGTCTGCATCCGCGAATCTTGGGGCCGGTTGTCTTGGTGCCATGGCTGTGATCTGAGTGGCGTTGGTTGTGCAAGTGCTGCTCAACCTTATTGGGCGGGGGGTGGGGGGGGGGGGGTGGGGGGTGGGGGGTGGTGGTGGTGGGGGGGGGGGATGCTGATGGACGCAGTCCCGATGAAGCAGCTGGTGAGCCTTCATTTGCGGCGTAAGGCTGTGAGGCTTTGTTAAGTGGACCTGGTAACGTAGAATAGTGTTGCCGTCCTCGCCAGGCCAAGTGCCAGGAAGCTCGCGGCAGTTCCCGCCCTTAGACATTATTTTGGCTAGGATGGCACGGTGGTGCAGTAGTCAGCACTGCTGCCTCACGGCGCCGAGGTCCCAGGTTCGATCCCGGCCCTGGGTCACCGTCAGTGTGGAGTTTGTTCATTCTCCCTGTGCCTTCGTGGGTCTCACCCCCACAACACAAAGATGTGCAGGGTAGGTGGATTGGTCACACTAAATTGCCCCATAATGGGAAAAATGAATTGGGTGCTCTGAATTTATAAAACAATTATTTCAGCTGTGGGGAGCCGGAATCTCCAGCGACACCGGCTCCTCAGCGATCAGGGCACCATTTTGAAAGGTGCCCCTATTTCTAAGTGAGATACACCCCCACCCATGGGCAATGCACCCCCCCCCCCCCAGCATACATGGGCATTCTCTCCACCTCCCAAGTGAGCAAACCCCGTTATTGGGTCGCTGAGGTTCCCCCCCCCCCTTTTAGGCCACCCAAACCCCCTTTCAGGAACCCCCTTCACTCACCCAACCTTTATGAAACCCCTTCATACCTCCCTTCACCCCTACCCTTCATATCCCCCCTTTCATTGACATGGCCCCCTTCAGACCCTGACCCTTGGCACTGCCAGCCTGGCACCCAGGAAGTGCCCCTGGAATTGCCAGGTTGGTACTGCCAGGGTGCCTGAGTGCCAGGGGACTGCCCTGCCCTGTTCCAGACCTTCCAGGCGGCTCCAATTGCCGTCGAGACCCCTGGAGTGACCAGCACGCCTGATCTGGATTTACGGAGACCAGTATTAATCTGCGCCCGTTTCAGGCCTATATAAATATGATTATCAGACCGCGGCAGGTGTGGTGGGCCTGGTGACTCATGCATGGTTCTGCGCCAGGCACAAAGCCCGGTGTCCCCGGCATCCCCGGATTGGCGCCGAGTGCAAGGTGGTGGCCAAACCGTGTCCCAAGTACCTCACAAAACTGTAAGGCTGCAGAAGTTCAGCGGAAGGTCAGCCCTGTCTGCAGTTGGCAGAGATTGTGTGGCAGTGGAGTGAAGGTCATAGTGAGTAAATTGCTGTAACAGCAATCTGGAAGCTGGCCAAACTTGGCAAGCACAAAAGAGGCATTCTGACCTCTCTAACTCGGATTGCTCGCTAACTTGCCACTTGTGTGTACAGAACAAAGTGGGGGCAATGCAGTTGGCGGGGAGTGGGGCGGGGGGGTCTTGAGCAGTAAATACATTAATTTGTATTGGGGTTCATTCACACGGGCTTCGAGATGCCCAGTAAGGAAAGGCATCAAAGAGGTAGGGAGATCTGCAACCACTGGGAGCAGAACAGCAGCACCCGGAAGCACACCAGGATCATGAGGCCGGAAAGGGACATGAATGGGGAGGGCAATGATGGGCACACTATCAGCCCCTTGTCCGCAGAAGGTGCTACCCACCAGAGAGGTTTTACTTCAGAGGCTCATTTTCCTGCAAATGTCGGAGCAGCAGTGTCGCTGAAGCCTGTGCCTTTCCAGGGAGACAGCCACCAAGCTCTGTGCCATGATGCAGGAGGATTTGAATGCATTAGGAGATGGTGGATACCCACTTCTGTGGTGATGGAGGTCACCATAACACTGAATGTCCAAACCTCAGGATCATTGCAGTAATCCACTGGTGATATCTGTTGGACCTCCCAGTCTGTAGCTCATTGTTGTTTCATGGTGGTTACCAATGCCATCTTCAAGAGGGTCAGTAATACATGTGGCTATGTGCCTCTCTGGACAATCAAGCTGAGAGGGTTATAGGATTCAGGGTCATCGTCAGGTTCCTCTAGGTGCAGAGTGGCCATCAAGGCTTTCACTGAACAGGCAGCAGCTTTCATCAACAGAAAGTCTCCCACTTGCTCAGTGTGCTATAGGTTCGTGACCAATGCAAATGGTTTATTCAAGTCTGTTCCAGGTTTCTGGGACGCTGTCACAATGTCTACCTATTAAGACAGTTCCAGGCTCCAGAGTTTTTCAGGCCCCCTGTGCGACTTCAAGGATGGACACTGGGTGACAAGGTGATACTGAAAACGTGGCTGCTTAGGTCTGTGTGGAACTAAATCAGAGCTACACCTTGGCAGGGTAGAACTCAGATTTGCATCAAGTGGGCCAAGGAACTTTGTAGTGGTGCTGTACCTTGCAAAACTTGTCACTGCAGAGGGGAGAAACTTTGATCAACAAGGACATCCCGGTATGCAATGCCTCTCCTGAGAATGAGGATATGGAGGGGTCTGCTGACCTGGTGGACTAAGTGAATACTCTGAGGGACTGCCAGCAAGGTGCAATGTAAAATGGGTAAGGGAGGCTCATGGCACACTAATGTGGTTCCCACGAGCCTTCCTTACACAGCCATGCAAGTAGCATTTATATTGCACCCTTGGTCTTTCTTTGAATGTCTACCACCTCACTTCACCCGTCATGACATCAGGTCATGGTATCAGCCTCAAGTGGTCCAGTCCTTTCTGCCATACTTTTTGTAAGAGTAATCAAACTGTTAACAGCCCAGTAGCAGACAAATAGCCAAAGGATTCAGTTTGCGGTGTAGCATATCAGAATTCAGAAAGGAGAAAAAAACATCAGGGTGACATCAAATTTCATAACATAACCCTGTGAAGCCCAAGTGTGGCGAGGTGAGCTTTTCCATGCAGGTGATATGAAGTGGTCTCCCCTATACTGTCAGCTGACATGGAAGCAGGCTGCTAACCTTGCTGCCCCATGGCATTTATTGACTGTTACAGCTGTAAGATCGTAAGCAAAAAGAGTACACTGTTTGGCCCATCGAGCCTGCTCATAGTTGATCTTATTGTGAGCTGAGCTCCCCTTTCCTGACCCCCATAATCCTTCATTCCCTTGTTAATCAAAAATCTGTCCAAGTTAAATATAAACAATGGCCCTTTTCCACTTCTCACTGGGGGAGAGAATTCTAAAGCGCAACAACATTCTGAGAGAAGGAAAACCTCCTCATCTCCTTCTGCAATGGGCAGCCCCTTATTTTTAAGCAGTGCTACCTGGATCTAGATTCGCAAATGAGGGCACATCCTCTCAGTATCTGCCCTGCCTAGCCCCCTCAGAATCTTATATGTTTCAATAAGATCACTTCTAATTCTTCTAGACTCCAATGAATATAGGCCTAACCCACCTAACCTTTGCTCAGAAGAGAATGCCTTCATCCCAGGGATGTGCCCCATGAATCTTCTCTAAACTGTTTCCTATGCACGGATATCTCTCCATGCGTAAACTTTACACGGTACTCCAGGTGTGGTCTCACCAATGCCCTGTTCAATTGCAGCAAGATTTTCCTACTTTTAGACTCCACCTTCCTTGTAATAAAGGCCAACATTCTATTTGCCTTCCTAATTACTTGCTGTACCTGCATGCCAGCATTTTGTGATTTATGTAGGATCCTGCTGCAGTCTCTCCATTATACCATTATATTAATATTCTGCTCTATTCTTCCTGCCAAGGCAAATAAACCACATTTTCCCACATTACATTCAGTGGGCAGCATGGTAGCACAGTGGTTAGCACAGTTGCTTCACAGCTCCAGGGTGCCAGGTTCGACTCCTGGCTTGAGTCACTGTCTGTGCGGAGTCTGCACGTTCTCCCCACGTGTCTGCGTGGGTTTCCTCCGGGTGCCCCGGTTTCCTCCCACAGTCCAAAGATGTGCAGGTTAGGTGGATTGGCCATGAAAAATTGCCCTTAGTGTCCAAAAAGGTTAGGTGGGGTTACTGGGTTAAGGGGATAGGGTTGGGGTGTGGGCTTAACTAGTGTGCTCTTTCCAAGAGTCGGTGCAGACTCGATGGGCCAAATGGCCTCCTTCTGCACTGTAAATTCTATGATTCTATTCCATTTGCTGAACTTTTGTCACTCACTTAACCTACCTCTATCCATCGTACTTTATATGTTGTTTTAAGTTCCTCCCTCCCATTTGGCCTCCTGCTTTTCTACTATTCTTGGGATGCTTTGCTTGTTCTCTACCGTGAAGACAGGTATAAAATGCATGTGCAAAGTCTCTGCAATTTCCTTGTTTCCCATTATTAATTCCCCAATCCAATCCACTAAGGGACCAATGCTCACTTTAGCTACTCTCTTCCTCTTTATATACTTGGAGAAGTTTTTATGCTCTGTCTTTATATTTGTTGCTATTTACCGCATACTCCGATTTTTCCCTCTTCATTTTTTTTAAAGTTATCCTTTCCTGGTTTCTAAAGTTTTAACACTCTTCTGGACTATCCGTAATTTTGTGCAGCTTTGTATACCTTTTCGTTCAATTTGGTATCACCTTTAAATTCCTTAGTTAGCCATGAATGGTGTTTCCTTCATGTAGTATTTCTTTCTCAATAGAATATCTTTCTTGAGAGCTTTCAATATGTTCTTAAATGTCTGCCACTGCTTCTCTATCATTTTTCCTTTTAACCGTTTTCCCATTCCATTTTAGTCAACTCTTCATCCCCTTATAAATTGCGTTTATTTAAGATTAAAATACTAGTTTCAAAACCAAATTTTGCACGCTCAAATTGAATGTGAAACTCTTACATATTATGGTCACTCTTACCTAGAGGACTCTTTACTATGAGACCATTAATTAAGCCAGTCTCATTACATATGACCAAGTTCGAAATGGCCCGCTTCCTGGTTGGATGAAGGATGTATTATTCTGTCCTGAATGAAGTCTATGAACTCATCCTCCAGCCTACCTTTGCCAATTTGATTTGTCCAATTTATATGAAAACTAAAATCTCCTGAGATTTTGGCAGTGCATTTCTTGCAAGGTTCCATTATTTCTTGATTTATATTCTGTTCTACAGTTTAGATGTAAATTCATTTCTCCCTACTGCACAGAGCTTCCCATTCACGGAGGCACCCACTTCCCTTTTCCTTTCTTCCCATTTTTCCAGAATGCCAAATATCCTTAAATATTCAGGTACCAGCCATGGTCACTCCACTACCATGGGCTGAATTTTCACTCCCGAGCTATGAAGTGAGAAAATTCCCGACTCAGCAGACTTGTTCATGAGAAAGTGTCCAATGTTTTGGATTTTCATTCTGGGGGGAGAGTGAGCTAACAGGGGCCGGGCCTGCTGACCCCAAAAAGAGGTCAGAGGCATTCCACAAGGGCCGGCAGGCACTGAGGCAGCCTGGTTAAAAGGCCCAACTCAGTGCTCTGGGACTTTGTCCCCATTATTGTAAAGGCAATGAAGTGAAAAACAGCCCACTAGAGCTCACCATTCAAACCCCCGCACCGCCATACATTCCACATTCCCTATCCATGTCAATTTGCCATTGCATGCCTGCACCCCCTCCCCCATGGCCCCTCATACCTTCCATGCCAACCTATACCTCGCTAACCAGCCCCCATGGTCCCTCATATCCTCTGCCCACTTACCCACCACCCCTGTACTTAAGGAGCAGTGGACGATTATGGCCTGGCAACTCCACAATTTCCACCCTTAGCTCTCTCAGTGTCCTTGGATGCATCTGACCCAGATCTGGTGACTTGTTAACATTAAGTGCAGTCAGCCTTTCTAATACATACAACACATTTAATAGAGTACCATTGAGGAACTAATCATTGAAGAACACTCATGTTCTTAAATATAGCAAAACATTTTGGGTTCATATTCAGATATTTACTTTGCTTTCAGCTTTAAGGAGTGAATCACCGGTGAGCTAGCTCATTCAAGGTTATCCTTATCTGTAAGATTACTAAAGAACTATTAACTTTCTCTTTTCATTGTGTCTCAGGATCTAAACTGAATTACACGCTTGATTGCACAATATCCTATACCAAAAAACCATGAAACCCCAGGAGCTAGGGCTAGTGGGAGAGTGCTCACTATTCCAGAAAAAGAAAGTAATAATAAATTAATACTGTGATATGGATTGCGAAGGCCAAGAGAACAGTAAGCCAATAACATCATCTGCAAGGTCACTGTACTTTGCCCGAGGACTGCAAAATCAATAAATGGTCAATAGTTCTTTATTACAGGGCCATTCAATGGAAAATTATTTTTAAATTAATATATTTCACAAACCTAAATTTGCAATATGAGATTTGTTGAAGATACAGCAGCTGGTTTCTTGAACTGAATTTGACGTGAGGAAACAAAATTATAAATGTGGCTTGCCAGCTGTTTGTATGAACAGTGCCAATCGAAGGAATTCCTTACACCTGCTGGATGTCTTGAGCTCCTTGTTCTCTTTTCAGTACATCGGCACTGACTCCCCTTCAGCCCTTCACCCCGGTCGGCAGCCTTTATTTGTGAGATGATGCAATGTGGCCTGAAGGCCTCCTTTGATTGGGCATTCCACTCAATATCGAGCTGTGCCAATGATCTTGCCACCTGCCACAACTGGGATCATTGAAATATAAGAGATGGGCTCCCCAGATCCTGACCGGGACTTTGTGGTCCTGCCTATAGGTGGGACCCATTGCAGGCGAACCAACAAAACAAAGAACAAAGAAAATTACAGCACAAGAAAAGGCCCTTCGGCCCTCCAAGCCTGCACTGACCATGCTGCCTGTCTGAACTAAAACCCCCTATCCTTCCGGGGACCTTATCCCTCTATTGCCATCCTATTCATGTATTTGGGGCAGCACGGCAGCACAGTGGTTAGCACAGTTGCTTCACAGCTCCAGAGTCCCAGGTTTAATTCCTGGCTTGGGTTACTATCTGTGCGGAGTCTGCGAGTTCTCCCCGTGTCTGCGTGGGTTTCCTCCGCGTGCTCCGGTTTCCTCCCACAGTCCAAAGATGTACAGGTTAGGTGGATTGACCATGCTAAATTGCCCTTAGTGTCCAAAAAGCTGGGGTAGGGTTCCTGGGTTACAGGGATAGGGTGGAGATGTGGGCTTGGGTAGGGTGCTCTATCCAAGGGCCGGTGCAGACTCGATATGCTGAATTGCCTCCTTCTGCACTGTAAATTCTATGATTTGTCAAGACGCCCCTTAAAAGTCACTGTCATATCTGCTTCCACTACTTCCCCCAGCAGCGAGTTCCAGGCTGCCACCACCCTCTGTGTAAAAGACTTGCCTCGTACATCTCCTTTAGACCTTGCCCCTCGCACCTTAAACCTATGCCCCCCAGTAATTGCCTCTTCCATCCTGGGAAAAAGCTTCTGACTATTCACTCTGTCCATAATCTTGTAGACTTCTATCAGGTTGCCCCTCAACCTCCGTCGATCCAGTGAGAACAAATCAAGTTTCTCCAACCTCTCCTCATAGCTAATGCCCTCCATACCAGGCAACATCCTGGTAAATCTTTTCTGTATCCTCTCAAAAGCATCTACGTCCTTCTGGTAGTGTGACGACCAGAATTGAACACTATATTCCAAGTGCGTCCTAACTAAGGTTCTATAAAGCTGCAACATGACTTACCAATTTTTAAACTCAATACCCAGGCTGATGAAGGAAAGCATGCCTTATGCCTTCTTTACTACCTTCTCCACCTGCGTTGCCACATTCAGTGACCTGTGTACCTCTATATCCAGATTCCTCTGCCTATCAATACTCTTAAAGGTTCTGCCATTTACTGTATATTTCCCATCTGTATTAAACCTTCCAAAATGCATTACCTTACATCTGTCCGGATTAAACTCCATCTGCCATCTCTCCGCCCAAGTCTCCAAACAATCTAAATCCTGCTTTATCCTCTGACAGTCCTCTTCGCTATCCGCAATTCCACCAACCTTTGTGTCGTCTGCAAACTTACTAATCAGACCGGTTACATTTTCCTCCAAATCATTTATCTATTACAAACAGCAAAGGTCCCAGCACTGATCCCTGAGGAACACCACTAGTCACAGCCCTCCATTCAGAAACACACCCTTCCACTGCTACCCTTTGTCTTCTCTGACCGAGCCAGTTCAATATCCATCTTGCCAGCTCACCTCTGATCCCGTACAACTTCACCTTCTTTACCAGTCTACCATGAGGGACCTGGTCAAAGGCCTTACATGTAGGTAACATCTACCGCCCTACCCCCATCAATCAAATTTGTCACTTCGTCGAAAAATTCAATCAAGTTAGTGAGACACGACCTTCCCTTCACAAAACCATGTTGCCTCTCGCTAATATGTGTGGTAGTCACCACTAGCTGTATTATATGTATTACGGTAAGACACATATACTAGAGGTACAAGGGTAAATCCCTGCCTGCTGGCTCCGCCCAGTAGGCGGTGTATAAATGTGTGTGCTCGCCGGTGCTGCAGCCATTCTGGTTCCAGCTACAGGAGGCACAACATCTTTGCTCAATAAAGCCTCGATTGTTCCACTACTCTCGTCATTGTGGTAATTGATAGTGCATCAATTTATTGAGCAAAGATTTTTAAAACGATGGAACTTCGCATCAAGCCTGATCGCCTGCAGCTGAGCCCTCAAGCAGCCAACGTTACGTCCGCCTTTGACCACCGGCTAGCCTGCTTCGAAAGCTACCTCCGAACATCCGCTGAGGAACCCTCGGACTCACAGAAGCTCCAAGTCCTTTATTCACGGGTGAGCCCTGACATTTTTCCTCTCATCCGGGATGCGCCCTCCTACTCTGAAGCAATGGAGCTCCTGAAGGGACATTACGTTCGGCCAGTCAATCAACTATACGCCAGGCACCACCTGTCCACGAGACAGCAACTCCCCGGTGAGTCCCTAGACGATTTCTGGCGTGCCCTGCACATCCAGGGGAGGAACTGTGACTGCCAGGCAGTTTCGGCGGTCCAGCACACAGAACTTTTAATCTGAGACACCTTCGTTACTGGCATGAGGTCTGCGTACGTCCGCCAGCGCCTACTGGAAGGGGGTACGCTTGCTCTTGCGGGAACCAGGCAGTTCGTGAACTCGTTAACAATGGCCTCCCGTAACGTCCAGTTGTACGCCCCCGACCGCATGGCACCCTCATGGGCATCATGGGCCCCACCAGCTACCGACTCCAGCCCACCGCAAGCCTGCGCCGCGCGGCAGCCAGCCAACCCCGGGGGGCCCAAAAGCTATTTCTGCGGGCAGAACAAACACCCCCGGCAGCGCTGCCCGGCACGGAGTGCAACCTGCAATGGATGCGGAAAGAAGGGACACTTTGTTTCTGTGTGCTAGGCCCGGTCGGTTGCTGCTGTTTCTAGGCCCAGCATTCCTACACCCCCCACGTGCGACCCAGGGGCGCCGCCAATGACCTCCTCGCAAGCCACGTGCGGCCCGTGAGTGCTGCCATCTTCTTCCCCGCAGGCCACGTGCGGCCGGTGGGCGCCGCCATCTTTAATGCTGCCCGCCATGTGCGCCCCGTGGGCGCCGGCATCTTCGGCGCCATTTTGGACGGCGCCTCAGGACCCCTGCTCATCTGGAAGCTCGTCTGGCCGTTCATCGCCTGCCACTCCCTCCACCACCGCTGACCAACCCGGGGCCTCCCAGCATCTGCCGCAGATCGCCTCGATCACCCTAGACCAGTCCCGGCCCCGCAACCTCGTGACCGCAATGACAACGGTGAAAATCGATGGGCACAAGACGTCCTGCCTATTTGACTCGGGGAGCACAGAGAGCTTCATCCACCCCACGGAGGTAAGGCGCTGCTTCCTCGCGGTACACCCCGTTATCCAGAAAATCTCCCTGGCCTCCGGATCCCATTCCGTGGAAATCTGGGGGTACTGCATCGCGACCCTCACCGTCCAAAATGTAGAGTTTAGCAACTTCCAGCTCTACATCCTCCCCCACCTCTGCGCTGCCCTGTTATTCGGCCTAGACTTCCAGTGCCACCTCCAAGGCTTAACCTTAAAATTCGGCGGACCTCTACCCCCCCTCAACGTATGCGGCCTCACGACCCTTAAGGTCGATCCACCTTCCTTGTTTGCGAACCTCACCCCAGATTGCAAATGCGTCGCCATCAGGAGCAGACGGTACAGTGCCCAGGACAGGACCTTCATCAGGTCAGAGGTCCAACGGCTCCTGCGGGAAGGCATCATTGAGGCCAGCAACAGCCCCTGGAGAGCCCAAGTGGTAGTAGTAAAGACTGGGGAGAAACACAGGATGGTCATTGACTACAGTCAGACCATCAATCGGTACACGCAGCTCGACGCGTACCCCCTCCCACGCATGTCTGACATGGTCAATCAGATTGCACAGAATCGGGTCTTTTCCACAGTGGACCTGAAGTCCACCGACCACCAGCTCCCCATCCGCCCGGAGGTCAGCCAATACACTGCGCCGAAGCAGATGGCCGCCTCTATCACTTCCTTAGGGTTCCCTTTGGTGTCACTAATGGGGTCTCGGTCTTGCAACGTGAGATGGACCGAATGGTTGACCGGTATGGACTGCGGGCCACCTTCCAATACCTAGACAACGTCACCATCTGCGGCCAGGATCAGAAGGACCACGACGCTAACCTCCTAAAATTTCTCCAGACCGCCAAACTCCTTAATCTCACGCACAATAAGGAGAAATGCATGTTCTGCACCAACCGCTTAGCCATCCTTGGCTATGTCATGGAAAATGGAGTTCTAGGTCTGGACCCCGACCACATGCACCCCCTCATGGAATTCCCACTCCCCCGCTGCCCCAAGGCCCTGAAACGATGCCTGGGGTTTTTCTCCTACTATGCCCAGTGGGTCCCTAACTATGCGGACAAGGCCCGCCCACTCATTCAGTCCACAGTTTTTCCCCTGACGGCTGAGGCCCGCCAGGCCTTCAACTGCATCAAGGCAGACATCTCCAAGGCCACGATGCACGCGGTCGACGAGTCCCTCCCCTTCCAGGTCAAGAGCGATGCATCGGACGTAGCTCTGGCCGCCACCCTGAACCAGGTGGGCAGACCCGTGGCTTTCTTTTCCCGCACTCTCCATGCCTCCGAAATCCGCCACTCCTCCGTCGAAAAGGAGGCCCAAGCCATTGTGGAAGCTGTGCGGCATTGGAGGCACTACCTGGCCGGCAGGAGATTCACTCTCCTCACTGAACAACGGTCGGTTGCCTTCATGAACAATAATACACAGCGGGGCAAGATCAAAAACGATAAGATCTTGAGGTGGAGGATTGAGCTCTCCACCTATAATTACGAAATTTTCTATCGTCCTGGGAAGGTCAGCGAGCCCCCTGACGCCCTATCCCGCGGTACATGTGCCAGCGCACAAGTGGACCGACTCCGGGCTCTCCACGATGGCCTCTGCCACCCGGGAGACACCCGGTTCTTCCATTTCATCAAGGCCCACAACCTGCCCTACTCCATTGAGGAGGTCAGGACTGTCACCAGAGATTGCCAGGTCTGCGCAGAGTGCAAGCCGCACTTCTACCGGCCAGATCGAGCGCACGTGGTGAAGGCCTCCCGCCCCTTTGAACGCCTCAGCATGGACTTCAAAGGGCCCCTCCCCTCCACCGACCGCAACACGCACTTTCTGAACATGGTCGATGAGTACTCCCGGTTCCCTTTCGCTATCCCATGCCCCGATATGACTTCTGCCACGGTCATTAAAGCCCTCCACAGTATCTTCACTCTGTTCGGTTTCCCCACCTACGCCCGCAGCGATCGGGGATCCTCCTTTATGAGTGATGAGCTGCGTCAGTTCCTTCTCAGCAAGGGCATTGCCTCGAGCAGGACGACCAGCTACAGCCCCCGGGGAAACGGGCAGGTGGAGAGAGAGAACGGGACAGTCTGGAAGGCCGTCCTGCTGGCCCTGCGGTCTAAAAATCTCCTGGTCTCCCGCTGGTAGGAGGTCCTCCCCGACGCACTCCACTCTATCTGATCGCTCCTCTGCACCACGACTAACGAGACCCCCCCATGAACGTCTCTTTGCCTTCCCCCAGAAGTCCACCTCCGGGATCTCGCTCCCAACATAGCTGACAGCTCCTGGACCCGTCCTCCTTCGGAAGCATGTGCGGACCCATAAGTTGGACCCTTTGGTCGAAAGGGTCCACCTCCTACACGCGAACCCGCAGTACGCCTACGTGGCACACCCCAATGGACGCCAGGACACAGTCTCCCTCCGGGACCTGGCACCCACTGGATCCCCACCCACGGTCCCCGACCCTCCACCCCCCTCCACCTCCCCTCCGGTTGCCCCATTCACCCCTGCGCCACTCACCCACCCCCCAGCGAACCTCACCGCAGCCCCCGCCCCAGGAGGATCTGTCCTGCCACTGGTTCCACCCAGGGGTGACGAAGATGAGGACAACACGCTCCCGGAGTCACAGGTGACCAAGCCGGCGCCCACATCACCACCAGGACTGAGGCGATCGCAGAGCAGGGTCAAGGCCCCCGACAGACTTAACTTGTAATGTTTTCCACCTCCCTCGCCGGACTCTTTTTTTTAACAGGGGGTGAATGCAGTAGTCACCACTAGTCGTATTACATGTATTACGGCACTGCCCGTACAGTAGAGGTACATGAGTAAATCCCTGCCTGCTGGCTCCGCCCAGTAGGCGGTGTAATAAATGTGTGTGCTCGCCGGTGCTGCTCCCATTCTGATTCCAGCTACAGGAGGCACAACATCTTTGCTCAATAAAGCCTCGATTATTCCACTACTCTCGTCTTTGTGGTAATTGATAGTGCATCAATACGTCCACTTATTTCCAAGTGAGAGTAAATCCTGTCTTGAAGAATCCTCTTCAATAATTTCCCTATCACTGACTCACCTAGAGGCTCACCGGCCTGTAATTACCTGGATTATCCTTGCTGCCCTTCTTAAACAAAGGAATAACATTGGCTGTTTTCCAATCCTTTGGGACGTCCCCTGTAGCCAGTTAGGATACAAAGATTTCTCTCAAGGCCTCCCTTAACTCGCTCAGTATTCTGTGGTATCTCCCATCAGGCCCTGGGAACCTTTCTACCGTAATGTTTTTCAGGGCCCCCTCTATGTCCTTTTTTATCTCAACATGACCCAAACTATCTACGCACCCTTCCCAAGACTCATCATCCATCAAGTCCTTCTCTTTGGTGAATACTGGCGCAAAGTACTCATTTAATACCTCGTCCATTTCCACTGGCTCCACGCATAGATTCCCTCCCCTGTCCTCGAATGGGCCAACCTTCTCCCTGGTTACCCTCTTGCTCTTTATATATGTATAAAAAGCCTTGGGATTTTCCTTAACCCTGCTGGCCAATGACTTTTCATGACCGCTTTTAGCCCTCCTGACTCCTTGCTTAAGTTTCTTTCTACTTTCCTTGTATTTCACACTTGCTTCGTGTGTTCCCAGCATCCTAGCCGTGACAAATGCTTCCTTTTACTTTTTGACTAGGCTCACAATACCTCTTGTTATCCAAGGTTCATTAACTTATGACAGGAATTTCCTCTCCTCCTGAGGGTGGCACCAAAAGATCCCAACCTCTGTCTGTGAATCGTGTCAGACTCGGGGCAATGTTTAGTTTAAGGCCTTCCACAGAATTAAGGTCCTGGCACACATTCAACTACCTGTTGTGCATTTAGATTCTCAGGGACCCAAGACCTGACACCCACTGGCCAGTGTTCCCTGAGTAATAGGGCCCCAGAGAAGAGCCATTTTGCTTCATCTGACACTCACAACCACCTGCCGATACCAGCACTGCATGTATCATGGAGGCTAGTACAGCAGCGAGACCTGTACATGCTGAGTCACTTGGCATGCATGGGCCGCAGCCAGGTCAGGGGGGAAGCTTGAATGCTGGCTCATTGGAGGGCAAGATCTCAGGCAGCTCCTGCTGTAGAGAACCTGATGGGGAAGCATCACGGAAAACGCTGATGGGCATACACACAGAGATGCCTGGTGCTTTGGCAGGCCTGCCAGAGATCCTATTGTTGGTGTCATGGGACATGGTGAAGTCTGGCTTCAGCTTGGCACAAAGATTTGCGCAGAGCTTGGGACTCATCCTTTCCAGCGTGAAAGTGGTGGCCAACTCCATGAGAGCACATGCAGACTCAACCACAATGAGGCGTCTAATAGCTGATGTCTTAGTTTCCATTGCAGCACAAGTAGGGACCTCGCAAGGTCAGGGCGTTATGGTGGAAGTTCAGGCTGAAGCTACGAGATCTCTATATTTGTTGTCATGCAAGCCCAGTTTAAGGTCATGCAGAATCAGACCGCTGTCATCAGAGGTGCATTTAAAGAGATATGCCGGTCCTTGCAACAGTTCAGTATTCTGTGCTCCAGCGGGGTACTAGGATTATTGAGTCTCCAGCTCTGGGGAGGCCACAGTGGCTTTGTGGTGCCACAGACCTGCTGTACCCTCTCAGAATGATAGCATTCACCCTCCATGCTCCCAACCATTGCCACTTGCTATGATACCCTATGCTAGTGCGCGGTCAATTCTAGCCCCATTCAACCCGGAGTCGCAACACAGGCGAAAAGAGATTTTATTTAAAATACCCAAGGTCCTTGGTTGAGCCCAAAAAACTAAAGTCACCAGGTTTGCAACTTAAAAACACAAATAACCTTTTTTTATCATGAACAGTATTCAATGGACAGAAAATGTAACTGTCTATGTACTCCCACTTTCCCAATCCCTTTCTTCCTAACTCATTCCACTCTCTACACATACACAGATAAACAACGCAGAGGGGAAAGAGTGGCGGAAAGGGGAAAAATATAAATAAAAGTAAAAGGATAATGATCCTCGATGCATTGGGATGACTTCCACTGTCTTTCTCAAGTTCAGGCTTTCATTTTTGCACTTCTTCCTTCTAGGCTTGAGATAGTTTTCCCTGGCAAGGTTGTCTACCTTCACTGAAGGGTCAGCATCATTTCAGGTTCACAGCAAAGGAAGTGCCAGGCACTCACTGCTTTCAGACCAATAAAGCAGTTATTTCACTTCGGCAAATGGTCTAAATGCTTCTGCTAAGTTCTCTCAGGAAGCATCATGCAGGAACCAATCACTGACTACTGTCAGGCAGAACACTGTCCCTGGCCAACCCATCAGTTGCCAGTTAACCAATCAAACCAACTCCCTCCAAACCTGGTTCCTAACATCCACTCAGTCTGAGGAGCCTGGCTTCTTCTCTCCAAAATAGAAAACTTGGGAACGAGACTACATCTGTGCAATCAATGGTTCCCTGTATGATGGGGAAGCCCACTATCCTGGCAAAACCACAAGTCCACTCCTCCTGTTTCTTGCTATTTAGATATAAGACAACAGGCCATAACCTCCGAGGAGTGACAATCACAGTCGAATTGCCACTCTGCTTGTTTGTACTTACCGAGGCCGGGAGCTGAATATTTCTTGCCCACTCTTCTAACTAGGACCTGGTGAGCAATGTTCCTGTGGCCTTTGAGTGCAGGGAAGCAAAATCGGGGGAAGTGAAACAATGCCCTTTTTTTCTGGCACTTGCTGTTGTAAACCAAGTAAGTTAATAGGTCTATGTATTCAAATGCACTCTGTTCTGGGGGGGTGCTTTTTAAAAGTACAACTTTTATTTTTTTCTTTTCCTGGCTGCAATTAAGAAAAAACATTGGGACACTTTCTACAGACAGAGGAAAGCCTTTCCATCTGTGGCAATCCACAGAATCTCGCATTCCACCAAGTGGGATGAAAAGAAACAGACACCCAACACTCTAGGGAGCATGAATGATCACATGCCCCTGTTGGTTCACACCATCCTGAGACTATTCAGATAAGATAAGGCATAAAAATGCAATGACCTGTTCTGCAACAATAACTGTCGCAGACTTGAATGAATAGAATTTCTCTGGAACTATCAGTCAGTAAGGTACTTAAAAAATATATATATTTTTATTCTCCTTTTTCACATGTTCTCCCAAATTTACACCCACCAACAACAAACAATAATCAGTAACGAATATGTCAATCCCCATATCAATAACAACGATCCCATCCTCCCACCAACCCCCAAATATTAGCCTGCATGTGCACATGAACAAATGATAAAAAGGAATCAGGAATCACCCATAGTCACCATTAACACACACAGCCCCCCTCCCCCCAACCCTCCCAACCACCCCCCCCCCCCAACTAATGGTCGATGTTATCCAGTTCTTGAAAGTACATAATGAATAATGCCCATGAATTGTAGAACCCCTCCATCCTTCCCCTCAGTTCAAACTTAACCTTCTCAAGAGTCAAGAATTCCAACAGGTCCCCCACCACGCCAGGGCACAGGGTGGGGAGGTTGCTCTCCATCCCATCAGGATCCGCCTTCGGGCGATCAACGATGCGAAGGCTACAACATCCGCCTCCGGACCCGTTTCCAACCTCAGCTGGTCCGACACCCCGAATATGGCCTCCCAAGGGTCCGGGTCCAGTTTCACGTGCACCACTTTAGAGGTTAGCCTAAAACCCTCCTTCCAGTAATCCTCCAGCTTTGGACAGGACCAAAACATATGAACGTGATTTGCAGGGCCCCACCTTCAGCTGTATCAGCCCCAACCTCGCGCACAAGGTGGAGGCGTGCACTCTCCGGAGCACATCACATCAGAACCCCTCCTCCAAGTCCTCTCCCAACTCTTCCTCCCACTTTGCTTTGATCCCTTCTCCTCTTCCAAAATAGCTCCGTAAACCGCTGACATTACCCCCTTTTCTAGTCCCCCTGTCGTCAGCATCTCCTGAAGCAATGTGAAGGCTGGCTCCACCGGGAAGCTCTGAATCTCCTTTCTGACAAAATCTCGAACCTGCATGTATCTAAACGTACTTTTAAGGACTATTTACTAAGCAGGAGCTGGCGAACACAATGCTGGATGGCACACAGATCTGAAGATGTGTGCCCTCCCTGCCTTTCTCTCTCAGAAGTGGTGCCCGGTTTTGCAAAGTAACCATCCTGAGAGGAGAATTCTACTGTGAACTGAGATATTTTGTAATAAAAGGGAGAAATCTGCTCCATAGAACTGCACCCAGAAAGGTAACTGAGCAAATCAGCTACAAAACAAGGAAGAGCTAACTGTGTGCTCATCTGATAAATATTTCCTGAACTGTAAAAATCCTATAAGTCTATCCTCTTACTCTGCCATCTGTACTGGTGTGTGTGCGTGGGCCCGGATGAATGTGTGTGATGGTTGCAATTTCCCTAGTTTTTTATATTCATAAAATGGTTTCAATAAACTTGTCATGTTCTCTGTTTAATCTAAGGAAACTTTTTTGAATAATTCTTTACAATCTGAAAGTGTAAATAGTGGGATTTTGACATTCCTCCACAAATATCGCCCCCAATCGAAACATGAACCGCACACAATTCTGTCTCGCCGTTACCACTTGGGGCTGGATTCTCCGTTTGGGAGACAATGGGTGGGATTCTCCGCTCTCCGACACCGGAAACACGTTCGTCGGTCGGTTGGAATCCCCGTTCATGAGCAATTCGGGGGCGGCGTCGCTTTCGTGATGCTCCGCCCCCTCCAAAGCGGCGTACTCGGAAAGTACCAACGTTGCCTGAGGCCCGCCCCCTGATGCTTCACCCCTGACTGTCCGGGTTCCTGACGGCGTCGCTCGCGTGTGGTCTCATCCGTCGGGAACTCGACGTGGCGGCTGTGGACTCAGTCCAGTACCGCCACAATCGGGGGAGGGCCGATCCATGGGAGGGGCTGGGGGCACGATTGGGGTATGGTCCGGGGCGCGAGCCGGCCAAAGCGGGCACTATTTCGCAGGCTGGGTCCGCAAGCAGCCGGCGCCACGTTGCACAGCGAGGCCACTGCAGGCCGCCGCCATGTGCATGCACGGCCTCGGATCTGGCAATTCTCCCGGCCATATCGGCAGCTAGAGCCGGGTGCTCTACGCTGTTGTCCTGCGAGCCCCCAAACAAACGCAGGATCCGTGGCCATTTTACGCCATTCTTTCTGTCGGAAAACGGCACCGCTCCCACACCGGTGTGGGAGCGTAGCCTCAAAATCGGGGACTCCAGCCCAATGTTTTCCCGCCGAGGCTGAATTGCAACTGGTTTACCATCCTCCTGGGAGCGCCAACCAGTAAGTAAGTAATTCAGTGTTCCATGGCAAACAAATGTATGCATGGCGTGGAACAAGAGGGATTTCCAGGAAATTTCGCTATTGGGCCGCCCGCTGAAGATGGCAGCCCGTTAGTGAGGTCCCATGGCTGGCCACCAACCCCCGCGCACTGTAAATCGGCCCAGATATCCCCACCCCCGCACCGCACAGCATCATCCCACCTCCCCCAGATTGTCTGGGTGCCCCCCTACCCCCAAGTATGGGGGTGACCCTCCCGCCCCCCCCCCGGCCCCTTGTAATATGGAGAACCCCCACAGGGCCCCTGTGATAGGCAGATCCTTCAGGGACCCCTGTAATTGGGAGACCCCCCCAACAGGGCTCTCTCTAATGGGGGGGACCCCCACAGGGTCTCCTGTAATAGAGGGACCCACCTAGAACCCCCTGCACAAAGGGAACACCCCCCACACAGCAGCCCCACACAAAGATGCCACTTAGAAATGAGACCACTGTCTGGAACCTAGAGAGCAGTCTAGACACGGGCAGTAAGAATAAGTACAGCTTACCACTTACCTTGCAGCACCACGCGTCCATTCTCCTTGAAGGAGAGAACATTTGTGATCTGCATCTGGTTCTCACAGATCCATGATCTGCAAGCCATTCATAGCTTTCTAGTAGTTGTCTGTGATTGACAACTTCTACAAACCATCTGCAGCTTTGATTCATTCATCTCCCTTCATGGTTCAGTGGCCTAAGTGGTGAAACCCCAATGTTTGTAAACATTGACCACATCAAAGAGAGGTAAGTGCATTCAAGCACTGAGTGCATTCCTAATCAATCAAGTATGTAATTTCACTGGGGGGGAACCCCTACTGTACGGTACAGCCACTGCAGGCCACCGCCGTGCGCATGCGTGGCCATGGACCCGGCAATTCTACGGCCGTATCCGCAGCTAGAGCTCTGCACTGCGTGCCTGCTAGCCCCCCACCAGATGAGGGATCGGTGGCCATTTTGCGATGTTTGTTCGTTTGTAAAAGGCCACGCCGGCGTCAGCACTTAAGTCTCAGAATCAGAGAATCCAGCCCCGTGGGTTTTTACCTTATTAAAGCAACATGGCAGTTTCCTGAAAAGTGGGCTGTCATATGTAGATTAAGGTGATAGATGCCACATACTATCTGGCAACTTTGGAATAAAACAGGATCCTATGAATGAAATGGAGTGGATTGTTCTGTGGGTCTATGTTCCATCAATAGGTCCTGTTGGAATCTGTCAGTCCCTAGATTTGGACTGCTTATTTATTTGATTTTGGCAGTCCCATTGAGCCAATACTAAACCGTGATGTTTACCTGAGCAGAGTATTAGTGACAATCTGTGCACTGTGCAACTGTTCACCTGAGGAAGGAGCTGCGCTCCGAAAGCTAGTAACATCGAAACAAACCTGTTGGCCTTTAACCTGGTGTTGTAAGACTTCGTAATCTGTGCATAGTTCTATGATCACTGTAGAAATCCATAATTATTACAAAATTCCAAAACAAAATTCAAATTTTAAGACTTTGTGAAGTGGTGGGTGAAAACTTATTTTTCAGGTTAAGACTCCAGAGTCAGTTATTAGCTTACATCTGACTCCAAATGAAAAGACTAAGCAGCTGCACATGACCTATGACTGCACATTAAAAACACACTAAGAGTCACAGAATCACAGTCCATGTCAGCATCCCAGCATCACCCAGGAGAATCCAGTGGTGAGTAAAACAAGCATTTTGTTGCTATTGCCCTTCACCACGACCTACATCATGAGGTTGGATTTTCCGTTCTCACAAAGATGAAGGCGGCACAAAGGAAGTGGCTGAACTCTGAACCTGTCATGAGCATTTCTCTCTCCTCCTGTGAACCTGATTGGAGTGAGACCGCGAGGACCAAGCAGGCTTCAGTTGTGCATTAAAAGTAATTGAATGTGGCATGTGTCGTGAAGTTCGGCCAGCGTTGGTCGCGAAGGCCGGCCATTTGGGAAAAGTGGATCCCAGGGAAGAAAGCTCGAAAAAGACTGCTCTGGATGTGCAGCGATGGCAACACAGGCATATTTTGGGCTGGGATTCTGATAATAATCACATTGATCTCTCCAAAAGTGAGGAGGAGATGATAAATATTTCACATGTGAATAAAATGTCCCCCAATTTTTCACCAGGTCTATATTTCTTTTATGTATTTGAAGAGGTGAATGGAACATGATAAAGAATGGACTGACTGTAACAGCACCCCATACAGAAATCGGTCCATTGTGATCAGAGTTAAAAAATGGACCATCTGCATGTCAAAATGGAAAAATAAGTTCCCTGGAATATAATATTACATTTAAATTATATAAAAGCTTCGAGCGCTCTATCACCATTTAATACCAGTCTTCAAAATTGCAAAAGGGAAAAAAGGAATGCAATTTAGATGCCCAGCTCTGTAATCAATTACAGGTTATTAATATTAATTAGGCAAGTTTACGAATTAATATGGAACCTACCTGACAATCTGCAAATTTCCCTCATCAACTGTAAATAAACTCATAATTGACCTCAGGCTTTAGCCTATTTAAAACAATTAGGCTTTGTGGATTGTGGGCTGGATGGATGCTGGGAATTTGAAGTAAAAACAGAAAATGGCGGGAATACTCAGCAGGTCTGGCAGTATTCGTGGTGAGAGAATCAGATTTATTGGAAGGAATCTTGTGGTGGTATTGGGGATCTCAGCCACTGGCTGGAGAGTCAGTAAAATACCAGTGTTGCCTCTCTAAGGGAAGGCCTGCTGCATCTTGCGCCACTCAGTTACTGGACAGGTCTGAGACAGGCCTTTCTCTCGGATTAAGGAACCGCACGGTGGATATTCTCTCACTGCCAAGAGCTGCTGACCAATCAGAGTCCGGCAGCGCTTCTCTGCCTAACAGTGCCATTCAGGAGGCTGAGGTTGCTGCCGGTACTACATCCACTCTCCCATCAAGGAGGGACCCAGGCGTAGGTGAGTGATGTTGAGAAGGATTCACGGCTGGGGGTTCAGGAGAGAGAGTTGAGATGTGTGGGCAGGGAGGGCAGGCGAATTGCTCTCAGCGGGTCCTTTCTCCTCTCTAGTTACTGGGATCCATAGATCAGGCACTGAGTTCCTTTGAACAAGGACTCACCCCTCTCCCGACTCTTGGCAGCCCACAAGCAAACACCCCACATGGCTAGCCCCACCCACACTGCCTGTTGCTGGATCAATATCAGCCATGGTGGGATGTGGCCCTTAAGTCATCATTAATTGGTGATGGGGCGGGAAGGCCATCCACAGGTCTTCCCCCCACAGACTTAATTGGGGTGGAGATAGGAAGGCGCCACCTTACTACCAATTAAATGCCTTCCCCTTCACCTATAAGGCTCTGGTCAGACCCCATTTGGGGTATTGTGAGCAGTTTTGGACCCCGTATCTAAGGAAGGATGTGCTGGCCTTGGAGAGGGTCCAGAGGATGTTCACAAGAATGATCCCTGGAATGAAGAGCTTGTCGTATGAGAAATGGTTGAGGACTCTGGGTCTGTACTCCTTGGAGTTTAGAAGGATGAGGGAAGAATCCTATTGAAACTTGCAGGATATTGAGAGGCCTGGATAGAGTGGACGTGGAGAGGATGTTTCCACTTGTAGGAAAAACTAGAAGCAGACTCAGACTAAAGGGACGATCCTTTAAACCAGAGATGAGGAGGAATTTCTTCAGCCAGAGGGGGGTGAATCGGTGGAACTCTTTGCCGCAGAAGGCCGTGGAGGCCAAATCACGGAGTGTCTTTAAGACAGAGATAGATAGATTCTTGATTAATAAGGGGATCAGGCGTTATGGGGAGAAGGCAGGAGACTGGGGATGAGAAAAATATGAATGGCGGAGCAGACTCGATGGGCCGAGTGGCCTAATGTCTTGTGGTCTTATGGTCTTATAAACCTGCCAGAGAGAGAGTGCAAGATTCCACCCAATCTTTCAGGTTCATGACTCTTCGTCTGACAAAGAGCCATTGATCTGAAGCGTTAGCTCTGTTTTTGTCTCCAAAGATGCCATCAGACCTATTGGTTTAACCGGCATCTACATTAACAATAGAATAATACACTGTGGCTTTTTATGGTTAAATGCTTTTGATATTATAATACAATTAAATGTCCAACTTAATGTGCAATTCTGGTCGCCGCATTATAGGAAGGATGTGGAAGCATTGGAAAGGGTGCAGAGGAGATTTACCAGAATGTTGCCTGGTATGGAGGGAAGATATTATGAGGAAAGGCTGAGGGACTTGAGGCTGTTTTCGTTAGAGAGAAGAAGGTTAAGAGGTGACTTAATTGAGGCATACAAGATGATCAGAAGATTGGATAGGGTGGACAGTGAGAGCCTTTTTCCTCGGATGGTGATGTCTAGCACGAGGGGACATAGCTTCAAATTGAGGGGAGATAGATATAGGACAGATGTCAGAGGTAGGTTCTTTACTCAGAGAGTAGTAAGGGTGTGGAATGCCCTGCCTGCAACAGTAGTGGACTCGCCAACACTAAGGGTATTCAAATGGTCATTCGATAGACATATGGACGATAAGGGAATAGTGTAGATGGGCTTTAGAGTGGTTTCACAGGTCGGTGGGCGCAACATCGAGGGCCGAAGGGCCTGTACTGCGCTGTAATGTTCTAATGTGAGCATTGCCATTAGAGATCTGCTAACTTACAATGAAATATCTTGTTCACCACAGTAATAATTATCGCAAACGCTTCGGTCAAATAATTATCTTGCGTATGTTGGCCTTTGTTTACATTAAAAGTTTGAACCTATCATGTGCCTTTGTGAAAACCGCATATTGACAAATGTTAACTGAAACGATATTATAGAGCCAGAGATAAAATAGACATAAAGGGAAAGGGGAGGGAGCCAAATTAAACCAAAAATGCAAAAATGGAAATAAATATTTGTTCCATTTATCAATTTTGTGAAATGATTCCTTTAAAATGGGAATTGCTTGGCATGGAGCCTTATCATAATCAACAAAATTTGCACTTTCTAAAATAATATCAGTGCACTTCAATTATTTGCACCATTAAACTAAATTAATGGGCATTTGAATAGTTGTACTACACTTGACCTGTGTATCTGTTCCTTCATAAAATACACAAAATAAACTAAAAGCTTTATATCACAATTAGAATAAACTAATCTAACTGATGGTATGGCCTATCAAATATAAGTGCATCCTCAGAATACCTGATACAGTTTGTTTGCCTCTGTTGGCTGACAGAGTTGGGGAGCTGGTGGTGGTGAGGATGAGTGGAGGTGGGTGGTGGGGTGGGTAATTTGGCAACAGTGCACTGCACCTATTGTTAAAGAAGGGCCAACGGGGGGTTTGAGACCCGCCGCAGCAGATTGCTTTCATCGAATTTACAGTGCAGGAGGAGGCCATTTGGCCCATCGAGTTTGCACCGGCCCTTGGAAAGAGCACCCTACTTAAGCTCCACACCGCCACCCTGTCCCCGTAACCCAGTCTAACCTTTTTGGACACTAAGAGCAATTTATCATGGCCAATCCACCTAACCTACACATCTTTGGACTGTGGGAGGAAACCGGAGCACCCGGAGGAAACCCATGGAGACACGGGGAGAACGTGCAGACTCCGCGCAGGCAGTGACCCAACCCAAGAATCGGACCTGGGACCCTGGCGCTGTGAAGCAACCGTGCTAACCACTGTGCTACCGTGCTGCCCCAAGACGAATTGCCCCATTTCAACAAAATGAAACGACGACTGTCATCTTCGCATCTGCTGACTCACTTCAACCCGTTGAAACATTAATTGCTCACATGTAACACCTCACCCTACTGAATTGGGGCTGCCCTGGAGCATCAAATGTACAATGGTACACAGCGGCCCATTGCGTCCACTTCGTGCACTTTGGTGGCAGCTCAGCGGCATTATGTTCAGATAGAAAATGAAGGTTTGGCACTAGTTTTCGGAGTAAAGCGGTGTGTCTATGGACTTGGATTCACAGCTTATACACACCATAAACCCCTATTAGGACTGTTCAAAGAGGATGGGCAATTCCCCTGGTGGCGTCCACCCACGTTCAGCATTGGGCTCTACTCTTGGCAGCATATGAGTATGTTTTGGAACACCGCCCAGGGATGAAGATCCCTCACTTTGACGCCCTCAGCCGCCTCCCTCTGCCCACCAATATGCCAATGCCGAGGGCATCGGACAAAGGAATCAGGGCCTTACATATTTTGGTCTCTCTATCTGTGACGGCGGCCCAAGTAAAGGCATGAACATAGACTGAGCCACTGCTGGCCAGGGTGCTGTACTGCGCCCAACACCATGCCCTCCCAGAAGACCTAAGGGTTTTTATCACAAAAGTGGCAGAATCGGAGTGGAATGGCATCCTGCTGTGGCATTCCCGAGTGGTCATACCCGAGTGGCCAGGGAGCAAATTTGCAATACCTTCATAATGGACACCCGGGGTCTCTAAAGTGGAAATGCATATACACAGAGATCGAGAAGTTAGCAAAACAGTGTACACGGTGCCAGGAATACCAAAAGTTTCCCCCCGGCAGCTCCACTTCACCCATGGGAATGGCCGGGCTGGCCATGGTCCCATCTCCATGTAGATTTTGCGGGGCCTTTTCATGGGGCGATGTACCTGATTTTAGTAGGTGCGCATTGTAGCCATATAAAATGGCTGCGTTCCGATTAATCTGGCCAAAACCCAGTTTAAAACGGCTAACCCGAAAGACTGCTGGGAAAAGCAGCCAAGAAGACACAAGCAGGCAATTGCAGACAGTTTGCATATTCGGCTCTGGGAACGTAGCCCAGATCGATACTCAGGGCTATCAACAGCCCATCAACCCAGGTATCCGCAGTTGTATTCAGGACTGTTTACAGCTAATCTATTCAGACATCCACAGTTAAATCGGCTATCCCCGGGAACAATTGCAACATATTAGCAATTGAATACCACACCAGACCTGTCGGCGCCTGCAGTGGCCGAAACAAAGACAGGTGAGCGACCACCCCCCGATCGAGGAATCGCCTCACCATTGGACACATCGACCCCAGAGATTGGGGACAGAATCCAATCACTTGGGACTCAGGGTCAAGGGCCGCCCCGGGAGGCGGGAAGCCCCTGGGCCCTATAAAAGTGAAGGTCCAAGTTCAGATCTCTCTCTCTCTCATCTTCGCCTGCTCGAGACCTTCGCAAGACCAGCCACCGGCCACTGTAAGTTTGAATCCAACGATCGCTATCCGGTAGAGACACCTAGCCACCGACCTGTAGCAGCCTTTTGAATCCCGCGGGCCAGATTTGATTGGACAAGCCATTCATTTCCCTGACCTGGTGGGCTCTTCCTAAGTTAAGTATTGGCCAGTAGTGATAGGTTTATTATATAGAAAGTAGTATTAGGGTATTAATATTGCTTGTTGTATATAATAAATGACCGTTGTTTTAATCCTTACTAAGTGGTGTGCTGTGTTATTAATCATAACCTGAACTTGAACCACGTGGTGGTATCATAAAGATACCTGGCGACTCATGAGCAAAGGTGACGGAAACAGAGCAAATAGACTAAAGCTAAAAAGAGCAACAGCATTCCAAATGGATGGATGTGCACCGGATGATGACGACTATGTTGTGTGCCACCACCGAGCGGCTCAGGCACGATTATAGTGCTCACGGACTCCCTGATGTACTTGCATCAGACAATGGCGCTGCTTTTACAAGTTCGGAGTTCGTGGATTTTCGGAAACAAAATGGGGTCCGTCATGTCCTTACCGCGCTTTATCACCGCGTCCTCAAATGGGTTGGCGGAACGTGCCATGCAGACATCCAAATTCGGGATGTGGAAACAGCCCTTGGGTTCCCCAGAAACCCTCCTCGCCTGTTTCCTGTTCTATTATAGAGCCACGCCGCACGCTGCCACCGGGGTGATGCCCGTGGAACTTTTGAAGGGACGTCGCTTGCGGACACAATTGGTCAGATGTTTCGTCGGACATTGGGGATAGGATCCGCAACCAGCAGGAACAGGTCAGAACGAAGTGGGCTCGACCCATTAGTAAATTTGTTGTGGGTGACGCCGTTTACGGCAGAAATTTTGCAGACAGAGTGTTGTAGACTCCAGGAACAATAATAAAACGGTCCGGTTCGGTCTCGTATTTAGTGCGGGTACAAGGCAAAGACTCCAACCGGCACATGGATTATCTCCGAAGCCGGGTTGAACAGGTGCTCGAGGGCCGACCAAGGCCACCGAGGCCAGTGGTACTCCCCCCTCTGGAATAAGCATCGGTGATGCTCAGCGAGGCGGCTAGCTTTGTGACTCAGCAATTCGGGAGGTTGGCCTATCCAACCAGGAGTCGGACATGAAGTTTCTACCTGCATAAGTCGAGTCAGGTCCGGGGGTGACCGTCAGGCAAGGTGCAGCAGAACCGCCCAGATGTTCGATCAGAAAATGATGCCACCTGGTTTGTTATACCTTTCCAGTCCCGGAACAGCGGATACTGGATAAACAAGCCAAGGCGAAAAGAGAAAAGGATTTCCTCCCTCCCATCGAAATGGATGACATATTGTCCTTGGGGGTGGGGAGTGGGAGAGGGGTGTTATAACCCTATAGGAGGCGCAGGGATCAGCAACCTCAGATTCCCTGTGGCCTCACCTGAGTATGAACTACCCAGATGAGGGGGGGGGGGGGGGGGGGGAGGAGGAGCCATCCCCTTAATCCTAGGACTGCTCAGGTGTGGGCCGAAAGTGGGAGACCAGTCGGGGAGTAGGAGGTGTAAATAGGAAGGAGAATAAATCAAAACCTGTTTACAGTCACCATTTCCGAATGGTCGCTTGCCTGAGACTTTACAGTACACGTCTAGTTATGGTAGATGAACGAAAGGAACTCAGGGCCATCAATTACTGAAGGTTGTGCCACAAGCCAAGAAAGACATTAAAAGAAACATACCAAGTACTAAGTTTTATTTCTAAACAAATAGAATTAAGAAGTAGCAAAGTTATGCGAAACGTGCATCGAATTTTTGATGAATCACACTTTTAGAGTACTGAGTGCACTTCTGGCCACCATATTATAAAAAGGATAGAGAAAATATTTCCTCATCTGGGGAGGGGCATAACTAGAGGTCATCAAATAAGATAGTCATCGGGAAATACAATAAGGAATTCAGAAGAAACTGCTTCATCCAAAGAGTGGTGAGAATGTAGACTTGCTCGCAAAGGGAGTGGGTAAAGTGAGCTGTATAGATACAGTTCCAGGGAAGGAGGTCTCGTGTCACAGTGGTCGTGTCCCTACCTTGGGACTCCAGGTTCAAGTCCAACACCAGCATCTGTTGGCCACGGAAGGAGTGTTCATAAATGTGGATCAACGGGTTGATAATCAGCTTGGGAATCATTCTACAAAAGGAAAAAAGTGTGCACGAAGAAAGGCTTTCAAAAAAAAGAGGGAAGGTGAGACAACATTGAAAGGAATAGATGGTTACTCTGGGAGATTTACTTGGGACGAGGCTTGCGCAGAACATAAACACCAGCAAGGATTGGTTGGGCTGTTTCTATGCCATATAGCCTGTGTAAATTTTGTATTTAGAATTAAATAGTACAATAAGCAGGAAATGAGCTAACACTATGCAATCACAATGTAGCACTATGTAGCAAAATATGTAATCACAGACCTTCTGTGACACTGCTCATGGTAATTCAATTGAAAAGGGTCTGGGTTCTCTGACTTGGAGACAATGTCCCCACGCCGGCGTGGGAACGGTGACGTTTTGCGCCAGGAACGGCCACCGATTCCCCATTTTGCTGGGGGCTAGCAGGAAGGAAGTGTAGAGCACCCGGCTCTAGCTGCCGAGAATTGCTAGAAGCTGACTATCAGAACTCCTGAAAGACAATGGAAAGGCACTGGGTCTTTACCATTTCTGGGAGATTGCTGTACCTTGTGAGGGGCGGAACCTCTTTCAATGTCAAAGGTCAGCAAAGGCTGGAGTCGGGGGCAGCCATTCCTTACATCGGGAATATCCTTCGAATGCATTTTACAAATCAACAACTTTGTTTTGTACTGAGGGATAAGGTGGGAGGGGAAGGCACCGCCAAAACCTCACACCAGTTTGAGTGGGGAGGTGCTGGAGTTCCCTGCACACATAGGTGGGCAAGCAGCAGAGGTGTGTCTGATATGGTGCTTCTGTTTGTCTTTTGCACAACAATGAAGTGTCACTCTACTGACTCCAGCTGTGGGTTAAGCATAGGAAGACACTGATGTCATGATATTCAAACACACACATCATGATAGACAGACCAACAGACCAATTAGCACACATAACACGACAACCAATCATAGACAAGGACAGAGACAGTATAAGACAGGAAACACGACACCTGGTGGTCAGTCCATCTGGAGACCAGGACAAGGACAGGACCTGATTAACAACACACTCGGAGAGTCACCATGTGCTGAGTACCAGGACAGATCTGTAAATAACAAGTTGAAATAAAACTGCGTTCTACCAATCGCAACCGTGTTGGTTCATCTGTACCTCAGGGCACCCAACACCACATGGTACCAATGAGTGGATCGATACCTGCCGGCAAATCTGCCATCCTGAGCCATGGACATCAATAACAAACCGCAGCAGTTGCAAGTCGCTGGGAACCTGGGCACCAATTGGAAGCTTTTCAAGCAGCGATTTGAACTGTACATGCGAGCCAATGAAAAACAGGGTGCCTCGGACGAAACAAAGATTGCCATGCTCCTCACTACCGCAGGTCAGCACGCCATCGATGTATACAATTCCTTGGTGTTCGCGGAAGGCGAGAACCAATCCAAGTATGACACGGTCCTCCTCAAGCTCGACCAGCACTTCAACGTTGAGGCAAATAAAAGCTTTGAGAGGGATATCTTTCAGCAACGCCTGCAAGGTAAGGATGAGCTCTTTCAACCCTTTCTGACGCACCTCCGCATACTCGCGCAGTCCTGCGGTTACGGCAACACCTCAGAGTCCATGATCCGGGACCAGATCGTTTTTGGCATTGCCTCCAGTGGCCTACGCCAGCAGCTTCTTAAAATTAAAGGCCTGACCTTAGCGTCTGCGGTGGAAGCCTGTGTCCTCCATGAAAATGCGACCAGCCGCTTTGCCCAATTTCAGGTGACCGAATCGGCACGGAGGGGGTCCCTAGCGATCGAATCGGCAAGCCAGGTCGCCCACGAGGCCGAACGCATCCAGGTAATCGAGTTTCTCCCGGCCCGGGGCCCGGACGAGGGCGGCCGTTTCGCGCGCTTTTTGAGGTCGCCCGCGCTTGTGCGCGCCAAAATCAACGGCAACATCAAGGAACGCACTGCGCAGGCGCGCCCGATGCAAGACCGAACTGTGCATGCGCAGTGTCGTAACGAATGCCGTGACGTCATGACGTGCGGCAACTGTGGAGCTGCACATTTAAAAGGGCAATGTCCTGCAAAAAACCGACAAGAAGGCATACGGCATGCTTGCCTTCATTGGCCGGGGCATTGAGTATAAGAATTGGCAAGTCATGTTGCAGCTGTATAGAACCTTAGTTAGGCCACACTTGGAGTATAGTGTTCAATTCTGGTCGCCACACTACCAGAAGGATGTGGAGGCTTTAGAGAGGGTGCAGAAGAGATTTACCAGAATGTTGCCTGGTATGGAGGGCATAAGCTATGAGGAGCGGTTGAATAAACTCGGTTTGTTCTCACTGGAACGAAGGAGGTTGAGGGGCGACCTGATAGAGGTATACAAAATTATGAGGGGCATTGACAGAGTGGATAGTCAGAGGCTTTTCCCCAGGGTAGAGGGGTCAATTACTAGGGGGCATAGGTTTAAGGTGAGAGGGGCAAAGTTTAGAGTAGATGTACGAGGCAAGTTTTTTACGCAGAGGGTAGTGGGTGCCTGGAACTCACTACCGGAGGAGGTAGTGGAGGCAGGGACGATAGGGACATTTAAGGGGCATCTTGACAAATATATGAATAGGATGGGAATAGAAGGATACGGACCCAGGAAGTGTAGAAGATTGTAGTTTAGTCGGGCAGTATGGTCGGCACGGGCTTGGAGGGCCGAAGGGCCTGTTCCTGTGCTGTACATTTCTTTGTTCTTTGTTCTAATGCCTACGCTGTGGCAGGATGGGCCACTACGCTGCCTATTGTCGAGCGGTTCAACCGATGGATCCTACACATCTCCGACAACCTCGCAGACACGTGCGGACCGTCCAGCCCACACATCAGGACATCCAACCCAACGACACAGATGACCAAGATGCCTTCTGGGTTGCGGTCATTGATGTGAACCGCGTCAACACCATCAATCCGGCCGATGAATGGAGTGCCACCTTGACGGTCAACCCAAATTCGTCGCACACCTACTAGACTGGACTTATGAGACTGTTCACACGTCAAAGTTTAGCAAATATTGTATCGTAACATGTTAGTTTTATCATTCCAGATCTCGTTTGACCGGACCACACGTCAAAGTTTTTCTTTTTTTGTTATGGTACAACCTCGTTAGCATGTCGCACCCGACATCGCCCCATATATATAGTTACGCCACATGTACATGATGTAAATATCACGCACACACACTTTTAGCTGCACTCAGGACACATTCATATTTATAACCACGTAGGCACATAATCTTGTAAAAAAGGGGGGATGTCATGATATTCAAACACACACATCATGATAGACAGACCAACAGACCAATTAGCACACATAACACGACAGCCAATCACAGACAAGGACAGAGACAGTATAAGACAGGAAACACGACACCTGGTGGTCAGTCCATCTGGAGACCAGGACAAGGACATGACCTGATTAACAACACACTCAGAGAGTCACCACATGCGGAGTATCAAGACATATCTGTAAATAACAAGTTGGAATAAAACAGCGTTGTACCAATTGCAACCGTGTTGGTTCATCTGTACCTCAGAGCACCCAACACCACAACTGACAGATGTGATGCTGGTATATTTGTTGGAAAGGTGACCTGCAACTTATGAGTTCCATTATGTCACGCAAGTACAGAAGTCTCATACCCTGTGACTTGCAAAGTATTATTCTGCTGATAAAATGGAATTGTTTGTAACCTAGCCTATCCATTTCAGGTGATCTAGCACTGTCTGCTATATAGGGGCAGCACGATAGCATTGTGGATAGCACAATTGCTTCACAGCTCCAGGGTCCCAGGTTCGATTCCGGCTTGGATCACTGTCTATGCGGAGTCTGCATATCCTCCCCATGTGTGCGTGGGTTTCCTCCGGGTGCTCCGGTTTACTCCCACAGTCCAAAGATGTGCAGGTTAGGTGGATTGCCCATGATAAATTGCCCTTAGTGTCCAAAATTGCCCTTAGTGTTGGGTGAGGTTACTGGGTAATGGGGATAAGGTGGAGGTGTTGACCTTGGGTAGGGTGCTCTTTCCAAGAGCCGATGCAGACTCGATGGGCCGAATGTCCTCCTTCTGCACTGTAAATTCTAAAAAAAAAATATCCGGAGGTCAATTGTTTCTCTGTAGATAGTTGCCGACAAGTCAATCTCTCAGTGATTCCTAAAGCCAGAAACATTACTAGGAAGTGACTAACTTTTTTCTCTTTTTTATATTTTGAAAGTTGTAAGTGTGATTTTCAAGGGTGGCCTCTGAAGGGTACAAGCTGGAGGCAAAACCTCCACACACATACTCTCTGTAAAAGTTCATAATGGGTCAGTCACTCTCTGTATTAAAGGCTTTGGATTGGGTCGAAGAGTCGTTGATAAATGTTAAACAAAGTTATACCTCTGAACACCAAACACAGCCCATTTCATTTTGCATATCTACGCTGAATTACCATCATCTTTAGACAGGGAATGAAAACTGGCTTTTTCTCTCACATCCACCAGATTTTAAAATAGAATTTGGTTTGAATTAAACTTCTTTGGGGGGTGTCAAAATTGACAATTTTTAAATTCTTGACATGCATCTGTAAACTCCACAAATTGATCGAAACAATCAACAAAATAAAATAAGGAGTGCCACAAAAATAGTTGTGTACAACCTAAAATGTGCATCCACTTTGTGAAAATCGATATAACCACATATAGTAATTGAATAAACTATTGCATTGACATCAAAAGAATATTTGATGCTGATAAATAAATCAAGTAAAACAGTCTGGGGATGAAGTTCGGGAGCCTCTAAATTGGATGAGGTGTCGCGATGCGTGATCAACCCATGACCATTCCTTCCAATGTAGGCAGCACACAAATTCCATGCTGCCTGCTACTTTAAATGACAGGAGCAAGCAGCCCAGTACTGGCAACACCCTCGATTTACTACACTTCTCAGCAGGGAGGCCAAGGTTTGTGCAAGGCCGATCACCACTTAAAGATAGTCTGCACTACTTAAAGCCAGTCTTAAAAGAGAATGGGCATTCTCACTGGAGCAGGTGCTGGAAGCAGCTAGCGAAGACTCTGATCTGTTTGAAGACTGACCAATGACACAACTGGACAGAGGGTGCGCCCTAAGTTCTGAAATGCAACAGTGGAAGTCTTGGTGCAGGAAGTGCAGATGAGGAAAGTGTCATTTATCTGTATGGGGTCAGCAGACCCTCCAGGGAAACTTTCAGAAGGCAGTGGGAGCAGATAGCTCGGGTGGCCAATGTCATAATATACACCAGTATATCATGGTGCAGACACACACACTGATGGACACACAGCAAGACCAATCAACACACACACCGCAGCCAATCACCAGTTAGAGCACACTCACTATATAGACAGAGGGCATCAGAGTTCCCGTTCATTTGGGATGCAGCCTCTCAGAAGGACAGAACTTACAGCTTACAGCACAGATCTTCACCATGTGCTGAGTGCATAGACTGGTTAGGATAGGTATAGGTCGTTAGTTTAATCTAACATCGTGTTAACCCACAGTGAAAGTATGTTCAACAGTTTCTAACTTAATAAAATAGTGTTGTTCTATTTTAAGTGTTGGAAGCCTGTATGTGTTCCACGGATCCAAAGCACCCAACACATCATGATACCAGGAGTTGAGGGATGTTAGAACTTCTTAGACCTACCTGCAAGTGATCTGCCTTCCACCAGCATACAGCCATCCTGCGAAATGGACAGCGTCCGCCCGCTGCCGCTCCGCATCACCGGTAACCTAGGGGTCAACTGGAAGATATTCAAACAACGCTTCCAGCTCTACCTTGAAGCCACAGACCGGGAAGCTGCCTCAGACACCAGGAAGATCGCTCTCTTCCTATCCACGGCCGGGGACCATGCCATCCACATTTACAATTCTCTCACCTTTGCTGATGGTGAAGATAAATCAAAATTCAAGTCGGTCCTCCTTAAGTTTGACAGTCACTGCGACATCGAGGTGAATGAAAGTTTTGAGCGCTATGTATTCCAACAGCGTTTGCAGGGTAAGGATGAACCTTTCCAGTCCTTTCTCACCCACCTCCACATCCGTGCGCAGTCCTGTAATTATGGGTCCACCTCTGACTCCATGATACGCGACCAGATCGTTTTCGGTGTTCAGTCGGACCCCCTACGCCAGCAGCTCCTTAAGGTAAAGCAGCTCACCCTAGCGACTGCCATCGAGACCTGCGCGCTACATGAACACGCCACGAGTCGGTATTCCCACATCCAAGCGGCTGAAACGGCGCAGCAACGTCCCCACGAGGCAGAACGGGTCCAAGCATTCGAGCAACTCTCGGGCCTCAACTTGGATGAGGGCGGCCATTTTGCGCCCTTTTCGCGGACTCCCGCGCTTGAACGAGGGGACGTCGACGAACGTACTGCGCAGGCGCGCACCACGTACGACCGCACCGTGCATGCGCGGTGGCGCAGTGAACGCACTGACGCTACAATGTGCGGCAACTGTGGCTCCGCCCACTTAAAGCGGCAATGTCCTGCTAAATCCCGACGATGCCTGCGATGTGGCAAACTTGGCCACTATGCTGCTTTATGCAGATAAGCTCAGCCTGCCAACTCTCGTCGCTCCAGCCAGCCTCGCAGGAATGTCCGGGCCATTCAACCCATGGTCATCGAGCCCGATTCGGACCTGTTATCCGATATTGACACCAAGGACCCGAAGGCGCCTTTTCCAGTCGGTATCATTACAAAAAACAGGGTGTCCCCAGAGCAAAGAGTCCAGCCTCTATTGGTATACAGCATCGATCCGGATGATGAGTGGTGTGCCACCCTTATGATCAACCGGTCCCAAATCCGATTCCGCCTGGACACCGGTGCCTCCGCCAATCTCATTGCGCGGTCTGACCTCCAAAGCCTTTGTGTCAAACCAGCCATCCTGCCATCAGCCTGCCAGCTATTAGCGGCTCATGCCAACTTGAAGTGACGCACAGGTCACGCGAAGCCATCCTTCCCTTTGAAATCGTGGGCTCCTCGAAAGCCTCCCTGCTTGGCGTGCAGGCATGCAAGCTGTTGAACCTAGTTCAGAGAGTTCACTCTCTCTCTCCTGCTGACACGTCTGCCTTTCAGGACACTGACTTCAGGGCGCAACTCTACGCCATTATCAACCAGCACCACGACAACTTCGAGGGCATGGGCACGCTCCCGTACACCTACAAGATTTTATTAAAACCGAATGCCACGCCTGTGGTGCACTCACCTCGCAGGGTCCCAGCACCCCTTAAGGACCACCTCAAGCAGCAGCTGCAGGACCTCCAGAACCAAGGAGCGATTTCCAAAGTCACGGAACCGACCGACTGGGTCAGTTCCATGGTATGTGTAAAAAACCCTTCCAGCAAATTGAGAATTTGCATTGATCCCAAGGATCTAAATCGCAATATTATGAGAGAGCACTATCTAATTCCCAAGCGCGAAGAGCTCACATGAGAGATGGCTCACGCCAAGTTCTTGACCAAACTCAACGCCTCAAAAGGATTCTGGCAAATCCAGCTCGATAAATCCCCAGCAGGAAACTCTGCACGTTTAACACCCCCTTTGGAAGATATTGTTACAACAGGATGGCGTTTGGGATCATCTCTGCATCAGAAGTGTTCCATAGGATTATGGAACAAATGATGGAAGGTATTGAAGGTATTGAAGGTGTTCACGTCTATGTCGATGACATAATCATTTGGTCCACGACCCCGCAGGAGCATGTTAGTCGTCTCCAGCGCGTATTCAGACGTATACATGAGCATGGCCTCCGCCTCAACAGGGCCAAATGCTCTTTTGGTCAGACAGAACTTAAGTTCCTCGGGGACCACATCTCCCAATTGGGTGTGCAGCCAGATGTGGACAAGGTAGCTGCCATCACAGCTATGAAAACACCAGAGGACAAGACGGTGGTCCTCCGATTTCTGGGCATGGCAGATTTTTTAGGGAAATTCACCCCTACCTCGCCTCTCATACCACGGCTCTCAGGAACCTGGTCAGGAAGACGACAGACTTCCAATGGCTCCCTGCCCACGAGTGCGAATGGAGGGAACTCAAGGCAAAACTGACCACGGCCCCGGTCTTAGCCTTCTTTGATCCAGCAAAGGAGACCAAAATTTTGACTGATACCAGTCAATCCGGCATTGGGGCAGTTCTCCTTCAACGTGATGAGGCCTCATCATGGGCCCCCCTGTGCATATGCGTCATGTGCGATGACCCCCACGGAGCAGCGCTACGCGCAGATAGAAAAGGAGTGCCTGGGCCTCCTGACCGGTGTTGTTAAATTTCACGATTATGTCTACGGACTTCCTCAATTCACCGTCGAGACCGACCATCGCCCGCTGGTCAATATAATACAGAAAGACTTGAACGACATGACGCCTCGCCTCCAGCGTATTCTTCTCAAGCTCCGGCGATACGACCTCCAGCTGGTATACACCCCAGGCAAAGACCTCATCATTGCTGACGCTCTCTCCACGGCAGTCAACACTCCATGTGACCCAGCGGGATTTGTCTGCCAGGTTGACGCCCATGTGGCATTCACGGCCTCCAATCTACCTGCCTCGGATGACCGCCTCGGCCAAATTTGCCGCGAGACGGCGGCTGACCCCTTGCTACAGCGTGTCATGCGCCACCTAACGGACGGGTGGCTCAAGGGTCAATGCCCTCAATTCTATAATGTCAGAGATGATCTGGCGGTAGTAGACGGGGTTCTTCTAAAACTGGACCGCATTGTCATCCCGCATAGCATGCGCCAGCTTGTCCTGGAACAACTACACGAGGGTCACCTTGGCGTGGAAAAGTGCCGCCGACGGGCCCGAGAGGCAGTGTACTGGCCCGGCATTAATGAGGACATAGCCAATACAGTGCTCAACTGCCCCACTTGTCAGCGCTTCCAGCCGGCCCAACCACGTGAGACCCTGCAGCCCCATGAGTTGGTCACGTCACCATGGACCAAGGTGGGCATCGACCTGTTCCACGCGCTGGGTAGAGACTATGATCATGGACTACTTTTCGAATTACCCGGAGGTGATACGGTTGCACGACCTCACCTCGTCTGCAGTCATTTGTGCATGTAAAGAAACCTTTGCTCGACACGGCATCCCGCTCACGGTTATGTCGGACAACGGCCCCTGCTTCGCCAGCCAAGAATGGTCCAACTTTGCCAGGTGGTACAATTTTGCCCATGTGCCGTCCAGTCCCCTGTACCCCCAATCTAATGGCAAAGCAGAGAAGGGAGTACATATTGTCAAACGGCTCCTATGCAAGGCTGCCGATGCTGGGTCTGATTTCCACCTTGCCTTGCTGGCCTATCGCTTCGCCCCGCTGTCCACTGGCCTGTCGCCAGCCCAATTACTCATGAGTCGCATCCTGAGGACGACGGTGCCGTCCATCCACGTCCCAGATCTCGACCACGTTCCGGTCCTTCGCCGGATGCAGCTGTCTCGTGCACAGCACAAGGCGGCTCATGACTCCCGTGCAGCTGATCTCCCTGTTCTGGCTCCAGATGACAACGTCTGTGTCCATCTTCCGGATGATGGCTGGTCTGCAACCGCTGTTGTCCTTAGGCAGGTGGCCCCCCACTCGTTCCTGGTTCGTCTACCGGATGGCTCTATTCTGCGCCGCAATCGACGCGCCCTTCGTCTCGTTCCACGCTCACCACGTGATCCTCCACTGTCACCTCGCCCTCCTGCTGACCCTGCCACGGACTATGCAGAGCTCCCTGTCACTCTGCCTCCCCCTGACTTTGACACAGTCCAGTCCGCTCCTGAACCGGCGGCTCTCGACGCACCCTTGAGGCGGTCAACCAGAATTCGTCGCCCACCTCAGAGACTACATTTATGAACTTTTTGAATTTATGGACTCTCTGAATTGTTTTGTTGCTTTGTTTGATCATTTCCCTGGTTTGTATATGGTGTTGATCTTGTTACTCTTGTTACATACTGATTCTCTGCACCAGGCACCTTCCCATGTAAATAGCTTAGTTCTCATGTACATAGTCCTGTAAATATGTCTTCACACCCCACACGTAGTTTGGAACATTATCACCACACATTATTTATTGCCAGACACATACATTTTTTTATAAAAGGAGGGATGTCATAATATACACCAGTATATCATGGTGCAGCCACACACACTGATGGACACACAGCAAGACCAATCAACACACACAACACCGCAGCCAATCACCAGTTAGAGCACACTCACTATAAAGACAGAGGGCATCAGTTTTCCCGTTCATTCGGGATGCAGCCTCTCAGAAGGACAGAGCTTACAGCTTACAGCACAGATCTTCACCATGTGCTGAGTGCATAGACTGGTTAGGATAGGCATAGGTCTTTAGTTTAATCTAGCATCGTGTAAACCCACAGTGAAAGTATGTTCAACAGTTTCTAGCTTAATAAAATAGTGTTGTTCTATTTTAAGTGTTGGTAGCTTGTATGTGTTCCACGGATCCAAAGCACCCAACACATCAGCCAATGCAGGCAGTGTAGCCTGGAAGAACTAGATGCAGTGCTGCAAGAAGGTCACAGAATTCACCTCAGTGGTCAAGGTCGGAAAACGTATGCTCAGATGCCATTTGCAACCATCTGTTCTCCCAGTCTCAGCCACTGCTTAATCCACTACACTCCCAGTGCTCACCAACCAACAGTCTCTTGAATCAAGGTCCAAACTTAACATGAATGCCTCACCACACTCTCACTGATTTGGCACTGCTGCAAAGCTCATATCAACAGCTCACAGCTTGCAACCCACTGTTCAACCGTGACAACCATATCACCCAAACATATTTCACCACACTTCATAGTATCATAGTATCATAGAATTTACAGTGCAGAAGGAGGTCATTCGGCCCATCGAGTCTGCACCGGCTCTTGGAAAGAGCACCCTACCCAAGGTCCACACCTCCACCCTATCCCCATAACCCAGTAACCCCACCCTACACTAAGGGCAATTTTGGACACTATGGGCAATTTAGCATGGCCAATCCACCTAACCCGCACATCTTTGGACTGTGGGAGGAAACCGGAGCACCCGTAGGAAACCCACGCACACACGGGGAGGATGTGCAGACTCCGCACAGACAGTGACCCAAGCCGGAATCGAACCTGGGACCCTGGAGCTGTGAAGCATTTGTGCTATCCACAATGCTACCACTTGCTGACACACTTCCCTCTTTTGCAGGACAGAGTGTCGCATAACCAGAGGCAGCAGCACCAAACCAATAGGGGATAGGTGTACATCCTTTTTCTCATGGAGAAGACAGTGTTCTCTATCATTGAAACAGCCATGACTGATGCTGTGCCCAATCTCTGATGGCTGATGTTTCAGCTTCACAAGCAGAAGCCTCCCAATGTCTGTTTGCTACAGTGAAAGCTGCATGAAGGTCCGCTACCTCAGACTGCTGCCATCAAAGCTGTGTATGCTATCGTGCAACGGGATGAGTAGGGTCCCATAGCAGTCCAGAAATCTCTTTCTCAAAGCAGCAATGGCTCCATAGAGCACAAAGCTGTTGTCGTCTCTCAGGATGAGAGATCCCAGAAGGAATTGGGATTGCCTTCACAGGTAACGCAGTTGGATGAGCCAGTCATAGAAAACCAGGCCAGAAAGGAGATGTGTTAGCTCGTCCCATCCTGTCTCCTTCTTGTTCCTCGTCCTCAGCTTCTTGCATGAAGTTGGTGGGGTGTGCCCACATGATGATGCGGCAGATCATGATGAATCATTACAGGAGGCTTACGCACTGCAATTGCCTGATGATGTTTTGTGTGGCAGACTGGCTTGCATTGTACACATGCTGCCCATTGCGTCTTTTGGTTGTGCTTCAGTATCATGAGCCGGAAGGTCAATGGATGGCCCTTGTCACCTTTGATTTGTCTCGATGGTTCAAATGCAGATGGTACAGCTGACACCACAGAATGAACGCATTGTGACAGCGGCTAGGATATCAACATTCACTTGCACCATACATTATATATAGTGAACATTGAGAAACTGAATCACTTTCAGGTGCGGGCCGGTACATCTCAGGATTCACACATGGTGCCCAGAAAGCGATCTGCACGCAGTCAGCAGCACCCTGCAGCATTGTGAAGCTGGTAAGAGAGACTGCAAATGTGTTCAACTGTTGTTGCATAGAAAGCCTCAGTAACATTCTTTATGTAACAGTGGACAGCCAACTGCAAAATGTTGCAAATATACTGGTTTATCCTGGAAGGAGCCTGATGCACAATGCCCACAGCCACCTCCCCAGTCTCTGGCAATGCTGTTCTCACACTGCCAAACAGGCTGCAGCTTGACTTGCACCACACACACAGTTTGGTGGGCACCTCTTGGTGAAGCAGAGATATCTAACGCCAAGATCTTTGCTGAGATTAAGGTGGGGGAGTTGCTTCTGAAGACTCTGGTGGACATGGCCTCCTGTTGAAAATCCTTTTCCAATTTTCCTGTCCATAAAAAACGGGACAATTCCAATGCAGCCAGTTATTATCCCATCAGCCTTCTCTCGATCATCAGCAAAATGATGGAAAGCGCCATTGACAGTGCTATAAAATGGCACATAAACAGCAATAATCTGCTCAATGATCACCAGTTTAGGCTCCTCCAAGGCCAGTTGGCTCTTGCTCTCTTGTCCAAACATGGATGAAAGGACTGAAATAAAGAGGTGAGGTGAGAGTGACTGCCCTTGACAGCAAGGCAGCATTTGATTGAGTATTGCACAAAGGAGCCCGAGCAAAACTGGAGTCAATGGGAATCAGAGAACTCTCTCCACTAGTTGCAGTCACACAACGGAAGATGGATGTGGTTGTTGGAGGGCAATCATCTCAACCCTGGGACACCACTGCAGGAGTTCCTCAGTGTCGTGTTCGAGGCCCAATCTTCGGCTGCTTCATCAATGATCTTCCCTTCATCAAAAGATCAATGTATGGATGTTTGCTGATCCCAGGACTGAGATGATTGACCTCCAAAAACAACAACTATCTTCCCTTTTGCTCAGTATGACTTCAAGCAGTGGAAGGCTTACCTTGATTCCTAATGACTTCAATTTTGCTCAAGCTCCTTAATGCCGCAATAGGTCAAATGTGGCCTTCATGTCCAGGGCAATGTCTCTCACCTCACCAGTGGTAGGTAACATTCACATTTACCAGGCAATGACCATCTCCAGCAAGAAATAATCTAACCATCTCTCCTTGACATTCAATGGCATTACCACTGTTGAATCCCCCAGTATCAAGATCCTGTGGGTTACCATTGATTAGAAAGTGAACTGGACTAGCCACATTAATACTACAACAGCAGGTTGAAAATTGAGAATTCTGAGACCAGTAGTCCGTTGTTTAGAGTTTTCTGATTTCCAACTATTGCCTTATTAAACAAACCTGGGTCACCCTTTGATTTGCAATTGATTTAGGCCAGTCTGCCAGCTTCTGAAACCAGGGGCTGGAATCTCCACCGCCCGCCGCCAGTAGCGGAGTTCTTGATCTGGCAGAGAATTTATGGGCAGCACGGTAGCACAAGTGGCTAGCACTGTGGCTTCACAGCGCCAGGGTCCCAGGTTCGATTCCCTGCTGGGTCACTGTCTGTGAGGAGTCTGCACGTTCTCCCCGTGTCTGCGCGGGTTTCCTCCGGGTGCTCCGGTTTCCTCCCACAGTCCAAAGACGTGCAGGTTAGGTGGATTGCCCATGCTAAATTGCCCTTAGTGTCCAAACGGTTAGGAGGGGTTATTGGGTTACGGGGATAGGGTGGAAGTGAGGGCTTAAAGTGGGTTCGGTGCACACTCGATGGGCCGAATGTCCTCCTTCTGCACTGTATGTTCTATGTTCTAATCCAGCACGGGCACTAATCCCTCTCTGATACACTGGACCCCACTGCCGGCAGCATAGAGATTCGCGCCACACATCAGTAGAAGGATGCATTAATAGGCTGGCACCATATTCTCCAGGCCCGCATGGTTCTCCGGGCCTCTGGGCCAGGAATTAGTATGGGTATTTACAAACGTGGCCCTGACATGGTGCACCTTATGGTGAGCCAAGGGGGTAACTCTTTAAGGGACTTGCCCCCCAAGTCCATCAGAGGGCCACCCTCCTGTCCATAATGCAAAACCTGACCTCCCCATGTCCATCAGACTTCCCCAACTCCCACCAGAGATCCCCCAATCACAGAGACCCCCACCAAAGATCCCCATGAGAGAGACCCCACCATAGACCCTCCCGATCAGACGAACACCCAGCAGAGACCCCCAATTACAGAGACCCTCACCAGAAACCTCATAAGAGAGACCCCTGCCTGGAAGCCCCCATAAAAAAGATCCCCACCGGACACCCCCCATTACAGGGACCCCACCAGAGAGCCCAAATAACAGAGATCCTCGGCAGACTCAAATACAGAGACCTTGTAATTAGGGATCTTTGGTGGGGGTCTTTGTAATTGGGGGTCTCCTGTGGGGGGTCTCTGGTGGGGTCTGTCTCATTGTGGTCTCTGGTGGGAGATTGGTTGGGGGGGGTTGGGTCACTCACGTATTGTGGGGGGTGTCGTGTTGGGTGTTCTGATGCACAAATGATCCAACATGGCTGTAGATGGTAAAATGCTGTTTTATTGTCCAATCAACGGTAACAACTAACTACTGGCTTGGGTACGTGCTTCACCAGCTAACCTGTGTTGTCCCAGCCCTATCACTATCCCAGTGAGGCACTCAGCACATGGTCTATGTCTGAGTGGCACGCTGTGAGCTCTGTGCTCTGAGCTATCTCCTGGTAGAATGAGCGGGAACTGTGGTGTTCCCTGTTTTATAGTGCGTGTGCTCTCACTGGTGATTGGGTGCGATATTATGTGTGTGCTGGTTGGTCCAACTGCCTGTCCATCAGTGTGTGTGTGATTGCACCATGACATACTGATGTGGATATCATGACATCCCCCCCTTTCACAAAGGATATGTGCCTACATGATAATAAATAGAAATGTGTGGTGAGTGCATCTGAGTATGTGTGTGCAATATTTACAACATATACATGAGGCAAAACTATATGCAGAGGAAGGTGTCAGGTGCAACAGAACAACGACGTTGTACCAATAACAGAACAAATACAATCAGCAAACGATGAGAGAAAACTTCTGGAACAATGAACGACAAGAAAAAAGAAACTTGTTAACAGTACTGTAAAACAGTTCAGTGAGTCCAATGTGCTAACAGGCTCATAAGTCAAGTCTCTCAGGTGGGTGACGAATTCGGGTTGACCGCCTCAAGCGTGGGTCAGGATCCACCGGCTGAGGAATGGGCCTGGCCACGGGCGAGAGAGGAAGAGGCAGAGTGGCAGGAAGCTCAATAAAGTCGACATCAGGGATAACAGGAGGGCGTGGCACCGGTGCATGATCCCGTAGCGAGTGCGGAACCAGACGAAGGGCCCACCGATTACGGCGGCGAATGGAGCCATCAGGCATACGAACCAGGAATGAGCCACGTGGCGGAGAATCTCGGCGGTTGCCGACCAGCCACCCTCCGGTAGGTGTATGCAGATGTTGTCTCCAGGCGCCAGGGCAGGAAGATCAGTCACCCGAGCGTCATGTGCCACCTTCTGCTGAGCACGCTGTTGTTGCATCCTTCGCAATACTGGAGCATGGTCGAGGTCAGGAACATGAATGGACGGCACAGTGGTGCTGAGGATGCGGCCCAACAACAGCTGGGCTGGCGAGAGGCCCGTGGACAGTGGGGCCGAGCGATAGGCCAGCAGGGCTAAACAGAAGTCAGATCCGGCATCAGCAGCCTTGCAGAGGAGCCGCCTCACAATGTGGATGCCCTTTTCCGCCTTGCCATTCGACTGAGGATGCAAGGGACTGGACGTCACGTGTGTGAAGTTGCATGAAGTGGCAAAGGAAGACCATTCTTGACTCGCAAAGCAAGGCCCCTTGTCAGACATGACGGTGAGCGGAATCCCATGGCGAGCAAAGGTTTCTTTGCATGCCCGGATGACAGTTGATGATGTTGTGTCGTGCAGGCGTATGACCTCCGGATAATTTGAGAAGTAGTCAATAAGAATAATGTAGTCCCTGCCGAGCGCATGAAAGAGCGCCTTCGACCAGGGGGTCGTGACCAACTCATGGGGCTGTAGGGTCTCAGGGGGTTGCGCCGGCTGAAACCTCTGGCAGGTGGGGCAGTTGAGCACCATGTTGGCGATGTCCTCGCTGATGCCCGGCCAGTACACAGCCTCTCGGGCCCTCCGCTTGCACTTTTCAACTCCGAGATGGCCTTTGTGCAGTTCGAGGACCAGCCGGTGCATGCTGTGTGGGATCACAATCCGGTCCAACTTCAAGAGGACACCATCAATGACGGCCAAGTCGTCCCGGACGTTGTAAAATTGTGGGCACTGCCCCTTGAGCCACCCTTCCGTCATGTGGCGCATCACACGTGTAGAAGGGGGTCAGCCGCAGTCTCACGGCGAATGTGGGCCAGACGTGCATCAGTGGCCGGCAGATTGGCCGATATGAAGGCTACCTGTGCGTCGACCTGACAAACGAACCCCTCCGAGTCGGGCGGTGTGTTGACCGCCCTGGACAGAGCATCTGTGATGATGAGATCCTTTCCCGGGGTGTAGACAAGTTGGAAGTCGTACCTCCGGAGCTTGAGCAGAATGCGCTGGAGGCGATGTCGTTGAGATCCTTCTGAATGATGCCGACCAGGGGGCAATGGTCGATCTCCACAGTGAACTGCGGAAGACCATATACATAGTCGTGAAACTTGTCGATGCCAGTCAACAGGCGTAGGCACTCATTCTCAATCTGCGCATAGCGCTGTTCTGTGGGGGTCATGGCCCGCGACGCATAGGCGACTGGAGCCCATGATGCGGTGTCGTCCCGTTGGAGGAGTACCGCCCCAATGCCAGTCTGGCTGGCGTCAGTTGAAATCTTTGTTTCCCGTGTGGTATCGAAAAACGCCAATACCGGGGCGGTGGTGAGCTTGACCTTAAGCTCCTCCCATTCTCTCTGGTGTGCGGGCAGCCACTGGAATTCCGTGTCTTTTTGACCAGGTGGCGAAGAGCAGTCGTGTGCGAAGCAAGGTTAGGAATGAACTTCCCCAGGAAGTTGACCATCCCGAGAAAGCGCAGCACTGCCTTTTTGTCTGACGGCTGCTGCATGGCCGCGATGGCTGCGATGGCTGCCACTTTGTCGGCATCCGGCCACACACCCGACCGGGAGATGTGGTCCCCCCAAAACTTTAGCTCAGTTTGGCCAAAAGAGCATTTGGCTCGGTTAAGGCGCAGGCCCTGATCCAGTATCAGTGCAAAGACACACTGGAGATGACTGATGTGCTCCTGTGGTGTGGTGGACCAGATGATAACGTAGTCTACGTAGACGCGCACCCATTCGATGCCCTCCATCATCTGTTCCATGATGCAATGGAACACTTCGGAGGCCGAAATGATGCCAAATGGCATCCTATTGTAGCAGTATCTGCCAAATGGAGTGTTGAAAGTGCACAGCTTCCTGCTGGACTGATCCAATTGAATCTGCCAAAAGCCCTTTGAGGCATCAAGCTTGGTGAATATTTTTGCCCGAGCCATCTCGCTCGTGATTTTTTATCGTTTGGGTATGGGGTAGTGTTCCCTCATAATGTTGTGATTTAAATCTTTTGGGTCGATACAGATCCGGAGCTCGCCGGAGGGCTTCTTGACGCACAACATGGAGCTGACCCATGGCGTTGGCTCCGTGACCCAGGAAAGCACTCCTTGGTCCTGCAGGTCCTGCAGCTGCTTCTTGAGGCGGTCTTTGAATGGTGCTGGGACTCTACGAGGTGCGTGAATGACCGGGGTGGCGTCCGGTTTGAGCCGTATTTTGTACGTGTAGGGCAGTGTGCCCATGCCCTCGAAAACCTCCTGGTTGTGCGCGAGGAGTGAGTGGAGCTGCGCCCTAAAGTCTGCATCTGGGAATCGGGCGTGCCTTCTGGAGACAGAGTGTGTACCCGCTGAACGAGGTGGAGGATCTTGCACGCCTGTGTGCCTAGCAGAGAGTTCTTCGAGGATCCTACGATTTCAAATGATAATGTGGCTTTGTGTGAGTTGTGTGTAACATCGAGCTGACAGGACCCTGTGGCCGAGATAACGTTTCCATTGTAGTCAACCAGCTGACAGTGGGGTGGCAGAATCGGTGGTTTAACCTTCAAGGTCTGGAAGGCTGACCATGCGAGGAGATTGGCGGAGGCATCAGTGACCAGGCGAAATGTGATCTGGAATCGGTTGACCATTAGGGTGGCACACCACTCATCGCCCGAATCAATGCTGTGCATTGGCAGCGGCTGGTGGTTCCGACTTGGGGACATCCGGTTCTTGTGGATTACCGCAACGCGGAAGGGCTCCCTGTCTTCGGTATCGCTGGTCTGCATACTATCTGGATATGACTCAGTGTAGGGGGGCTGAATCGCCCGCACGTCCCTGCGAGGCTGGCAGAATTGTTGGGAGTGGGCAGGTTGAGCTGCTCGACAGCAGGCAGCATAGTGGCCCATCCTGCCACATCGAAGGCATTGTCGCGCTTTGGCCGGACATTGTCGCTTTAAGTGGGCAGAGCCACAGTTGCCGCACGTCGTGATGTCATGGCATTCGTTGCTTTTGTTGCGCCACCGTGCATGCGCGGTGCGGTCCTGCATAGAGCGCGCCTGCGCATCACGTTCCTCTGCGTCAACGTCCCCTCTTTTGGCGCGTACAAGCGTGGGAGGCCTCGGAAAGCACTCAAAATGGCCGCCCTTGTCCAGGCCGCCGGCCGGGAGGAACTCGATCGACTGGACCCGCTCTGCCTCGTGGGACCCATGCCGTGCTGTTTCGGATGCCTGGATTTGGGAGTACCGGCTGGTCGCGTTCTCATGGAGGGCGCAGGTCTCGATGGCAGTCGCTAGGGTGAGGCGCTATATTTTAAGGAGCTGCTGGCGTAGAGTGTCCGAGATGACCCCAAAAACTATCTGATCCTGTATCATGGAGTCGGAGGTGGCCCCATAGCCGCAGGACTGAGCGAGGATTCGGAGGTGTGTTAAGTAAGATTGGAAAGGCTCATCCTTACCCTGCAGGTGCTGCTGGAATAGGTACCTCTCGAAGCTCTCATTGACTTCCACGCTGAAGTGTTCATCGAACTTCAGAAGCACCGTCTTATATTTTGTTTTGTCCTCGCCTTCCGCGAATGCCAGGGAGTTGTAGATGTGGATGGCGTGTTGCCCCGCCGTGGAGAGGAGGAGGGCGATCTTCCTGGTGTCCGATGCATTCTCCCTGTCTGTGGCTTCGAGGAAGAGCTGGAAGCGCTGTTTAAACAGCTTCCAGTTCACGCCGAGATTGCCAGCGATTCGGAACGGCTGCGGCGGGCTGATGTTTTCCATGGAGCAGGATGGCGGATTTCTGAAAGGCTGCAGGTAGGTCTCACAGTTGCTGGTTTGCGTCCACTACTGGTATTATGTCGTGTTGGGTGTTGTGATGCACAAATGATCCAACACGGCAGTAGATGGTCCAACTCTGTTTTATTGTCTAATCAACGGTAACAACTAACTGCTGGCTTGGGTACGTGCTTCACCAGCTAACCTGTGGACCCAGCCCTATCACTATCTTAGTGAGGCACTCAGCACATGGTCTATGTCTGAGTGGCGCGCTGTGAGCTCTGTGCTCTAAGCTATCTCCTGGTAGAATGAGCGGGAACTGTGGTGTTCCCCGTTTTATATAGTGCGTGTGCTCTCACTGGTGATTGGCTGCGATATTATGTGTGTGTTGGTTGGTCCAACTGCCTGTCCATCAGTGTGTGTGTGATTACACCATGATATGCTGATGTGGATATCATGACAGGGGGTGACTTGGAAAGTCCCATGGTGGGGGGGTGGGTGGAATTATGTTTTGAGAGGGAAGGGGCCCCAGCTGCCGGACCTCGCTATCGGGCTGCCCGCTCAAAGTGGTGGACTGATAGCAGGATTCGCTGGGGAACCCCTTGCAATCCCCACCATGCATAAATTTGCATGGAAAGGGATTGTGAATCCCTTCTAGATTTGCGCTCCCAGCGTGAGCGCCAATCAGTGGCGATTCATCTCCGGCGGTAGAACATTGGGCAGGATTCTTCGATTCTGCAGCTAAGTGTGGACGCAGGTGTGGGAACTGTGGCAATTTACAACGCCAAAATCGGCGCCCCGATTTGGCCGTCGCAAGGGATTCTCCACCCAATCGCCGATTATGATATCGGCGTCGGGCAACGGAGAATCACGGCCATAGTCTCCCAAACGGAGAATCCTGTCCCAGGTATTTTTATTTATCTTACATTCTCAATGTTAAAAGCCATACTCCTAAAGCATATGAATCATAAAATTATATATTCATAACACAATACAGTCTTGACAACGCTCTCACATCCTCCATATTAACTACAAACTCTGTTGTCCATATCCTAACTTGCACCTAGTCCCAATCACCCTACATCCTCCCGTTCCAGTGCACAAAGCCTCCATATTAAAAATCCTCACCCTTATTTTCAGATCCACCTCTAACCTTGCCCTTCTTTATCCTGATAATATTCTGTGATTTCTGTGCTCTGCCAATTCTGGGTTCTTGCAGATCCCTGATTCTAGACACTCCATCATTGATGGCTGTGCTTTCAGCTACTTAGACCCTAAGCTCTGGAATTCTGTCCCTAAGCCTCTCCATCTTTATCTCATTCTCTTCCTTTAAGATGCCCCCTAAACTCTACCTCTTTAATCATGTTTCTGCTCATTTCCTCTGACGTTTCCACAAAATGAATAGGTAGAAGAAGTAAAGGAAAATGAATTCCCTGATTGGAAACACAACCCAGTTTATAAATGAAAAACTTTGTCCAAACTGGACAAATGGAAAAATGTTAACAGACACAATGATCGATCAACAATGGGAATATTCAAATTGGACGTTTGGAAGGGATCACATTTAATATTGTTCCGTTAAGGAAAAAAGGATTGTCATGAATGTTGGAATTCCATGGAAGAACAGATGAGACCCAATTTAAAACATACATAGAAACATTCCATGTTTGCAGGATGAATAATAAAACTATAACCTGGGCAAATCATAGAATCCCTACAGTGCAGAAGGAGGCCAATCTGCCCACTGAGTCTGCACCGGCCCTTGGAAAGAGCACACTATTTAAGCCCATGCCTCCACCTTATCACTGTAACCCTACCTAACCTTTTGGACACTAAGGGGCAAAGTAGCATGGCCAATCAGACAGTCACCTGAGGCTGGAATTAAACCTGAGTCCCTGGTGCAGTGAGGCAGCAGCGCTAACCACTGTGCTGCCCTTAAATGTATGAAAAAACATAGCAAATCTTAGAGTTTGGAACCCTGGTAGAGTTTGGAATCCTGAATGGGAGAAAATCAGTGAATAATAGAACACGGAAAGATTAATAAAAAGACATTCTGTAGATGCATTAATATAAAGATGATTATTCAACTAAATGTAAGTCATTAAGTGTTGAAAGTAGCAAGCTATGTTTCAGAGACAGGGAAGGCTCTGGTACAAAAGTATAATTTCTACCTATTGATAACAAGGCTATCTAGTTTCTGTTTTTGTCACTTAAAAACATTACCAGTGACATTACCATGCATGCATGCATAGTTAAAAATGTTAATATTATCATTATTGCACTCTTGTACAATTCAATCCAAAAATCACAACAGTAGCTTGAATTTTTATTGTGCCCTTAACATAAATGAAGCCCCAAGGCACTTCACAAATGGAAATCGAAAATTTGACATCAGTTATGGATGGAGAAATCAAGAGGGAGACAAAAAACGTGACCAAGAAATGCATATATCGAAGGGGAAAGGCAAGTGAAGTGGCAGCAAGCTTTGTGGGGTGGGGGGAATTTCTTATAGGGACAAGGGGATTGATCAACTCAGAGAACTGAAGGACAAGGGGAGGGCTGGATGTATCATGTTGTGAAGCTTGCAGGTTTAGAAAGAGATTGGACAAAGAGGATGAATAATGTAAATTTATTATATTACTCATATTACACTTGGCCTGACTGAAGTCACTGGGAAGGATAATTGACTGAAGTGATGAGGAGCTGTCAATTTGCTATTTGCATTGTATACCACATTGAGTTGAGTGGTAACAACTGCATGAAGGTCTTCAGTGACAGAAGAATTAAGATAGGATTAAAGGTGGACGATGTTACAGGGCTGAACATATGTGATTTTGGTAATGGTTAAGATAGATAGATAGATAGATAGATAGACAGACAGACAGATAGGCAGATAAATAGATAGCTAGATAGATAGATAGATAGATAGATAGATAGGTAGATAGATAGATATCCCTGTGTCTGCGTGGGTTTCCTCCGGGTGCTCTGGTTTCCTCCCACAAGTCCTGAAAGATGTGCTGTTAGGTGAATTGGACATTCTGAATTCTCCCTCTGTGTACCCGAACAGGCGCCGGAGTGTGGTGACTAGGGGATTTTCACAGTAACTTCATTGTAGTGTTGATGTAAGCCTACTTGTGACAGTAATAAAGATTATGATTATTAATTGGTTTATTGAAAAATCATAATGATGGCAGGTGCCAAATTATGATGATACAAATAATAAAAATCAAAATTCCTAACGTAGTTATAGAAAATAATTTAAATAAAAAATAAAATGTATCATAACAAAAGGATTAACGATTCTGAACATTTCAATTTAAAGTTCAGCTCAGCAACGAACGGGCATCGGTTTCAACCTTAACAAGTGACAGGAGAGGGACTAGAATCAGGAGACAGAACTTTTGCAGGGGCTGCTTCAATACCTTTGGTATTCCCAATATGATGTGAGAGCAAATTGTTGCTCATCCATGGTTTGATGTCAGACAGATGTTACCACAGAGTCAAGACAGTTGATGAGGAGAAGAAGTGACTTTATGTAACACATTTGACCTCCATGCTGATGATGATGACTTCACTCGGGTTTGGTATATCATGAAGAGGAGAAAGGGGCCAAGGATAGATCCCTGGGGAGATGTAGGGCACGATTCAGCCAAAACATTTTGTCATTTTCGGTGAGTTTGGCGGGGTGTTTTCTGCTGGCTTTTTGGTGAGATCCAGACCTGAATTCACCCACACTTAGTCATTTATTTTGGACCTTGGGTAGTTTCCACCGGTCTAGGCCACATGGGTTGAATTCTCCGGAAATGCAAATTGTGATCGGGCGGAGGATCTGGGCCGGGATTCTCCCTTTTGGGAACGAAGTCCCCATGCCCGCAGGAAAACAGGCGAGAATCATTCTGGCCGTTTTCCTCGAACGTCCGGGGTGATTCTCCGTTTCCCAGGGGGCTCGACGTGCGTCCTGCAGCTCTGGTTGTCGGCGGGGCCCTTCTATCCAGACCGTATGGCTGCTCATGCGCATGGCGGCCACAAGCGAGTCCGCGCATGTGTGCGGCGGCCCATCTTGACGCGGGCGGCGCCGACATGGCAGAGCCACACAGCGGGCCCACGTGGAGTAAGGTAGGCCCCCCCAGATCACGATGGCCCACCGATCGGTGGCCCCCGATCGCGGGCCTGGCCACCACAGAGGCCCCCCCCAGAGTCAGATTCCCCCCGCCCCCCCCCCCCCACCAGGACCGCCACCGTGGCTGCGGGTCCGAGCTCCCACCGGGTGGTACCAGATGTAAACCACGCCGGTGGGGAGTTTGGCCGGTTGCCCACGGAGAATTGCCGCGGGGGCCTATTTCAGCAGCCCGCGACCGGCGCCGCGTTGACCGCGTGGTGCCGATTCTCTGGTCCGGAGAATCGGCAGCCCAGCATCAGAGCGGCGTGGCGTGAATTTTCCTCACCCCCGACGATTCTCCGACCTGGTGCGGGCTTGGAGAATCCCGGCCCTGGCATCCGGCCAAAATCGAGGTCTGCGTTCGGTGCTGATTCAGGTGCCATGCTCTAGACCCTCCCACCAGCTGACTCATCTTGGTGAGACTGGCAGCGCTAACTGCCTTTGCCACCAGCTCCCAGGCAGTGTACAGGAGGGCAGGCTTAAGTCTGTGGCCCACACTGGGGAAGAGGGTGACCCTCCGCCGTTCACTGGCATGGAGCTGTGGGTCCATCCCGGACACCCGACCTCGGGGGCAGGTCTTCTCTGTGCCACCTTGGTGGCTGTAGTGAGTGTGTGGTAAATGAAGTGCTTGAAAACAGATACACCTGCCAGGTTCTTTGGTGCTAACTGAAGCCTCAGTGGTTAGAATGCCCACTGGGCCGAGAATTGCTCGGAACCCGTGCGAGCAGAGTGCTGGCCCATTAAAAACATTTTTAAAAAGTAATTTACGGGATGTGGGCATTGTTGGTCAGTCCAGCATTTATTGCCCATCCCTGGTTGCCCTTCAGAAGGTGGTGGTGAGCTGCCTTCTTGAACCGCTGCAGTGCCTGGGGTGTAGATGCACCCACTGTGCTGTTAGGGAGGGTGTTCCAGGATATTGCCCCAGCGACAGTAAAGGAATGGCAATATATTTCCAAGTCGGGCTGGTGAGTGATGGGAGGAGAACTTCCAGGTGGTGGGGTTCCCAGGTATCTGCTGCTCTTGTCCTTCTAGATAGCCGTGGTTGTGGATTGGAAGGTGCTGTCTAAGGAACCTTGGCGAGTTACTGCAGTGCATCTTGTAGATGGTACACATCTGTCACTGCCACTTGATAGCACTGTTGATGACTCCTTCCATCACTTTGCTGATGATAGAGAGTAGACTGATAGGGTGGTAATTGCTGGGTTGGATTTGTCCTGTTTCTTGTGAACATAACACACCCGGGCAACTTTCCACATTGCTGGGTAGATGCCAGTGTTGTAGCTGTATTGGAACAGCTTGGCTAGGGGTGTAGCAAGTTCTGGAGCACAGGTCTTCAGTACTATTGCTGGAATATTGTCGTGGCCCATAGTCTTTGCAATGTCCAGTGCCTGCAACAGTTTCTTGATATCATGTGGAGTGAATCGTTTTGGCTGAAGACTGATATTTGTGATGCTGGGGACCTCCGGAGGAGACCGAGATGGATCATCCACTCGGCATGTCTGGCTGAAGATTGCTGCAAATGCCTCAGCCTTGTCATTTGAACATATGTGCTGGGCTCCTCCATCATTGAGGATGGGGATATTTGTGGAACCTTCTTCTCCAGTGAGTTGTTTAATTGTCCGCCACCATTCATGCTGGATGTGGCAGGACTACAGAACTTAGATCTGATGCATTTGTGGTGGAATTGCTCAGCTCAGTCTATTACTTGGTGTTTGGCATGCAAGTAGTCCCGTGTTGTAGCTTCACAGGGTTGATACCTCATTTTTCGGTATGCCTGATGTTGCTCCGAGCATGCTCTCCTGCACTCTTTATTGAACCAGGGTTAATCCCCTGGCTTGGTGGTGTTGGTAGAGTGGGGGATATGCTGGGCCATGAGGTTGCAGTTAGTGGTTGAATACAATTGTGCTGCTGATGGCCCACAGTGCCTCATGGATGCCCAGTCTTGAGCTGCTAGATCTGTTTGAAGTCTGTCCCATTTAGCGCGGTGGTAGTGCCACAACGGAGAGCATCCTCAATGTGAAGACAGGACTTTGTCTCCACAAGGACTGTGCATGGTCACTTCTACCGATACCATCATGGACAGCTGCATCTACAGCAGGCACATTGGTGAGGATGCGGTCAAGTATGTTTTTCCCTCCTGTTGGTTCCCTCACCACCTGCTGCAGTCCCAGTCTAGCAGCTATGTCCTCTAGGACCCAGCCAGCTCGGTCTGTGGTGGCACTACCAAGCCACTCTTGGTGATGGACATTGAAGTCCCACCCAGAGCATTTTCTGCACCCTTGCCACCCTCTGTGATTCCTCCAAGTGGTGTTCAACATGGAGGAGTACGGATTCATCGGCTGATGGTAGCTGGCATCACGACTGTATACCACTGTGTCGCCACCTCAGCTGGGTCTGCCCTGCCGGAGAGACAGGACATACCCAGGAATGGGACATTGTCTGTAAGGTATTGTCTGTGAGTATGACTATGTCAGGCTATTGCTTGACTAGTCTATGAGACAACTCTCCCAACTTTGGTACAAGCCTCCAGATGTTAGTAAGGAGGGGTTGACAGGACTGGGTTCGCCAGTGTCTTTTCTGGTGTCTGGGTCGATGCCAGGTGGTCCGTCCGGTTTAATTCCTTTTAATTCCTTTTGCTAGCGGTGTTTTTGTAGCAGTTGAATACAACTAAGCAGCTTGCTAGGCCATTTCAGAGGGCATTTAAGAGTCAACCGCATTGCTGTGGGTCTGGTGTCACATGTAGGCCAGACCAGGTAAAGACGGCAGATTTCCTTCCCTAAAGAACATTTGTGAACCAGATGGGTTTTTATAACAATCGGCAATGATTTCATGGACATCATTAGACCTTTAATTGCAGATATTTCACTGAGTTTACTTCCACCACCTGCTATGGTGGGATTCGAACCCAGATCCCCATTATCTTAGATCTCTGGATTACCAGTAAAGCAACAATACCACTCCGCCACTGCCTCCCCCATTTGCATGCCCTGCCTCGCTTACCGAATATCGACCCAACGATAATGCGAATCGCATGCAATTCAGTCCCGGCATCAATACCTCGGCCAGGATTCTGCATTTGAGAAACTAAGAGTGCAATTCTCCGGAAAGATTTCCAAGTGGGGTAGTGAGCGGGAACTGCCGCGATCTTCCCGTTGCTCGGCCCAGCGAGGCACGCAATGCTATTCAACATTAATTGGTCCATTAAACGAGGCCTCACTGGCTTCTCGCTGTAAAAGAGGGCTCACCAGCCGATTCGCCGGGATCGCGCTCACCAGCCCCCCACTTAAACAGCTCTTGCACAGCCAGCGTGTGGCTAACGATGCCCTCTCTGTGTCTCCTCGGAAAAGCTCTCCCGCAATCGCTGGGAGAGGGCCCAGATTGGCGGTGGTGTGTCAGACATCAGGATCCTCACCACCTTCGAGGAGCAGGCCCTGGAGGTGACTGCTGTGGCCGTGGACAGAGCCGTTACTAACTGGCGGACACTTACTGACGGAAGCCGCAGAGGTGAGGAACCACCGAGCCCCACCCGGAGGACCTGTCAAACGTGAGTTGATTTTGCCTTACTGACTGACCCATTCCTCCCACTGACCTCATGTCCATTCAGGTGGAAACAGGAACCCCCAGGCAAGACAACAGTCAGGGGGCTACACCCAGCTGGGTCCCAGTCTGATGCTGAGCCTGTGGAACAGGGTTACCTGGAGCTGAGGGAGGCGATAGGGAGCGGCCAGGACATTCAAAGGGAGACGTCAGTGACACATCAGCAGGTCCATAGTCGATAGGAGGAGTCCCAGAGGCTACAGGTGCAGGAGATGTTGCCGGCTATGCGTGGCACCGAGGCCAACTCTGCTAGTGCGGCGACCGCAGTGGAGAGCCTGGTGCACGACATCGGCACCATGAGTGAAGGTATGGGGAACCGCCAAGGCTGGCAGAGTCACGTGATGCAGGGGCAGCCAGCCCGCAAAGCAGCTGCCTCTCCATACCGAGGAGAACCCCAGGGCCCAATGAGCACCGATTGCGAGGAGGGGGCGCTGGGTGCCATCCCGGAACCGTCCTATGAGATGGTGACAGTGGCTGGCAGCATCCCCCAGTTCCACCCCAATGATAAGGCCGCAACTCGAGAGCAGCAACGGGACAGGGCGGCACGGCTGTGCATGTGATGTTGGCAAGTGCACCAAGGTGCTCCAGCCCCAGAGTCCCCGGAGGATGCCCGCCAGGGGCATTGAGGGGCATGGGATGAGGTCAGTAGCTGTCTGCCTCCATCGCTGATCTGCATCCTGGGGACATACCTAGATGTAGTGGTAGAGTTCGGAAGGCCAAGCACATCGAGGATCACTGTTGGCACCGGGGGAGGCAGAGGGGAGTCGGCAGGGGGTGAAGATGTGGTGGGGAGAGTGGGGCAGCACCATTGGAAGTGGGGAATTGTATGACACCTGTGACACATTAAAAACCCTGGGCACAGCCAGTATGACGCCTCTGTCACTTTCGTCCGCTATGCAGGCCGACCTCTGAACCTTTGGCACATCTCTCCCTCCAAGCACGCATCGGGGGATCCTCCGCAGGGGTGTGCACCATGGGAGAGTGGTGGGGTGTGCTGGGGGCAACTGGGGGGCAACTGCTCGTTGCACCACTGTGCCAACCCCTGGATCGTGTTCATACATTCTGGAGGCAACACTTGCCCCTGCCCGTCTGCCCCACTGATCACCCATAACCCCCCCGCCCCTCCCCTTCCGACTGCCGAGGCCTCTGGTCATGCGGTTGAAGGCTATCACCGGTAGAGAATTGGCAATCGGATTGAATTGGATTGGATATGTTTATTGTCATGTGTACTGTGGTATTATAGGTATTACCGTACCTGAGAGGCTAAAGTACCATTGGTAGAACCTATATGCTTGCTATTGGCTAGAGTGTATAATAGCTCCGTCCTGATAGGCAGGGTATAAGAACCCGTGCTGTCCCAGCAGCCCTCATTCTGTACCTTGGCTGCTGGGGGAAACATCTAGCTTATTAAAGCCTTCAGTTGGACTACAACCTCGCTTTAGTGGTCATTGATTGTGCATCAATTTAATAAGCTAGATTTAAAACGATGGAGCTCCGAATCAAGCCGGAGTGTCTGCAACTCAGCCCCCACGCGGCGAACTCAGCGGCAATCTTTAAGCACTGGCTGGCGTGCTTTAAAGGGTATCTCGAGACGGCAGAAAACGCACCCATGGGAGAGCAGAAACTGCACGTCCTGCACTCAAGGGTGAGCCCGGAGATTTACACCCTCATTGAGGAAGCGGAAGACTTCGATGCAGCAATCGAGCTGCTAAAAGGGCATTATATTCGCCCAGTAAACCAGGTCAACGCCCGGCATCTGCTTGCAACAAAACGGCAAACCCCTGGGGAATCGTTGGAGGAATTCTACCGCGCACTCCTGGTGCTGGGCAGAAGCTGCGGCTGACCGCAAGTTTCGGCGAGCGAACACACGGAACTCTTAGTCCGGGACGCATTCGTGGCAGGTATGCTTTCATCACAAATCTGCCAGCGCCTGTTAGAGAAAGACACCCTGGGTCTTAGCCCTTGCAGGCTCCAGGAACGCCCGCGCCTACGTCCCCGACGCGCGGCAGCTCCCTGGGCAGCGTGGAACCCCGCAGCGGCTGACCCAGAGACTTCCCCCGTTCCCCCGCAGGCCTGCGCTGCAAGGCGGCCTGCCAACCACGAGGGGCCCCGCTGCTACTTTTGCCGGCAGGCCAAGCACCCCCGCCAGCGCTGCCCAGCCCGCGCATCCACCTGCAGGGGATGCGGCAAAAAGGGCCATTTCGTGGTGGTTTGTCAGGCCCGAGCGGTGGCCGCGGTCTCCAGTGGCAAATCCGGACCGCCACCACAAACCTCGCCGCCACCCCCATATCCCAGGGCCACGTGCGGACTCCGGGCGCCGCCATCTTGTTCCATGGACGCCACGCTTGAGGGCTGGGCGCCGCCATTTTGTGCACCCCCGGTCATGTGCGACCAATGGGAGACGGCATCTTGGATGAACCCCCAGGACCCCAGCTTGGCCGACCACACACTGCCTGAACAGAATTCCCAACTACTGCGATTGGCCTCAGTGACTCTGGATCAATCTCAACCTCAAACACTCTCAACCGCTACGACGACCGTTTTCATCAACAGGCACAAGACGTCCTGCTTAATTGACTCTGGGAGCATGGAGAGCTTCATACACCCCGACACGGTAAGGCGCTGTTCCCTCCTCATCCACCCTGTTAATCAAATAATCTCACTGGCCTCCGGTTCCCACTCAGTGGAGGTAAAGGCGTTTTGTTTAGCAAACCTCACAGTCCAGGGAAGGGAGTTCAAAAATTTCCTTCTCTACGTCCTTCCCCACCTCTGCGCGGCTAAACTCCTGGGTTTAGACTTCCAGTGTAACCTTCAAAGTCTGACCTTCCAATTCGGCGGTCCTATACCCCCCTTACTGTCTGCGGCCTCGCGACCCTTAAGGTCGACCCGCCTTCCCTGTTTGCGAACCTCACCCTGGATTGCAAACCCGTCGCCACCAGGAGCAGACGCTACAGTGCCCAGGACCAGATCTTTATTAGGTCAGAGGTCCAAAGGCTACTGAGGGAAGGGGTCATTGAAGCCAGTAACAGCCCCTAGAGAGCTCAAGTAGTGGTGGTAAAGACCGGGGAGAAGAATAGGATGGTCATCGACTACAGTCAGACCTTCAACAGGTTTACGCAGCTGGACGCGTACCCTCCCCCACATATCCGACCTGGTAAACAGGATCGCGTATTATAAGGTCTTCTCCACGGTGGATCTCAAGTCCACCTACCACCAGCTCCCCATCCACACTAGTGACCGCAAATACACTGCCTTCGAGGCAGACGGGCGGCTCTATCACTTTTAAGGGTTCCCTTTGGTGTCACTAACGGGGTCACGGTCTTCCAGTGTGAGATGGACCGAATGGTTGACCGGTACGGTTTACGGGCAACATTCCCGTATCTCGATAATGTCACCACCTGCGACCACGACCAGCAGGACCACGACACCAACCTCCGAAAATTTCTCCAGACCACTAAAATCCTTAACCTAACATACAATAAGGATAAATGCGTGTTTAGCACCGACCGTCTAGCCATTCTAGGCTACGTAGTGCGAAATGGAGTTATAGGCCCCGACCCTGAACGCATGCGTCCCCTTATGGAGTTCCCCCTCCCTCACTGCCCCAAGGCCCTAAAACGCTGCCTAGGGTTTTTTAGCCACTACACCCAGTGGGTCCCCAACTACGCAGACAAGGCCCATCCCCTGATCCAATCCACAGTTTTTCCCCTATCGATAGAGGCCCACCAGGCCTTCAGCCACATCAAAGCAGACATTGCAAAGGCCACGATGCATGCCATCGACGAGTCCCTCCCCTTCCAGGTTGAGAGCGATGCCTCTGACGTCGCTCTGGCGGCCACCCTCAACCAAACGGGCAGACCCGTGGCCTTCTTCTCACGTACCCTCCATGCTTCCGAAATCCGCCACTCCTCAGTCGAAAAGGAGGCCCAGGCCATAGTAGAAGCTGTGCGACATTGGAGGCATTACCTGGCCGGCAGGAGATTCACTCTCCTCACGGACCAACGGTCGGTGGCTTTCATGTTCGATAATGCGCAGTGGGGCAAGATAAAAAACGACAAGATCTTGCGGTGGAGGATCGAACTCTCCACCTACAACTACGATATCTTGTATTGTCCCGGGAAGCTAAATGAGCCTCCTGACGCCCCGTCCCACGGCACATGTGCCACCGCACAAGTGGACCGCCTCCGAGCCCTCCACGAGGACCTCTGCGACCCGGGGGTCACTCGCTTTTTCCATTTCTTCAAGACCCGCAACCTGCCCTACTCCATCGAGGAGGTCAGGACAGCCATCAGGGACTGCCAAATCTGCGCGGAGTGCAAACCGCACTTCTACCGGCTAGAGAGAGCGCACCTGATTAAGGCTTCCCGTCCCTTTGAACGCCTCAGCATGGACTTCAAAGACCCCCTCCCCTCCACCGACTGCAACACGTACGTCCTGAACGTGATTGATGAGTACTCCCGGTTCCCATTTGCCATCCCCTGCCCCCACATGACCGCCTCCACCGTCATCAAGGCCATCCATAGCATCTTTGCACTGTTCGGGTTCTCCGCTTACATACATAGTGATAGGGGGTCCTCCTTTATGAGCGACGAACTGCGTCAATTCCTGCTCAGCAAGGGCATCGCCTCGAGCAGGACGACCAGTTACAACCCCCGGGATAACGGACAGGTAGAGAGGGAGAACGGAACGGTCTGGAAGACCGTCCTACTGGCCCTATGGTGCAGGAACCTCCCAGTCTCCCGCTGGCAAGAAGTCCTCCCGGATGCCCTCCACTCCATCTGGTCACTACTTTGTACAACCACCAATCAGACAACTCACGAACCTCTCCCTGTCTTCCCTAGGAAGTCCTCCTCCGGGACCTCGCTCCCGACCTGGCTGGCAGCACCCGGACCCATCCTGCTCCGAAAACACGTGCGGGCACACACGTCGGACCCGTTGGTCGAGAGGGTCCACCTGCTCCATGCTAATCCCCAGTACGCCTTCGTGGCGTACCCCGACAAGATACGGTCTCCCTACGGGACCTGGCGCTCGCCGGAACTCTACGCATATTCCAGCCACCAGTCCCACCCCCCACTCCACCGCAGCACCTTACAGGAGGATCGGTCCTTCCGCCGCCCCTGCCTAGGCCCCCCCACCCACTGACGCCCCCGCAGGCGCTCCCTCCCCAGGTCAGCCGTTTCCCCCACCAGCGCCGTCTCAGGGTGCCGAAGCTGCCATGGAGATCGAAGCCACGCTCCCGGCGTCACAGACGCCCGAGCCTCCACCGGAGTCACCACCGAGGCTCCGACGATCACAGAGGACGACCAGAGCTCCCGATCGACTGATTGCTTCATTTTAACTGTAATCTGGAAATATAAAACACCAAATGTACATAGCTACCAGACTTGGAAATAGTTACTAAACACTGTACGGAGGCATTACGGTACCTCCATAACTAATTATACCACGTTGTTATGTTTTGTAGTTGCTGGCCACCACCCCCGCCGGACTCTTTTTTAACAGGGGTGAATGTGGTATTATAGGTATTACGGTACCTGAGAGGCTGAAGTACCATTGGTAGAACCTATATGCTTGCTATTGGCTAGAGTGTATAATAGCTCCGCCTTGATAGGCGGGGTATAAGAACCCGTGCTGTCCCAGCAGCCCTCATTCTGTACCTGAGCTGCTGGGGGAAACATCTAGCTTATTAAAGCCTTCAGTTGGACTACAACCTCGCTTTAGTGGTCATTGATCGTGCATCATGTACCAAGGTACAGTGACAAATATTTTTCTGCGAGCAGCTCAGCAGACCATTAATTACATGAAAAGAAAAGGAAATAAAAGAAACTACAAAGAAAATACATAATAGGGCAATCATGGTTAAATGCGCACTTTACACAATCCAAGTGGATTCCCGTGGGTGGACGGGCCATGTAGCATGTGGTAGTCATTGCCTAACATCCCAATCACACCTTGATAGCTGTGTTTAAACACTGTGGGAGACAACACCACACACGCAGCAGCCAACATCCGAACACCCAGGGATGGGACACAGCTCCGGGGATATGTCCACGGCCAGAGGGTGGGTGGGTACCACGGGAGGGGGAGATGCCTGGGGAGATGGGCAAAGGGTTCAGAGGTCACTCCACATTGCAGAAGAAAGTGACAGAGGCATCATACTAGTTGTGCACAAAGGTGTTTATTGTGGTTGGCAATCCCTCAGCCACCTCACCCCCTATCTACCGCCACCCCCCCCCCCCCACCCCCCCTTCCCCCAGTGCCCTCAGTGATCGTCGATATGCTTTGCCCTCCTAGCTCTACCACTACGTCTTGGTGTTTCCCCAGGATGCACGTCAGAGTTGGAGGCAGCCACCTGGTGGGGGAATTTCGCCCAATGTATTTTATAGGTGCGTATTATTGATCCAATTTATTATGCAATTTAATACATCCCTATGATTTAATTATAACATGACTTATCATAAACATCATTCTGTACTTTCCATGATACATCTAAGTATTAACATGAACATGTTTGTTTGTGATTCAATTTAATATAAACAGTACTCTGCTAGCCATCTGATACCATTTAATAGTTTTGTGTCTACTGTGACACAATTCAGTATTAATGCGGTTGTTTGTCTACAGTGAGAAAAACTTATTTCACTTTGTGTTTGTATTCTGATGCAAGTTTGTTTAACCTTGCTTAACATACACTGCAATATAATTTAATAATCAGCCCTGAGCATGTGACAAAATTCCATATTAACAAAACTGTGTAGGCACAGTAATACAATTTGATATGAATATAACCTTGTATGTACTGTGGCATAATTCATCCTTGACATTATTGTGTATGAACTGTGACACAATTCAGAATTAATATTAATGTGCATGTACTGTGATAAAATTTGAATATTAACGTTGTTGCATATATAGGCATGCTCAGTCACAATATCATGGTGTATGTATTGTGATATACTTTAATATTAGCCTTACTGTATATGTATATGTGGAAAACCTAATGCTAATACAGCACTCATATTGTGATACAATTTGACAGTAAAAGTACTATGTACATGCAGTGACATAAGTAATGTTAACATTAATATGTATGTGGCGACAGAATTTAATACTAACATTACTGTGTGTGCACAATAACATAATGTAGTATTAAGATTATTGTGATTATAGTGTGATACAATTTAATGTTAACATGACTTTGCAGGCTCTATGGCAGAACTCAGTATTAGCATTGGATAAAAGCAAATTACAGCGGATTCTGGAATCTGAAACAAAAGAGAAAATGCTGGACAGTCTCAGCAGGTCTGGCAGCATCTGTAGGGAGAGAAAAGAGCTAACGTTTCGAGTTCGATGACTCTTTGTCAAAGCTTTGACAAAGAGCCAATCCATTGGACTCGAAACATTAGCTCTTTTCTCTCCCTACAGATGCTGCCAGACCAGCTGAGACTGTCCAGCATTTTCTCTTTTGCTTCAGTATTAACATTACTCTGCATGTTCTTGATATCTTAGCATTAGCATTATTGTGCAGATATGCAATGCTATTTAACATTAACATTATTTCCTTGATCCCTCAAATCCAATGGAAGCAGTCTTGAATGAATCTGGTGCACAACTAATGTAGCCATACATTACCATATCATGCTCGGCCACATCACATTAATCCTCACACTTCACACCTCATGTATCATCCTGGAAAGCAAAGAAAACCTCCAGTTTCTATACTCCACTGCCAACAATCTGAGTAATCCCTCCAACCTCTCCTCCAACAATAATTGCAAGGAACTCATTACCTCTGTCAGTGAAACTGAGATAGGGAAATTTCCCCTCCTGAATGCTGCAACTTCCTGCTGCCTTATAACTTCCCCCCAGTCTTTCCATTCCTCCAGCTCTGACTTCCTGTGCACCATCGATTTCTCCACCATTGGGCCCATTCTCTGAAACTTCCTCTCAATCTTTTTATCTTCTTCTTTAGGACCCTTTTGAAAACACACTTATGGTTGCCCCTCCTAATATCTCCCACTTTGACCATTGAGCAGGGTGTTTGGGAGTAGGGCTTGAGTGAGTCTCGTCCTAGTACATTAAAGAGATGGGAGGTGAGAGTAAGAAGCTAGGATTGTGGGGATAGGTATTGAGTAACGTTCTGCAGACTTGCATTTATTCCCCAGGGGCAGACAGGGCATCGGTTACGACCTGTGCATTTATATCAATGAGGAACTCTTTTCCAGCCATACAGATGGCAATTTGGATATAAATATTGCTGAAAAGAGAGACATGTTGTGAAGTTTCTCACTTTACACTTACGAGGACAAAAGCAAGAATGCCAAATTTCAAATGATCTCAATAATTTATACTACAGGAGAAAAGGGTACTGATTGGTTGGCAAGTCAACTCTGACCAAGGCATAGGCATTCACAATATTTGAATCTGCTGCTGCATGTAAGGATTTTCTTACACACTTTAGTATGCTCCATCCCATACTCAAATTCACTTTTGAGATGCAGCAGTCTAATGCGTTCCCTTTCTTTGAAATGCTTGTTGAGAAATCCGCTAATGGGTTCTCCACTACTGTGTATCACAAGCCCACCTTCACTGGTCAATATACATATTCAGATTCATACAGCGCCTCGTGCTATAAGATTAGACTCATCAGCAATCTTTTAAATAGGGCATGAATGCACAAATGAATGCATCAAAACTATCCTGCGGGTCAATTGCTATCCTGATCAGATCATTGTTTTTTGTCTATCGCGCAAGCTCTTTAAGTTGAAAAGTGCCTAATTTATCTAAAATTACCCTAGAAAGGCAAACTATCTCAAAAATGTGAACAACAGGTGAAGCAATCTGTTTCACACTACCAATACACTGCGGCTTGATCAATAAGGGGATTAGGAGTTATGGAGAGAAGGCAGGAGGATAGGGATGAAAAAACTATCAGCCATGATTGAATGGCGGAGCAGAGTCAATGGGCTGAGTGGCCTAATTCTGCTCCTATGTCTTATGGTCTTATGGCTACATGAGTGGTATTTATCACTAAAATGTAGCTGCTGTCTGTCCATAAAGGTGTTCTGCCTAGCACAAAATTGAGCAACATAGTGTATGATTTTCAGTTCTGGCGTGATGCCAGGCATGTGGGGCCGTCAATTGGCTGCTTGAATTATAGAATTTACAGTGCAGAAGGAGGCCATTCGGCCCATCGAGTCTGCACCAGCTCTTGGAAAGAGCACCCTACCCAAGGTCAACACCTCCACCCTATCCCCATAACCCAGTAACCCCACCCAACATTAAGGGCAATTTTGGACACTAAGGGCAATTTATCATGGCCAATCCACCTAACCTGCACATCTTTGGACTGTGGGAGGAAACCGGAGCACCCGGAGGAAACCCACGCACACACGGGGAGGATGTGCAGACTCCGCAGACAGTGACCCAAGCCAGAATTGAACCTGGGACCCTGGAGCTGTGAAGCAATTGTGCTATCCACAATGCTACCGTGCTGCCCTTTATGTTGTTTGTAATAGGTGACTACAGAACATGCTCAACGAGCCCATGCTTGCAAAGCCCAAAACTAAATATCTAGATGTGATTCCGTGATTGGCAGCACTTGCTGAACAATCCTAGGTGTGCTAATAGCTACATGATCAACTAATTTAAAATAATCAGCTGAATTTGTAATGTGGCTCATTTATGCTTTCTATAATGACATTCATTCGTATGTAGGGACCTGTTCTCTGCAAACAAAAGGAATATGTTCAAGCCTTGCACCTTTTTTGAATTACCTGAAAGGTTGAAGAGCCTCTAGTTTGTCATTGCTTTCTACATGGCAACACCTCAGCCAATTAGAGCTGACTTACCAACCAATCAGCACACTTTTCTCCTGCAGTATAAATTATTGTGATCATTTGACATTTGGCATTCTTGTTTTTGCAAGATAAAAAACGTCATCAACAGGTTTCTTTTTTCAGCAATACTTAAGACGAAATTGTTCACAAGTCTGTTGTTGAGTTCTATCTTGCACGAGGTATTTTGCCCATGACCTCACTAAACCAAATCGACTCCCAGCTGAACAATTTCAAATAATTTCTCTCAAACACATTCCTGAATCCGGAGTGTTTTTTCCTGCCAGGTGAAACTAATGGGAACATGAATCCAAGGCCAGAAGAAGCCTTTAAATTATGTTCCTTTTTGGGTCAAGAGGAGCAGAATTGCTAATCCGGGTGCCACTGACAAAGCTTGTTGGCAGGTGGTCTCCAGAGCATGTGACATTCGGCCCTTTCCCACTGACTTACTGCCTGGAAAGAATGGGAAGATGGTTGGCAGGATACAAATACAGTCCAGGAGCTAAAACATCCTGGACCATATCTTCAAAACAGTAGGTAACTTACAGTTTCTAACTTACATTGATATCCGGATGCCCCAAACTGTAAATGAATTAACTGTTCATTTGGTTTGTGAAGTTGCTTGAAATTGTTTAACACTATATAAATATAAACTGATATTTTGTATTTTCCACATTAACTTTATGATACATATGGGGCTGGATTCTCTGCCCGCCGCGCCACATTTCCGCTTCACCCTGCCGGCGGGATGCTCTGTTACGCTGGCCGGTCAATGTGGTTTCCCATTGTGGGGCAGCCCCATGCAGTCAGAAACCCCCGGGCTGCCGGCAAAACGGTGCATCCTGCCGGCGGAGAATCCAGCTCATATTCTGTATGTATTGTGAAATAAATTAGCATTTCTTACACAGTACCTCAGTGTCGATGATGACTTGCTTCCACTCCGGGGAGGTGGGTCCTGTGGTGGTTGAATAGCCCAATCCTGGATCCGCAGACTCTGCCACAGGTTTGGCAGGTGGTGTTTGATGAGGTGGGTGGGTGAGATGCTCTGAATTCTGCGCCTTCCTTCAGCTGTTTACACTTGGCCTCCGTGTGCTCCACCCTTTGACGCTCGAGGTGATTGGTGCCCCCCGGATACTTTTTCCCCAGTTTGTTCGTTCTAAGGCAAGCGATTTCCACGTGTCGATAGGAATGTTGCATTTATCTAGGGAGGTTTTCAGAGTGTCCTTGTAGTGTTTCCTCTGCCCTCCTAGTGATCACTTGCTATTGCAGAGCTCAAAGTAGTGCACTTGTTTCGGGAGTCTTGTATTGGGCAATGTGGTCCACCCATTGCAACAGGTTGAGCATGACCAGTGTCTCGATTTTGGGGATTTTGGCCTAGGGAGGATGTTCATGCTTCCTAATCTGCCAGTGGATTGGCAGGATTTTGCGGAGTCAACGTTGATAATATCTTTCCAGGGATTTGAGGTGTATGCCGTACATTTCTCATGCATACAGGAGAGCGGGGACCCGCTGCTCTGTAGACTAGGAGTTTGGTGTTAGGTTTGAGGTCTTGGTCTTCGAGCACTCTGTTACTCAAATTAAGTTAAATTCCTTAATTAGCATTATCATTGCATTATAAGCATTGTGTAATAATTTAAGTTTGATTAACTTGTGGAGGTTAGGTGGGGTTATGGGGATAGGGTGGAGGAATGGGCCGAGGTAGGGGCACTTTCAGAGGGTCAGTGTAGATTTGAAGGGCCAAATGGTCTCCTTCTGCCCTGTAGGGATTCTATGGATTCTAATCTGGAAGTGTTGCAACAATTTTGAATATTAGCAGCATTGTGTATGGATTGTTCAGAACTGCAACTCCGGTGCATCTGAGGCAAATCCAGCCATCTGAACATGTGTACTGTGCACTATTGCACAGATTATATCAGTAGCATTTAGTCAGCCTAACTGTTTCAGCATTTCTCTGACCTTTCAGAGCTTCACTGCTCTAACTGGGATTTCATTTTATCACCCCCCCAACTAGAATCACCATTGGGTGCTGCTTTCCCACCTCCCATATGTAAATGGTGGAGCTGGGGGTTGGGGAGCTCAGGGCTGAATCTCCATATGCCTCACAAAACTCTGCTTTCCAGTGTGCCTTGTGAACAGTGGAAATAGGACCAGAAGTTGTGTAAAGACTTTGAAGTCCCACTGAAACATCCCTAAAGGGGGGAACTGTGGCACAGTGGTTAGCACTGCTGCCTCAAAGTGCCGGGGATCCAAGTTCAATTCCACCCTTGGGTGAATGTCTGTGTTTGCATGTTTTCCCCGTGTCTGCATGGGTTTCCTCCGGGTGCTCCGGTTTCCTCCCATAGTCCAAAGATGTGCAAGTTAGGTGGATTGGCCATGCAAAATTGTCGCTTTGTGTCCAAAGATGTGCACATTAGGTGGGGATAGGGTAAGGGAGGGTGCCCTTTCAGAGTATCAGTGCAGACTCAGTGGATCGAATGACCTCCTTCTGTACTGTAGGGCTTCTATGGAGGTTAATCCCAGCATTTACCAGCTGATGAAGACGTTGGTCTCAGGTGAGTTCTTCGCTAGTAACACAGATACATTCTTCATGTTCTTCTCTGCTTTGCGATCGTTTGAGACCATTTGGTGTCATTGTGGTGCCCTGTTGCCTCATCCTGGGGATATTTTGCCCTCCCAAGAGGAATATACCCCTCGATGGTGGGAACCAGCAGTGCATACAGGACAAACCCGAGGCTGAATCCAGAGGGGCAGGGGGAAGACCCCTTTGAAGGAACTTTGCTCTGAAGAGCAGAATTTTGGTGCCTTTCTTCATTCTACTTACATTTTTATAAAACGTACAAATGGGTTAAATTTTGAACACTTCTCCAGCATGCAGAAAATTACTGATCAATATGCTTTGTTGATTTTCAAATATAAACATTTTAATTCATGACTACTGTGTAAGAGGTAAACAGCAAAGAACAAATGGCAAGCAGACAAATCACACACAAACACAGACAGAGAAGACAGACTGAGATCCGGAAATCCAGACCAAACACTGAATTTATTGTTTGCAAAGTACTGTTAGAAAGGCACGAAGCAGTGTTGCCAGATGTGTGAAGCCTGACCGCACTCTTCCCCCAGTGCTGTCAAGCTTATACTCTCACTGCTCCCCTTCCCTTCAATTCACACAGGCCTAAGGATTCTATCTGTGAGTTACAACCCCACAGGTCTGCCAAATTCAGGTTTCCCTTGCACTGTGGTGCCAGACACTAGCTTACCCTCCTCCTGTTACTGAAGCGCTGCTGAGCTTCAGGACGCAGTGCTATTGTATCCAAACCCTAGGAGTAACACCTCAGTGAAATCAAAACCCAGGACAATCCCTAGTGGCTGCGAAATCCTACTCCCATCCCTGGAAAGCTAAAGACACCACGTATATATCTCTCTAACCTCATACATCTTGCACACCACCCTGCTGTGTATTTTCAACTTTATAAAATGGTAAGGGATCGAAATTGATAGAACAGGTAAAACTGAATGCATGGTTTGACAGCACTTACGATAAAACAGTCTATCTGCCAATTCAATGTCAGCAATGCTGCAGATGATCTGTTAGATTGATGTTAAAACTATTGTATGTAAAATATTCAATGTTACTGTGCGTGTATTGTGAAACAGTTCAATATTAACAGACAATGTAATATTAACAATGTTCTGTTTGAAACAATTGACGTTAATATTAAAGGTTCTGTATAGTGGCTGGATTGATACAGCTCTTAAGTCATTGAGCAAAATAAAGTTACTCATACAGGCGGCTGTGACTTTTTAAATTTTTGAATGTATTCTGAATAACCTTATGCATCTCTTCTGAGAACACAATAAATAATTTGCCACATTTGGGCACACTTGGAGGTTTTCTTTATTCCATAAAAGCTACATAACGACTGAATTGGATTCTAGGAAACACAGACAAGTGTCCAGTGCTGCTGTAGGTCCGAGATGGTAACATGAGACAACTTTATCTTCTCTTGTACTTGCACTCCTTTGTGGAGCTGAGCGGGAGGGGCAATGAAAAATAGGAAAGAACCGGTATTGCTCTCAGTGGACAGTGGGCGAAGAGCTTCTGAATGTAGTGAAGCTAGTCAAAAGGGGTCACTGGGGGGGTAAAGCTGTCACATGACCTTCCAAGTCATCCCAGTGTGGAATATGCCTGCATCATTCATGAAGCACCACACATTTTCATAAGAAATCTTCCTCTGTTTGAAAAATTATCTTATCGTTCGTATTTGTAACCTAGATACGAAAAACAAAGTTGCACACCTAAGAGATTCCGCGAAATAGTATTTATAGCACCTGTGAAAATGTATAAAACACAATAGCGCCATTTCAATCTTTATAAGAAGACTGACCAATGTCTGTAATCATTTATCAGTTATATTGATTGTATTAGCTGTAACCCCTGTGGTTCACAAGTCTAATTTAATCAGAGTGACATCCACAGAGGATGTACGATGATTCCCTTTTGTGTATGATATTTGTACACCGCGTGGTCCTAACCGAATAATGCATGAGCAATGTATTCTCAAGTGTATTACAGCACTGTGCATGAGAGTTATGAATACTACAGTGAATAAGAACAAACTGTCTTTTCTGGTTTATTGCTGTGGTCAGTAATAATAAGAGAGGAAAAACGACTTTGGTTAATCATGTTGACTACATTAATTTATTTGATTGGCAAGTGAACTTAATATGGTGTGGTTGGGTGAATTTTGCATCTCCTGAGATTTGGAATTCCAATACATCCTACAGGAATTTTGGAATGCTTTCTACTTTATGATACAGTACAGCTTGAGTTCCTAAAGAGTGAAAGCAAAATGGCATCACAGCACTCAGCCCTGACAGTCACCTTGGGTGTCAAATGGTGAATATCCCCAACCACACCCCCCCCCCTACCCCCATCCCAGTTCACCAGTACTAATGAGGTCTGGAGATTAATTTGCCACGGTCTGGCTACTGGCCTTATTATGTGCTGCATTATAATCATGATTTGAATCAGGCCCAATCCGATTTCATGGGCAACATATTCAGACATTAAATTGGAAACATTCTTGAGGTTAAGGGGATGGATGATGAATAAAGAAAGCCACAAGAACAAAGTTATGAAGATAAAATTAGTGCATACATCAGTCGCTACTTTGTTGGTTGGTATGGCAAAGGTTTGAATCACATTCTTTGCTTGGTCAGAAAGTTTCAGTCAGTGCAATTGTTAGAGGCGACATTAAGGGAAATGACGGGGAGCTAAAGTGTATTTGGATGATGCAGGGGAAAAGAAAGATAGATAGGATACAGCTTAGCCAAGACTAGGGAGCAGAATGTGTACATGGGCCTTTGATGGTGCAGGAAAAGTAGAGATCGAGTACATTTGGACAGTGTGGAGGAATATTTTTTCTTTCACACAATGTAGGTGCTGTTGGCATTTATTTATTTAACAATTTACTGTCCATCTCTAACTATCCCCGAGAAGGTAGTGGTGAGCCACTTTCGTGAACTGCTTCAGTACACGTGGAGAAGGTACACCCACAGTGCTGTCCTGGGAGAGCATCGCAGGATCCTCGTCCAGGATTGACAAAGGAACAATGATATATTTCCAAGTTAGGATGACGTGTGACTCGGAGGTGAACAGGTGAGTGGTGATATTTCCATGTGCCTGCTGTCTTTGTCTTGCTGGGCAGTCAGTGCAGTGGGCTTGGTAACAAACTTTAGGTATACCCAGCCATTCTGTGCTGGCATTGGAGGGAAGAAAGTGCACGAACATTGGAGACAGAAGGTTAATGGTCTGGGCATCTCCCCAAGAAACAATTAAAAATGGCACGTTCTGGATAATTGTGTGTACTTTCTGATTTTAGTTATATGTTTTCAGTCTTTAAAAAAAATGAAGTAATATTTGGATTTTCAACAGACCAACTGGAATCACTTCCCCAAGACATATCTTAGCTGTTGCTTTCCCACATCCAACCACATCCCCATGTCCCAGTGCATAACACACAACACCTGCTCCAGACTCAAATCACAGTGATATGTCCTCCCCTTCCAACCCTCCTATGCTACATTGGCTTTTGTCTTTGCCTGCCTTCTTTATTTACCCTGGCATGCTTCTCCCTATCTAATAATCCTATTCAAGCTGGTACCTTTCTTCCTCTATTCAAATTGGCATTCTTCTCTTGGTCACGGTCACATGTGTCAGTTCCCCAAAATGCTGTCAGTCTGAAATATTCATGCTCGGAATACATGCAGTATTACAGCCATTCCTTTTAGAAATTGAGACTAAATAATAAATGTAAGCGGTGCTATCTCAGTCTGTGCAGTAGCTGTATGCTAGAGTTACCCTTAGATAGGGAGGGGAACCAAACTCTCTGCTTCTGACTGCTTGAATTTGCCTAGTTGAATTACAGGAGCATTTGACTCCCCAGTTCCTGCCTAAATAACGTGGCTTTCAGATTTAGACACATCACAATCCTCACAGGTCCTACCTCAGCTTCAGATAGAGAGGAAATACCAAAATAGTAATTCCTTCAGAATTTACTTCAGATACATCTGGCTACGATGGCACTGATCAATCTGAATTTGTTTGCGTCCTGCAAATATTTACAAAAGTCGCGCAGAATAGAGGAGTTCGTCTTCTGCACATCTGCTAAGGGCCTGCTGTGGTGCATTCAGGACACAGAATAATTTACGTGATAGAACAAGATAAACTGATGTAAATAAACTAGACAATCTATTCTCAGGATATTAGTTGTGCTCATTTGAGGAACTGAAGGGACTGGTTCATAATGCTTCACGTCAACTTCTTTTAACTTTTACAAATGTGGCATGCAAGGGCTTACTGGTTTAAAGATGTAAAGAAGTCATGATCGCCAGTATAGTTTGAACATGTAGAACACCCTTAAAGGACCATACTGGAAGAAATTAAAATTTGTTTTCTGTACATGATGCCTTTCAGTCACATATTAACTCTTGCAGTATCAGATACCCTTATACCACACCTGATTTTCCGAATGGGGAGAAGGAAATTGTGGGCCCTGCAACTCTGATTTGTTGACTCCAGATTTTCCATCCATTTCAATTAACAGTCACAGGGTTTCAACTTCCCACCCTGGAAGTGTCATTTTTCACTGGGATTGAGTTGCCGATCAGGGAATCTGCACTAAAGCAACTGTGGCACATCATCACCCTGAGAGACCCAGCTCTTCTGTTTCCCCTTGTAAAAAAAGGTTATATCATGAAGACATTTATCTTGGACTTGGTGGACCGTTGCGATGCAGGAAGTGCAGTGGGGCAGGGTGTACCCCTCGCTGCCTGTCCCAGGGGTGGCTGTCTCAAATCCCAGGGACAGGATCACTTACACGCAGTGCTAATGGTGCTTCCTGCGTTTCACCCCATGCAGCGAAAGGATCTCGACCTGGAAATCTGCCAGTAAGAGGAGGGAGATAGGACTGTATTGACTGAAGTGTGTGGCTGAAGTGTGACAAAAAATATATGAAAGGTTGAATTCTGCTGTAGAATTTCCTGTAGTGTTGCCACTTTCCTAACCGATCGATTGCTGTTGGCAAAATGCTAGGGGTTCCATGTACCGCATCATGTCGGAGTGCTTCCCATTGACAATATGTTGGTTGGAAGCGGGTGGTCTTCAATGGAGGCCACCGTACCACAAGTGAGGCCAGAACCCCTTCCTGCCCAGAATGTACAATGTCCAAGCTGGACAATTGGGTCTCACAGTAATGTCACTATATGCTTCTCATTGGCAGGGAAGATCTGCTGTTAGGGCCTAATTATACATATATTCAGTTTATTTGCAAAGCCTCTTCCCTAATAATGTTTAGCTTACCTCATAGGTAGTCAGATCCACCACTATTCTTTGGATGTGACCAGCATTATATCTACTTAATGTACATCTACATAATTATTCATTTGAATTTATTCACCCCTTCGAAAAGAAATAAAGAGCATAAGAAGCAGTGGGGTTGCTGCCTGTGCTGACAAGTATAAATCTTCTATCATCTGACATTGTAAAAATCCATAGGCCACCATTTACTCTAATATTCAAAGCACAAGGCTGAGGTTAATACAACTGAAACTGCTACTCAGTGCAGGCATTACTCTCCCAAAGGCTATTTATAAGATAAGGAGCTGACAACTCTCCAATGGCAGATGGTGATGAAAAGCTGATGTTGGGAGCAGTGGAAACATACCGTGGCAGTGTGCCCCCAAAATTCAGTATCACTGGACAGAGGTTCAACAGAAAATCGCAGACACAGATAGCACTGTGAATACTCTCCACAGGTCTCTATGTCACGAAGGGGAGTAACATGAGACATTATATAGTTACAAAGCATGAAAACCTCTGTCTGAAAGCAAAACAAGTGTATAGCCTCCAAATGATTGTTGACCCTTTTAGTTTAAAAATTTTTTTTAGAGTACCCAATTCATTTTTTCTAATTAAGGGGCAATTTAGCATGTTCAATCCATCCACTTTGCACATCTTTGGGTTGTGGGGGCGAAACCCACGCATGCACGGGGAGAATGTGCAAACTCCACACGGACAGTGACCCAGAATCGAACCTGGGACCTCAGCACCGTGAGGCAGCAATGCTACCAATGCGCCACCGTGCTGCCCTTGACCCTTTTACTTTGGATTGGTTGTTCATCCTCACTGACCCAACGGGATTTGGAAAGGATTGGATACATAACTAAAGGTAGCCTCTAAAATGTTCGGCAGATGTAGAACATCTTCAATCAATAAATGATATCATGGGCTGCTTAGAAGTTCCTTCAAAATGAAAGAATAAGACGGGACCTGTTCATCATTCTCTGCATTACCAACAAGTAATTAATTATATGCCACTCTTCATCATCTTTATTATTGTTTGTTTTCGAACCTATCGTGTCAAATGTTCTAACTCATGAAACTAATTCAGTTTATTTGAGAAATGATTTAGAGTTTTCTTATGTCAAACTAATGAAATGGAATGACCATTTCTTTAAAGAATTCAGAGCCAAAAGATTCAACTTTCAAAAGAAGCATCATTCCATTTTCTAGGTCAGTCAGATGGTGAAGTTGTTCAATATTCAAACTAGTTGATGGAACTGTCATTTTTTTACTAAATTAAAATCGCTATTTTTGTAGCAGCTGATCCATATTCCATCAATTCAAGAGTAGGAGAGCAAAATTTGGCTCCAACTCCATCTACAAGTTTGCTGAGGACACGACCCTAGTGGGTCGGATCTCGAACAACGATGAGTCAGAATACAGGAGGGGGATAGAGAACCTAGGTGGAGTGGTGTATCAACAATAATTTCTCCCTCAAAGTCAGCAAAACTAAAGAGCTGGTCATTGACTTCAGGAAGCAAAGCACTGTACACCCCTGTCTGCATTAACAGGGGGAGGTGGAGATGGTTGACAGTTTCAAATTCCTAGGTGCGCACATCACCAAAAATCTGTCCTGGTCCACCCACGTCGACACTACCACCAAGAAAGCACGACAGCGCCTTTACTTCCTCATGAAACTAAGGAAATTTGGCATGTCCACATTGACTCTTACCAACTTTTATAGGTGCACCATAGAAAGCATCCAGCCTGGTATGGCAACTGCTCAGCCCAAGACTGCAAAAAACTGCAGAGTCGTGAACACAGCCCCATCCATCACACAAACCCGCCTCACATCCATTGACTCGGTTTACACCTCCCGCTGCCTTGGGAAAGCGGACAACATAATCAAAGACCCCTCCCACCCGGCTTACTCACTCTTCCAACTTCTCCAATCAGGCAGGAGATACAAAAGTCTGAGAACACGCAATAACGGATTCAAAAACAGCTTCTTCCCCGCAGTTGCCAGACTCCTAAATGACCCTCTCATGGACTGATGGACTGATCTGATCTCTTCACACATCTTCTCTACTGAATAGTGTTACACTCCTGTATGCTTCGCCCGATGCCTGTGTCTATGTATTTATATTGTGTATTTTATGTTTGCCTTATTATGTATTTTCTTTTCATGTACGGAATGATCCGTTTGAGCTGCACGCAGAACAATACTTTTCACTGTGCCTCGGTACACGTGACAATAAACCAATCCAGTCTTCAGCCAGTCAGTAGGGGTAGTTGGACACATGCTAATGGAATGTGTTGTACACGCATATGTGCATGGATCTGTGAGCTTCAGTGTGTATGTGTACACATGCCAACGCGTATTCCTGTGTGTGTGTATAGACAGAACTGATCCAGATCAGTTAACAAAAAGGACATGAATGTGTTCCTTTTGGGATGGATTTAAAGTAAAGCTGTTGAGAAAAATTGACACAGCTATGCCACATATTGCAAATCTGTTTATAATATTGAAGACATTTTAAATTAGTTTAAAAGAAGGTGTTGCAAATATTGGTGGGCTGTCTTTTAATAGGTCAGGGACTATAAAATGACGGTATAGCAATCAAACTGTTTTATTTAAGGCAACCATATGGAACCTGGCATATGTTTATAGGAATTGTTTTGTAAATCTGATTTTCATTAGTTCTGAGGAAACAGCTCTGCAGAAGCCACATGAAAGCAGACTCTGCCTGTGCAGGTATGTGCCAGGCCTAAGCCGCAATGGCTTTAATCAGTTGAGAGTGGGGCAGTCACAACTGCACTCTGGATGGATCATACACTGCCAGCACATTCAATCTGATAGGGGTTCTGGTGAACCTCAACTTGGAGTAGGGTAAATGAATAGATGGTACTGGCACTCAACTGGTTAAATATAACAATGCAACAATATGACAGGGTTAAGCTATGTTAAAGAGAAATGAATCCACTGTACTCTGGATGACCATAATTGCAATGAGATGGATTCAGCACCACCCCCCTCCCCCTGGAAATATTCATTTATAACTATTTTCAACAGACTCTAGTGCATGATGGCATTATGAAATGTGCTGAAACTGTATGAAATGAAAACGCAGCATAAGATCTGCGGATTCCAACACGAGGCCTTTCAGTTTTCCTTTTGTAAGATGCAGTTCTCTCTAGATGGATAATGTGAAAAACTGTGAAATATGTTAATGGCATTTGTAAGCCTGATGCATAAAAATAAACTTTTTTTTCCCCTCCCGTTAATGACCTACAGAATGAGTTTCAGCTTCACCACAATGCTTCATGGGTTTAGCGTTTCTCAGCTGCTATGAATCATCAGTGCTAATATATTCAAAACAGACGACGACCAACTGCTGCTATCAAAGGACTTGCTTGAATAACTGTAATAACTGGAAAATTATTTTGATAGCCTGAAACAATCTTATATATCACAGAGCTTTATTAAAATAATATCAAATCAAATTAGCCTGTATCCCACAATAAATTAAGTAACAGGTTATGCTGATATTAATCTCAGCTTGCTTCCAGGCATTGCAGCAGGAACATTTAATAAGTTGGTCCCTGTTGCTCTGAACTTGCACAAATCCACAAGTACCATGCTTATTGAGGGAAAATACATCAAAAGGCTCACTCTAAATAATGTGCTCATTCAATGCCTGTAGTGAAATTATTCATCAGGAAAAAAAAAATCAAAAAATCTCATGAGAGTCGTGCTTAGATCTTGACCCGTGGGGAAGCATTTTTTTTCATAAATCCCCTGATTTCTGCCTAATTTAGTGTTGGCAGGTTAGAACGGCAGTGATGGGTATATCCTTTAAAAAAAAGGCAGGATCAGGCTGACTGCTGCATTCATACAGGGTTAAATGGGATATAAAGAATTTAGCACAGCAGTGAGGTGGAACCAGACACCTGGGGAGCCTCTTTTTCTGCTTCATAGTCTTTATAAATCCTTTCCCCTTGCAACAAGACTTTACATGTATTACTTCTCACTGATTCACTTAGCATTGTTAAAAGGTCAGTTTTTCTTTAGTTTGCCATAACCATCATGGAATGATGGAATATATATTCAATAACATGTTTTATATTTCTATTACTTATATATATGTAGCAAGCTAAAAGCACCCTGCAGAACTTACATTTGTACAAAAAGCTCACGTCACTTTTTGTGAAACTTAAATCCTGTTTTACAAAGTAGAAAGATTCTTTCTGTATTTTCCTTGAACAACATCGTTACCACACGTGTCTATAGTGGAAGCAACTTGGTCCAGTTGCTACATATGTATGTGAGTGGTTGGTCCATGCTCTTTCCTTAGCCAGCTTTCTATACTCCAGTTTTTCTTACCACATGTCCAATTTCATGAATGTAGCTCCCACAAGTTAAATCAGGGAAGTTGTGTAAATGATTTTAAATTGCTTTGGTTTTTCTGCTTTCCCAATTTGCTAAATCGTACTTGCCTTTTTACACAATTACCTTCATTTTGCTTCTGGTGACTTGAAACCATGAGCCGGATTTTTTGACACCACAAACGTTTAAAAATGGTGGGCAGGGACCGGATGCAAAAGTCTGGCTCCCATTTCCAACGGAAACCATTTTCGTCAGTGGGGGAAAAGGGGCAGAGCTTGATTGGGCAGGCGTGAATCACCTTCTATGTCTCTACGTTCCATTTCTATGTTTCTATCAGTAGCACCTAGGGCAAGGGGATCAAAGGATTTGGGGGGGGGGGGGGTAAGTGGGACTAGGCTATTGAATTGGATGATCAGCCAAGTTCATAATGATAGGCGGAGCAGGTTTGAAGGGCCCATTAGCCTCCTGCTCCTATTTTCTATGTATCTCCAAATCTGATGGTCTGCTTGAAATTAGTTGAGAGTTTAAACAGATGTTTGTAGCTACAAGTGTCTTGAGCTCAGTGTGGAGGCATAAATGCTTCTGAAAGGTGCGTATACCTTGTGCAGGTATCTGCAAAGTTAAACTTTGAACGTACGGCCAGTGGTTGGTGTCAGATTACAAGCTGTGTTGGTGGGGGTGGAGAAGGGTTTGCGAAAGTGGAAAAACATATTTGTGTGGCCTATCAGGAGCATTCCCTGCTTCTTTCGGGCAACTAAGTGAGGAACAGGACAATCTGCCAGCTCACCAGGTGAAGAGTCTGTTGCGAAGGAATGAAGGTGAAAAAAATGGGTCCTGCACTTCCCGCATTCAGCCAATAGAGGAAGGGCAGGGGCAGGAACATGTGGGAAGAATGGACAGGAGTTGGCCACCATGAAGCACAGCAGGAAGGAGGAGGGGGAAGAGGAGGAGATATTTCCCTGAGTGAAGGGTATACTGGGCGGGATTCTCCGTTTCTGAGCCTAAATGCCGGTGTATACAGAGAATCCTTGGAAGGTTCATGACAGGAAAATCAGTGCGAACCCGTCACCGATTCCGGTACCGTTGAGGGGCTTGCACCGGCGCTGCATGAAGCTCCCGTGGATCGTGCCGCAAATGGCCGGAGAATGGCCGGGTCCTGGGCCGCGCATGCAGAGGAATGATGGCTTTTACCGGTAGCGGCATAAAACATGGCGCTACTTAACCCGCCAACCGCGACCACACAGCCCATCCCCTGGCCACCCTCCACCAGTCCTCACAGCCCCAGCAGAAATTCCCCCTCCCAGCCAGCGGCACTCATCCCGGCCAAGTGTGGTGACGCTGGACACTGTCCACAGCCAGCACGCCAGGTTTCCGACGGCTGGGACCATACGTGGTCCTCGCCGTCGGGAACTTGGCCCATCGAGGGCGGACCATTGCTAGTGGGCCGGCCAATGACGCGCCAAAGGCATTGAAATTGTGCGTGGCATGTGTCACTATGATGCCAGATTGGAGAAGGCGGAGCATGGCAGACTGGCGTCAAACTGGCGCCGGCCCCGATTCCGACATCGCAATCCCTTCTCTGCATGTTCGCCGATCACAAGTTCAGCGTTGGGTTACGGAGAATCCAGCCCTAAGTGTTGATGCCAACGGAGAATCCATGGACTTGTACGACAGAAAAAACTCTGCCGAACCTGGACCGATTCAGCGATTGTGGAGGGACTAGCAATGGTTCCACGTGGAACACAATTGATTCCAATGAAAAACGGTGTGGGATTCGACGAGTCCCTGATTGACACTTGGGAGGCTGACAAGCTGCACATACACATTACACTCTGCACACACACTCATTTCGGATAATAAGATGGCACTGGTTACACTGGTGCGTGCCCATGCAGCTGATGGGTTGGCTGGGGCCATAGGGCACCCAGGGGGGTGCCCTGGGGGACATCCACACGACCCGTGGCACTAAGTTCAAAGTGGGCTGTTAGTGGTGTGCCCAGCTGCCTGGCTGCCTTACCGGCTGCAGCAATGATGCTCTGTGCCCGTTCGCCCCAACCCCACAGCCCACCTCCTGGCTACCCCCACTACTTCCCCCGACCAGTATCACAACTATCAGCAAACTATGGCGATGTTGGGCACCTTCCGTACGTCCTCTCTCTCCCTTAGCAGCCACCATGCCGGTTTCACGATTTTTAAAAGCACAAGTGAACCGCGCCGTCGGGAACTCGACCCATTGGAGGCGGAGAATCGTGGAGGCCGGAGAATACTGGGTCAGGCACGCTAATGATATGCAAACAGTGTCTATTGTACCTGCGTTCCGGAATGCATTGACACTGTGGTAGAGGTGCTGTAGAATTGCTATTTGGCGTCAAATCGGCGCCTGCCGCAATTTCGGCGTCGAACCAATTCTCCGCCCAATCGCCTCTCCCGATATGCAAGGCATATGCTGCACACTCTCTTCACAGGTGAAGGTAACTCAGAGGGAACAGATTAGCAGGGGCACGTGTGCTTGGAAACACACCATGCTGTGTTGGTAAGACAAGAGAAAATGTCAAGAAACACCTTAATGTGCAGAGTACTTGGAGCAGCAGGAGATGTGTGGACATCTGGCAGAGTTCCCTAAGGCAATGCGAGCTCACTCAGTAAGAGTGGGGAAGTCTATCGCGATAATGAGCGTGATTTGGGAGTTCAATTATATGAACTCTAGCCTTGAGAAAATGGACAGTCTCATGGAGAGACATATGCAGCGTCACATCAGGTGCATGCAAGAGCAACATGATGTCCTGCAGAGGGTTTATCACTCACTCAGTAGCCTGGAGTAGGCAGTACAGAGAAAGAATGCTGATCTCCACTGGTACATGGTGCGGTATTAGAGGTATTATGGTACCTGATAGGCTGGAGCACCATTGGTGGAAACTGTATGCTTTCTATTGGTTAGGATATATGGTAGCTCCGTCCTGCTAGGCAGGGTATAAGAGCCCGTGCCGCCCCAGCAGCCTTCATTCTGTACCTGAGCTGCTGGGGGAAACATCTAGCTTATTAAAGCCTTCAGTTGGACTACAACCTCGCTTTAGTGGTCATTGATCGTGCATCACATGGTGTTTACAACAAGATGTTTCCACTGGTGGTACAAAGTAGCTGCATAGGACGCCTACCGTGACGGAGCAGCCAGGTCCATCTAAACCGCCTGTTCGGCAACCCAGGGCTGTGGAGATCAGAATGGAGGAGGGGTGTTCCGGGAACATTATGGCACCCTCAACTTCCACTACTTTCCCAGCCCCTCCACCAGAGCCCTTATTGCAGTACATGTCCCAGTGACAATGCTGCCCCTGCAAAAATGCAGAGCCCATAGTCTCATATAGGTCTCCAACTAACTGCTGCATGATGAGGCTGGTTGCTTCACTCTTCAGTGGCTTGTAGCTGGAAAGGTGAGCGACCTGCCTCCACCTTCCCTGAAGCAATATGGGGAGAACTCTATAGGAGTGCTCTTGAGAGCAGAGTTTTGCACTGCCTCGATCTCAATGACGTATTTTACTATCACTATGTTAATAGTTAATTTAATTTAACTTGAGATGGCACGGTAGCACAGTGGTTAGCACTGTTGCTTCACAGTGCCAGGGTCCCAGTTCAATTCCCGGCTTGGGTCAGTGTCTGTGTGGAGTCTGCGCGATCTTCCCATGTCTGCGTGGGTTTCCTCCGGGTGCTCTGGTTTCCTCCCAGGAAAGATGTGCTCTTGGGTGAATTGGACATTCTAAATTCCCCCTCTGTGTACCTGAACAGGAACTGGAGTGTGCCGTCTCGGGGCTTTTTACAGTAACTTCATTGTAGTGTTAATGCAAGTCTACTTGTGACAATAATAAAGATTATCATATTATTATAAATACATCCATAACTTTCTATAATGGATGTGGTAATCTGTAAATATAGAGCGCAATTACAGCATTTGTTGCCCATCTATAAGCGCATCTGAGGAAGTAGTGATATCTTACATCTTGATAAGATGCAGTACATCTGGTATAGCTCCACTCTGAGTTCTGTGTGAAAGGCAGTCAGCCTCATGCAAGTGTTCACCAGTGGTGGCACTATGGCTACTCTGCAGGTCAGCATGTTATGTGTCTTCATGTGAAGCTTGCATGTATGGGAGCTCCCATGCAATTTGTCCTTCTAGGTATTAGAGATGGTGGGTTGACAAGAAGCCTCAGTGAGTTGCAGACTGTCTGATGTCAATGTGTGGTGGAGACTATGGATGGAAGCAGATGGTAGGGCGAGCACAAATGTGGCTTTTTCAAGCACAGTGTCCAATGGTTGTATTTCTGTTGGCCATATGCTCAAATCTTCAGTCCCAACCGATACTGCACACATGCACTTTTGACATAATAATAATCTTTATTATTGTCACAAGTAGGCTTACATTAACACTACAATGAAGTTACTGTGAAACGCCCCTATTCGCCACATTCCGGCACCTGTTCGGGTACACTGAGGGAGAATTCAGAATGTCCAAATTACCTAACAGCACATCTTTCGGGACTTGTGGGAAGAAACCGGAGCACCCGGAGGAATCCCATGCATACATGTGGAGAACGTGGAGATTCCGCACAGACAGTGACCCAATAATATGATCAGGGATAGTCAGCATGGCTTTGTGAAGGGCAGGTCATGCCTCACAAACCTTATTGAGTTCTTTGAGAAGGTGACTGAACAGGTAGACGAGGGTAGAGCAGTTGATGTGGTGTATATGGATTTCAGCAAAGCGTTTGATAAGGTTCCCCACGGTAGGCTATTGCAAAAAATACGGAGGCTGGGGATTGAGGGTGATTTAGAGATGTGGATCAGAAATTGGCTAGCTGAAAGAAGGCAGAGGGTGGTGGTTGATGGGAAATGTTCAGAATGGAGTACAGTCACAAGTGGAGTACCACAAGGATCTGTTCTGGGGCCGTTGCTGTTTGTCATTTTTATCAATGACCTAGAGGAAGGCGCAGAAGGGTGGGTGAGTAAATTTGCAGACGATACTAAAGTCGGTGGTGTTGTCGATAGTGTGGAAGGATGTAGCAGGTTACAGAGGGATATAGATAAGCTGCAGAGCTGGGCTGAGAGGTGGCAAATGGAGTTTAATGTAGAGAAGTGTGAGGTGATTCACTTTGGAAGGAATAACAGGAATGCGGAATATTTGGCGAATGGTAAAGTTCTTGAAAGTGTGGATGAGCAGAGGGATCTAGGTGTCCATGTACATAGATCCCTGAAAGTTGCCACCCAGGTTGATAGGGTTGTGAAGAAGGCCTATGGAGTGTTGGCCTTTATTGGTAGAGGGATTGAGTTCCGGAGTCGGGAGGTCATGTTGCAGCTGTACAGAACTCTGGTACGGCCGCATTTGGAGTATTGCGTACAGTTCTGGTCACCGCATTATAGGAAGGACGTGGAGGCTTTGGAGCGGGTGCAGAGGAGATTTACCAGGATGTTGCCTGGTATGGAGGGAAAATCTTATGAGGAAAGGCTGATGGACTTGAGGTTGTTTTCGTTGGAGAGAAGAAGGTTAAGAGGAGACTTAATAGAGGCATACAAAATGATCAGGGGGTTGGATAGGGTGGACAGTGAGAGCCTTCTCCCGCGGATGGATATGGCTGGCACGAGGGGACATAACTTTAAACTGAGGGGTAATAGATATAGGACAGAGGTCAGAGGTAGGTTCTTTACGCAAAGAGTAGTGAGGCCGTGGAATGCCCTACCTGCTACAGTAGTGAACTCGCCAACATTGAGGGCATTTAAAAGTTTATTGGATAAACATATGGATGATAATGGCATAGTGTAGGTTAGATGGCTTTTGTTTCGGTGCAACATCGTGGGCCGAAGGGCCTGTACTGCGCTGTATTGTTCTATGTTCTATGTTCTATGTAAGCCAGAATCGAACCTGGGACCCTGGCGCTGTGAAGCAACAGTGCTAACCACTGTGCTACCGTGCTTCCCATCATGGGTGGACATGCTTTGGCTAAACACTAAGTGGAAGAGTATGCCACCCTTTAACATACAATTGCAGCCCCAGCTTCATAGCATATCTTAAGGGCAATCAGTGGGTAATGGTGATCCCAATGGTGTGGGATTCAGCTACATGGATGATACTGAATGTTAACGGCTGCTTTCTGCATTGGCTGGCTGTTGGAAGATGGGCACCTCCTGGAAGATGTGTGGCGCCAATGTTAATAAGCATTTATATATCAATGGCTCAGTCAGGACTTGCCACTAGATTTGTATTCCAAACCTAAAGGCTGCTTAAATTAATCTCCTTTGCTTCAAACAATCCCTAGCAACAATGGTGGCCTGTATGATGCGGGCTCAGGTGTACAGGCCTGCTACTCAGGATGTCATCCACTGTCACTCTACTGCTCCATGGCATCTCTCTCTAAGGTGACAGGGGTCTCCTCGTCCTTCCCTACCTTATCCTTGATTGAGAAAGTTCCTTCACAGGCCACTGACCCCGCAATGTGAATGCCTTTCTGCTACACCATATTATGCCACATGCACCAAACCACCATTATCCTCGACACCCTTGCAGGCAAGTGCTGGAAGACCCCTGCTAAACAGTCAAGGCATCTGAAACACATCCTTAATAGGCCAATAGCCTGTTCAGTGCTGGTCCTCGGCCATGTTTGTTGCGGCAACATTGGGGCCCTGTCTCCAGTTTCGTCAAGAGAGTAGGCAGCCATATCCTCAAGAGACATCCTTTATCCCCCTGTAGCCAGCCATGAAATAGAGGTCTGGGGTGGATTCTCTGCCACCCGCTGGTAGTGGCTGAGTTCCCAATCGGCTGAGAATCATTTGTCAACCAGAACTGGGATTGGCACTGGGCACCGATCCCATTCAAATGCTCTGGATCCCACCGGCAGTAGCTACGAGTTACACGTCGGCGTGAGAATGTGAATGGATCCTTTGACCCCAATTAACGAGCTGGAAGCCCGATTCTCCATGCCTCCATGATGCACCGGCCCTGTTGGCTGGGATTCATGGGGGCATGAATTGGTGCAAGTGTTTTTAAACATGGCCCCTGACATGGTGGACCTCATGGTGGGTCAAGGGGGGGAGTATGTTAAGTAAGTGCTCCCAAAGTCCATCGGAGGGAACCCCCACTATACAAATCCTGACCACCCCACCCACAGCCCCAACACCAGATTTCCTCATATCAGAGCCACCCCATATCAGCGAACCTTCCCACGCTCCCCATATCAGAGACCACCCTTACACCTGCTGGCTCAGACAGAAGTGTAGAAAGCAGCAGCTGTGACTTCATAGAAGGCCAAAATGCATCACAGGGCTTGAAATCCCTCAAATCTTCATCTGCAAGGCTTGTATTCATTTTAAAAGAGAAATAGCTTTTAGTAGGCTGTAATTGACAGGGTAATAGCTTCCAGACATCCAGGTTGTTTTAAAAGTCGCCCGATCTCAGACTAATGCACCGCCACTTCCACCTCGCCAGCAAAGTTCCCCTAATTGCCGGTACCAGTGTACACCTCCCTCCGGGTGAGCACCACCCCACTATGGGGTCGCCAAATGCCTTCCCTTTCAGGCCCACCCCCTTCAGGCTCTGCCCCTTCAGGGCCCACCCCCTTGGCACTGCTAACCTGGCACTGCCAATCTGCCAGGGTGCTAGGGCTGCCCTGCCATGTCCCTGACCACCAGACACCAGTAGTGATTCATGTCGGCTCGCGTTGTGCCGGCAGATGGGAGAATTGTAGGATCCGGGAGAATCTATCTTAAAACAGATCCTGCATATTTAAATGAAGATTTAAATATGCTTTTCTGGTTCACACCCAGCGAGAGCATGTACCAGATCACGCAAGCTGGGGCTGGCCAGGTGCATCAGAAACGGCATATCCCATATCGGACTTCTTCTGCATTTTTCCTGGCGTAGCAGGATTTACATTAGGTGCAATGCAGCCAGAGAATTGCCACTAGGAAACTATCAGGTTAGCGGTGAACTCCCAGGTCCAGAAGATTTGGAATTAAATGTAAGAATTGATTTACTGGCACCTGGTATATTTACTTAAAGCATTAAAATAGCACAAATATAGCAAATTGGTGAGATTCTTCACTGTCTTCTTTCACGCCCCCTTGAAAAGATTCAGGGGCGGGATTCTCCGTAATCGGCGCGATGTCCGCCGACTGGCGCCAAAAACGGCGCCCATCAGTCCGGCATCGCGCCGCCCCAAAGGTGCGGAATTCTCCACATCTTGAGGGGCCGAGCCCTTACCTTGAGGGGCTAGGCCGCGCCGGACTGATTTCCGCCCCGCCAGCTGGCGGGAAAAGCCTTTGGTGCCCCACCAGCCAGCGCAGAAATGACTTTGCCGGGCGGCGCATGCGCGGGTGCGTCAGCGGCTGCTCACGGCATCCCCGCGCATGCGCAGTGGAGGGGGTCTCTTCCGCCTCCGCCATAGTGGAGGCCATGGCGAAGGCAGAAGGAAAGAGTGCCCCCACGGCACAGGCCCGCCCGCGGATCGGTGGGCCCCGATCGCGGGCCAGGCCACTGTGGGGGCACCCCCCGGGGCCAGATCGCCCCGCAGCACCCCGGAGCCCGCCCCGCCGCCGTGTCCCGCCGTCCCAAAGGTGGTTCAATCCACGCCGGCTGGCGTGGGTTGACAGCGGCGGGACCTCTGCCCATCGCGGACCGGAGAATCGCTGGGGGATTCCCGCCGACCGGCGCGCCGCGATTCCCGCCCCCGCCGAATCACCGGTGGCGGAGAATTCGCGACACGGCAGGGGCTTCAGAGGTAGGCTACCTTATAATGGTATCTAGTGAGATAGCTTACATTTTGAGAGATTATTTTACCTATGTTTTGAATCACTAATAGGATGCCATAATTATCATTTCCATGTGTAACTAGGCATAGTTGTCTTCAATGGCAATTTAATCCCCTCTCCATTGTCAATTGTTTATTATTTATTTAGAATGTGACCTTATTCAAATTCACACTTTAAATCCTAAATTTGCCCCCCTATCCACCACTCCTTAATTCTATATTTTTGTTTGTGGTATTTTTGGATTAATGTTGGCCTTTTGTTAACTACATACAAAGCTAAAAATAATGATCAGAAATAGGCCATTCGGCCCCTCGAGCCTACTCCGCCATTCAACAAGATCATGGCTGATCTGTTTGTGTTTTGAGTACCACATCCCCACCTACACCCCATGACCTTTCATCCCCTTGCCTGACTAGAATCTCCCTACCTCTGCCTTAAAAATACTCAATGACCTCCACCTCCACCACCTTCTCAGGCGGAAAGTTCCAAAGTTGCACAATCCCCTGAGAGAAAATAATTCTCCTTATCTCCGTCTGAAGAGGGAGGCCCCTAATTTCAAAACAGCGGCCTCCTAGTTTTGGACTCACCCACAAGAGGAAACATCTTTTCCATGTCCACCCTGTTGGAACCTTTCAGGATCTTATATACTTCAATCAAGTCACCTCTTACTCTTCTAAACTCCAGTGGAAACAAGCTCCGTCTGTCTAACATTTCCTCAAAAGACAGCCCGCTCATTCCAAACATCAATCGAGTAAACCTCCTCTGAACCACCTCCAATGCATTTACACCCTTCCCTAAATAAGGAGGCCAAAACTGCAGTGTTCGTGATGTCATCATAGTCCATGGGACTTAAACGTCTTATGATTGCAAACAGCTTCAACAAACTGTTCTTTTCTTTGTTTCACCTCAGTAACCCATTTCCATCACATCACTAGATATGATTTTTTTAAAAATTCAACATTTCAGGGTCATCACCTCTTTTTCGGTTCATATAGATTTTAGAAATTCAATGCATTTTAATATCATACCTTTAATTTTCCCTCTCTTGAATGAAAACTGGACATAAACAGCCATAATTTGCACCAATTCATAAAATGCCAAACAAATTGCTGGGGGGAATATTAATATGTAAATTATATAGTTATAGGTTGAGAAGAACCATTTTTAAACCCACAGGCAGGGGAAAAAGCTGTTGACAGTAGAATAATGGTCGGAGAGATTATTGATGCTTTAACTGGAGAGTATGAGTGAGTTAACAATGGATATTTGGGTATCATTGTTCGGATGGGAATCCATTTCTAAAATGTCTTGGTATAAGGTAAGTCTTCTTTCAAATGTATCTTATCGTAGTTGAGAGGCCACCACTCATTTACTCCCACAAGAATTATTGCATTCAAAACAGACTCTTGCTCGTCAGCACCATGACTAAATCTAAATTTACCACTGTTTTACTGAATTGCACACTCCAGTTTGATCCATGACACTCTAATTTGTTAATCAGGGTTTTCTTTATAAAAAAGCACACAGCGCTGACCATAAATCTGGCTATTAATTATTGTGCGCATGAGATCTTCTTCAACTTGTGATTTCCTCATTCGGAAACTTGAGCTAACTTTGCTGATTCTAAAGTGAGGCTAATTTTATGATGAAAATGTAAAAGGGAAATGTCCAAACATTTAACAGTGTCATGTGCATCAACCATTGTGTGTGATCTGACAGCGCAGAAAATACTACAGAAGTAGCCAGTTCTGAAGTACAGAGCATATACTCAAAAGCCAATGCAGCACGGTAGCATTGTGGATAGCAAAATTGCTTCACAGCTCCAGGGTCCCAGGTTCGATTCCGGCTTGGGTCACTGTCTGTGCGGAGTCTGCACATCCTCCCCGTGTGTGCGTGGGTTTCCTCCGGGTGCTCCGGTTTCCTCCCATAGTCCAAAGATGTGCAGGTTAGGTGGATTGGCCATGATAAATTGCCCTTAGTGTCCAAAATTGCCCTTAGTGTTGGGTGGGATTACTGGGTTATGGGGATAGGGTGGAGGTGTTGACCTTGGGTAGGTGCTCTTTCCAAGAGCCGGTGCAGACTCGATGGGCCGAATGGCCTCCTTCTGCACTGTAAATTCTATGATAATCTATGATTCAGTGCCTTTTAAATTATGTATACAAAAGAATAATTGCTCAGTCTGAAAGCTAGCAGAATATAAATTAAGATATTGAAGAATTAAAATATTAGGGAAGCAACTGACTGAAGGCATTTGCAGCATAAGGGCTGCAATAATTTTGAAGAGCGCGTGTTTCTATGTCCTTATGAAAAACTACATTTGAATCCAAAATAAATTGGGATTGAATTTCACAGCCTTCACAGCATTGGTGGGGCATTCAGATGGCCAAAAAGATAATGCCTCACTTAACGTTTTGACCATGCCTTCTATGATTCCACTGCCAATTTCAATGCCAAAATGATCCTAGTGATTAGGCGCTGCCTGCATAAAATGACTTAACACAATTAAATATTGCTTCATCATTGGGGAGATGCATAAGTGAGCACCGATCGTTACAAGGAAGCACGTTTAGGAGGAGAGATTTTTCTTTTGTGTTTGTGATCATTTGGTTCTCTTGAGCGTGGAAGTAGTTTTGGCAAATCCTATTGGGGTGGTGGTGGAGTTGAATGAACTTGAGCAAGAGGTCAGAGAGCAGCAAGATGCACAGGAGGCTGTTACAACAGTGTGAGAGAGGGCCACATGATTTTAAATCCATGCAATAGGGAATGCAGAAACCATGCGACATACCTCAATTTCAAAAGAGGAGAAATGGGCAGGGTTTGACGCAGCCTATGTAGCATGGAACATGGCAGCTGGGCCCACTTAATCGCGGGAAAGGCCCCATGACAGTCTCTCAACAGCAGTGAAACCCGATTAAGTGGGAGGGGCTTATGGGATTCCTGCCTGTCAGTGGTGGGATGTCAATCAGGCTCATTAATGAGCCAATTGACACCCATTATCCCTGAACCCACTGCAATTTCATATCAATAAATCGCTGAAGGCACTGAATACTGGAAACCCTGACAATATTCCAGCAATAGTACTGAAGACTTCTGCTTCAGAACTTGCCATGCTTAGTCAAGCTGTTCCAGTACAGCTACAACACTGGCATCTACCTGGCAATGTGGAAAATTGCCCAGCTATGTCCTGTATACAAAAAGCCGGACAAATCCAACTCAGCCAATTGCCGCCCCATCAGTCTACTCTCAATCATCAGTAAAGTGATGGGAGGGCTCATCAACAGTGCTATCAAGCGGCACTTACATAGAAATAACCTGCTCATTGACGCTCAATTTGGGTTCCGCCAGGGTAACTCAGCTCCTGACCTCATTACAGCCTTGGTTCAAACATGGACAAAAGAGCTGAACTCCAGAGGTGAGGTGAGAGTGACTGCCCTCAACATCAAGGCAGCATTTGATTGAGTGCGGCATCAAGGAGGCCAGCAGAACTGGATTCAGTGGGATTCAGGGGGAAAACTCGGCACTGGTTGGAGTCAGACCTCGCAGAAAGGAAGATGGTTGTGGTGGTTGGAGGTCAGTCATTTCAGTCCCGGGACATGACTGCAGGGATTTCTCAGGGTAATGTCCTCAACCCAACCATCTTCAGCTGCTTCATTAATGACCTCCCTTCCATCAGATGTGGCGATGTTCACTGATGATTGCACAATGTTCAGCACCCTTCGCGACTCTTCAGACACTGGAGCAGTCCATTTGCAAATGCAACAAGACCTGGACAATATCCATCCTTGGGCTGACAAGTGGCAAGTAACATTCATGCCAGGCAATGACCATCTCCAACAAGAGAGAATCTAACCATCGCTCTTTGATATTCAATGCCATTACTATCGCTGAATCTCCCACTATCAACATCCTGGGGGTTACCTTTGACCACAAACTGAATTGACCAAGCCATATAAATACTGTGATTACAAGAGCAGGCCAGAGGCTAGCAACCCTGCAACGAGGAAGTCACTTCTCGACTCCCCAAAGCCTGTCCATCATCTACAAAGCACACATCAGGAGTGTGATGGAATACTCTCCATTTGCCTGGATGAGTGCAGCTCCAACAACACTCAAAATGCTTAGGAAATCAGGAGCACAAAGGGAATCCTTGTTCAAGATTTTCTTAAGGTTAATGTGCAAGTTCAGTCGGCAGTTCGGCAGGCAAATACAATGTTAGCATTTATGTCAAGAGGGCTAGAATACAAGAGCAGGGATGTACTTCTGAGGCTGTACAAGGCTCTGGTCAGACCCCATTTGGAGTATTGTGAGCAGTTCGGGGCCCCGTATCTAAGGAAGGATGTGCTGGCCTTGGAACGGGTCCAGAGGAGGTTCACAAGAATGATCCCTGGAATGAAGAACTTATTGTATGAGGAATGGTTGAGGACTCTGGGTCTGTACTTATTGGAGTTTAGAAGGATGAGGGGGGATCTTATTGAAACTTACAGGGTATTGCGAGGCCTGGATAGAGTGGACATGGAGAGGATGTTTCCACTTGTCGGGAAATCTAAAACTAGAGGACACCATCTCAGACTAAACGGATGATCCTTTAAAACAAATGAGAAGGAATTGTTCAGCCAGAGGGGGGTGAATCTGTGGAATTCTTTGCCGCAGAAGGCTGTGGAGGTGTCTTTAAGACGGAGATAGATAGGTTCTTGATCAATTAGGGGATCAGGAGTTATGGGATGAAGGCAGGAGAATGGGGATGAGAAAAATATCAGCCATGATTGAATGGTGGAGCAGACTTGATGGGCAGAATGGCCTAATTCTGTTCTGATGTCTTACAATCTTATGGTCCTATGGGGGGGACAGGCCTGGTCAAGAGCCTGGGTGCAATTGGTTGGGGCCACCCCTGGGCTGGGGACGTGAAGCGCTCAGTGCCTGTGGATCCAAATGAGCAACTTGATGAAGGTGCTGAAGAAATGCTTTTGCAGATTGCTGATGATTTTATTGTGAGTGTGGTGAGTGCTGCATGTTGACTAGCACATTGCTATGAGTCAAACACATTGGATGTCGAGGCTGTTTTGCTGCACCTTGAAACCCAGTGGAACAAATGGATACCAAGCTTCCCATTAAATTAGGCCGTATGGGAAGGCCTGTGTAACGGAGGTTCATGGACTGAGACTGAAACAGGACAGCGAGGATCCTCCATTGTGTTGAGGGCCTGCGAGGGGTGATACAGGTGTATGCTTTTCTTTGTACAAATGTGCTGTTGTGGCTCTGTGCTTGTACCGATATTCTGTAGCGTGAAGGTAGTTGTGTGGTATGGCACAGTGTCTTTTCCTTGTTGATTAATAGTTAATATGATTTATGGACTGTTAAGTAGTTGGTTTTCATCTCTTTTTATAAAGGTACTGTTGACCATTTAATAAACAAAATATTCTCAAGTGCATTCTCCTGGGTGCAGATGCCATGTCTCAGGTGAGTGCTTAGCATTCCAATCAAACTGAGAGTCCTGGTCACTTTGCCTGAACCCTGGCGATGTCAACACCACAGAGGCAGAAGCTAACAATCAAACACCCAAGAGCTGGGTCCGCATTGGGGAAATCCCCTCAACCAAAGGGTGAGTGTGTGGATCGGGGGACGGTACTTGAGCACGGTCCCCCGAGTGTTCCCAGCAGAGGTTGGGGGTCTAGGGAATCCTGATGTGGCTGGGGGTGAGTGTGCAGGGTGGGATCCTCCAGCACAACTGGCTCGGTGGATGGCACTCTGAGAGAAGGCGGGACACGTAAATGTGGGGGAGGCTCGGAAGATTTGAGGGTCCTGGGATTTAAGCACTAACTGTTAGCCTCTCCCCTTCTCCAATTACTTACAGCAACCAAGATGGATGGTGTTGTTGACTCCACAGCGGCAGTCTTTGCGGTGCTGGTGGACCTCCAGTCAGCCAGACACGAGAGAAGGCCATGCTCCGGAAAGCCTCGGCACCTGCATCTGGCACATGCCCCTCAGCGACTCGGACCTGCTGTCGATGCACTCAGCCATGATTGACACAAACTGAGCCATGCTTTGGAAATCATCACTCATGACGCTTTCCATTGCAGTCGCCACCCTAGCAGCATTGGCCTCGGTGTCACGCATCGTCGGCATCATCTCCTGTGCCTGTATCCTTTGGGATTCCTCCAATTGGCTATGCACTCACCTGAGTGTCGCAGAAACACCCTCCTGAATCAGCTCATGTGACAGCCAGTTCTGCCGTGAAGCTCATGGGGGATCATTTCCAGCACTAGGTGTCGTTAAACACGGGCTGTGGTCTTGCCAGCACAGCCGGCGGGAAGCACTCGCACGTCACACCCGAAACGGCACTTGGAACTTTTCCCTTTAAATCGTGCCCTGCATGTTTTCAAGAAGGAGTTATATATAGCTCCAGGGACGAAACGGATCAATGGATTTTGGGGGAAAGTGGGAACAGGTTACTGAGTAGGATAATCAGCAGGCTCAATGGACCAAGTGGCCTACCCCTGCTTCTATGATGCCCCGGAGCCTGGAAGGAATGGGCCAACAATCCAAATCAAGGTCCTTGCAAGTTGCTTCTCCAGTTGTTTATATAGCTTTCTGGTTAGGAAACGTCTCTTCTTATCCCATTACTTTTCTTGTTCTTATTTTTTTCCCAGCTGCAGATATTATGTGTCTTCTTTCACCTGTACCAGTTCTTTTCCTTTTCTGAATATTTCTTGGTGATTTTTATGTATGCATCATTTTGGTTTTCGCAGTGTTCACTTTCATTCCAAAGTTCATGCCTGCTGTTACTAGCCTATATACCAGCTCTTGTAATCAGCCTTCTGTGCTTCTTACAAGGGCTTTGTCATCTGCAAATCTAACTGATGCTATCATTCACCCTCAATCTTAATTCATTAAATGCTTCTTTGACCATTGATTCTGCATGGATATTCCAGAGGACCGGTGATAAACAATGCCGTTGTGGAACCCCTCTTCCAATTACACATGGTTCTAACTCCCCATTGGCTATACGCTCACTGTTGCTGTTTGTTCCTTGAATAGATTTCTATGAGTCACCTTTCTCTCCAGTTTGCTCCAATATCTTTCAACACCGTTGAGAGCTTAATCCACCCAACCCAATCAAACGCTTGTTCAAAATCTACAAAGCAAACATGCAATTCCTGTCCAAATTCTAAATTGTATTCGCTCATTAATCTTCCGATGAAAAATGAAATGAAATGAAGTGCGCAGATGTTGCGAGCCGACGGGCTCGCGGCCTAGTGGCAGTAAGTCACCGCTGTTTCGTGAAGCGCTGCGAGAATTTTTTGACCCTTTTTACAAACCCCTAACCCTAACCCTAGTCGGTTGCTTCTCTTGATCCTTTTCCTCCCAGGAATCCAGACTGGTCATCTCCAATGTAGTTCTGCACCTTTCCACTCACCCACTTTGCGACAGTTCTCAATACAACCTTCCATGCATGGGCAATCAGACTGATTGTAGGAAAGTCAGGGTGGCATCAACACCAACAGTGAAGATGGGAGCCCTTATCAAAGGACAAGTGATGTTGCCCTTGAGAAACGCCTCCCAAATCATCATGCAGTGAAATCCTCATGTGTACAAGCTTGGCAGTTTTGAAAACAATAGGAATGTGGAACATTCAAAAAATGACTAGGAAAGGAAAGCTAGAAGACCTAATGCAAGAAATGATAAAAGAGAAATTACTCAGCATTATGTGAAGAATAGCGGACACGAGAAGGTGATTTCATGAGTGACGAAGTGAGAGTAGAATGCTCCAGAGGAGAAGAAAAGGAATGTGAGATTGCCTGTAGTACTGGACAAGGAAGCTGTCAAATGTGTGAGTGAAGTGAAATGCGATTCAGATAGACTAATGCTTGTTATGCTAAAGGGACCACCAGTGGACATTATCATCATTTAGTTACAAATGCCCACAAGTAAACATTCAGATCTGGAGCTTGATGAAATATACATTAGAATTGAAAAAGTTGGAAGAGTGGCAAGAGCTGTGTGATTGTTCTGGGAGAAGAAAGAGATGATAAGGAAGGCGGAACAAATATCGTTGGGAAAATAAATGAACAAGGTCAATATTTCTTTTCTTTTTGCAGAAAACAGGACTCATGATATCAAACATGTGGCTCAGGTATCGTAATTGAAAGCAATAAACATGGATAATCCTGAGTGATACAGGAAGATTTCAACTGGACTGTGAGACAGAGATACAGGAATAGTGTTAAGAACTTGAAATCTCAGCTGAGAGCTGAGGCAGAATCAGACGGTAATCTTGTTAAAGTGGAAACAGTAAGAAGATCCAAAGTACAAATAGCATCAGGTTCTGAAGAGGAAAAAGGTTCAAGACACCATGGGTTATGACTGCAAAGTTGCAAAATATGGAAGAAAGGAGGCAATGAAAGAATATTAATACTGAATTATGAAAGTTGCAATACAGGCACTTGAATAATGAGTTAAGAAACGAAACAGACGGCAGCACGATGGCACAGTGGTTAGCCCTGCTGCCTCATGGCCCTGAAGTCCCAGATTCGATCCCGGCTCTGGGTCACTGCCTACGTGGAGTTTGCACATTCTCCCCATGTTTGCGTGGGTTTTGCCCCCACAATCCAAAGATGTGCTGGTTAGGTGGATTGGCCAAGCTAAAATTGCCCCGTAATTGGAAAAAATGAATTGGGCGCTCTAAATTTATTAAAACAAAGAAGAGAAACAGAAAAGGTTCAAAGAGCAGTGTGGTATGTTCAAAAGAATTGGATTGGTTAGGAAGGTTGGAACTATTGTATGCAAAAACAAAGAAGATTAGTGGAGCCAAACATAAAATGACTGAAAACAACAGCAATATCGAGTATGGAAGATGTTTTCTTCATAAACCCTGATTAAATGAAGCCGATCGATGAACTACATGTAAAAAATGAAAATCCTGAAATGATTGCAGTAGAAGAAGAGAGTAATGTTGACATTGATTTCATTGGACCAGGAATACTAGGGAATGAGGTAAGAGCAGCAATAAATCTCAGATAAAAACTCAAACATGGCTGAAATAGATGAAATTGCTGCAGAATTGGTTAAAAACATGCAACAGAGCTTAACACCAATGTATACTACGCTGTGCAAATGTATTTGATTATCAGGAGAATGGCCAGAAGACTTCATCCAGATAATAATGATCATCTTTAGCCAAAGGTATACCGATGCCTTGCCTATGGTCATCGAATTCTCTCAATTATTTTGCTCCTGGGTCATTTCGAACTGCAGCAAGTGACATGGCACACTTCAATCAGATAGCTACATATATCTGCACCATGCAGGTTACAGGTGCTATCTTCTAAAAGGCTTGCCATTCCAGCAACTGTGTCATGGACAATAGGAGGCAGTATGAGTGAGCTTTTAGCTTTGCAATCACTGCAGGATTCTCCATATGCAGGGAGTCATCGACTATATACATATCATCGGGACACTTTTGCATAATCCTGCAGCCTTCACAAAAATGAAAAACTTACATCTGATAAATGTGCAAATAGTCAATGACATCACCATCATCAAATCCTCCACCATCAACACCCGGGGGTTACATTTGACCGCAAACTTAACTGGATCAGTCACATAAATACTGTGCCTGCAGGAACAGGAGGTTGGGAATTCAGCAATGCGTAACTCAGTGCCTGACACCCCAAAACATCCCCACAGGATGTACAGGCCACAACTCAAGAGTGAGGCGGAAAATACTTCATTTGCCTGTTGGAGTACAGCTTCAATAACATCGAAAAAACTCAACAGAATCCAAGACAAAGCAGCCTAAAAGTCCATTAAACTGTACTCTCCCCTTGTCGCTGCATGGTGTACCATGTACAAGATGTGCTACAACAACACAGCAACTCCCACCTTCGTCCTACGAATGAGGAAATACATTTTTGTGAAACCCAATTTGGGCATTGGTGAGCATGTTATTGATGAGTAAGTGCTAATTGATAGCACTCTCAATTACACTTATCGCCATTTTTCTGCCACACAAAGCAGACCAATGAAGTGCTCAAGCAACATTTGCACTGCCTGGAGAACTCTTGGATAATCCTGAAAGCACATGCCAGAATGTGCCATGATTTATTGTGATCTGCCAAATCAGGCATAACCTCATGGGCAGAGTCCTTGTCAACAAGTACACAGTGAATATCAGAGAAGGAGGAGGAGCAGGAGAAAGGGAGGAAGCAACCAGTACATCTCCTTTCTGGCTGGGCTATCTGTGAATGCCTCACCGGAGCACAGTTCCCTTGAAGCCAATGCCAAATCCTCATTCGACGAAAGTCGCACACCTCTTCCCTCTTGTCAATGAACATCACAGCTTCCTCTTAGTCACAACGCTGCAAAACAAGGCTATCCCACAACAACCATTCCAAACAATTTTTTACCAAACAAACCTTCCAATATTCTGTACAAAAGCCAACTAATCACCTCATGCATTCTATCAGTGCCTGTTTTGTGGGTGCCTTTACGTGGCCTATCATGTTCTATTCCAGCAAGTAATTTAGTGAAGAATAGAACTCGAGTCAGTCTTTAAGCACTTTTAAGTTTATTTAGAGAGTTACAAGCATAGACCTCTGAATCCCATAACTACAATTTTAGTCTATGTCTATTTAGAAAAGACTTAAGTGAATGTTGCGTTAATACCCACCACACCCATAAAATCTGCACACAATTAACAGAATCCTTTCAGTCCCTTTAAATAAATCAAAAACCTCTACATTCTGTACAATTCGTTACATGACAAGACACTCCTCCTTTAGGTCTCCTAACAATTTCTTTGTACATGTTTTTGTTTATAAAACAATCCGACAGGAGATGACTTGCATTCACTCATTTAATTTTGGGGATTTACTCAAGAGTATAGGTATCTCACCAGAGACCACGCAAGTACTTATAAAATGGCTTACTCCACCTATTTTACATGGAATTACCACTCGTTTTAGTGACCTTTATGTATTGTAATCACCAAATCATATCGTACTATTATATTCCTTTTCCTTGCATTTACCCTCAGTAAAGTCGCCATAGCCCCAGGTGGCCATTGGCTGGTTTCCCCTTAGAGGGGGAGAGTTGACTGGTGGCAATTTAACCTGAAGATCATCACATCTCAGGCGAGGTAACGCCTTCATGAATAACGTCAGGGAATTGAACCCATACTGTTGGCCTTGTTCTGCATCACAAACAAGCTGTCCAACCAACTGAGCTAAACCGGCCCCTCATATTCAGTGAATCAAGGTAGCATTGAAAAGAGAAGCAGGAGGAGGCCATTTGGCCCTTTGAGCCATTCATTAAGATCATGGCTGATCATCAATTTCAATACTCTGATCCCGCCTTCCCCCTGATATTTCAACTAAACTATTCAACATACTGTTGAAGTGCAAGCGCTATCTAACACTGCATAATTAAACATGTCTGCGACAAAGAGCCCATCACAGGACTAAAATTCCTGGTGTCCAGTGTCATTTATTCAGATTCATCATTGTCTTCACCTCATTGATCAGAGATCTGGGTGTCATGTGCCTTCTTGTGGACTCTGCCTCTTTGCTTTGGGCATAATACCTTGCGTCATATCTGAAACACCTGTTGCTTGGACATTCCAAAGATTCCAAAGATGTGTAGATTAGGTGAATTGGCCACGCTAAATTGCCCCAAAGATTGGGTGGGGTTATGGAGATAGGGCAGGGCAGTGGGCCTATGTAAGGTGCTCTTTCAGAGGGTCGGTGCAGACTCGATGGGTCAAATGGCCTCCTCTGCACTGTAGGGATTCTACAATTCTATGATTCATTAGCGTATTGTTGCTGTTTCAATTCTTCCTTCTATTGTAAAACCAGATCTGCTAAAGGTACTGTCACCCTCATTTTGTCTATCTTTAACACTTCTATTACATTGCTGCCTGTTTTCGGTGTCTGAACCATTTCAAAACCCAATAATCACCCTGTCCTCTATTATTTGTGCCCCTGTGAAATGTCCCATTTGTCCCATTGAAGCATTTCCACAGAAATGTTTTCATTTCGGACAAGAGTTTCCTTTGCTGAGAACTGAACACCACTTAGAACCAGCAGCCTGCCCATATGAGACACCAACCCCCAGGCAAATGCTGGTACCGATCGGGGGATTCCCAAATTAAATTTAACATTAAATTCTCAGAATCTGTTCAAATCCAGAATATATTTTTCCATGGAATGACCATCACTTTTTGGAATCTATCCAAATCTAACTATGCCTCATGGGAATTTAACAGATCATCTGTCGCGTAACTTTCTTCCCAGAACTTGAAAAGAAGGTCATATTAAACGAATCAGGAATCCAGCTCACAAAATGCTTTACTATTGGTAGGAAGCATCAACACAAAGGACATATCTTGTTTTCTCTTTGGTAGGGACATAGCCGGTGTCCACATATCCACTTCATTCTTCCGCTGGTCGTATGATGATGTGACACTTTTGACATCAGAGTGTAATTGTACCCCAACAATTTAATCATGCTTTCTGCCATTCCGTACAATGATGACTTGGATTGTACATTCTATCTGATTTTAAAAAATGTACTTTGCTTCAAACCTTCACCTTTAGGCAACCATTCCCTGCTAGCATGATCTATTCCAGTAGGTCAGTTGTGACAAAGAGTAATCCAGGCTCGAAATGTTAGCTCCCTCTGTCTCCACTGTGCTGTCAGATCTGCTGCGATTGTCCAGTATTTTCTGTTTCTGAGCCAGTTAGAGCTGTATTGAATTGCAGTCAATTTTTACACACACTTCTAATCATTTATGGAGTTAAGTATTACAAGCACCCACTTCCCAAAGTTTCAGTCCCTCGTTCATTGGGGCTCAAGTGAATGCCCTGTAAATGCCCAGCGTCTGGATACAATTACACACAATGGGCACAATCTAATGGCCTCATCGTGCCGGACCCAGGCCACGCCAAGGCCAATAAATTTCACATGAGGCCTCTTGTGAGATTTACGATGCTCGTTTACGCCTCATGAGATATAACGAGATCTCGCACGGCACCGCGATCTGAATATCACCCTCACTGGGTGTGAACCAGATTTGCATATTCAAGTGAGTAGTTAGGCTCACTTGAATATGTCTACGCCGGAATTACCCAAGGCACGGTATTGAATGGCTTCACCTCGGAGACCTCACAGGGCACCGTTTAGCATTGGTCTCCACAAATGTGGACCGGGGTAACACCACTTGTGGGGGTCTTCCAGGTGATTGGGGGCCTCTGAGTGGTCAGGCTCTGGCAAGGGTTGCATCCTGGCACCCGTGGTGCCACCTGTGCACTGGGGCACTTCCAGCCTGGGACTCTGGCAGAGCCAGCTGGGTGCCAACCTGGAAATCCCCAGATTCCCAGGTGTCAGTGCCAGGCTGGCATGAGCCCTGGTGACCTCTTGCCCCTGCCGGGGATTGTGCTCGAGAGTGCCCTGTCCTTATGAGGTGAGCTACGGGGGCTCAAGGACCTCCTAATTTGTAAGTTGGGGCATTGGGGGGATCCAAAGCCCACAGTGGGTATTAGAGAGATTGGGGCGCCGATCTCTTCCTGCACTGGCGAGCTGAGCTCGTTAGTGCAGGAAATGTATTGAGAAGTGTGTCCTCGGCGGGGCCTTCCTGCCGAGGCCCGAAAAAGAAGCAGAGTCACTTTTAATAGTGGGGTCAGCACTGAGAAACACCCAGCTAAAGTGCCCAAAACGGGACTTTATTTCCTTTCCATTAAATCGCACCCAATGACTATGCAATTAACATGGTGCTGCTAAGCAATGCTATTACCAATGGTGAAGTATAGCTGGTAGAGGTTTGTTGACTTTTCATGAATCACAAAATGATTACAACAGATAAAGAGGCTATTTGGCCCATCATGTCCACGCTAATTTTGTGTAAGAGCAGTTTGGGCTGGCTGACGTCAAGGTGAGATCACAAGATCATAAGAAATAAAGCAGGAGTCGGGCATTTGACCCCATGAGTTTGCTGTGACATTTAATAAGATCATGGCTCATTGGATTGTGCCCTAATGTTCACTTTTCTGCCGGGCCCCATCAAGTAGGATTATCAATGCTCCAGGATTGATCCGGAATCTCTTGGAATTGGAGATCAATTTCCAAGGCACTGTTGCATGTGATCCTGGTGAAAATCATTGGGACATTAAAAGAAATAGTTTTTTCAAAAAAGTCTTTGAACAATTCTCTTTACCAGATAAAATAATGGGAAACAAAAGGCTGTTTGACTGACAATCCAGCAATATCCAATCGGTAAAGGAATCTTTTTGTTTTCCGATTGTCGTAGAAAGGCAGTGCGTCACAAGGATAGATGTGTTGGCTGGTGAATGGCTGGAGCGTGAGGGCAAGTCATGTGATGCAATCTCCAGGAAAACATTTAATCACTGTTGGCAACCTTACCCAAAATCCCGACTCCCTTGTGGATGTAAAATCTGACTAACTCAGCCTTGAATATATTCAATGTCCCAACTTCCACTGCTCTCTGGGTAAGATAATTGCAAATATAAACGACTCTCTGAGGGAAGAAATTCCGCCATATCTCTGTCTTAAAATGGACCCCGTAGTTCCAGCATACCTTACGAGGGGGAACATCCTCTTTCCATCTGTCAGACCCCCTCAGAATCATATATGTATCAATAAGATCACCTTTAATTCTTCTAAACTCCAATGAGAAAACTCCCAAACTGATCAATCTTTCCTCATATGACGCCCCAGGAATCAGCCCCGTGAACCTTCTCCAAACTGCTTCCAATTTAGATGGATTGGCCATTAGGTAGGAGATCACCAACTGCTTTTGTTCCAGCTCACTTGCCAAAGAAGATTGTTATCTGTTCTGAATTGGATGTATATTCCATTAACATTTCCATCAAACACCCAGAAAGCCTGGCAGCAAAGGGTATACTGAAGTACACAGGGGCCATGGTACACCTCTGCTTCAGACCACTTGTTGTGTCAAAGGAGTTAGTGTATTCACCAGCCAGTGACTTTCACTGTCATTACATCATGAAACTACTGTATCAGATTTACAGCTCGATCAGAACATCCAAGTATCAGGCCTATTAAAAGTTTGAAGAATTACAAATTTGAAAATTGACTTTAAAAATTGGATACCAAAAACTGTTTAAGATGGCAACAGCGCCTTATGTAACTTGCGTTATGGGCCAGGGTTTAGAGATCACCAAAGTGTATCATGGAGTTCACCTGACCACAACTTTTAATAGATTTTGGTTATGGGGAGCACAAGGGTCCACTCTACAGATGTGACGCAACAGAGTTCTAAAGTACTTATAAAACAAAATAATGTTAATATATGAATCCAGTTAACATTTTATGAACACACAGTAAATATCTTCGCAACTATCAACTCAAATACTCCCCCCAAAGAATACAGTACTCTATAAGTAACATAGAACATAGAACATAGAAAATACAGCACAGAACAGGCCCTTCGGCCCACGATGTTGTGCCAAACAAAGAACAAAGAACAAAGAAATGTACAGCACAGGAACAGGCCCTTCGGCCCTCCAAGCCCGTGCCGACCATACTGCCCGACTAAACTACAATCTTCTACACTTCCTGGGTCCGTATCCTTCTATTCCCATCCTATTCATATATTTGTCAAGATGCCCCTTAAATGTCCCTATCGTCCCTGCCTCCACTACCTCCTCCGGTAGTGAGTTCCAGGCACCCACTACCCTCTGCGTAAAAAACTTGCCTCGTACATCTACTCTAAACTTTGCCCCTCTCACCTTAAACCTATGCCCCCTAGTAATTGACTCCTCTACCCTGGGGAAAAGCCTCTGACTATCCACTCTGTCTATGCCCCTCATAATTTTGTATACCTCTATCAGGTCGCCCCTCAACCTCCTTCGTTCCAGTGAGAACAAACCGAGTTTATTCAATCGCTCCTCATAGCTTATGCCCTCCATACCAGGCAACATTCTGGTAAATCTCTTCTGCACCCTCTCTAAAGCCTCCACATCCTTCTGGTAGTGTGGCGACCAGAATTGAACACTATACTCCAAGTGTGGCCTAACTAAGGTTCTATACAGCTGCAACATGACTTGCCAATTCTTATACTCAATGCCCCGGCCAATGAAGGCAAGCATGCCGTATGCCTTCTTGACTACCTTCTCCACCTGTGTAGCCCCTTTCAGTGATCTGTGGACCTGTACTCCTAGATCTCTTTGACTTTCAATACTCTTGAGGGTTCTACCATTCACTGTATATTCCCTACCTGCATTAGCCCTTCCAAAATGCATTACCTCACATTTGTCCAGGTTAAACTCCATCTGCCATCTCTCCGCCCAAGTCTCCAGACAATCTAAATCCTGCTGTATCCTCAGACAGTCCTCATCGCTATCCGCAATTCCACCAACCTTTGTGTCGTCTGCAAACTTACTAATCAGACCAGTTACATTTTCCTCCAAATCATTTATATATACTACAAAGAGCAAAGGTCCCAGCACTGATCCCTGTGGAACACCACTGGTCACAGCCCTCCAATTAGAAAAGCATCCCTCCATTGCTACCCTCTGCCTTCTATGGCCTAGCCAGTTCTGTATCCACCTTGCCAGTTCACCCCTGATCCCGTGTGACTTCACCTTTTGTACTAGTCTACCATGAGGGACCTTGTCAAAGGCCTTACTGAAGTCCATATAGACAACATCTACTGCCCTACCTGCATCAATCATCTTAGTGACCTCCTCGAAAAACTCTATCAAGTTAGTGAGACACGACCTCCCCTTCACAAAACCGTGCTGCCTCTCACTAATACGTCCATTTGCTTCCAAATGGGAGTAGATCCTGTCTCGAAGAATTCTCTCCAGTAATTTCCCTACCACTGAAGTAAGGCTCACCGGCCTGTAGTTCCCGGGATTATCCCTGCCACCCTTCTTAAACAGAGGAACAACATTGGCTATTCTCCAGTCCTCCGGGACATCACCTGAAGACAGCGAGGATCCAAAGATTTCTGTCAAGGCCTCAGCAATTTCCTCTCCAGCCTCCTTCAGTATTCTGGGGTAGATCCCATCCGGCCCTGGGGACTTATCTACCTTAATATTTTTTAAGACACCCAACACCTCGTCTTTTTGGATCACAATGTGCCGAACCTTTGTCGTAGATTAATCATAGATTATCATTGAATTTACAGTGGAGAAGGAGGCCATTCGGCCCTTTGAGTCTGCACCGGCTCTTGGAAAGAGCACCTTACCCAAACTCAACACCTCCACCCAACACCAAGGGCAATTTTGGACACTAAGGGCAATTTATCATGGCCAATCCACCTACCCTGCACATCTTTGGACTGTGGGAGGAAACCGGAGCACCCGGAGGAAACCCACACAGACACGGGGAGGACGTGCAGACTCCGCACAGACAGTGACCCAAGCCGGAATCGAACCTGGGACCCTGGAGCTGTGAAGCAATTGTGCTATCCACAATGCTACCGTGCTGCCCTTAAGAACAAATAAATCTACACTATATCATTTTACCGTAATCCATGTACCTATCCAATAGCTGCTTGAAGGTCCCTAATGTTTCCAACTCAACTACTTCCACAGGCAGTGCATTCCATGCCCCCACTACTCTCTGGGTAAAGAACCTACCTCTGATATCCCTCCTATATCTTCCACCTTTCACCTTAAATTTATGTCCCCTTTTAATGGTTTGTTCCACCTGGGGAAAAAGTCTCTGACTGTCTACTCTATCTATTCCCCTGATCACCTTATAAACCTCTATCACGTTGCCCCTCATCCTTCTCCGTTCTAATGAGAAAATGCCTAGCACCCTCAACCTTTCCTCGTAAGACCTACTCTCCATTCCAGGTAACATCCTGGTAAATCTTCTTTGCACCTTTTCCAAAGCTTCCACATCCTTCCTAAAATGAGGTGACTAGAACTGTACACAGTTCTCCAAATGTGGCCTTACCAAAGTTTTGTACAGCTGCTTCATCACCTCACGACTCTTAAATTCAATCCCTCTGCTAATGAACGCGAGCACACCATAGGCCTTCTTCACAGCTCTATCCACTTGAGTGGCAACTTTCAAAGATGTATGAACATAGACCCCAAGGTCTCTCTGCTCCTCCACAATGCCAAGAACTCTACCGTTAACCCTGTATTCCGCATTCATATTTGTCCTTCCAAAATGGACAACCTCACACTTTTCAGGGTTAAACTCCATCTGCCACTTCTCAGCCCAGCTCTGCATCCTATCTATGTCTCTTTGCAGCCGACAACAGCCCTCCTTACTATCCACAACTCCACCAATCTTCACATCGTCTGCAAATTTACTGACCCACCCTTCAACTCCCTCATCCAAGTCATTAATGAAAATCACAAACAGCAGAGGACCCAGAACTGATCCCTGCGGTACGCCACTGGTAACTGGGATCCAGGCTGAATATTTGCCATCCACCACCACTCTCTGACTTCTAACGGTTAGCCAGTTCGTTATCCAACTGGCCAAATTTCCCACTATCCCATGCCTCCTTACTTTCTGCAGAAGCCTACCATGGGGAACCTTATCAAATGCCTTACTATCCTCAAGTTTTTCAAAATGCCCAACACATCTTCCTCCCTAACAAGTATTTCCTCGAGCTTACCAGTCTGTTTCACACTGTCCTCTCCAACAATATGGCCCCTCTCATTTGTAAATACAGAAGAAAAGTACTCGTTCAAGACCTCTCCTATCTCTTCAGACTCCATACACAATCTCCCGTTACTGTCCTTGATCGGACATACCCTCGCTCTAGTCGTTCTCATATTTCCCTCACATGTGTAAAAGGCCTTGGGGTTTTCCTTGATCCTACCCGCCAAAGATTGTTCATGCCCTCTCTTAGCTCTCCTAATCCCTTTCTTCAGTTCCCTCCTGGCTATCTTGTATCCCTCCAACGCCCTGTCTGAACCTTGTTTCCTCAGCCTTACATAAGTCTCCTTTTTCCTCTTAACAAGACATTCAACCTCTCTTGTCAACCATGGTTCCCTCACTCGACCATCTCTTCCCTGCCTGACAGGGACATACATATCAAGGACACGTAGTACCTGTTCCTTGAACAAGTTCCATGTTCCCAAGTCTATGTTCCCAACTTATGCACTTCAATTCTTGTCTGACAACATCGTATTTACCCTTCCCCCAATTGTAAACCTTGCCCTGTTGCACGCACCTATCCCTCTCCATTACTAAAGTGAAAGTCACAGAATTGTGGTCACTATCTCCAAAATGCTCCTCCACTAACAAATCTATCACTTGCCCTGGTTCATTACCAAGTACTAAATCCAATATTGCCCCTCCTCTGGTCGGACAATCTACATACTGTGTTAGAAAAGCTTCCTGGACACACTGCACAAACACCACCCCATCCAAACTATTTGATCTAAAGAGTTTCCACTCAATATTTGGGAAGTTAAAGTCACCCATGACTACTACCCTGTGACTTCTGCACCTTTCCAAAATCTGTTTCCCAATCTGTTCCTCCACATCTCTGCTACTATTGGGGGGCCTATAGAAAACTCCTAACAAGGTGACTGCTCCTTTCCTATTTCTGACTTCAACCCATACTACCTCATTGGGGTCATACTCCTCGAACTGCCTTTCTGCAGCTATTATACTATCTCCAATTAACAATGCCACCCCACCCCCACCTCTTTTACCACCCTCCCTAATCTTATTGAAACATCTATAACCAGGGACCTCCAACAACTATTTCTGCCCCTCTTCTATCCAAGTTTCCGTGATAGCCACCACATCGTAGTCCCAAGTACCGATCCATGCCTTAACTTCACCCACCTTATTCCTGATGCTTCTTGCGTTGAAGTATACACACTTCAACCCATCTCCGTGCCTGCAAGTACTCTCCTTTGTCAGTGTTCCCTTCCCCACTGCCTCATTACACGCTTTGGCGTCCTGAATATCGGCTACCTTAGTTGCTGGACTACAAATCCGGTTCCCATTCCCCTGCCAAATTAGTTTAAACCCTCCCGAAGAGTACTAGAAAACCTCCCTCCCAGGATATTGGTGCCCCTCTGGTTCAGATGCAACCCGTCCTGCTTGTACAGGTCCCACCTTCCCCAGAATGTGCTCCAATTATCCAAATACCTGAAGCCCTCCCTCCTACACCATTCCTGCAGCCACGTGTTCAACTGCACTCTCTCCCTATTCCTAGCCTCGCTATCACGTGGCACCGGCAACAAACCAGAGATGACAACTCTGTCGGTCCTGGCTTTTAACTTCCAGCCTAACTCCCTAAACTTGTTTATTACCTCCACACCCCTTTTCCTACCTATGTCGTTGGTACCAATGTGCACCACGACTTCTGGCTGCTCACCCTCCCCCTTAAGGATCCTGAAGACACGATCCGAGACATCCCTGACCCTGGCACCCGGGAGGCAACATACCTTCCGGGAGTCTCGCTCGCGACCACAGAATCTCCTATCTATTCCCCTAACCATTGAATCTCCTACAACTGTTGCTTTTCTATTCTCCCCCCCTTCTCTTCTGAGCCCCAGAGCCAGACTCAGTGCCAGAGACCTGGCCGCTAGGGCCTTCCCCCGGTAGGTCATCCCCCCCAATAGCATCCAAAACGGTATACTTGTTTTGAAGGGGAACGGCCACGAGGGATCCCGGCACTGTCTGCCTGTTTGTTTTTTTCCCCCTGACTGTAACCCAGCTATTCTTGTCCTGTACCTTGGGTGTGGTTACCTCCCTGTAACTCTTCTCAATCACCCCCTCTGCCTCCCGGATGATCCGAAGTTCACCCATCTTCAGCTCCAGTTCCCTAACATGGTCTTTGAGGAGCTGAAGTTGGGTGCACTTCCCGCAGGTATAGTCAGCGGGGACACCGGTGGTATCCCTCACCACCCACATCCTACAGGAGGAGCATGCAACTGGCCTAGCCTCCATCCCCTCTGACCTGACAGACTATAGCTGCCCTGTGGACTAACTAGATCTCCGCCCTCCGACTCTGCTCCCAGTCAGCTACACTTTCTGTAAACTCCTGGCTCTCTTCTCACTCTTTGCGGAAATGTCGGAAACAAAATGAAAGGAGCACCTTACTCCCTCCTCACCTAACTTCCTCGGTCACCAAACTCTTTCAGTAGCGCTCAAAATGCACCAAATTCAGCACTCAGTGCAAACAAAGTCTGCACTGTAGGGGATCACTTTTATACTGTGAATCTAGCCTCTGAAAACTGGCCTAATCCAATTAACTAATTAACAAGCTCCAGCTGCAAGTGCCTACAAGTAGAAGCTTGTTTAAAGCTGATTGAAAATTCACCTTCTTCTAAACCAAACAGCAACTTTTAAGTTAATTAACTAAATAAAAGAAAGACTAAACTTCAGATAAAAATGAAGCCTTATACTCCCTTGGTCACCAAACTCTTACTATAGCACCCAAAATGCACCAAATTCAGCACTCAGTGCAAACAAAGTCTGCACTATAGGGGATCACTTTTAAACTGTGAATCTAGCCTCTGAAAACTGGCCTAATCCAATTAACTAATTAACAAGCTCCAGATGCAAGTGCCTACAAGTAGAAGCTTGTTTAAAGCTGATTGAAAATTCACCTTCTTCTAAACCAAACAGCAACTTTTAAGTTAATTAACTAAATAAAAGAAAGACTAAACTTTAGATAAAAATGAAGCCTTATACTCCCTCGGTCACCAAACTCTTACTATAGCACTCAAAATGCACCAAATTCAGCACTCAGTGCAAACAATTCAGCACTCAGTGCAAACAATTCAGCACTCAGTGCAAACAAGAGTGTAACCCTTAATCTTTCCTCACAACATCCTTATGTTAAACCTGTTTCAAGGAAAGACAGCAGGTTTAAATTCTCTACAGAAACAGGTATTACTTTGAAATCCTCAAATGAGCTGAAGACAGTCTGTAGCTTGTAGAGAGAGAGATTATTATACAGCTGCTTGCTTTGCCTGCAGCTATCCAGCGCTGAAAACTAAACTAAACACAGTCTGTAGCTGCCTGCTCAAAAATGAAAGTGAAAGATAGACAGCCCAGCTCCACCCACACTCTGGCATCACTGCAGCTATTTGATAAATACCCATTTCTTAAAGGTACACCCACTACAGCTATTTGATAAACACCCATTTCTTCAAGGTACTCTCACATGACACTTGACAACATTCAGCCCCAGGCGGTCCTCCAACTCAAGCAGGTACCTCATTAAAATATGGACAATTACAGCCACTTGCGAAATTCATACTTTCCTTTTTCAGAATGGACCATCAACAGGAAGGACCATAACCTACCAGCTGACTACTCTTTCTTATTTGGAAAAGGACTTTAGGCTTCCAATAAGTCACATGGGTTCCTCTGTGGTTGACACAGATTTTTGTCATTCTCCGTTGTGGAAGCCTTGGTCCAAAAATGGTCAAAAGTGCTGAAGGGATATGAGAATGACTGCCTTTGACATCAAAGTAACACTATATGGAGTGCAGGTTCAAGAAGCCTTGGCAGCTAAGTTTGTTACTTGCTTTTAAAAATACCAGCAGAAGCTGTTCTGAAACAGATACCATCAGAATCTAAACCATCAAACCATCTGCCAGACAACTACGTAGCCAAAGTAATATGCAGTCACACCTTGAATGTGGGAGACGGACTCTCCCCTCAACTGGTCCCATCAATCGTGGAGATGCATCGCAGAGCCAGGGACTACATGAGGGGTTGTCGACGAGCATTCAACACCTAAAATGTTTACTCCTTATCCTTAGACTATGATCCCTGGTTCTGGACTCCTTCATCATCGGGAACATGCTTCCTGAATCTACCCTGTCTAGTCATATTAGAATGTTATAGGTTTCTATGAAATCTCTCACATTCTTCTCAACTCCAGTGAATATAATCCTAACCAACTGAATTTGTCCTCATAAATTAGTCCCACCCTCCCAGGAATCAGTCTGTTAAATCTCCTGTGCACTCGCTCTTTAGCAAGAACAGCCTTTCTTAGATAAGGAGACAAAAATGGTGTACAATATTCCAGGTGTGGCCTCACCTAGTTCCTGTATAATTGCAGCAAGACATCCTTGCTCCTGTACTCAAATCCCCTCGCTATGAATTTCAATGTACCATTTGCCTTCTTTGTCGCCTTCTGTACCTGCATGCTTACCTTCAGTGACTAGTGTATGAGGACACCCAGGTCTCGTTGCACATTCTCCTCTCTTAATTTATAGCCATTTAGATAATAATCTGCCTTTTTGCTTTTTCTACCAAGTGTATAACCTCACATTTATCCACATTGCTCTGCATCTGCCATTCATTTGCCCATTCACTCAGCTTTCCAAATCACACTGAAACATCTCTGCAACCTCTTCACAGCTCACCCTTCCACCTAGCTTTGTGTCATATGCAGATTTGGAGATATTACATTAGTTCCCTTATCTAAATCATTAATATATATTGTGAATAGCTGGGCTCCCAGCACAGATCCCTGCGGCACCCTACTAGCCACTGCCTGCCAATCGGAAAAAGACCCTTTTTTCCTACTCTTTGTTTCCAGTCTGCCAACCAGTTTTCTATCCATCTCAATACACTACCTCCAACCCCACACGCTTTCATTTTCTTAAGTGTGACTTTGTCGAAAGCCCTCTGAAAGTCCAAATAAATCACATCCACTGGCTTCCCCTAATCAATTCTCCTCATTACATCCTCAAACAATTCCAGTGGATATGCCAAGCATGATTTCCCCTTCATGAATCCATGCTGACTCTGTCTGATCCTGCCACCATTTTCTAAGTGCTCTGCTGTAAAATCTTTGATAATAGACAATAGAATTTTCCCCACTACTAATGTCAGACTTGTTATGGGCCAGGGTTTAGAAAACACCAAAATATATTATGGAATTCACCTGACCTATAACTGCTAATTGATGTTGGTTATGATGAGCACAAGAGCCTGCCTTTCAGCTGTTATTTAACAGAGCTCTCAGGTGCTTTTAATCAAAAAAACAAGTTTTATTCTACAAATTTAGTTAAAATTTGTATAAACACACAATTATTATCAACTACAAACATAAAGGCCCCACACAGCTACAATAATCTATGTATAACCCTGAATGAATTCCCCCTTAACTGTTCCAATTCAATTAAAAAATCCAAGTAAAACCAGATACCCCTTTTCAAAGGTGTGGCCCAGCACACGGCGTTCTTACTTGTATAAGACATGTTAGTGATACTCTGTACCCCTTCTCAAACAGCCGGTTTGAATTCCTTCCAGAAAGCAATTATCTATTTTAAGTTATCAAGTAGTCTGGAAACAGCTTTTAAAATGAAGATGGAAAAACGCTTCTTTCAACCTGTGCGGTTCAAACCAGTCCAAACTCAAAGCGAACCCTTGCCAGAACTCTCTAAGCTGCGGGCATGCCCAAAACATGTGGACATGGTTTGCAGGGCTGCCCTTGCACCTCCTACAACTGTCTTCTACCCCCAAAAACGTGCTCATTGTCGCTGCCGTCATGTGTGCCCGTGGACCACCTTAAATTGAATTAGACTGAGCCTGGCACATGATGAGGAGCAATTAACCCTGCCCAGGGCCTTTGCCCACAGACCCGCTTCCAACTCCTCACCTAGCTCCTCCTCCCACTTGCCCTTGAGCTCGTCCACTGGGGTTTCCTCCGCCTCCTGTAGTTCCTGGTAGATATCCAACACCTTCCCCTTCCTCACCCAGGTGCCGGAGACCACCCTGCCCTGTATCCTCAGTGGCGGCAGCGGAAAGGCCACTACCTGTTTTTTCAGGAAGGCTCATACTTGCAGATATTTACAGGCGTTTCCTGGCGGCAGATTAAATTTGTCCTCTAGCGCCTTCAAACTGGGAAAGCTTCCGTCTATGAACAGATCTCCCATCCTTCTGATGCCTGCCCTCTGCCAGCTCTGGAACCCACCATCCATCCTACCTGGGACAAATCTGTGGTTGTTACATATCGGGGTCCAGACCAACGCTCCCTCCACCTTCTTGTACCTCCTCCACTGTCCCCAGATCCGCAGTGTCGCCACCACCACTGGACTTGTGGAGTAACGGGTCGGCGAGAACGGCAAAGCTCCCAGACTAGTACCTTTCCATGACGCCACCTACAGCTGCTCCCACACCCCCCCCCCCCCCATCGCCCACTTCCTGATCATAGCTATATTGGCCGGCCAGTAGTAGTTGCGAAAGTTCGGCAGCGCCAACCTCCCCCCCCCCCACCCCCGAACTGTGCTCCAACAGCGATCTCCTTACTCGCGGGGTCTTATTCGCCCACAAAGAGAACAAAAACATTTCTTAAAGGGATACTCCCATGACAGACTGACTGGTCTATAATTCCCTGCTTTCTTTTTACCTCCCTTTTTAAATAGTGGGGTTTCATTACCTACCTTCTAATTTATAGGAATTGTTCTAGAGTTTATAGAATCTTGGAAGATGGCTACATCCACTATTTCTAAAGCCACTTCCTAAAGTACTCTGGGATGTAGACTATCAGGCCCTGGGAATTTATCAGCCTTCAATCCCACCAATTTCCCCAATATCATTTCTCTATCAATACTGATCTCCTTCAGTTCCTCCCTATCACTAAACTATGCATTCCCCAACATTTCTGGTATGTTATTTGTGTCCTCATTTGTGAAGACAGAACCAAAGTATGTATTTTAGTTGGTCAGCCATTTCTTTGTTCATTGATAGCTGTGGTTGTTGAAGGCCAATCCCAGCCCCAGAACAAAGCGGCAAGAGTTCCTCATGCCTTCAGCTGCTTCATAAATGACCTTTCCTCCATTATATGACCACAAATGAGGATGTTTTCTGACGATTGCATCATGTTCTTGACATTAGTCCTCCTCAGATGCTGAAGCAGTCTGTGCCTGCATATAACTAGACCTTGATAACATTCAGCTTTGGACCAGGGGCTGGTTTAGCACAGTGGGCTAAGACAGCTGGCTTGTAATGCAGAACAAGACCAGCAGCGCAGGTTCAATTCCTGTTCCAGCCTTCCTGAACAGGTGCTGGAATGTGGCGATTAGGGGCTTTTCACAGTAACCTCATTGAAGGTTAAGGTCTCTATCTTTGCACTCTTCAGAAATGCTTGGACCCATGTTTGCCCTGCAGCCAACTCTGTCCTTTCCACTGCTGGTGGCTCCTGCTTCATTGTGATGTGAACTTCATCCTGTTTTGATGTTCCATATGTTTTGGGGAACAAATAACCTGTATTTTATGTCGGGTGGTGATCTGTTTAAGAGCTGGGATCTGATTTCTGGTTTTTAAAAAATAGCTGGACTCCTGGTATCAGGTTCCCATGGAGCTAAACAAGAGAAAACTATGATCAACAAGTTAATTATTGCAGTGAGTAGATTCCTCGGGTTGGTTTTCAGTTCAAGCAGTTTAATTTCAGTGGTTAGAACAAGCTGGAGTAAAGAACATATATTTTTCAGCAGAATTCAATTGACCTGGGTGTTGGCAAGAACAGTTAAAACTCTTGGGTGGCATGGTGGCACAATGGTTAGCACTGCTACCTCATAGCACCAGGGACCCGGATTCAATTCTGGCTTTGGGTCACTGTCTGTGTGGAATTTGCACTTTCTCCCCGTGTCTGCGTGGGTTTCCTCCGGGTGCTCTGGTTTCCTCCCACAGTCCAAAGAAGTGCAAGTTAGATGGATTGGCCATGCTAAATAGCCCCTTAGTGTCCAAAAAGGTTAGGTGGGGTTAGCGGGATAGGGTGGAGGTGTGGGCTTAAGTAGGGTGCTCTTTCCAAGGGCCGGTGGAGGCTCGATGGACCGAATGTCCTGCTTCTGCTCTGTAAATTCTATGATCATCTATGATGCCTCAAGTGCCTCCCCAATCTAGACTTTTCCATATCCTCCTCCAGCTCATTTCCTTTGCAGTAGAAGCAGATAAACAAAGAGACAGATATTCAATTCTATAGATTGGCAGAGTTCCCACAGGTGCAGGGAGCAATTGACAAAATGTATGTGGCACTCATTAAAATTGCTCAATTTCTGCCCTTTGTCCTAACAATCTTATTTATTCGAGCTTCTAATCTACTCACTCCGTGAAGTGCTTCCTGTGAGGCAAGGTTGAATGGCGGTTGACTGGGGAAGGTTCCACTGTAGCTTTGGGGGGGGCGGAGGTGATTCTTGTATTGAAGCAAATGTCTCCCAGGGGCCAGGTTTTGTCAGTCCTTCTATTTCAGTAGCAAGGGTCACATGTTCACGTTTATAGTTGCTGCATGTGCAGACAGTGGAATTGGTTTGAGGAAACAGGCACTCTCCTGATCTCTAGGGTGACAGTGACATCTGTGACCGCACCAATAGTGCAAGACTATTGGTTTGAAACATTACAGGTTGAATAGTCAGCATAAAGTCTTCATCATGGCTTCTGACCTCTCAAAACCTCAGGTATTTCGGGGAGTGGTGGAGCACAGTTCCCGGGGTAAGTGGGAGAGGGAAAGTGAAAATCCCAGGAGCGGGGATTGCCTGTGAAAATGTGCTCAAGCTAACTCTCGCGAAACCATTAAAACAGTGGCAGCTTACACTCTGCGATCTTGTCGCTACAGCAATTTTCTGGCTTGTTACATAATGTTCTGCAGCTCATTAGAAGCTTCCTGTTATATGTTGCAGATGTGTCCATGATCTCCAACAGATACATAAAAACTATCTCCATGCCTGCACAGGCGATTAATGCTCATGGGGAGGTGGTGGCATAGTGGCATTGTCCCTGAACTAGTAAGCGACACTGAGTAATGTTCTGGGGACCCAGGTTCGAAGCCCGCTACTGCAGATGGTGAAATTTGAATTCAATAAAAAACTGAAATTAAAAGTCTAATTATCATGAAACCATTACCACTTGTCGTAAAACCCCATCTGGTTCACTAATGTCCTTTAGGGAAGGAAATCTGTTGTCCTTACCTGGTCTGGCCTACATGTGACTCCAGACCCACAGCAATGTGGTTGACTCTTAACTGCCCCCTGGAGGGCAATTGGGGACGGGAAATAAATGCTGGCACAGCCAGCGTCACCCATGAATAAAAGAAAACTAACCCTTCCTTTTGAAAATCAAACCCTTGTGATCTGGATTTTTTGGCTCCACGGTTGTGGAACAGTGGGACTCTCCCTCTCTTCTACTCCAGTTCCTCAGTCTAACTATTCCCCAGTGCTTCACTTCTGACAAACTCTCCTGACTAATTTTGGGGGGATTTCAATTGCCCCAGCACAATGATTTTGTCCCTGGCTTTCCCATTCGGCAACTGACCTGCCTCGACATTTGTCTGGCTATTGGGTGATAGATGATGTCAAAAACGTGACAATGAGGCTAAATTAATCAGGGTCTCTGTTTTCCTGTGATTTCTAGGTTCTACTCCTCCTCACACATTTCCCCTGCTCTGTCAAAATATTGGGGCCTTTGTTTACACCGAAATGTGTGTCTCGCTGGCTGGTAAATTGCCATGGTGGATTTGGTGAGGATATGGCTGGGTTGCGGAACTGAAAGTACCTGTTGTTGGTTGTGGCTGAACTTGCCTCCATGATTCCTTTTTGAGCTCTGTGTTGTGCTTTGTGCCTCACAGATGCGTAGAGATGACACCAGTTTCTAAATATGTCTAAACAGGAGCTTTATTTACAGTGTTTTTAAAACGTCTCTACATTCTCATGATTCATTTCAGTTTAGTTTTGCTTGCTCAGCAATCATGCCCAGGCTTGACTAATAGCACAGAGAACAGGTAATAGACAGGCATAATCAAATACCAAACAATTGAACAATTGAAAAGCACCCAGTGCACCCAGTAACATGTTCCCTTGGAGAAATTGTTGTTCACTGTAAGGACATTGCAATATTTTCAGAAAGCATATAAAACTCACACCACCTGTGATGAATGTTGCCCATCCTTCACAACCTTCTCATGTCTCCCACCTTTCCATCGCCCTCAACCTCCTGTCTGTGCCTATTATCCGCAGAGGTTTCTGTTCATGTGAACCCCGAGTTGTGCTTTTCCTTCGCTTGCTTTGGAACCTGTTTTGTGTGATTTTGTTCCTTTTGCAGGAAGAGAACACAATGATGATGAATGTGAGTGGAATTCACCCTTCTGTTTGCCTGTTTTTGAACACATATATCCAACCGAAGGTGATATTAACTGTGGTTGATGGTGCAAAATGGGTGATGCAATAAGAACCCACCGTGACACACCGTCCCTATTATTGCTTCCTGCTGAATACATTATAAATGAAAATTGGGCAGAAGAGTGGCCAGTTCATTGCCAGTTCATTGTGCATAAAATTTTAACATTTGGCAAGAATTTAACAATTTTCTTTCAGAGACAAACGTGACTGGCAGCTCTGAGGAATGCAAATATTCCCATTGGTATCACAAGGTGCATTTTTTTTTAGACTGTGGTTCAATCACCTTTACCTTGTGACTAATTTATTCTACGCCCAACCTGAAGTGTTTGATGTCAAAAGTAAAAATAAAAATCCTTTCTTCATTTCCACGGACAGACAAATTATTCAACTCTCATTCCTCTTTTCAAAGCGTTTCTTGTTATATGTAACCTAGTTAAAAAAAAACATTGTTCAGTTGCAAAACTGGTGGCTGGGTAACACCTCATAGGAATGTAAAGATCTTGAGCGGGATTCTCCGTTGGCCGACGCGACTGGACGGAGAATCGGTTACGATGCCAAAATTGCAGTGGGCACCGATTTGACGCCAAATCCCAATTCTCTGTCACCTCAACAGTGGCTCAGTGCGTACCGCAATGCATGTACTGTAAACACCATTTGCAGATCATTAGGGGGCCAGACCCGGTATTCTCCGGGGCCTCGGTAATTCTGCTCCCCCGATGGGCCGAGTTCCCGATGGCGTGGTTCACTTGTGCTTTTAAAAATTGTGAAACCGGTGTATTGGGTGCTGAGGGAGGGAGAGAGGGTATGGAAAGTGTCCAACATCGCCATACTTTGCTGACAGTTGTGCCGCTGGACGGGGAGGCTTCTGCTAGGGCTGGGGAAAGTAGCGAGGGAGTGACCAGGAGTTTGGCTGTGGGGTCAGGATGGACGGGCATGGAACACCATTGCCGCAGCTGGCAAGGCAGCCATGCAGCTGCGCACACCACTAACAGCCCACTCTGAACATAGTACACGGGTCGTATAGGTGTCCCCCCCAGGCCACCCCCTCTGGGTGCCCTCTGGCCCCAGCCGACCCATCAGCTGTATGGATGTGCCCCAGCATGACCAGTGCCATCTTGTTGGCTGGGATGAGTGTGTGTGGGGAGTGTAATGTGAGCCTCCAGAGTATCAATCAAGGACCCGGCGAATTCCGCACCGTTTTTCATTGGAACTGATTGTGTTCCATGTGGTGCCGGTGCTAGCCCCTTAATAGTAACGGAATCGGTCCAGGTGAGGCGCCAATTTTGCTGTCGTGTTGGCGTCAACATTTAGGGTGAGATTCTCCGATCAGCGATCAGACGGAGAATCCCTTTTGACACTGGAATCGGGGGTGGCGTCTGTTTGATATAGGTTTCGTATGCTTCACCCCCTCCGAAAAGGCATCATTGCGGCACGCACCGCACGCCGTTAGGACGGTTCAGCCCATCACCTAAAGGCCCTCCCCCGATGCTCCACCCCGATGGGCTGAGTTCACGACGGCGCTGTTCACTTCTGGTCTCAGCCGTGCAGGAACCCGGTGTGGCAGCTGCGGACTGTGTCCAGCGCCGCCACAGTTGGGCAGGAGTCGTGCTGTTAACTGGCGGGGGGGCTTCCACGAGAGCTGGGGGACTGGTGGTGGGAGGCCAGGGGATGGCGAGGAGGTGTCCAGGGGGGGCTGGTATGGCACAGTGGGGTAACCAGCTGGCTTGTAGTGCAGAACACGGCAGAAGCGCGGGTTCAATTCCCATACCAGCCTCCGCGAACAGGCGTTGGAATGTGGCGACTAGGGGCTTTTCACATTAACTTAATTGAGGCCTACTTGTGACAATAGGTGATGATTATTATCTGGCAGGTCGGGTCCGTGCACTGCCAGCGCCATGTTTTACAGCACATGCGCGGCCACGTACCTGGCAATTCTCCAGCTGTTTATTCAATGGAGACCGGGAGTTTTACGTGGCACGGCTGCTAGCCCCTCACAGGTCGCAGCATCGGTGAGGGGGCACTGCTGATTTTTCCCACGTAAAACGGCACAGATCCTCCACACATAGCTTCAGAAACAGAGAATCCCACCCACTGAATTGCAGCATTCCCTAATATAGTTGCCTATAAAGCAGAATAATCATTCCAAACTATACCAGGTAAACCAGAATCTTTCTTGTTCCTCCATTGAACTGTGTATAGTAAATTAGTCAGAGTCTATGAAAATATTCTCTTTAAATCTACCATTAAATGGGTGCCAATTAACTGCTGTCAAATAGATTATGGCTATAATGTTAAACACACTGGCTGAGTGGCAGTGCATAAAATGGGCAGGATCTGTCTTGTCTGACACACAAAAATTACTTAGATGATGGGTCCTGACCCAGTATTTCTCTCAAAGGAAAAATTGATAATTTAATTTTAAAAGATCACAGGCAACTTTTTATTTCAAAGATCATAAAATCCTAGCAGCAATCAAAATATTTCATCTTTTGATGGAATTAATATTGATATTATTTCTGCAGCATTTAAATTTACAAGGAGAAATGTATTTGATGAAGTTCAAGAAGGAAGGCAACTTTCCTTAAAATAGTAAGGGAAAGGAGCAGATATATTCATACTCACTTTATACACAGGCTGCTTACAGGTCTTGTGAAGAAAAAAAAAATGTACTTGCATCATAACTCATTCCCTACTGAAAATGTTACTTGCTTTAGCGTCATTTGCACTGGAGCTCTGGTCTCGGGAAGATGTCAGATGGCAGCTTTATTGCAAATGTGCAGAGTGGATGTGGTTGTAACTGTAGGTTTCATCATAATGACAAAGTGCAGGGAATGATTTAAAGGGACCTGCAGTTCGTTGAATCAAATCATCTTCCTCCCCACGCTCATTTTCTGACCCTGAGGTGAAGCAAATCATATCAATCAATTCAAAAATCCAAATCAGTTGTCACAAAAAAGATGGACACAAAATGAATCTAGATGCTTTCTGTTTTATATGATGTTGGTCACGTCTGCTGCAACAGGTTTCATTGGTGTGACATCATGAGAAATGTACAGAACTGTGAGGGTTAATGTTATGTCCGAATCAACCACTAGAGGGAGCTCGATGCAGAACTGCATAAAGCATCGATGCTAAGCCTTCTGGGAGAGTGTTGAGGAGAAAGCGAGAAGAAAGACTGTAGGAAAGCTTGTATGAGTGAGAGCAGATCATAGTTACTGGATTAGAGTAGAGATTAGTGGTAGATGAATGAAGATTGTATATTTATTGTCAATTGTTTATTACACATCGAATTCAATTAAGTAGTGTAAATAAATCTTTAGCTTTGTTTGGTTTTTGTGAACACTACGCCAACCATCCTAGGATCGGAACCACAAAGAACACCACAATTGCCGCGTTGGCGAATTAGAGGGCCGGTTCCCTAAGTTGGATTGATGGCACGTGTGTGGTTCAGAATGGCACCCAGGTTTGATTCCTGCTCTGGCTGAGGTAGGTTCAGGACCTGCCTCCTCAGCCTGCATCTGAGAGAGGAAGGTAATGGCAAGCACCACTGACAGGACCTGACAAGTATAACAGCTCAGGGTGAAGAATCAGCAGACAATGAGCCAAGGACCTGCCTTCAAGCAGAATACATATACCACCTGACAGTTGCTACTACTGAATTCCAATGCACAAGTGGTGGCCTTCACAGTTGTGGCTTGTCAAAGAAAATCTGGTCAAACAACATATTTAAGTGTTGTCAAGTGACGCATTAAAATTGGAAGCAACAGGTTAGGTTTATTTTGCTGACTCATTTGTGTCATGTAATATCTGGTAAGATTCCATGGATTGGATTGGATTGGATTGGATTTGTTTATTGTCACGGGTACCGAGGTACAGTGAAAAATATTTTTCTGCGAGCAGCTCAACAGATCATTAAGTACATGAGAAGAAAAGGGAATAAAAGAAAATACATAATAGGGCAACACAACATATACAATGTAACTACAAAAGCACTGGCACGGATGAAGCATACAGGGTGTAGTGTTAATGAAATCAGTCCATAAGAGGGTCATTTAGGAGTCTGGTGATAGTGGGGAAGAAGCTGTTTTTGAGTCTGTTCGTGCGTGTTCTCAGACTTCTGTATCTCCTGCCCGATGGAAGAAGTTGGAAGAGTGAGTAAGCCGGGTGGGAGGGATCTTTGATTATACTGTCCGCTTTCCCCAGGCAGCGGGAGGTGTAGATGGAGTCAATGGATGGGAGGCAGGTTCGTGTGATGGACTGGGCGGTGTTCACGACTCTCTGAAGTTTCTTGCGGTCCTGGGCCGAGCAGTTGCCATACCAGGCTGTGATGCAGCCCGATAGGATGCTTTCTATGGTGCATCTGTAAAAGTTGGTAAGAGTCAATGTGGACATGCTGAATTTCCTTAGTTTCCTGAGGAAGTATAGGCGCTGTTGTGCTTTCTTGGTGGTAGCGTCTATGTTACAGTCAGTCAATGTTGGGCCTCAAACATTTTGTCACTGCACAGAAATGCTGATAAAATATGGCAGCAGGAAAAGGCTCCATTCATAGGTTAAACGTTTCATTCTACCACGGCTGTCGTTGAAGGCTGGTTAAAGTGTATAAGACAAGACTGGTTTTTTGGCCTCCTATATTAATGCTATTGTCTTTGGAGGGGATTTGTTGCTACCAAAATGAGATGAACTATTTGGTGTAGCCATCAGTGCTACTTCTGATTTCAAGACATGCAGCTGATGAAGGCTGTAGAGTATTGTGGCATTACTTTTGTCTCAGGCTGATAGGTTCTTATTGAAAACTTGGTAGCTTCTCTGGATCAATGGTGATGATCTCTGACAAAGACCATTCATTTTCAGCAATAAATAACCACAAATCACAACTAAGGAGCCACCAAACTGAGTTTTATCTTGGGCTTAAAAATGCAGTCCAGGAGTTGAGTTAAGTGGGAAATTGCTCACCAAATGCATCCATGCAGCCTGAGAGCTCAGGGGCTGGATTTCAGAGACTAGGTGCTGACTCTGAGACTGAATTGATGAACTTCCACAGCAACAAAATTACGCCAGTTCCAGATCAATTCATCAACTGTTATTGGGCTAGCACTGGCGCCACGCGGAGCACGAGTGATTCCAATGAAAAACGGTGTCCGATTTTCTGGGGTCCGTAGTGACACTTGAGAAGCTGACAAGTTGCATATTAGCATTCCACTCCCCACACACACTCATCCCAGCCAACAAGGTGGCACTGGTTGTGCTGGGCCATGCCCATCCCGTTGATGGTTCGGCTGGGGCCAGAGGGTACCTAGGGGAGTGGTCTGGGGGGGATATCCATACGGCCAAATGGCACCAAGTTCACAGTGGGCAATCAGCGGCGTCCGCAGCCGCAAGGCTGCCTTGCAGGCTGCAGCAATGGTGTTCCGTGCCCGTCCACCTCAACCCCAAGACCCACCTTCTGGCCATCCTCCGCTGCTCCCTCTGGCCCTGGCAGAAGCCCCCGACCAGTGGCACAACAGTCAGCACACTACAGTGCTGTTGGACACTTTTCATAGCCCCTCACTTTCCCTCAGCAGCCACGGCGCTTGTTTCCCGATTTTTAAAACCACAAGTGAAACTTGTAATTCCTCCTGGCAGAGGCGGAGCATCGCGAAAGCCCCGGAGAATACCGGGTCAGGCCTGTTAATGATATGCCAACGGCGTTTATTGTACATGCAGAGTAGAATGCATTCATGCCGCTGAAGATGCACTGGAGCATGGCAATCTGTCGGGCGCCTGGCGCCGGCCAGGACTTTCGCCTCACGTTCGATTCTCTGCCCAATCGGCTTTCCTGATTCTGGCTTCTCTGGACGTAGAATCCCACCCAAGAGATTTTAAATCCCACCTTCATTTAAATGCGTATATTTTGACTTCCAAAGCCGGCGGGAGTCATTACCTGGTTGGCGTATAAGAAAGTGATCTTGAATGCCAGGGGATCTGAGGGAAGATAAAGCATAAATATAAGTAGTTACTGATGGTGGAGGGGTCCGGGAGGAGGTGGGATGTTCCTCAGGTGATTGCAGCTGTGGAAGAGGGAGGTGATGGGATGTGCAGGGAGGAGGAGGCCTGGTATGGCACCCTTGCTCCTCCAAGCCGAGAAGAAAACCTAGGAAAAATGAAGCACTTACTTTGCTGTGCTCTACTGTCCCGGCTCCTGCATTTCATCAATGTACAATTAGAAATTAAAATCTCTTGGGATCCAGGGGCATCATTGAATCTGAACGTTGAAATATAAAGGAGGTTCCTGCCTCCTTGTAATGGGTGGCCCTAGCACCACCAGGAACCTGGCAGGCGAAATGACAGAAAATGCCAATGCGTCTAGAATGTCGCCAAAAGAGCCCAACCATCATTTTAACCGCCCACCTGCCCATTTCCAATTGGGGTTGGGGTGGGGATCGGGGGCGGGGAGGTGGGAGGTATTTGGTGGAAGCGGGTTATAGTTAGGTCTTTTGATTCTACCATCCCTGAGGCTCAGTGGTTGCTGGGTACGAAAGCAATGGATCAGTGAATGTTTCAATGCTTTAACGCGACGGCTAATTTTATTTGTATTGGGAGAACTTCATAACAGAATAATAAAAAATGCAAGAATCAGCCACAATCTTTTTAACCTCGGGATTGGTAAACAAGTGTTCAGAATCCATAAATGTTACATTCTCATAAAAAATTCCAGAGAGCTTGCAGAATGATAGCATCTGTAAGAATTTAATGTAGCTCTTATTTTTGATTGTCGATTGAAGATGAATACTTCACTTTTAAATGATGAAATGCTGTTTTTGTGTTGTAGGCAAAGAGTTTCTAGCTTACTTAGACTGCTTTTAATGCAGTATTATTAATTAAAATGCATCTCTGGAAGCCATCTAGTGTCAATAAAACGGACTTTCTGCCTCATAAAATAGGTGCCGCTTCATTTTTTTTCTCTCTTCTCTGCTTTTCTGTTTCCTACAACAGAAAGCCCTGCATTATCAACCTCCAGGGTGGGCACTAAATCTTTTGACGCGGGAGGAGATGCGATAACATCTGAACTAAGGGTGCTTGAACAGGGCATATTTGACAGATGTAGCAAGGCCTTTTAGGATTTAGGACTGGAGCATATCTATTACCCACGCTGCGGTGAAGCTTGGCAGGACTTCGCTGGTAATCTCCCATGAATTTCTGTCCAAGTTATCACAGTCCCTGAACAAGCTCCTGCAAGATGTAGGATCATGACGTTTAGTTTAGGAAAGACACACTGGCGGATTCAGACACTTAACTCTTCCTTGCCAAGGATGTTTTTTCAGAATAAAGCAAGTTTCACTGCCTGTCAGACCACCTCATTGACTATTCACTTGAACCTAAAGTTCAATTCAGTCTGAGTGACATGCTGACCCATGGTACTGGAAACTGGAGGAACAACATCTCATCTTCCGGTTAGGGATGCTACAGCCTTCCGGTCTCAACATCGAATTCAACAACTTCAGATGGTCAACTCTACCCCACCTCGATCCATTTGTTTTCATCCCATTTCATTTTAACTGTCTTTTACCATTTCTTTCTTTCTTAATATATATTTACCCCCCCCCCCCCACCCCGAATCTTATACACCTTTCTTTAACCTTTCTCCTCTTTGCTTCCCCCTTCCCCTCCCCCACATCTACAGTTCATCCTCTGGTGTTAATTTCTCTGCTGTTTGACCTTTCACATCTTTTGTCCTCTCTGGGGACTGCACTCTTTCCCCCTGGTTTCTGTGGCCATTAGTACCCGGTTTCTCAGGTTTCTGTGGCTATGACTCATCTTTCATTCTCACTCCACAGTATAAATATTTCCCACTTTCTCTGTCTGTTAGCTTTGACAAAGAGTCACCGGACTCGAAATGTTAGCTCTTTTCAGTCCCTACAGATGCTGCCAGACCTGCTAAGATTTTCCAGCATTTTCTCTTTCGTTTCAGATTCCAGCATCTGCAGTAATTTGCTTTTAACCAGTGCTGACCCATGGTAGCTTTTTATTTAAACCTGCACTGAAACAGCTAGTGCTGATGGTTACCCAATGAGGAGCCTCAAGCTATGGCTGTTGACATCCCCAAGCAACTCAACGACAAAGACTATTCAAATTTTAACTGTTTCACTGCCGGCAAATTGTTCCTCGTGCAGATCTCGGAGGAATGGTGTCAGTGATTGGTTGGGACCTATGAAAGGAGAAAGGCAGCAACCAGGTTAAAGAGAGAGGCAGTGATTGGGAGGAGAAATGGGTGGTGGTCCATTGCTCTAATGTGCAGCCGAAAGGAGTAAAGAACAGAAAGAATATAAGATCTGGGAGCGGGAGTAGGCCATTTGACCTTAAGCCTGCTCCGCCATTCAATGAGATCATGGCTGATCTTTTGTGGACTCAGCACTTACCCGCACGCTCAACATAACCCTTAATTCCTTCACTGTTCGAAAATCTATCTATCTTTGTTTTAAAAACATTCAACCAGGTCGCCTCAACTGCTTCACTCGTCAGGGAATTCCACAGGTTTACAACCTTTTGGGTGAAGAGGTTCCTCCTCAACTCAGTCCTAAATCTGCTCCCCCTTATTTTGAGGTTATGCCCCCTAGTTCTAGTTTCACCCACTGATGTGTTGGGTAAGCTGGGTCGATGTGGACTGCACTTGATGCAGTGTAGCGAGAGACAGACCGCCAACACTTGATAAGATGCAACACGATTTTGTTTATCATCTAAACTATTATACATGTTCAACTGTGGGTTGACACTATGCTGACTTGACTGGAGACCTGATACTAGCCTAACCAGACTTACTAGCTATCGCATGGTGTTTGCACTGGCCAGCTCACGAACTCTGACTGTCTCAGAGGCTGGGCCCCGAGAGAGCGGGAAATCTGGTGCCCTCTGGCTTTATAGTGGTTGTGTCCTGTCTGGTGATCGGCTGCTCTGTTCTGTGTGCTTACTGGTCATCCTGTGTGTCAATCACTGCCTGTCTGCACTCCATTGTATACATAGATGTATATTATGACACCCACCAGAGGAAACAACCTCTGTGCTTCTATCTTATCTGTTCCCTTCATAATTTTATATGTTTCTATAAGACCCCCCCATCATTCTGCTAAATTCCAATAAGTATAGTCCCAGACTACTCAGTCTCTCCTCATAAGTCAATCCTTTCAACTCCAGAATCAACATAATGGATCTCCTCTGCACCCTCGCCTGTGCCAGTACATCCTTTGTCAAGTAAGGAGACCAAAACGGTGCACAGTACTCCAGGTGTGGCCTCACCAGCACCCTATACAGCTGCAACATAACCTCCCTGTTTTTAAACTCCATCCTCTAGCATTGAAGGACAAATGAAGTACTCTTGCACTTGACACCTCCACATTCAGGTAAGGATACCTTAAAAAGCTTCGGCGAGATTCTCCGTCCCGCCGTACTAGTCGGCCAATAGGTTTTCCATTGTGGGCAGCCCCACGCCGTCGGGAAATCCCCGGACCTGGGTGAGCTGCCGGCGTAACGGAGAATCCCGCCAGCAGAGAATCCAGCCCCTTATCTTTTTGATGGCAACCTCCAACAGTCACTTCAAGAAGACCACCTGTAGGCGTGGGTGGCCTGCGGCCTCTGCAGCATCTGCAGAACAAACAAATGTTTTTTATATTGATGATATCACTTATTTTAGGTAAGGGTGACTAATAATATTGTGCACAGAATTCTGGATTTTGTATGTGGGTACTGGTGTATCTATATGCATGCAGTCTCATATTGTTTGTGCATTATTGGAGTTTACTGTTCTTTGTGTGCAAGGGCCTTAAGCCTTTGTGTCTGAGAGCTGTACAATGGGGCTGTTTGTAAGCATAGCAGGGGGAACAATTGAAGTTTCGTGCACTGGGGCTCATATTTCATGCATCCAACTCAATGGTTTTGACGCAAAAGCTCCAAAAGATTGGACATTCCTGGCTTAGTGCTAGACCAGATTGTAAGCCTTTGGGGGAGTTCACATTACCTCCTATTACAACCAAATACCATCACACATCTTTTTTCCCAATTGGCAGTGTAAGAGTCAGGCTCCAATCTGGCTGCTCTTTGACTCAACTGATCACAAAGTAATTTACCAGAGGGTGAGTCAAAATGAACATTGAGTTTATCCCTGCTGTCAGTTACCTGGTCTAAACACTGTTCAAGATCATGTTAGATTTATTATCCTGACCTGGTGTCTGATCCCAGGAGGTCAGGGAGGGAACTTGCACTCTCAGCAAGGCTATACCACAGGACATCAGGTAAACATTGTTACACTTCACCACATTCCGATGGCAAACTGGTCAAACTTAACAACAGGAAATGCATGAACTTCTGGATATCAGTGGGTCCAGGCCTATCGACACTGTCATAATTTAAATCAAGTGAATTGTGGAAAATGCGTTTCAGTATGAAAATGGATCCCTTACATTGGAGAATTTTAATATTAGGTAAAATCAGGGATATTATATTGATATTTCTTTCACAAGGTTTCATTGAAGTAAAATGACTGCATTGTGAAGAGAGTTCCAACGACCTAACTAAGAACTGGCAGGCTTATCAAAGGCAATAATTATTGTGGTTCAATGCCAATCCGCTGCTTCTCACACCAATAACCACAGAGTGAAATGATTGTCTAAACCACTGTGGTGCAAGCTAGGGGAAATTATTGAGAGGATGTTCAAAGGGTACTTACCCAAGAAAGTCTGGCAAAACAATGTTCTCTCTATATGAAAATTGTGTTTCTGCCGTTGGTGTGGGATTTCCACGTCATCTCTGGCTGAATCTCGCGATGAGTGGCAATCACCGTTAGATTGCCACTCTGCTCCTGCTTTATTTACACTAAGGTGGAGCTCTGCATTTCTGCTCGACTTCAGAGCCAGGCCTTTTCAGAAATATAGAGGGTACCTGTTCGGGACTCCTCCTTCATCGTATTGGATTGTCGGGCATAGACAGCGTGGATAGTCAGAGACTTTTTCCCAGGGTAGAGGGGTCAATTACTAGGGGGCATAGGTTTAAGGTGCGAGGGGCAAGGTTTAGAGGAGATGTACGAGGCAAGTTTTTTACAAAGAGAGTAGTGGGTGCCTGGAACTTGCTGCCGGAGGAGGTGGTGGAAGCAGGGACGATAGTGATGTTTAGGGGGCATCTTGACAAATACATGAATAGGATGGGAATGGAGGCATATGGACCCTGGAAGTGTAGAAGATTTTAGCTTAGATGAGCAGCATGGTCAACGCAGGCGTGGAGGGCCGAAGAGCCTGTTCCTGTGCTGTACCTTTCTTTGTTCTTTGTTCTAGTTACGACACAGCTCCTTTTTTAGGGCACTAGCTGTTGTATTTTGCTAAGTCTTCATTCATTAACAAAGCGAAAAGCTTCGGGAGTTTTTATACAGCTATTCAGCGTAGTGAGTGATGTAAGTGGGTATGGGAGTAGGTGGGTTAGAGATCCAGCTGTGTAGGGCGGATAGGTTGGTAGGTAGCAGGGTGCCATCTGGGTAGGATGCCATGGTGATGGAAGGCACAGTGGATAGAGTGTGTAGGGTATCAGCTGGGTAGGGTGGATAGGTTGGTAGATGGCAGAGTGGGTAGGGTGGCAGGATGGTCAGATTTGATTGGGGGAGTTGGTGGGTCAGAGGAGAATCAAGGGGTTGATGATGGGTTGGGAAGGCCGGAAGGTTAAGGAAAGTGTCAAGGGAATTGGAGGGGTAGGGGAGTCAGTGGGTGGGTTTGGAAGTCGAAGGGCCGAGGCAAGGGTTGGAGGGTCGGGGAGGATCGTTAGGTCAGGAGTTTGGAGTGTGGAGGGAATCAGATCATTCAGTCGGGAGTCAGGTTTGGGGGTCAGTTGAATACTGTTTTGATCCCCTTACTTGAGGAAGGAAGTAAATGCATGATAGGCATTTCAGAAAAGCTTCACTAGATTGATTCTAGGGATGAAGGACTTGTGTTATGAAAAAATGAAAAATGAAAATCACTTATTGTCACAAGTAGGCTTCAAATGAAGTTACTGTGAAAAGCCCCTAGTCACCACATTCCAGCGCCTGTTCAGGGAGGCTGGTGCGGGATTATGAACCGTGCTGCTGGCCTGCCTTGGTCTGCTTTAAAAGCCAGCCATTTAGCCCAGTGTGCTAAACCAGCCCCTTATGATCAGAGATTGAACAATTCATGCCTAAACCTGCTGGAGTTCAGGAGAATGAGAGGAGGTCTAATTGAGTTATATAAGATGCTAAAGGGGATTGACAGGAGCAGTAGAGGGGATGTTTCCTCTTGTTGGACATTCTGGAAAGAGAGGCCATACTTTTAGGCCAAGGGCTAACAGATTTACAACAGAAATGAGGAGGAATTACTTTACTCAAAGGGTTGTGAATCTGTGGAATTCTCCATCCCAGAGTGCAGCGAACGTCAGAACACTAAATCAATTTAAGGGGGAGATAGATCATTTTTAAATTAGTAATGGGATGAAGTGTTATGGGGAGCAGGCAGGAAGGTGGAGTGGAGGCCAAGATGAGGTCAGCCATGATCGTATTAAATGGCGGAGCGTACTTGAGGGGCTGAATTTCCTATTCCTGCTCCTAGTTCTTAGGCGGGATTCTCCCTTGGCACGATTCTCCGTTCTGCTGGTTGCACACTCATGCCTGCGGATTTCCCGGTGGCGTGAGGTGGCCACAATGGGAAATCCAATTGTCAGGTGGCCGGAACGGAAAAGACCGCGGACGATGAGGATACACCGTCGGCTGGCGGATCGGAGAATCCCGCAGTTTATGTTCTTAAATTACCCAGGAGTCAGATTTTTTTCTGTCTAAAATTTCCTTGTTGACTATCCAGTTTAGATGGTCAGAACCATCTGAAGGTGCCGACTCAAAGTCAGACTTTAACGGAGATACCAGTGTAGCAGGGGCATTGCCCATCGAAGGTTGAAATTCCCATGGGCTCCTCACATTGGGACTTCTGAAGGGTCCTGTCGTGCAACCTTTGGGCTACCATCTGCAGACTGGAAGATCTGGGCCGTGGCTTGCAGTTCTAACAATCAATTGTTAGTAATCGTTGTAAGTCAATCGTTGCCCCCATTTGACCCTCAGGTGGGAGGATCGTGATACCTCAATGACATTGGCTGAGATTGTTTTGCAAACCAATCTTTTCTTTCAAGCTCCCTTCAAAGTTAGAACAGTTTCTTTTAATTCAGGATTATTTCTGGGCGAGGAATAGTTAAACTCCTCTCTCCCTGGCTTGTGTCGTTAGAGTGTATGGAATAGAGATTGCAAAAGGGTGGCACAGTGGCAGACCAGAGATGTAAAGTGTGTGTAATCAGTCAGATACAAGTGGCACCACTAAAAATTGCCGTCATATATCAGTGTATGGTTTAAACACAAAGGCATGAAGGACGCTAAAAGGTCACCAGTAAAAAATATATATCAGTATTGTGGTCTTCCTCCAGAGGTGTGGGATGGTGCTTTGTGAAATAGGTACTAGAGGGACTGGATAAGTGCTTTTATGGGGCAGGATTTTTTTTCAAGCAGCATGCAGACGTCAGCAGAGAAGCCAAGGTATATACTGACAATAACCTCTTGCAATGACCCCTGGTGACAAGACAGATAGCTCCATTCATCTGTGGGTGAGCAGCACAGGCTCACTGCATTTTTCACATCAACCCAGGGTAGATTTGTTTGCAGGGAGGAATGTCATGGTCATGAATGCCCAGATCAGTCATGTGCCCATGGCAGAGAAGTCAGGTTGGGCTCACGAGGGCAGGAGGGTGGGGAACGGAGGGGTGGAGTGGAGGGGGGGGGGGGGTGGGAGTGGGGGTAATAGGGGGGTACAAAAAGACCTCTGTCGTGCCATCCTCACATCAAACACAAAACATCTTTACCTGCCAGATAATGGAGACACCACTCAAGAACAGTAGGATAAGCAATGCAGCATAAATTAATAATGTGCTCCTTTAGGAGCAATTGCCTTGTGATGTGGCCGGGATTTCTTTGTGTGTGTTTGCACACAGAGATCGCTGTGAAATTAGGTGACAAGTGAGTATCACTGGTGAAGTTTTGTTTAAGTATGACCCTCTGCTTTATTAACAGCTCAACATTGTTGTGGTGTTGGGTGCTCTGCGGTACAGATGAACCAACACGGTTGCGATTGGTACAACGCAGTTTTATTCCAACTAGTTATTTACACATCTGACTTGGTACTCAGCATGTGGTGACTATCTGAGTGTCTTGTTAATGAGGTCCTGGCCGTGTCCTGTCTCCAGATGGACTGACCAGGAGATGTCGTGTTTCTTGTCTTATACTGTGTCTGCTCTTGTCTGTGATTGGCTGTCGTGTTATGTGTGCTAATTGGTCTGTTGGTCAGTCTATCATGATGTGTGTGTTGTGATGTGTGTTTGAATATCATGACATCCCCCCTTTTTTTACAAGATTATATGCCTACGTGGTTATAAATATAAATGTGTCCTGAGTGCAGCTAAAGGTGTGTGTGCGTGATATTTACAGCATGTACATGTGGCGTAACTAGATACAAGGGCGATGTCAGGTGTGACATGCTAACAAGGTTGTACCATAACAAAAGAAGAAGAACGTTGAAATTTGGATCGATCAAACGAGGCCTGGAACGATAAAACAGTGACATGTTACAATACAGTAGTTGCTAAAATCTGACGTGTGAACAGTCTCATAAGTCCAGTCTAGTAGGTAGGCGACGAATTCAGGTTGACCGCCTCAAGGGTGGGTCGAGAACCACCGGCTGAGGTGCGAGCCTGGCCACGGGTGGCGACAGAAGGGGCATGGTATATGGCAGCTCCACAAAGTCGCTATCAGGAACCAGTGGAGGACACGGCATCTGTGTATGGTTCCGTTGCGAGCGTGGAAGTAGGCGAAGGGCTCGGCGATTGCGCCTACGCACTGATCCATCCAGCATGCGTACCAGGAACGAGCGGGGAGCCACGCGTCGGAGAACTTCGGCAGGTGCTGACCAGCCACCATCTGGTAGGTGAATGCGGACGTTGTCTCCAGGGGCCAGGGAGGGAAGATCAGTTGCCCTTGTGTCGTACGATCTCTTCTGGCGATCGTGCTGCAGTTGCATCCTATGCAGTACCGGAGCATGGTCTATTGTTGGTGCCAGGATGGAAGGCACAGTGGTTCTCAGGGCGGGACCCATCAGCAGCTGTGCTGGCGAGAGACCCGTGGCTAGTGGGGCCGAGCGATAGGCCAGCAGGGCGAGGTGGAAGTCCGATCCGGCAGCAGCAGCCTTGCAGAGGAGCCGCTTGGCAATGTGAACGCCCTTCTCCGCCTTTCCATTGGACTGGGGATGCAGAGGGCTGGACGTCACGTGTGTGGAGCCATACGAGGCTGCAAAGGACGACCATTCATGGCTGGCAAAACAGGGCCCATTGTCCGACATGACAGTCATCGGAATGCCGTGGCGAGCAAAGGTGTCTTTGCAGGCCCTGATGACAGCAGACGACGTCAGATCGTGCTGGCGTATGACTTCGGGGTAATTGGAGAAGTAGTCCACTATGATAACATAGTCCATGCCAAGCGCGTGAAATAGGTCGACACCCACCTTCGCCCAGGGAGACGCCACCAGCTCATGGGGCAGAAGCGTCTCAGGAAGTTGCGCCGGCTGAAACCTTTGGCAGGTTGTACAGTTGATCACCATGTTGGCAATATCGTCACTGATGCCCGGCCAGTATACCGCCTCTCGGGCCCTCCGTCTGCATTTCTCGACCCCCAAGTGGCCTTCGTGTATTTGATCGAGAACCAGCTGGCGCATACTGTGCGGAATCACAATCCGGTCCAGCTTCAGAAGGATCCCATCAATGATGGCTAGGTCGTCTCGTACATTATAGAACTGCGGGCACTGCCCTTTGAGCCATCATCCCGTCATGTGGCGCATCACTCGCTGTAAAAGGGGGTCGGCCGCTGTCTCTCGGCGGATGCGGGCCAGACTGGAGTCGTCAGCCGGCAGATTTGCCGCTGTCAAGGCCACCTGTGCCTCGCCCTGACATACGAACCCCTCCGCATCTGGCGGCGTACTCATTGCTCTGGATAGGGCATCCACCATGATGAGGTCCTTCCCTGGAGTGTAGACCAGTTGGAAGTCGTACCTCCTGAGTTTAAGTAGGATGCGCTGGAGGCGAGGGGTCATCTCGTTCAGGTCCTTGTTTATTATGCTGACCAGGGGGCGGTGGTCAGTTTCGACCGTGAACCATGGAAAACCATAGATGTAATCGTGGAACTTGTCTAAATCGGTAAGCAAGCCCAGGCATTCTTTTTCGATTTGCGTGTAGCGCTGCTCTGTGGGGGTCATGGCCCGCGACGCATAGGCAACCGGGGCCCATGACGACGTGTCATCCCTCTGCAGGAGCACTGCTCCAATGCTGGATTGGCTGGCATCAGTTGAGATTTTGGTGGGACGAGACGTGTCGAAGAGCGCCAACACTGGTGCCGTGGTGAGTTTGCGTTTGAGCTCCTCCCATTCCAGCTGGTGTGTGTGTTGCCACTGGAACTCTGTAGATTTTTCGATGAGGTGGCGCAGAGTCGTTGTGTGGGAGGCAAGGTTGGGAATGAATTTCCCTAGGAAGTTGACCATGCCAAGAAAGCGTAGGACAGCCTTCTTGTTGGCCGGCTGCGGCATGGCTGTGATGGCGCTCACCTTGTCTGGATCCGGACGGACCCCTGACCGGGAGATATGGTCCCCCAGGAACTTCAATTCGGTCTGGCCAAAGGCGCACTTGGCTCGGTTGAGGCGCAGGCCGTTTTCCCGTATGCGGGCAAAAACACGTTGGAGACGATGTATGTGCTCCTGCGGTGTGGTGGACCAGATGATGACATCATCCACATATAGGCGCACCCCTTCGATGCCTTCCATCATCTGCTCCATGATTCTGTGGAAGACCTCGGATGCCGAGATGATGCCAAATGGCATCCGATTGTAGCAGAATCTGCCGAAAGGGGTGTTGAAGGTACAAAGCTTTCGGCTGGACGGGTCCAGTTGGATCTGCCAAAATCCTTTAGAAGCATCCAGTTTTGTGAATATCTTCGCTTGGGCCATTTCACTGGTGATCTCCTCCGCACAGTTTGGGTATGGGATAATGTTCCCGCATAATGTTATTATTGAGGTCTTTGGGGTCTATACAGATGCGGAGCTCACCAGAGGGCTTCTTGACACACACCATGGAGCTGACCCATGGCCGGCCCCGGGAGAACTGGGAGCCCTGCACGCCGCCTACGCTCCCCAACCCCCCTCCCCGCAGTCCATGTACGACCCGCCGCCGGCGCTCCCGATTTGGGTGCCGGCCAACACTCTCCATGGAGAGGAGAGGGTTTTTTGCATCCCGAACGCCACCCTCACCCCCGTCCCGCGCCCCACGCCTGACCCGCCGGCGCCACCTACCTTGACCCCGACCACCGCTGTCCCCGGCGAGGGAGCTCCGCACGGTGCCAGCGCTCGCGGCCCCACGACTGACCTGCCGGAGCCGCCGACCTGGGCCCTCACCCCCGTCCCGCGCCCCACGCCTGACCCGCCAGCGCCGCCGACCTGGGCCCTCACCCCCGTCCCGCGCCCCACGCCTGACCCGCCAGCGCCGCCGACCTGGGCCCTCACCCCCGTCCCGCGCCCCACGCCTGACCCGCCAGCGCCGCCGACCTGGGCCCTCACCCCCGTCCCGCGCCCCACGCCTGACCCGCCAGCGCCGCCGACCTGGGCCCTCACCCCCGTCCCGCGCCCCACGCCTGACCCGCCGGCAATACAACTTACCTGGACCCCGGGAGCTCCTCACGGTCCCAGCGCTCGCAGTACTGACCCGCCGGCCTTGGCCCCGACCACCACTGTCCCCGGCGAGGGAGCTCCGCGCGGTCCTAGCGCCCTCGGCCCTGGCGCTCGCAGCCAAGGAACTCCGCGCGGTCCTAGCGCCCGCTGCCCGGGCGTTCGCAATGCAGGAACTCCGCGCGGTCCTAGCGCCCCCCAGACCCCCCAGCACTCAATGTGCGACCCGCAGACGCTGCCATTTTGGGTCCCGACCACCACGAGGAGAGGAGGGGCCCCGCCATCTTGGACCGCCCCGACCTGTACGACGCATGGGGGCGGCCATTTTGTCCACCCCCGATGCCATCTTGTGACCCCTCAGCCACGGGCGAGGTATGGGGTGGCCATTTTGTCCATCCCCGACGCCATCTTGGACGGCAACAACGGACCCCACCCCACTACTACAACCACGGCTCGCTTCGGTTACACTCGATCAGGCTCGGCCCCGGACTCTCCAGACGACGACGACAACGGTCCTAATTAACGGCCACGAGACGCCATGCCTAGTCGACTCCGGGAGCACGGAAAGTTTTATACATCCCGACACGGTAAGACGCTGTTCCTTAACTACCTTCCCCAGCGCACAAAAGATTTGCATAGCAGCAGGATCCCAATCCGTACAGATCCAGGGATTCTGCATAGTTACCCTAACGGTACAGGGGAGGGAATTCAAAAACTACAAACTTAACGTCCTTCCCCAACTCTGTGCCCCCACCTTGCTGGGCTTAGATTTTCAATGTAACCTACAGAGCCTTACGTTTAAATTCGGCGGCCCCATACCCCCACTCACTATCTGCGGCCTCGCCACCCTCAAGGTGCAACCCCCGTCCTTGTTTGCGAACCTCACCCCGGATTGCAAACCCGTCGCCACTAGAAGCAGACGGTACAGCGCCCAGGACCGGACCTTCATTCGCTCCGAAGTCCAGCGGCTACTAAAGGAGGGCATAATCCAGGCCAGCAATAGTCCCTGGAGAGCGCAGGTGGTAGTAGTGAAAACAGGGGAGAAACAAAGGATGGTCATTGACTATAGCCAGACCATCAACAGGTACACACAACTAGACGCGTACCCTCTCCCCCGCATATCCGACATGGTCAATCGGATTGCCCAGTATAAAGTCTTCTCCACCGTGGACCTCAAGTCCGCCTACCATCAGCTCCCCATCCGCCCAAGTGACCGCAAGTACATAGCCTTCGAGGCAGACGGGCGGTTATACCATTTCCTACGGGTCCCTTTTGGCGTCACAAACGGCGTCTCGGTCTTCCAACGGGAAATGGACCGAATGGTTGATCAACATGGGTTACGGGCCACGTTCCCGTACCTCGACAATGTAACCATCGGCGGCCACGATCAGCAGGACCACGACACGAACCTCCAAAAATTTCTCCAGACTGCCAAAGCCTTGAACCTCACGTACAACGAGGACAAGTGCGTTTTTAGCACCGATCGGCTAGCCATTCTGGGCTACATAGTGCGCAATGGGATAATAGGCCCCGACCCCGAACGTATGCGCGCACTCATGGAATTTCCCCTCCCGCACTGCCCAAAAGCCCTGAAACGCTGCCTGGGGTTCTTTTCATACTACGCCCAGTGGGTCCCCCAGTACGCAGACAAGGCCCGCCCCCTAATACAGACCACGACTTTCCCGCTGTCGACAGAGGCTTGCCAGGCTTTCAGCCGCATCAAAGCGGACATCGCAAAGGCCACGATGCGCGCCATCGACGAGTCCCTCCCCTTCCAGGTCGAGAGCGACGCCTCTGACGTAGCTCTAGCGGCTACCCTTAACCAAGCGGGCAGACCCGTGGCCTACTTCTCCCGAACCCTCCACGCCTCAGAAATCCGCCACTCCTCAGTGGAAAAGGAAGCCCAAGCCATAGTGGAAGCTGTGCGACATTGGAGGCATTACCTAGCCAGCAGGAGATTCACTCTCCTCACTGACCAACGGTCGGTAGCCTTCATGTTCGATAATGCACAGCGGGGCAAGATCAAGAACGACAAGATCTTGCGGTGGAGGATCGAACTCTCCACCTTCAACTATGAGATCTTGTACCGGCCCGGAAAGCTGAACGAGCCGTCTGATGCCCTATCCCGCGGGACATGTGCCAACGCACAAATTGACCGCCTCCAAGCCCTCCACGAGGACCTCTGCCACCCGGGGGTCACTCGGTTTTACCACTTCATCAAGTCCCGCAATCTCCCATACTCCTTAGAGGAGGTCCGTACAGTCACAAGAGACTGCCACATCTGCGCAGAATGCAAACCGCATTTTTTCAGGCCAGCTGGAGCGCACCTGATTAAGGCTTCCCGTCCCTTTGAACGCCTCAGTCTCGATTTCAAAGGGCCCCTCCCCTCCACCGACCGCAACGCGTATTTCCTTAATGTAGTGGACGAATACTCCCGCTTCCCTTTTGCCATTCCCTGCTCGGCCACAGTCATTAAAGCCCTGAACAGCATCTTCACGCTGTTCGGTTACCCCGCATACGTCCACAGCGACAGGGGGTCCTCTTTCATGAGTGACGAGCTGCGCCAGTTCCTGCTCAGCAAGGGCATAGCTTCAAGCAGGACGACCAGCTACAACCCCCGAGGGAACGGGCAAGTAGAAAGGGAGAACGGCACGGTCTGGAAGGCCGTCCTACTGGCCCTACGGTCCAGGGATCTCCCAGTTTCACGGTGGCAGGAGGTCCTCCCGGACGCTCTCCATTCCATCCGGTCGTTATTATGTACGAGCACTAATCAAACGCCTCACGAGCGTCTCCTTGTCTTCCCTAGGAGGTCCTCCTCTGGAACGTCGCTGCCGACCTGGCTGGCGGCCCCAGGACCCATTCTGCTCCGAAAGCACGTGCGGGCACATAAGGCGGACCCGTTGGTCGAAAGGGTTCACCTCCTCCACGCAAACCCCCAGTACGCCTACGTGGAGTACCCCGACGGCCGACAGGACACGGTCTCCCTGCGGGATCTGGCGCCCGCCGGCACCACGCACACCCCCCCGACGCCATCAACCCAACCGCCCCCCTTCCTGCCACCGCCGCACCCCGCGACCGCCCCCTTCCCAGGAGGATCAGTCCCCCTCCCCTTTGCACCGACAGCTGAAACCGTGCGGCTCCCGGAGGCAACAACGCTGGTACAAGCACCACTACCACCGCCGGGGACGAGGCGATCGACACGGACGACCAGACCGCCCGACCAACTCGTGGCGTCGATGTAAAACAAAGATGGACTGTCCAATGAACATTTTGTTTTTCCTATATCCTCTGTAAATAGTTGTAACAGGACGATACTGTCCAATACTGTACTACCATGTAACTGTTCTATCCTCCCAGGACCAGTACTGTAAACCCTTACCACCATACGAAGCGTCACCCCGCCGGGTTCATTTTGACAAGGGGTGAATGTGGTAGTATGTATTGGGGGTCATGTGGGACTGGAAGCCCTAATGTCATTGGCTGACAGATCCCGGGTCCTGGTTGGCCGTTGACCTCATACTCCGCCCTGAAGGCGAAGTATAAGAAGCCGGTGCCTTCCCCCGCAGGCCAGTTTACTATCGGGCTGCTGGGGAACAGACACGCTTAATAAAGCCTCATCGACTTCACTATATTCGTCTCATGGAGTCTTTGTGCGCCACAGATATCAAGGCACCATCGCTTATAAAGGATTGGGTAAACATATTGTGGGTTTATTTATTAAGACTAGTCACATGAGAACAGATCTACATGGACAGGAAGCTTGAAGATATCATGAGCAGAGTTATCTGTGTTGTGCTGTGCTCTGCTGAAAAGACCACAGTGAAACTAAAACTGGATCGCCTGACCCTTTTCCATTCCAGTCATGCTGCTATCCCTTAAAGGCATAATACACACTTCCCTTCTTTTTAGAGATAATTTTCCCCCTTCCAAATAAGTATTACTATTTACAATACATGTTAATAATTGTTACCATTACATAGGTGTATAGAGCTGATGAATCTATGATTCTCTAAAGTGTAGAGGTGATCTGCTAGTAGGTCCAGATCTTGTAATGGCGATTGTGGTGGCCTGCCCTTGACTAGGTGGAGGTTCTTCTCATGAACAAACAGAGTTTATTGATAACAATGGAACAATGGTACAGAGGCAACTGGCCTCACTGCCCTGGAGCAACACAACGCTGCTGCTTCAGTCTTTACATCTTGACCACATGGCTCCCCGACGTATGCTGCCCAGGCGGGAGCCCGCCCTCTGGGGTGGTCACACGCTCTTGGTCCCCATTGTTCCATGAAGCCAGGAGACCCTCCTCTGCTGTGCTGTCTTAAGGAGACAGGCACCTCAATCCATAACAGCAACCTTGTCTGGAGGTTTCTTTAATTGCTCACAGTGATTTGCTGGGTTGTCATCCTTGGATGTTGTTCCTGGTTGCCTTTGGAATCTTGTCCCAGATGCAATAGGACTGCACAATGGTTGTGGAGTTGGCATCTTTCTGATTTGCTCTCGATTACACCTCACCATTGTGTCCTTTGTGTGTAATGACTTCATAGGACCTTGGTTCAAAACAAATCCTTGTCACCTCAGCCGGTTGCCATGTAACGTCTGTAGGATCCTAGATGCAAACTTGTTATCCCAACTGTAAACTTGGTATTCCTGTACTCGTACCGTGCACATTGGCCATTTTTTCTAGCAGTTTTAAAAGTTGCTGTCTAGTTTCTGAGAGAATAGAAGGGGGAAGAATAAGTACATTGGTGCACACTGATCTGCCAAAGCTCTACTGGTAATGGAATAGTCACACACTTACAGATGTCGTTTCGGATGTAACATCGCAATATGTTGATCTTGTTTGGTCTGTCTACATTTGTGAATTAGGGATTTCTCTGTGCAAATCATTTGTTCAGCTAGGCCATTTGATCTAGGGTAATGAGGAGAAGAAGTAATGTGATCAATATTCTCACATATCATGAAGTGGCTTACCAATAATTTGCAGACTGTTATCCGTAATGATCGGTCTAGGGGCACCAAATAAACTGAAAGTAGCACTTATTGTGTGCACGACAGTTGTGGCTTGATGTATTGTGCAATTGTCGAATAACGGCGTACTTGATGATGACAGAGTCAGTGCCCTATACATGGAAGAGGTCAGATGTGATTTTGGACTAAGGATCCACTGCAGCTTGCCTATCACCGCAACCGGTCCACAGCAGATGCTATCTCACTGGCTCTGCAATCAACACTCTGTGGTGAACCACTGTATACCTGTATTAGGGGATGTAAGGTAGGACCTGTACTACCGGTTCGCCGGTAGCCCCTGCCTGCTGGCTCCGCCCAGGAGGAAGAGTATAAATATGCTTGTCCTCCATTCAGCTGCCATTTCTCCAGCTGCTGTAGGAGGCCACGCATCTTACTGCAATAAAGCCACAGTTGTACCCAATCTGAGTCTTTGACAATTGATCGTGCATCAATTTATTGCAGTAAGATTTCTACAAGATGGATATCCGAATCAAACCAGATCGCCTGCAGCTGGATCCGCAATCGACCGACGCCAGGAAAGACTTTAATCACTGGCTAGCTTGCTTCGAGGCCTACATAAACTCAGCGAACACCCCACCGACGGAGGCTCAGAAGGTACAGGTCCTGTACTCCAGATTGAGCTCAAGCGTGTTTCCGCTGATCCAGGACGCCCCGACCTACGCGGAAGCCATGGTGCGCCTCAAAGAGAACTATGCGCAGAAAGCAAACTCACTCTTCATCAGGCACGTACTCGCCACTCGCTCTCAACTCCCTGGTGAGTCCATTGAAGACTTCTGGCGGGCCCTAATCCCACTCGTCCGGGACTGTGACTGTCAGGCCAGCAGAAGCACCCTTGCCAACGCTGCCCGGCCCGTGCCGCCATTTGCAAGGCTTTCAGCAAAAAGGGCCACTTCGCCACAGTGTGTCAGGCCCGTGCAGTCGCCGCTATCGGCCCCTCCCCCTGACACACGGACAATGGGCGCCGCCATCTCCCCCCCCCATCAGTCCACGAGCGGCCCATGGGCGCCGCCACCTTGTCCCGCCCTGGTGACGTGCGGCCCATGGGCGCCGCCATTTTGTCCCGCCCTGGCGACATGCGGCCCATGGGCGCCGCCATTTTGTCCCCCGCAGGATCTTCAGTCGCCGCCATCTTGTCTTCCCCACGGGGCATGGACGCAGACGACATTCTACGTTGCCACCAGTGACGATCAACCGCAGCTCACCTCGATGACGCTAGACCAGCAGGTTCCACCCATACACACTTCCCGTCCAGGCACCATCCTCCCCTTCCCCGGCGCTTCCAACATTAACCCCACCAGGTCCATCCCTCCTTCCCCTGCCCACGCAAGAGGACGAAGAAGATTTTGGCACGCTCCTGGAGTCATTCAACAGCAGGCCGACACCGACGTCGCCATCATCGCCATCGCCGCCACCGTTACGTCGCTCCCAGCGGAACGTCAAGGCACCACACCGGTTGAACCTGTAACTGGCACCGGACTTTCAAGAGGACATTTTTTTTCTCACTTCCTTTAATAAAACGCTGTACATAATTTTCAATACTGGATATAGTTCTACACCACCCCCGCCGGACTCATTTTAACAGGGGGTGAATGTGGTGAACCACTGTACACCTGTATTAGGGGATGTAAGGTAGGACCTGTACTACAGGTTCACCGGTAGCCGCTGCCTGCTGGCGCTGCCCAGGAGGAGGAGTATAAATATGCATGTCCTCCATTCAGCTGCCATTTCGCCAGCTGCTGTAGGAGGCCACGCAACCTCCTGCAATAAAGCCACAGTTGTACCCAATCTGAGTCTTTGTACAATTGATCGTGCATCACACTCGAACATCTCGACAACAAGGACACCTATGTAAGACTGCTGTTCTAAGACTACAGCTCCGCCTTCAACACCATTATCCCAACAAGACTAATAACCAAACTCCGCAATCTTGGACGTAAGACCTCCCTGTGCAGTTGGATCCTCGACTTCCTCACCAACAGACCGCAATCTGTCAGGATAGGCAACAGCACCTCCTCCACAATAGTCCTCAACACGGAGGCCCTACAAGGATGTGTTCTCAGTCCTCTACTGGACTCCCTATACACCCATGACTGTGTGGCAAGATGTAACTCCAATTCGATCTATAAGTTTGCGGATGATACGACTGTGGTGGGCCGTATCCCATACAACAACGAATCAGACTTCAGGATGGAGATAAATCTCTTTGGTTGCATGGTGTACCGAAAACAACCTCTTTCTAAATGTTGGAAAGACCAAGGAACTGATCATTGACTTCAGGAAGTGTAGCATGACACACACTCCCATCTGCATGAATGGCTCCGAAGTGGAGATGGTTGATAGCTTTAAGTTCCTGGGGGGTCACCATCACCAATGGTCTGTCCTGGTCCACTCACGTTGATGCAACAGCCAAGAAAACCCAACAACGTCTCTACTTCCTACGGAAGCTAAAGAAATTCGGCATGTCTGCATCGACTCTCACAAGCTTCTACAGATGTGCGATAGAGAGCATCCTATCCAGCTGCATCACAGCTTGGTATGGCAACTGCTCGGCCCAAGATCGCAAGAAACTGCAGAGTGTGGTGAACTCAGCCCAACGCATCACACAAGCTTGCCACCCCCACATTGATTCTGTCTACACCTCCTGCTGCCTCAGGAACGCAGACAGCATTATCAGAGACCCCTCCCACACAGGCATTGCTTCTCCAGACCCTTCCATCAGGCAGAAGGTACAGAAGGCTGAAGACCCGCACATCCAGACATAGGAACAGCTTCTTCCCCACAGCTACAAGACTCCTCAACGACTCGCCCTCGGACTGATCTGTTCCCTGTAAGAACACTATTCATGATGCCCTATGCTGCTCTTGCTCATGTATTTGCTTTGTTTGCTTTGTTTGGCCCCTTGTTCCACACTGTAACCAATCACTGTTTTGTCGATGTACCCTTTGTCAATGTTCTCTGTTGATTGTTCTTTTGTCTGCTATGTACGTACTGTGTACGTTCCTCGGCCGCAGAAAAATACTTTTCACTGTACTTCAGTACATGTGGCAATAAATCAAATCAAATCAAAAATCAAATCAAATTAGGATGGGAAGGAGCTTCATGTCGAATCAGTGGTTCTTTGCACTTTAGCATATCCCCATGACATGCCTCACACTTCTTGATGATGGGTTCAATGTCGGTCTTCATATCTGGCCAATAGAGTGTCTCTCTTGTGAGCCTTCTCATCCAATCTATGCCCATGTGTGGGTTGAGGACTATCAGGTCACAAAACTCTGGGATGGTGACCTGCCTACCTTTAAAAAATACTCCCTGAGAGATGCCTATCTCGTCCAGTAAGGCCAAAATGGTCACACATGTTCGCAGACATGCTAGATTGAATCAGGCCTTCCTTCAATTACGGTTTTCCATAGTTTCTGTAACGTAGAATCTTTCGCTGTTTCTTCTTATATTTGCTGGCATTTGCATTGTGCAAAATGTACCAGATAGATTTGGAGAGCATCTCCAACTTCAATGTCAATGAAGTCAACTTGTATATCTAAGGATATACCTTCTGTTTTCACTGGGTTAGGCAATCTACTAAGTGTATCTGATGTAACCATCAAGTTATCTGGCTTGTACCAAATGTGGTGATGCACTGGTTAATGATTTTCTCCAGTGGCTTGAGGTCACTCTCTAGACAAATCTTCTGCCAAGTAGATAGGTTTGAAAGGCTTGATTCACCCAAAACATTACAGAGTATCATTTTGGGTGGGTATGGTGGGGTGTTTCTCGTTGGCTTTTTAGGTGAGACCCAGACCTGGATTCATCCACAATTAGGGCGCAATCTCATCAACAAAAAAATCAGAGTCCGTTTTGAACAGAGGTCGACCACCCAGGGGCCTATGAATGCCTGGGAGACTCTCCCAAGTGCTGGTATGCCTGGTCCCCATTTATGGGGTCTCCTCGGTGAGGCTGATGGATGTCGGGTGGCCTTCCACCTGGCACCAGCCTGGCTAAGTGGGTTTTAAAACTCACTTAATTGTGCAAAACTGTGCCCTGCCCATTGTAGGCAGGACCCAGATTGTTACATCTCGCAAGATCTGGTTAGATCTCGCGAGGCATAATGGCTGTCGGGAATCCTGGGGGAGGCCTCTCCTGGGATCTGCCGGCTGCATCCCGCCCTGATTCTGATGGGACGTTGGTGGCAAATCGTGAACTTAGTTATTTTTTGGACCTTGGGGAGTTTCTTCCAGGTCTAGCACACACTTAGAAATTTTTCAGCAGTGGGGAACTGAACTCGATGGCGAGTCCAGCTGCTCAGAGATCGGGCCGCCATTTTGAAAGGATGCCCCAATCTCTAAGTGAGCTTGAGGGTCCCCCAAACTCTCCACCCATGGACAATGCCACCCTCTGCAGATATGGCCATTACCTCCCCCCACCCAAGTGAGCACACCCCACTATGGGGTTGCTGGTTGCCCTGCCTTTCAGGCCCCCCTTTGAGGAGGCCTCCTTTTCAATGCCCCCCCTTCACCACCCCAACATTTATGAAGCCTCTTCAAATCTAGTAAGTGCGTCAACAATTGGGATTGTACTTAGGACCTGTAAACTTTATTGACCTGCAAGGATCATGTTGTACCTATGTCCATTCTTGAGCACGCACCCTTTTCTCTGCAACTGCTGATGATGTGGTCAATGGATTCTGTAGGCTGTTGTAGAAATGACATGAATGCTAGTTGATGAATACAAAAGTTAAATATGATTGGGGATCCTTTAGCTCTTCTGCTGTTAATCCTGATATATTCAGCCAATGTAACCCAATCACCAGATTAATTTTTGTGGCTTGCCTATCTGGTTCAAACACAGCTGAATCAAGAAACCATCGGCTGGATTCTCCATTCTTGTGAAGCGTTGACGCTGGGGCAGGATTCGTGGAGTTCCAGGCCAGCAAAACTGGCGCCGCACCCGGGCCGATTCAGCAACTGTTAAGGGGCTAGCGGTGCGCCAAGTGAACACCATCGATTCCAATGAGAAACATTGCTGGATTCCGCGCATTTGCGATTGACACTCAGGAGGCTGCCAAGCTGCAGCCGCATCTACACACTCCACTCCCCACACACACCATCCCAGCCAACAGGATGACAGCAAGACGTGCAGCACCAAGGTTCACAGATGCCAAGCTGGAGACCCTCCTGGATGGGGTGGAGGAGAGGTGGGCCACCCTGTACCCCGCCCTGGGAATGTGGTTGCCAGCTGCCGCCGTTCACGATGCCTGGCCAAAGGTGGCAGAGGCAGTCAATGCTGCGAGCAATACCATCCTGACTGGTCTGCAGTGGAGGAAGAAACTACACGACCTCCTCAGGGTGGCCAGGGTGAGTAGGCAACACTGTGCCCCTGGCACGAACCCCACCCCACACACCTGTGACCATCATCACCCCACCCCCACCCATCAGGAGAGCGGCTGAATCCCCACCCTGCAACATATGCCAGCACCCATACCAGCCACCATGACCGGGTGCCCTGGCCACTGAGGCCACCAGCTACCCATCCCCGGGCTGCATACGCAGACGGTGTGTGGTGATACACCACTGTACTTCCCTAGCATTGTACATAGTTACATAATAGTTGTGTGTAATGTGGCCCTGTAATCCTGTGTATTGTACTGTGTATTGTACTGTAGCTCTGTAGAGGTTCGGTCACCTGTATGTAACCTGACCTGGCCACGGAGAACTCCGCCTTGGCCACTCCCCCGGGAGTTAGGTATAAGACCCAGCTTCTGAGACCTGACCCATTTTGTCTGAGGTCGTCTGTGTCCGGTAAGCTTCCTATGTAGTGTATTAAAGCCTTGGTTAAAGTCTCACACGTCTTTGTGGTTCTTGACGCTTACTGCATCACTGTGTAAACTGTTGTTTTCTGTCCCCGCCCCTGGCCCCTAAAGGAGAAGGTCACCTACAATCACCGGGAGCAGGAGAAAACTGGAGGGGGACTGCTGGACCTGCAGCCCCTTAGTAGGACTGAGCAGAGGGCCCTGGATATGGTTGGCGGGCCGGAAGAGATGGAAGTCGCCGGAGTGGAGGTCGGCTGCTGGAGAGGAAGCGAGACCACGCTTAGTTGCAGTTCCTCATGAAACGTCTGTCATCCCCACCAATACCACTCCCACACCATCCTCACCCCCACACCATCACCTTCACACCATCCTCACCTCTACTCTCACCCCCAAACCACACTCACCCCCACCCTCCCCCAGAACACCCTCACCCCCACCCTCACCCCACACCACCCTCATCCCCACAACACCCTCACCCCCACCCCCACCCTCACCCCCACACCACCCTCACCCCCACCCCCAACCTCACTCTCTCACCACCATCGCTCTTACACCACCCCTCACCCCCACACCATCCCCACTCCCCTCGGCCCACAGTCAAATCATGCATCTTGTCTTATGTCTTGCAGAACCTGCTAATGATTGGCTGGATCCTTTTGGTGTCTCCCACCCCCAGCCAATGCCTCAGCCTGAGTCCCACGTGTGCAGCGGCAAGGACTGCAGCATGGACGGGAGCCCTCAACCCGAAACACAGGACACCCTGGAGCGCGAGTCTGGGGATGATACTGATTTCCCGTCACAGCTGTCTCCAACATCCTCCACCATCCCAGAGAAACTCACCTAAGTTGGGCACTTTAGTGAAGAGGCTCCTGGGACACTGTCTGGTGCTCACCACATAGCTGATCCGGTACAGCAGGTGGAGGGAGGAGCAGCTGAGGGAGTGGACGGTTGGAGGGCTGGCCATCCCCAAGGACTAGCTGCCGTCCAGACGGGTTTGGGCTTCTGGAACGGACAGTCCCATTGATCGTGGAGATGCAGTCGCAGAGCCAGGGACTACATGAGAGCTTGTTGGCGAGCATCCAGCAGCTGCAGATGCATTTGGAGGAGTCCAATCACATGCAAGAGCAGGAGGTGGTGCCGACCATGCGTGCCATCCAGACATGGGTGGCATCCATAGTGGAGGCATTGAGGGCGAAGGTTCTGGCTATGGATCAGTATGTCGAAGGCCTGGGGGCATTCTGTGCAGGTGCTGGCCAAGTGCCAGGACAGGGCTGCCCTCTCCCAGGCAGCAGTTTGCCAGAGCCAACTGGACATTGCAGCGGTGTTTCTGAGCATGGCCCAGTCATAACGGGCCATGGCTGAGAACGTCGGCAGCATTGCCCAGGCGCTGGCCAATGTGGCGCAGGTACAGAGGGAGGTGGCCCAATCATAGCGTGATGTGGCTCCGTCCCAGACGAAGATGGCCGTGAGCATCAGACCCTGGTCAAGTGGTCAAGACCAGAGCTGGCCAGGTTTTGGGGGGGGGGGGGAGGGGGGGGGTGCCTCAGGGCAGTGACGGACCTACATTTTTGGGGCCCTGAAGCTTGAACTGTTATGCGGGCCCCTTCGCAACCAGCAACGAGGTCTGGGTAACCACTGTTATCTTCTTCAATGGGGTTGTTCCATGACAGATCACCACAAATTTTTAAAAAATGTAACCACTACATCTCAGAATTTGATTGAAATTGCTGTACTGGATTATCTCACATATCAAAGTCACTGGTGTGAATAAACATTTCCTATGCCTTATAGTTTTCGAGTTATGGGGGGATGAAAATTAGGGAAATGTTATATACATGCACGATGTATCATAGAATGATGAAATAAAACAGAAAAGACCACAGTCAATATAATCTTTTATTTTAGACACCTATGAGAATACATACTACATGAAGCACATTTTACAAAATGCTCTTTTTTCTGTTTTTTCTAGCAACATATTCACGTACAGTTTTGTCATATGAGAGCTTCCTTGCAATGTCATTTTCTAGAGACAATATGCATAAAGAATTTAAGCGCTCTTCAGTCATGTTACCCCGAAATTTGTTTGTTATAAAGGATAGCTTTGAAAAATTCCTTTCTGCTTCACAGCTCGTGATAGGCATTGTCAAGTACAGCTTAAGCACAGTAGTAATATTGGGGAATACTTCAATTAGGTGTTGCTCACAAATAAGCTGAAGAACTTCTGCGCATTGCATTTTAGATGGCCTGTTTTCTTCTGTGTTCTGGGATTTCCTAAGGTGCAAATATTCTTTGAACTGATAACACTCGTTTCCTAATTTGTGGTCAATATCATCTTTGTAATACGATATTATAAGTTTAATACTGTCCTCATCAATTTAAAAATTGTTCACCAATTCTGAGAGGAACTTGAACCTTTTCGCAATCTGCTCATATGGGTCAATCCTCTTGCGTAACTAGATTGTCAAGCAGTCATAGAGTTGATATAGAAATTCTATCCTAAATTTGTCAGCTCCTCTCAAAGAAGCAATACCACTTGTTCCATCTGAAAATTTCCTTGTAACAATGTGTTTGGAAGCATCAGAATAACTTGCGGTGATATCTTCACACAAACCTTTTGCTTCTAATTCATAGTCTGCAATCCTATCAGCTGAATTTTCTCTGAGTTCTTTAACAAACGAAAGTAAACAAACGAATCTCCAGAGGAGATTCACACGGATGATCCCAGGAATGGTAGGCCTAACATACGATGAACGGCTGAGGATCCTGGGATTATATTCATTGGAGTTTAGGAGGTTGAGGGGAGATCTAATAGAAACTTACAAGATAATGAATGGCTTAGATAGGGTGGATGTAGGGAAGTTGTTTCCATTAGCAGGGGAGACTAGGACCCGGGGGCACAGCCTTAGAATAAAAGGGAGTCACTTTAGAACAGAGATGAGGAGAAATTTCTTCAGCCAGAGAGTGGTGGGTCTGTGGAATTCATTGCCACAGAGGGCGGTGGAGGCCGGGACGTTGAGTGTCTTTAAGACAGAAGTTAATAAAATCTTGATTTCTCAAGGAATTAAGGGATATGGAGAGAGAGCGGGTAAATGGAGTTGAAATCAGCCATGATTGAATGGTGGAGTGGACTCGATGGGCCGAATGGCCTTACTTCCGCTCCTATGTCTTATGGTCTTATGGTCTTAAAGATGATAGCAGAAGATAACCTTCAAATACATCAAAACCAGGGGTTTGGAGTTTCTTATTTGTTTTGTTGAAACGTTCCAGCACTTCTTCCCAAACAGCTGTTAAAATAGCATATTACAGCTTTACCAACTTGTGGTATAAATTCTTTGCATCTCGTTTACATTCAGGCTTCTCTTCTGAGCCTTCAAAAATATGATTGAGAGTTTGTAAAATACCCATATATCCATTTTTAATTGTCCGGACTGCTTCATAGTGTGCAGACCATCTAGTTACATTTAAGCTCTTTAGAGAAAAATGTAGATTGCCCTGTGTGTTTAAAATCCCCCATCTTCGTGGAGATCCAGAAAAGAAAACATACAGCTCCTGCAAAATGCCAAAATAGTCAACAACATTCAGGTACTCCTCTAGGGTCTTGACCTCTGTTGAAAAGGGAAAAAAATTACATTAGCCACAGCAGAACAGCCAGCTTACCGTGACACTCCACCTTTACAACATCTGTGCTACTGACTCTCAAACTTTGGGATTGTTGAAATACATACAACAAAAAGTTAATCATTTGAGTCGTGCGACTATTGTCGCATGCTTTGAAAGGAAAACATTTTAGGTCTACTTTCTGAGAAAGGGTTTTAAAAAAAAAACCCTTCTCAGAAAGTAAAGCGCAATTTTTTAAGATTTATAATAAATAAGCTAAATAGGCTAAACTAGGCTATGTTCAAGCTAGCCTACACTAGACTAGACTAAGTTAGGCAAGACTAGGCCACCAAAACTCATAGGCTAAGGTAATGTAACACAATTTTACCATTATTTGAACACTTTTCATAATAAACTCCTGTAATTTAACACAAATTCACCCTTTTATTACTTTTTGATAAATACTTGTAATATAGTATTAGCCTTGGCTATGCGGTCGTAGCCTACCTTCCGTTCACCTCTTCACAAAAACAATAGGCTTAGGCTAATCTAGCACTATTCCACCTTTATTACTTACCTTACTTTTCTAAATATAACATTTATTTTTGAGTAGGGGTAATTAAAATATTGTATCCTTATGAACACTTTATTGAAAAAAATTCTTGTCTAGATCGCTATCACGAGTGCTATCACGTTGAAAATTCACGTTAGCATTGTGATTGCCTTTTCAACGGTTTCCCTATCTACTGTTTGTATTTCTGTCATAAATGTTAATAATGTTTTAAATTATTTATAATTATTTTATATTAAATATATTTAGAATGAAACATCCTGAATTTGAACGTTTTTTCATTTACGGCTAGCCGACATGATACTTTCATAACCTTTAAATTTTTATTTTAACTATTATTTTGTATTGAATTACACTATATTATTAATATTATTATTTTTTGAAAAACCCTTCTCATACAGTAGACCCCAAATTTTTAAACAATGTGGACTAAAGTCGCTTCTGGGGCTTCCGGGATTAGGGGCCCTGAAACTTAAGCTTCATTAGTTTCATAGTAGATCCGCCCCTGCCTCAGGGGATAGCTTCGCTTGCACCCTCATCCTATGGAGTAGCCCGAGGAAGGAGGAAGGGATGTGGCCCATGTGGGGATCCATCTGGATGTAACGTTAGAGTCTGTAAGGCCAGAAAGTTAGACACCAGTTAAGTTGGCACGGGTGCAGGGCACAGTTTAGTTATAGGGGCTAAGGTACGTATATCTGTGCACATTGAACACCTGTTCACACTGTTACAACCTGCCTCGGTGCTCTGTGAGGTGGGTGTGAGGGGTGGGCTAGTCTGGGCCAGAGAGGGGGTGCGGGGTGGGGTGGGGGGGGGGGGTAATGGGCGGACATTGTGGATGGGCTGGGCTGGGCTGAGCTTCCCACCTGCCCCCCCGACCGTCTCCATCATCGCTACCCCAGGGATCCGATGGCACCGTGTGATGGAATGGCCAACTCGCATGCAGGGATCACCCAGGTGGACGGTGGAAGGTGCCACTATGGGCAGGAGTCAGATGTTGTCAAACAATGTGGGGCACCAGAGCTCATTGCAGAGCAGGTTGTCACCATCCTCCATCTCATGGCCCAAACCTGGTGTTACTGCCAACCCATGGCCCGCACTCCCGTAGCGCGGCAGGTCTGTATCAAGGGGGGAGTTGCAGGTGGGGGGTGGCCGGTGGGGTGTGTGTGTGTGGGTGGGATGTGATGTCCATGCCCCTAGCCTGTTCCCTTCACAGAGCCGGTGAATCTGGAAGCGATCTGAGCGACCCGTGCACGTCGCCCCTGGCGCACATGTCGTGTGGCCTCCCACGCCTGACTGCCGTTCATCATCCTCGTCGGATGAGCCCTGGTGTTCCTCCTCCTCCATTACATCACCTCTCTGCTGTGCGATGTTGTGGAGGATGCAGCAGGCTGCCGGATGCGGGCGACCCTCTCAACATCGTACTGGAGGAGCCTTCCAGAGTGGTCCAGGCACCTGAACCGCATCTTCAGGAGGTTGATGCACCGCTCGATCATGCACCTGGTCGCTGCATAGGCGTAATTGTAGCGGGTCTCCGCGACATTCTGTGGCCTCCGGATAGGCGTCATCAGCCACGACCACGATGGATAACCCCCGTCGCCCAGGAGCCAACTCCCAGCCGGAGGGGGAGTGTCTCGAACATGTCAGGAATCGTTGAGTGTGCCAGGATGAAGGTATTGTGCACCCCGCCCAGGTATTGGGCGCAGGCGTACATGATGCGCAGCTCATAGTCACATATGAGCTGCACGTTCATCGAGTGGAATCCCTTTACAGATTGTGGAGAGCAGGTGCTTGCATGCATCCCGCTGATCACCCCCTGGACCCGGAGATTGTCGGCAATGGCGGCGAGCTCTGCTGCCCGGACATTCTGGTGGGCTCAGTCCACATTGAAATGGATGCATTGTGCCGACTGGGCATGTAGGGCCTTCGTGCTGGCACTGATGCACCTGTGCACCAAGCCGTGTGAGATCCTGGACAGGTCCCCACTCGGCTTGTGAAAGTGCCAGGTGGCGTAAACATTCAGGGCGACAGCCACCTGGATGGCCATCGGGAGCATGTGTCCTCCCCATGTCCCCATGATGCCAGGTGCCATGATGTGGCAGATATGTCACACTGTATCCTTACTCAGCCGGAGTTTTTGACGGCATGCCCGGTCCGGCAGGTCCTCGAATGACAGGTGGTGCAGGTACACACAAGGCCTCATCATAGAATTTACAGTGCAGAAGGAGGCCATTCGGCCCATCGAGTCTGCACCGGCTCTTCGAAAGAGCACCCCACCCTAGGTCAACACCTCCACCCTATCCCCATAACCCAGTATCCCCACCCAACACTAAGGGCAATTTTGGACACTAAGGGCAATTTATCATGGCCAATCCACCTAACCTGCACATCTTTGGACTGTGGGAGGAAACCGGAGCACCCGGAGGAAACCCACGCACACACGGGGAGGATGTGTAGACTCCGCACAGACAGTGACCCAAGCCGGAATTGAACCTGGGACCCTGGAGCTGTGAAGCAATTGTGCTATCCACAATGCTACCGTGCTGCCCTAAATGCCTCATGCGGCGACTCCTTTGCATCTCCTCCTCCTCAGCCTGTTGGGCAGCCGGCTCTCCATCCTGGGCGTCTGCCTCCTGTTCCTCTGGGTCACGCTCCACTGCTGCACGCTTCGCTGCTGCATGCTCCGCTGCTCCATGCTCTGCTGCTGCACGCTCCGCTGCTGCACACTCTGCTGCACACTCCGCTGCTGCACGCTCCACTGCTGCATGCTCCACTGCTGCACGCTTCGCTGCTGCATGCTCCGCTGCTGCACGCTCCGCTGCTGCACACTCTGCTGCACACTCCGCTGCTGCACGCTCCACTGCTGCATGCTCCACTGCTGCACGCTTCGCTGCTGCATGCTCCGCTGCTGCACGCTCCGCTGCTGCACACTCTGCTGCACACTTTGCTGCTGCACGCTCTGCTGCTCCATGCTCCGCTGCTGCACGCCCCGCTGCTGCACGCTCCGCTGCTGCACACTCTGCTGCACACTTTGCTGCTGCACGCTCTGCCGCTCCATGCTCCGCTGCTGCACGCTCCGCTGCTGCATGCTCCGCTGCTGCACGCCCCGCTGCTGCACGCTCCGCTGCTGCACACTCTGCTGCACACTTTGCTGCTGCACGCTCTGCTGCTCCATGCTCCGCTGCTGCATGCTCCGCTGCTGCACGCTCCGCTGCTGCACACTCTGCTGCACACTTTGCTGCTGCATGCTCTGCTGCTCCATGCTCCGCTGCTGCATGCTCCGCTGCTGCACGCTCCGCTGCTGCACACTCTGCTGCACACTCCGCTGCTGCACGCTCCGCTGCTCCATTCTCTGCTGCTGCACGCTCCACTGCTGCACGCTCCGCTGCTGCACGCTCCGCTGCTGCACGCTCCGCTGCTGCACGCTCCACTGCTGCACGCTCCGCTGCTGCACGCTCCATTGCTGCATGCTCCGCTGCTCCATGCTCTGCTGCTGCACACTCCGCTGCTGCACGCTCCATTGCTGCATGCTCCACTGCTGCACACTCCGCTGCTGCACACTCTGCTGCTGCACACTCTGCTGCACACTCCGCTGCTGCACACTCTGCTGCACACTCCGCTGCTGCACACTCTGCTGCACACTCCGCTGCTGCACGCTCCGCTGCTGCACGCTCCACTGCTGCACGCTCCGCTGCTGCACGCTCCGCTGCTGCACGCTCCACTGCTGCACGCTCCGCTGCTGCACGCTCCGCTGCTGCACGCTCCACTGCTGCACGCTCCGCTGCTGCACGCTCCACTGCTGCACGCTCCGCTGCTGCACGCTCCACTGCTGCACGCTCCGCTGCTGCACGCTCCGCTGCTGCACGCTCCACTGCTGCACGCTCCGCTGCTGCACGCTCTGCTGCTGCATGCTCTGCTGCTGCACACTCTGTTGCAGGCTCCGCTGTAACAGCTTCCTCCTCCTCAAGCAGCTCCCACTCGTACAGCTGCAGGGCATCTCCCAGTGTTGCAGCGACTAGCAGGAAGGCCACCATTGCTCATTGCATTCCAATATCCATTGTCTGCAGGGAGTGAAAGGCCGACATGTTAGCATGGTGCGTAGCCCTGTGCCCAACTAGGTCCAATGCGCTGTGAAGGATTTAGGTTATTCCGGAACTGATAATACTTTATTAATAACCTATGCTCTAGGTTAACCCACAAAAGAGGGAAATCTGTCTCTCTGCTGAGACTCAGAATAGATCTCACGAAGGGAGAATGCTTTTCCGGGTCTCAGATAGTTAAACAGGATCTCAGTTACTTTTTATGGGAAAAGCTCAGATCCGTCACTAACAACTAAATCTTTACCTCTATTGTCGTGGATCCTTAAGTCATTTAAGACTTCCTAAATGAGTGTCTAGGAGTTTAAACTTTGAGAATGAGTCTACACAGTATAATTTTAATCAAAGTATTTTTATTATAAAAAAATACTCCCATTAGATACATACAGAATTGCAGAGTTAAAATATAAATCGATTAACAGTCTTTAGTTATCTGTTAATAATATAAAATCGTTAACAGTCCTATGTTATCTGCTAACACACTAACTTCTCTCAATAGAATGAGATATCTGAAACATGGAAAATCCTAAAGTATCTCCTATCAATTTCTTAATACATTTCTAAGAAGTTAAACAAAACCATACTTACAAAGCCTGAGGTTTTGTCTCACGAGACAAGCTTTTAAGAACAGAACTGACTCTCACCCCGAAGGGGGGTCAGAAGGAATGTAACTTTCTGCTAAAATGCCTCTTCTTTATATAGATGAAAATTACCTTATCGGTCAAGGACGGCATCTGTTATCTTGTCACTTACTGTTGGTTAATTACCTGTAGCCAAATGACTAATTGGATGTATTATCATTAATACATCTTTTAATGGTCATAGGGTCTGTAAATGTCAGGTGTCCTAAGATATATTGGCAAGGGAGGGCCCGTATAGAGGCCTGTCTTTTTTCAGTGTTGTCATATTCTTTAGATACCAAAACAGACACTTTTTGTGGTATTCTAAGTATCAAGAGGTATAGTTTAGGGAAAGAGTTGTGTATCTATTTATCTGGAGAATTCCCTGTCCTTATGTTTTGACTACCTATAGGTGTAGGGAGTTATTGTCAAAGAACTTATGGTTTGTCAAAAGAACAGCCTTTATTTGTTTGTATTAATGAGTCTTTGGAAACAGCTCGAGTTTCTCCCATTAGGTGGTAACCTCTACCTGACCTTTAGCTGAAGTGGTTTTATTCCACATTGAATTAAAATGCTGTTTGTATTAATGCCTTATTTTAAACTGAATTCTGCGGCGAACGTGATATCCAACACAGGGCTACATGGTGCCCCGGGTTGCCACTGTAAACCCTGCCCCATATGTCACCCACCCCATCACCACACCCCTGGCCCCGTCGGTGCCCCTCACCATGGGGCCCTCTAGCCTTGGCGCCCGTCCCTCTTGCCAGTCGTACCATTGGCTAACGCTGCCCTTGCCAGCAGTACACTCTGCGGCCCCCACCTGGTGCCCCCGTAGGGGCTACTGTGGGCGTTGTCCTTGGGTGAGCTGTCTGATGCCCCGCTGGCAGGTGACCACCAGTGGGGGGAGGGGGGGAAGGGGGTGGTATGATGGAGGGTGTGGTGGAGGGTGGGCCTGGGGTGCGGGGGTTGTGGAGCGAGGCACCGACACGGTCGGTGTCACTTTGCAGAACCAGGGGCCGAGATGGGTGCTCAGTGGGATGGCGCAGCACGATGGCTGCCTTGCAGGTTGCGACAATGGTGGTCTCAGGGGAGTCCCAGCCACATGGCCCATTCCCCAGTCACCACCCACCCCCGGCCCTGGCAGGGCCCCTCCATCCCCACCCCAGCCAGTGCCCGGCCTGGCAGCCCACAGTCGCGTCGCTCCGTGTCCGACCTCTTCTCTCTCCTTCATCAGCCAGTTTCATGATTTTTAAAAGCACAAGTGAACTGCGCCATCGGGAACTCGGCCCATTGGAAGCGGAGAATTGCAGGGACCCCGGAGGATACCGGGTCGGGCCCGCTAATGATGTGCCAACAGTGTTTACTGTAAATGTGTTCTGGAATGCATTGACACCACTGTCGAGGTGACGGAGAGTTGCGATTTGGCATAAAACCTGCGACCTGCCACAATTTTGTCGCCAGAACAGATTCTCCGCGCAATCGCATTTCCTGATTCCGGTGTTAACCTACGGAGAATCCCACCCCACAGCTCTGTGCTTAGTTTGAACATTTTGAATTCAGATGGTTGGTCAACTGCTTCACAATTCAAGGTGGAACATTTTGTGGACGTTCTGACAATATCCCTTTAACTAAGATTCTGCGCACTTCTTCCGCTGTTTATGCTTGGCCTCCACGTGCTCCTATACGCGAGATTCCCTCTACGCTTTTGGACTTATAGATTTACCAGTCCAAAACATATGTAATGGTAACTAAATATGAACATGTATGATAAATATTTATACATCGTTAGAAGTAGGGAGGGGGCAAGTATCTTTAAACAGAAAGGGGGCATGCCTTTGGGTATTACAACATACCATCACTTGAAAGAAGTGCGTCATGTGATATAGTTTCAGTTTTACTTTTGCATATGGGCAAAACACAGCACAGCTTTGATTTGTCAAGCTGTCTATGCATGTATATGTGTGTGAATAGCTTAAATAAATCATCCCACAACGTGTTCACTACTGAGTGGTTAGCACAGTTGCTGTGAGCCTGAAATGTTTCTCTCAACTTTCAGTGGGAATGTAGTATGTCCTCATTGACTGATTCACTCCTCCAGCTCCGTCCTCTGTGAATCAATTCCTCACTAACTCCATTTAAGTATCTGAGCCAACACCGAACAGTGAAGAATCAGCAGAAGAGGGGCTAAGTTTGATGGGGTGTGGGACAGATGGACAGGGAGCAGATCTGCGTTGGCTTGAGTTTAGTTTTATCCCTTTGGTTTCCTTTTTCCTTCTCATCATCATCGCAATCAGAGTTAACAAGGCAATAGCTCAATCTCTGCTGCTGGATATTATGCAGTCCATTGCAGTGGAAATCATGGCTATCAGACCCATGTTTGCAAAGGCGATTTTACCGCATCAGTCCCCTGCTGGCGGGAAAATCTCCCCCAATTACGCTGGAGGGTGGAAAAGACTTACGGAGGCATCCCAGGCACTGGCAGCGGGATGTTGGTTCGGCACATTCTTTGAGACCCATTACCGCTGAGCCCAACACAATTTAGTGGTAGTTGAGGGAATGAATGGAGGCTGTCCAGCTTTCCTGAACACTCGGAAGGCTTCCGAGCGAAACATGCCGGAGTGCAGGCGGGAGTCTCCACCTATGAGGCACTCTGTGCCTGCTTGTGGCAATTGGCATCAGGCAGGGGACATGACCCTGAAAGTGACCCCCTGCCCTTGCCTCCGATCTCTCTCTCCCACGCTGAAGCGATCCCCAATCCGTAATCCTCATCCCAACCTTCACTCATCTAAAGCCGTAGATTCTCCTGGGATCCAGTGGTGGCCTCTGCTAAAACTATAAGGGAGTCCTAAGAATAAGCCTCCTGCGGGGGTGGGATTGGGGATCCTAGTGAGGTGAGGGTGGGTGAGTGGGGGGTCTTTGGGTTTTAGAGTGGAGGGTTCCATCTTGGGGGTGTACCCAATGGGCATTCCTGAAGAAGTACCCTTCCTTCCTTCCCACCTTTTACCCTGAGTAGAAAAATTAGCAGGTTGATCACTTCTCCTGTCTTCCCCCACCCAATGTATTATTGTGGTGGAGGTGGAAAGAGGCTCTTTACTGGCCCCATGGTGTGATATTGATCTCACCTAGCAGATCTCGCCTAAGAATGGTCAAATTACAACATTACTGTCTCTCAGTATCAAACAGTATAATGTATGAGCTGCCTTACTGTACAAAGTCAGCACTGAAAGAGTTAATGTGTGATCTCTGCTGACCTTTTTAATTTCAGGTACTATGGGGTTAAATTCCACAGCCTATACATAGCTGAATCACCCATAAATGAGTCTGCTCGTGTTCGTGTTGGGGCTCTTCCTGTATAATAGCTGCGAGTTAGCGATGCATTAGCTTTGCATCTGGCCAGGGATGCGTGTTTCAATTTTTAAATTGTTCTGCAAACCTTTCTGACTTCTGTAGTCCTGCTGTTGCCCATAGCCCACTCAGGGAAGGATCTAGGTACACATGTGGCCAGTGGCCAGACAGATGTAGTGAGAGTTTTTTTGGACTGTTTGCAGACTGCAATTAATCAGTAAACCGTATGGCCTGGTGAAAGTATGTGACTGGTCACCTTTCGGCTAGACAAAGTCACTGACTGAATGAAACAATGCTTTTAAAGTTTTATTGCTGATTGCACAATCCACAAACTATATTTGCATTTCCAAGGTCCAGATTTAAGTTGGGAATATGGTGCCTATAAAAATATTTGTATGATTATTATTTGATAGTTGAAATTGGTGCCCAAATGGAGGTGAGGTGGTGTTCAGAGGCAGGGAATATGACAGATAAAGAGCACTGTTATATTGCATGATATTACATTTTTGAATATGTTTTCCGACAATATTATAATGGACTTTCTCATCCTGGAGATGGCATAAATTAATATTGCCCTTTTCACAACAATAAGTTGCAATGGTCTCTTGTGGGTCAAAGGTAAAGAAGATTAATTATGTCACAAAGAGAGGCAGTTATCCTGCTGCATGGTGATGTGTTGGGTGTTCTGGATCACAAACAGGTCACCAACACTGGAAGTGGTGCAACTCTATTTTATTATAAGGTTAACTATATTAACATACTTGAACTGTGGGTAAATGCAATACCAGCTTTAACTGTTAACCTGTGCCTCGTCCTAACCAGGTGATGCACTCAGCACATGGTGAATGTCTGTGTTGCAGGCTGTGAGCTCTGTGCTGAAGCTGGCTGCTACTAGTATGAGCGGGAACTCTCCTGTCCCCTGTCTTTATAGTGCGTGTGCTCTCACTGGTGATTGGCTGCGGTGTTGTGTATGCTGATTGGTCCCACTGCATGTCCATCAGTGCGTGTGTGTGTGTCTGCATCATAATATACTGGTGTATATTATGACACATGGTATCTGTAATATTCCTTTACTTTTGACCTGTGAGAAGCATTCAAGCTTCCTGACACTTGGTTGTGAATAAAGTAGACTAGAAGCCTGAGTTACAGACATTGCCAGTCACCATTATTGTTACTGTAGATCATAGGTTACTTATTCTGCTGTTTTCATAGTACTTAGTACATATGTCATGTACTTAGTACTTAGTACATAGTACATATGTCATGCAACTGTTTCAGTAAGTATTAGGAGTGGTTATAATAGAGGTGAATATGAATAATGTTTGTTCCGTTCTAATTTACTGTAAACAGGACTTCAGTCCCAAAAAAACATTCTGCCCACCATACAATTAGCAACGTCGTGTATGCATTTCAATGGTGATGAGATGCCAGGTATGTGGGCTGTACGTCCCAATGATAGATTGATCGAATCAAACAATATGTTCCTTTGTGATAGGTGGAGTAAAGATTGGACTCGACCAGCCAAACACAAAGCAAGATGCCTACGCTTAGATGTAATTCTGTGATTGGGCAGCCACTTGCTGAACAATCCTGAGTGCCCTCAGTTCCACCAACAACCAATTTAGGATAATCAGTCGAGTTTGTAATGTGGCTCCTGCACGACTGCTAGAAACAGCACAGATATTCATACTCAGGGACCCGTTCTCTGCAAACAAATGGGATATGTTAAAGCATTGCAACCTTTTTGAATGACCCAGAGATTTGGTGAGCCTATAGGATTAGAGCGAGAAAAAGAGAATAACAATTCTATGATTCATAGAACATAGAACATTACAGCGCAGTACAGGCCCTTCGGCCCTCGATGTTGCGCCGACCTGTGAAACCAATCTCAAGCCCATCTACACTATTCCCTTATCGTCCATATTTCTATCCAATGACCATTTGAATGCACTTAATGTTGGCGAGTCCACGACTGTTGCAGGCAGGGCATTCCACGCCCTTACTACTCTCTGAGTAAAGAACCTACCTCTGACATCTGTCCTATACCTATCTCCCCTCAATTTTTAAAGCTATGTCACCTCATGCTAGACATCACCATCCGAGGGAAAAGGCTCTCACTGTCCACCCTATCTAATCCTCTGATCAGCTTGTATGTCTCAATTAAGTCACCTCTTAACCTTCTTCTCTCTAACGAAAACAGCCTCAAGTCCCTCAGCCTTCCCTCATAAGATCTTCCCTTCATACCAGGCAACATTCTGGTAAATCTCCTCTGCACCCTTTCCAATGCTTCCACATCCTTCCTATAATGCGGCGACCAGAATTGCACGCAATACTCCAAATGCGGCCACACCAGAGTTTTGTACAGCTGCAACATGACCTCATGGCTCCGAAACTCAATCCCTCTACCAATAAAAGCTAACACACCGTACGCCTTCTTAACAACCCTCTCAACCTGGGTGGCAACTTTCAGGGATCTATCTACATGGACACCGAGATCTCTCTGCTCATCCACACTATCAAGAATCGTACCATTAGCCCAGTACTCTGTCTTCCTGTTATTCCTTCCAAAATGAATCACCTCACACTTTTCTGCATTAAACTCCATTTGCCACCTCTCAGCCCAGCTCTGCAGCTTATTTATGTCCCTCTGTAACTTGTAACATCCTTCCGCACTGTCCACAAGTCCACCGACTTTAGTGTCATCTGCAAATTTACTCACCCATCCTTCTACGCCCTCCTCCAGGTCATTTATATAAATGACAAGCAGCAGTGGCCCCAAAACAGATTCTTGTGGTACACCACTAGTAACTGGACTCCAGTCTGAACATTTCCCATCAACCACCACCGTTTGTCTTCTTCCAGCTAGCCAATTTCTGATCCAAACTGCTAAATCACCCTGAATCCCATGCCTCCATATTTTCTGCAATAGCCTACCGTGGGGAACCTTATCAAACACTTTACTGAAATCCATATACACCACATTAACTGCTTTACCCTCATCCACCTGTTTGGTCACCTTCTCAAAGAACTCAATAAGGTTTGTGAGGCACGACCTACCCTTCTCAAAACCGTGTTGACTATCTCTAATCAAATTATTCCTTTCCAGATGATTATACATCCTATCTCTTATAAACCTTTCCAAGACTTTGCCCACAACAGAAGTAAGGCTCACTGGTCTATAGTTACCAGGGTTGTCTCTACTCCCCTTCTTGAACAAGGGGACAACATTTTCTACCCTCCAGTCTTCTGGCACTATTCCTGTAGACAAAGATGACTTAATGATCAAAGCCAAAGGCTCAGCAATCTCCTCCCTAGCTTCCCAGAGAATCCTAGGATAAATCCCATCCAGCCCAGGTGACTTATCTATTTTCACACTTTCCAGAATTGCTAACACCTCCTCCTTATCAACCTCAAGCCCTTCTAGTCTAGTAGCCTGTATCTCAGTATTCTCCTCGACAATATTGTCCTTTTACTGTGTGAATACTGATGAAAAATATTCATTTAGCACCTCTCCTATCTCCTCGGACTCCACGCACAACTTCCCACTACTGTCCTTGACTGGCCCTACTCTTACCCCAGTCATTCTTTTATTCCTGACATATCTATAGAAAGCTTCCTCCCAGCTCCTCTCACCATCACCCATCTATCTTTATTCTTCGGAGTTACTACATCCCTGAAGCTACTATCTATAACCACCTCTGCCTCCCGAATGATCCGAAGTTCATCCAGCTCCAGCTTCAGTTCCCTAACACAGTTTCTGAGGAGCTGGAGATTGGTGCACTTCCCACAGATGAAATCAGCTGGGACACTGGCGGCGTCCCACACCTCAAACATTCTGCAGGAGGAGCATTGTATTGCCTTCCCTGCCATCCCCTCTAGATAAAACAAGAAAAAGCTTACCTGATAATCACTCAACCCCTTAGGTTAGAGGAGGTAGAAGGGTGGAAGACACTACAAGTGTAGTGTCAAGGGTTTCGCAACCGCCCAACTTATATACAGGTACTACAAACCTTCCCAGAAATCCCCATGGCCGACTTCCTGCAGCTGTAAAGGTAGGTTTTAAAAGTTATTCTTACCTTCCCAACAGGCCCCTGGACACTGCTCCCGCCGAAAATCTGGAAATAATTCCTTGTTGTTTTTTTCCGTGGAAATGCCTCGGCCATTTGATAAACTGTGGCAACATGTTTCTCTTTTCAGCAGTATTCCTTTCTTTTATCTTGAAATGCCGCATTCACAGCGTTCTTCGGAACAAAAAGCTTTTCACATTCTCAATGTGGAAGATTGGAAACTGGTCGGCTGTTAAAACTACATAGGTTAAGATACTTCTCAGGCTGGATTCTCCTCACCACGGTGGCAAAATCGCGGCCGGCGCGGGGGCGGACAATCCATTTTCCCGCAAGGAATCGGGACCGGTGCCGGTTCCCTAATTCTGCGGGCCCCAAAAATAAGCCGCGCCGCCGAGGACCTACCTGAGGTAATTGCCAGAGGCCCGCTCCGCCATTCTCCGCTCCCGTCCGGCCGAAATCCCGACGGTGCGAATCTAATGTGGTGCAGCCGGTCGGGATACTCCCGTGGTGGCTGCAGAACCAAAAAAATCGAAAGAGAATGGCTCAGAGGGCTTATTTTCTGCATTCTGGCACCTGAACTGCAGACCTGCCACATCGTGTTGCACACACAATGGAGTCTGTAGCAGCTGTTGCTCCACTACAAGCACATTCTGAAGAGCTGATAACATTGACTCTTCCTAACATTGTAAACAAAAACAAGAAAAGATTCTAAGTGATGTTATTGATGACAGATAACTCAGGACAAGCCATTCCACATATACTTCAGATAAAATTCTGCTGAAATCAAAAATCTTCTATTTATTTTAAACTAAATACCAGATCAACCCTGTTTTATGGCATGCTTTTAGATCGTAATTCCACTCTGTGATCAGTCATTTTAGCACAATGCCTTGTTGAGCAAATCATTGTGCCATTGTGGTTAAAAATTAAGTCTGTGACTATTCTAATCAATCTACATTAGATAAACAGATTTAGGCCGTGATTTGCCAGGCCCTTCCCCCTTGGTCCTTCAGCGTGGTTCAGCAATGTAAGCCCAGACCTTCGACCGTACATCAATGGTCATGACCAGTAAGGCTAAATGACCCTTACACAATCGGAAACACCCTACAGAGCCTCGCACCTGCAACCATCTGAATGTCCTGTGGGATCCAACAGCCCTCAAGGTTCAACTGGGCGTTAATTTGCCCCAACACATAATGAACCCCACTTCTGCTGATATTAAGGGAGGGAATAACCAGACACAAGCCCATGGGCTACTCTGAAGGGGCAAGTTCAGTGACTGTGGCCGGTCAAGCGATGAAGTGTGATGGACAGCAGAGAATTGAGGTAGCGCTGGCTGCCGGAGATGGTGCAGGATAGTTAGCCTTCTGGACCAAGAGGACAAGGGGTGTTGGAAGGGCTTGAGGGAAATGGGATGGGTCATCTAATTGACTATCTTTCTCCCATCCCTCCCAAATTACTGAATTGTTTTGGGATGGAGCCAGTAGAGTTGGCTATTATTCTCATCACAACGCTGGAGGTAGGCAGATGCCACCAACCCAGAGATGCCCAACTCAGGAAGGAGCCAGAGCCAGAAAGGGAGGGGACCACTGGGCAGGCTCAAGAGCCGGCCGCCCATCTTGCTGAAGAGGGGGCTTGATGACATCGGACAAGGAGACCTTGGGTTTATGGATTGGATTGGATTGGATTTGTTTATTGTCACGTGTACCAAGGTACAGTGAAAAGTATTTTTCTGCGAGCAGCTCAACAGATCATTAAGTACATGAAAAGAAAAGGAAATAAAAGAAAATACATAATAGGGCAACACAAGGTAAACAATGTAACTACGTAACAGCGGTGAAGAAGTTGTTTTTGAATCTGTTTGTGCGTGTTCGCAGACTTCTGTATCTCCTGCCCGATGGAAGAAGTTGGAAGAGTGAGTAAGCTGGGTTGGAGGGGTCTTTGATTATGCTGCCCGCTTTCCCCAGGCAGCGGGAGGTGTAGATGGAGTCAATGGATGGGAGGCAGGATCGTGTGATGGACTGAGCTGTGTTCACGACTCTCTGAAGTTTCTTACGGTCCTGGGCCGAGCAGTTGCCATACCAGGCTGTGATGCAGCCAGATAGGATGCTTTCTGTGGTGCATCTGTAAAAGTTGGTAAGAGTTAATGTGGACATGCCGAATTTCCTTAGTTTCCTGGGACCCACATGTCCTTCTTGGAATTGTCAGACAACATGTACCTCAACAAGGAGACAATGCGCCACCTCTGCCACATCCTAGCACACCCCAAGCCATGTGGAGGAGGAGGGAACCCGCTCTTTGTGGCTGTGAAGGTGAAGGCAGCATTGAACTTTTTTCATCACGGGATTATTCCAGGGATTGATCGGTGACCTATGTGCGTTCTCGCAATCATCAGCCCACGAGTATATCTGAGAGGTCACGGATGTGCTGTATGCCCAGGCCTCTGAGTACGTCAACTTTGGCTTTGATCAGGCCCATCAAATTCGCAGCAGTGGGATGTGCTTCCATCGCTGTACTTCTGCAGGTCCAGGGGCCAAAGAAGGGACACATGTGGACCTGAGAGCACCATCGCATTAGGGAGTGCCCTTTGTCAATCGCAAGTGGTTCCACTTCCTGAATGTGCAACTTGTCTGCAACCATCGCCTGACCATCATGCACATCTGTGCACACTTCCCTGGGAGCATGCATGACAGCTTCATACTGGGGCATTCGCAGATCCCCAGAATCTTCGAGGACCACCATAGACTTCTGGGATGGCTCGTGGGGAACTAGGGTTACCCGTTGAGATCTTGGCTGATGATGCCAGTCTGGAGGCCTCAGACCAATACGGAGTCCTGCTGTAACAAGGGACACATTAACATCCGGTCAATTATAGAGCGGTGCATCGGGATCCTGAAGTTACGGTTCTGCTGCCTCGACCAGTGTCCCCCTCCTCGCCAACCAGGGGATTCATCTTCTGTACAATTACTTGATCCTTCCATCAAGTGTAAGCCAGAAGGGCATATAGATCTTTGGCTGTGGAAATCATTATAAGTGATTCCAATATAAGTTGTAAATAAGAAACAAGTTGGGTTCTCAATGAGAGCCAATATGTTGCTCACCTCCATAGATATCTGGTTGAGATCTATTAAGTAATCACAAGCTAGGGACTGAACTGGAGCCCTTCCTGATTGGCAGTTCTCAGTGCTACTTTATGAGCTGGAGCCATTTTACCAAGACATGTGGAAGGGTCCTTCCTGTTGATTCCCTTTTTACCCCTTTTTTATGTTACCGTTATCATTTTTGATCCATGGATACTTAATGGACATGTATCTTCAAGCCAAGCAGCAAAGAGAAGGAAAAACTTCGCTAGCTAGCTTTGGGCAGTAAGGCCCAGACTTCTCGGCACCCGAGAGATGGGGTGGGACTTGGTTCAATTGATTGACTGATTAGACAATGAATTGGCTAAAAGGCTATATTCTGCCCGGTAACAGTTGGTGCTTGGGTCCTATTTGAGTGGAATGATAATCAGAGACCCAAGGAGTTCAGTTTGAATCCTGGACAACCGGGGAAGGATCTGCTCTCTCTCCATGTATTTTTTCTGGAAATACCGTGAGCTGTTGTATTTATGAAACTGCAGTGACCTGATCGAATCTACAGTGAAAGCCATGACAGACTGAAAATCAGAAATCTCGACCTGAAAGCCTGGTTTGAAGGACAGTGAATTAGAAACACCCATCTGAAACAAAGGGCTGGATTCTCCGCCCCGCCGCGCCATATTTCTGTTTCACCCCACCGGCGGGATGCTCTGTTACGCCGGCTGGTCAATGGGGTTTCCCATTGTGGGGCAGCCCCACGCCATCGGGATACCCCCGGGCTGCTGGCTAAATGGAGCATCCCACCCGCGGAGAATTGAGCCCAAGATTCTTAACTTTTACTTTATCTAAGCATTTTGTACACCCCTCTCATCCCCCGTGTGTGTCTATCTTGTGTGTGCTTGTAGAGTGTGCGGGCAAGTTAAAGTGGGGGATTAGGAGTTAGATTAACCAGTTGTATTTGCTGTATATTTCATGATAGCCCTTGCTATAAATAAACAGTAATTGTGTTTAAATTTACAAACCTGGTGACTGTAATTATTGGGCAGTTAAGGGCCTAATACTTTGGGTAATTTTCTAAGAATTATTGGTTAATTCAACTGTGCTGAAACACTGGGTCAAGTGTGGCTAGAATTGACCGCGCACTAGCCCAGGGTATCGTAACACATGTCAATTACATTCCAGATACAAAAATGCTGGAAACTCATTTTAACATCCTCATTAGTATTATCCTCCACTTCTAAAGTAATTAATTGGTTGTGACGTGATCTTGAAAATGTGACATAAAAGCAAATTCTTCCTTTCTTGTACGACCACTCCAAGCAACTCATCACGGCATTGAAAAGCATGGCCATTGCATGGCTGTATCGTAACACAATGCATAGTGCATCACTATGGGTACCAAACTCCCCAGAATAGAGTTTGGATAATCATTTTTTAATAGGTGACTAACTACATTAGTGTAGTGCTAGAGGCAACCTCCGAAGATGAAGAAAAATATTATACAGAGTTAAAAAGAAATCATCTTCAAGGACTTCTCACCAGCAATATTCAAAGGATGGTAAGCTGTCTGATTTCAACATTCCCTTCCACCTATGACGTCAACGTTGTGTCCCTGATGAATATCTATTGTTAACTGCTGTTAAATATTTATTTGCTTCGCGCTAGTGTATTTCAGTTTTCTGCGCTGTGGTTTAACAACTCATGCTTGCAAAATGTTAACTTTGTGTCTTTTGCTGTGTTTCGTTCCATTATTCCCCTTTGGGGAACTAATGGTTAACTCTGATCAATTCCAACAGCACCTTTAATAATTTCTGGGCTTTTTTTTTGAAGGGAGGGAGGGGGAAATTATTTAACGTTTTGCTACAAATATTTCAAAAGCTTTTAAAAAAAAAAAAATATTGGATTCTCTGGTCCGCCAGCTGTGTGTTTCTCGGCTGTGCACTGTTCATTGGCGGAGGGATTCTATCTTCCCGCCACTTGTCAATGGGATTTCCCATTGTAACCTCCCCACACGGCCGGGAAACCCACGGGCGGGGGGCACTGCTGGCGGGAAAAGTGCATCGCAACGACTGGAGAATTCCAGCCATTGAAATGCTCCTTTGGAATTGTTTTACTTCCATTTTGACAGAATAATCTGTTGGTTCTTTCCCACTCTCCGGAACAACAGTGTATGGAAGGGACGGAACACACTGTCAGAATGAAAGTAAGAAACTGCCAGTCTCTTTATTTTTCCTGCCCAGCAAAGTAATGGTTAGCAATGTTGAAGCTCCTGTTTGAAGAGGGTAACTGTTTAAACACTTCAAATTTAACACTGGTAGAACTGCTGTGGACTGCTGCCAGCACTGAATGCAAAAGTTATCTTGTTGTACTTGCACTCGGCAGTCAATCTTTTCTGGCAGAGACACATTCAAGGTTTACAGTCAATTTTTTTTGGAGAAAAAAATGCTGGAATGCCGGTTCTCTTGCTCTGATCAAGTGGAAGAATTTTAAAAACTTGCTGCAGGAAACATTCTCACCATGAGATGTGGGGCACGATTTAACTACCACATTGCGCCCGGTGTGGTTCTGGGCGCGCCAATTAAATAGCAGGAAAGCCGGAACCGAGATTCGCACCGATCGCAGATCGGCTTGCTATCTAACCGTCCCGCTCCCAATGCTCCAGGTCATGCCCAAATATGGCAAGCTAATCATTAACCTTCATTTTCATCTCATTAGCGAGATTGAAGTCGAATGCAACGGCCTCCTGCAAATTAACCGGCTCCCCAGCAAAAAATCACATTGACGTGATTTAGTACTCCTTTTAAAAACGTGAAGCTGGCGCAAAGGCTTCTATGGGGAACTGAGGAGGTGAATAGCCATTTCCATTTTCTGGCATGCAGCTCAAGGGGCTTTTCGGCTGTGAGGCTTTCAAGCCCTCTTTAAGTATTGCGGATACCCATAACGGGCAAATACAGCAGCTGCCTCTCTGTCCTACCAAATGCTTCCAGGACAGAGCATTTTTCTTGGTTCTATGCTGAAGGTCACTTTAACTCCCTATGAGCAGCCTCTAGCTTCACAGCTGAGTGCTATTGTTAATTAGGAATTGGCCTGATTAGTTGTGAGAGCACTTCACAGCTGTAGGTTGAGTTTTCAGCTACTCCTGCTGGTGACTGCAGATGCCTGGAGGCTGCTGTGGCTGTTTCCTTCCTTCTCTGTCGCCGGAAAGAAGGACAGGTATCTTCAAGATACCTGGATCCTGGAACACTGGGCTGAGGGGGAATTATGAATCCAGAAGGCAATCCGGTAAGAAGCAAGAAGTTGCTGTGGAACCTGGTGCGATACATTGTTCCAAATAGGCCACCTGATGATGATGTTGAACAAATGCTTTTGCAGATTGCTGATGCTTTTGTTGTTGGTGTGGTGAGTGCTGCATGAAACTTTCACATCGCCACGGGTTAAACCCACTGGAAGTCAAGGATGTTGAACTGCACCTTGAGCACCAGTGGAATATGTGGATGCCAGGATTTGGTTCCATTGAGACTGGGCCATGTGGGAGGGCCTGCACAGCTGCGGCTCTGGACGGAGAATGGCACTGATTCATGGAACAAGAAACAGATTATTTCTATGACAAAGTTCTGGACATGATAACACATTCTCAGGCTTATCCTCCGTTTCTGTTGAGGACCCTGCGAGGGCTAATACCATGTTTTTCTTTGTGAAAATGAGCTGATCTAGTTTTGTATTGGTGATGTTTCCTTGTTATTTAATGGTTTGTGTGATATATGGAATGCTACGGAGTTCACTTTCAAATCTTTGTTACTGTTGACCGTTTAATAAACAAAATATTCTCAAGTGGCTTCTCGTGGGTAACGTGCATGTCTCAGACGATGATTATTGCATCTCATTTCACTCAAATTTGAAGCTTAGACAGTTTGCCTGAACTCTAAAAGAGTCAGCGCCATAGAGGCAGCAGCCAACAATCAAACACTCCAGAGCTGGACTTCTGCATTGGGAATATCCTCCCGACCATATGGTAAGTGTGTGGACCAGGGAAGGGCACCTGAGCATGATTTCCCTAATATTCCCAGCAGAGGTCTGGGATATGGGGCCCACGGGCTCCTGCTATGGCTGGGGTGAATGTGCAGAGCAAGGTTTCCCAGCACAGAGCAAGGTTTTCCAGCACAATTAGCTTGGTGAATGGCACTCTGGGAGAAGACGGGGCACATAAGGGTGGGGGGGGGGGGGGCGCTTGGGGAATTTGAGGGTTCCGGGGGTGAAGGTCCTAATGGATTGTCAGTCTCTCCCCTTCTTTAATTCCTTACAGATATAACAATATGACTGGTGTTATCGGACCCACGGAGTCTGCACTTGTGGTTGTGGTGCAGCCAAGGGAGGCAGACGCTGGAGAAGGCAGCAGCGTTGACGCAGGCTGGAGGCGGCCCCCCATGTTCAAGGGGCCACCCCACATTCTAAAGACTCCGAGGGGGACACCAGTGATGGCCCTAAGTGTACAGGCACCGTTGGCCTTTCAAGGTAATGTCGGAGACTCCATCTCAACAAAAAGACAGGGCGTCACCTGTGCCATGTGCTCGCAGATTTGGCACCCCATGGAGGTCACCCACTCTTAGTGGCCGTGAAGGTCTCCACAGCCCTGAACGTCTATGCAACCAGTTCATTCCAGGGCTCGAGTGAGGATTCATGCTGAATTTCCCAAGCTACAGCCCACAAGGGTGTCCAGGAGGTCACGGATACTCTGTATGCCAGGGCATCAGACTATATTACCTTTGATCTGGACCAAGCTCACCAAGATGCCTGGCTGCAGGATTCTCCGGCATCACCAGGATGCCCCAGGTTCAGGGGGTAATAGATCGCACACATGTCACCTTGCACACACAGGAGCATCAGGGAGTGCCCTTCATTAACAGGAAGGGATTCCACTCCCTGAATGTTCAACTTGTGTGCGACCACCACCTCCAGATCATGTGTCTGCACATTGCCCAGGGAGCGTGCATGACAGCTACATCCTGGGACACTCAGAGATTCCCAGTGCCTTCGGGGACCACCCAGGATGACGGGTTGGCTCTTGGGGGATAAGGGGTAGCCACTGAGGTCCTGACTGATGATGCCCGTGTGGAGGCCGGACTCCGAGACAGAGACTCAACATAATGAGGCCCAGGCAGCCACCCATGCTGTCATTGAGCGGTGCATCGGACTGCTCAAAATGCAGTCCCGATGCCTGGACCACTTGGATAATTTCACTATTCTGTCTGTCTGAATATTATTGCTTCTTTATTTACTTTTTTTGTACTCATGTGGTGCAGGTGATTGCTCCAAATTATTCCTACTGAGTTCCTTCCCTTTGCAATTCCAATAAAGGAGGAAACAAAAGAGAGATTTGGATTTATACAGTCCCTTGGTTGAGCACAGGGCATCGCAAAGCACTTTACAGCCAATTCGGCACTTTAACTGTGGCCCCTGTTGTAACGTAGGAAACACAACAATCAATTTGCACACAGCAAGCCCCACAATCGGCAATGTGATAATGACCAGATAATCTCATTTTGGTGTTAATGACCGAAGGATAACTATCAGCCAGGACACGGGGGAATAACTTCCCTGCTCAACTTCAAAATGATGCTGTGTGATCTTTTACAGCCACCTGAGAGGGCAGGCAAGATTGTGGTTAGCATTTCATCAGAAAGGCCATTCCCTCAGTATTGCACTGGTGTACCAGCCTGAATTTATCCGCTCAAGTCCTGGATGGGGGACTTAAATCCACAAATATCTGACTCAGAGAAGACTCAAGCCACAATTAAAGTAGCTTGTAGAAGGAACTCTTTCTCCGACCTGGCCTACTTGCTCCTTGCTTTGAAGCAAATTCTTTTTTCATGGCTGGGGTTCTATCAATGCTGGTGTTCCTGGATTCCTGAATTCCTCTCCCATCAGCACTGTGCTGCTCTGCTGGATTGCACAACATGCCTCGGGTGCCATTCTCTTGTCATTGAATGTCTGCAAGTTTAAGGCAATTCGTCCCAGCTTGCTGTGCTCTTCATCCACCTGTTTTCTCATGGGCTTCTAGACTCCACTCCAGTGCATTGTTGTTTTCTCAGCTTTCCTACTGTGTTGGATCTTAGCAAGAGGGAAAAAAATCTTTTCTGAAGTGAAGTCCAATTCTCTGCTGGCCTTTGAGCTTTACTCTTACTTCCAGTCTCAATGCTGCTCCTGCCACTAGGATCACAGACTCTGTTCGCCTCTCTCCCTTTGACTTCCTGGTCTGCTCTTGCAGGCTCAATTTCTGCTCCTGCACCACATTTCACAGCTTTATTTCTCAAATGGCTTCACTCCCTACAAATAATTAGAAGCAATGTTCTTTCGAAACCTCTGGCAGAAGGCTTCAGGTCCTAGGTGGTTTTGGCACCTGATGGGTAAATAACAATGTTCTGGCACTCGACTGAAGCTGGACTTGGTTCCAGGTCACCTAGAATCTCAATGGTAAAATCAAAGTATCAAATTTAAAATTAAATAGAACATTGTGTGATTATGGGGAAGGTGGACTTTTGAATATCATCAAGGACATTGATTATCTTCAAACCCCTTCTCCTAACTAGCCAATCTTTCACCCATTCTCCCACTGCAACTACCGCCCATCCCAGGCAAGCGTAGCGATCTGGAGAGAAGCTCCTGGCATTACATGGGCAGCACGTGGGTTTCCTCCGGGAGCTCCAGTTTCCTCCCACAGTCCAAAGATGTGCAGGTTAGGTGGATTAACCATGATAAATTGCCCTTAGTGTCCAAAAAGGCTAGGTGGGGTTACTGTGTTATGGGGATCGGGTGGAGGTGTGGCCTTAAGAAGGGTGCCCTTTCCAAGGCGCAGACTCGATGGGCCGAATGGCATCCTTCTGCACTGTAAATTCTATGATTCCATGATCACACATGTATTGAATAAGTCAAACAAAGCTGCCTCCATCACATAACTTTAAAACAGGCCACTCTGCTTCAAAATATCTAAGTTTGAGGCCTGTTTTGATTGATTTCCTGATGAAAAAGAGAATTCTTCTAATTGGTAGAGGTATACAAAATTATGAGGGGCATAGACAGAGTGGATAGTCAGAGGCTTTTCCCCAGGGTAGAGTGGTCAATTACTAGGGGGCATAGGTTTAAGGTGAGAGGGGCAAAGTTTAGAGTAGATGTACGAGGCAAGTTTTTTACGCAGAGGGTAGTGGGTGCCTGGAACTCACTACCGGAGGAGGTAGTGGAGGCAGGGACGATAGGGACATTTAAGGGGCATCTTGACAAATATATGAATAGGATGGGAATAGAAGGATACGGACCCAGGAAGTGTAGAAGATTGTAGTTTAGTCGGGCAGTATGGTCGGCACGGGCTTGGAGGGCCGAAGGGCCTGTTCCTGTGCTGTACTTTTCTTTGTTCTTTGTTCTTTGTTCTTTGGAATAACCCTTCTTATTGAAACAAATCTCAAAATCCTCTATATGGAGCTCTGCGTAGTGACAAAAACAAGTTTAGAATTATTTTTAAAAAGTGTGTTCTCAAAAACTAACATCCATGATCCCTGTAGGCTGGTGCATGATGCTTTGGAGCCCAACAGGGAACACAATGGCCATGCTAAACAAAAGATTACGCTGCCAGAGAATACAGGCCATAAAGAAATGTAACCCTGAAATCTGGATTCAGTCCTACAGGAGTCCCTTCCTTAATAGATCAGAGTGCTATTTACTTTAAAAAAAATAATGCACATAATGGAAATTCCCTCTCCTGTCCTCTTTTAAATGTGGTACATATCTGTAATATGAAAACACAGCACTCTTTACCTATCTCAAAAAATAGTTGAGCTTGTTTCCACACTTTCATTTGCTGGTTCCTTCAAACTAAAGCACATCCATAGTGCACACGTCACAGAATCTCGGCAATATCGTGACATATTTTCAACTGTGAAAAATGCAAAACAGAAAGCACAAAACTGAGAAAGGAATAACTTGGAAGTAAAATGCAGGATAGAACTTGACATAAGTTCATTTTATGACAACATGGCCATGTGTTTTTTTCTAGTTCTTTCACAGGATGTGAGCGTCACTGGTAAAATGTGCATTTGTTGCTCATCTCTAATTGTCCTTGAGCAAAGTGGCCTGATTGGCCATTTCAGGGGGCAATTAAGAGACAACCAACTGTATTGCTGTGGCTCTGGAGTCACATGTTGACCAGAGCGGATAAGTTTGGAAGATTAGTGAATCTGCTGGGTTTTTAACAACAATCGATGATACCTGTCATGGTCACCATTACTAAGGCTAGCATTGTACTCCAGATTTGTTCATTGAATTTAAATTCCACCAGCAACTTTGGTGGGATTTGAACCAGTACGTGGCCCCAGAGCTTTAGCCTGGTCCTCTGGTTACTAGTCCAGTGACATTACCACCATGCTACCATCTCCCCAAATGTAACCTTACATAGCTCATAAGGGTTTGCGTAGTAGATTTAAAGGGAAGTAGTTTCTCTCCCTGTAATGCAAAGTCGGAGACTCACACCTACGATACTTGTTCTGTTTTTATCTTGTGACTTTTTCCTTATTTCCATATAGGCAGCAGATTTTGAACACTTAGAAAATGAATCACAATGTTCTGGCAGTGCCCCAGGGAATCATTATTCTCCAGGACAAGTTTTTTTCTGCATTTAGTGCCACATTGATAATATAATTTCTAATAAGACCTTTCCTCTAAATGTTTAGATTCCATTGTGAAATCTGTTTAAAACACATCTCCTTTTCTCTAAATTCACCTTGGAATTACCCAGGTCAGCTCCTGACTGCGCCTTTGCTTTTTCAACTCACCTAGGCAAATTGCATCTTGCGGCTTCCCTGATGCCAAGGATGTTGTTTTCACAGTAAACTATCCAGCTTTGTACTGTTTACTTGAATGTTTTGATAGCCCCTTTTTGCATTGTTCATCAAAATACTTTTCCACCAAGACAATAATAACGTTTCACAGATCTACTGATCCTATGGCGTAAGGATATCAATTGTTACAATACTTTGGGGTAAATATTCTTTGGGGGTCATTTTTGGTCATGAAGGGTGCGGGGGTGACCCCAATGCATGCTGGGAGAGTGTAGCCAGAAATTGGACCTCGGGCCTAATGAATAATCCTTGGCAGCTCTTGAGCCTCCATAGGAATCTCATCCATTTGTGGAACTGAATATTGGTCCAGCCGGTAAGTCCCAGGGTGGGTAATGGAGGAGGGGTGCTGACTAGAATATTGTGCAGTCACAAAGCATTCCTGCCCTCCTGGCTCCATGGGTACTTTATCATTTAAAAATAAACTTACCTCAGGCTGCAGTGATTGCTTATAATTTGGATTTGGATTTGTTTATTGTCACGTGTACCGAGGTACAGTGAAAAGTATTTTTCTGCGAGCAGCTCAACAGATCATTAAGTACATGAAAAGGAAAGAAAATACATAATAGGGCAAAACAAGGTCCACAATGTAACTGCATAGACACTGGCATCAGGTGAAACATACAGGGGTGTAGTGTTAAGCAGGTCAGTCCATAAGATGGTGGTTTAGGAGTCTGGTAACAGCGGGGAAGAAGCTGTTTTTGAGTCTGTGTTCTAATGTATTAGGGGTCATGTGGGACTGTGAAGCCGAGATTCTATTGGCTGACAGATCCCGGGTCCTGGTTGGCTGCCGACTCCTGGCTCCGCCCTGAAGGCGGAGTATAAGAACCCAAGCTTCTCCCCGCAGCTTCATTCTGTTGCTGAGCTGCTGGGGACAAGCATCGCTTAATAAAGCCTGGATCGACTTCATCACTTCTCGTCTCTCGTAAGTCATTGTGCGCTACAATCTGTTTGTGCGTGAATCCCAGGTAAAGCAGACCTGGCTCCGGTTTTGCTTTGCAATATCCTCCTTTCCATATTTAAGGACCCTAAGGCTAGTTTTAGGCCCAGGCCAGGCATGCTTAAAAATGGACCGACACAATATAGAGTGCAATGAGGTTCAATTTCTCACCCACCACCTTCTGCAGTCTAAAGCAAAGCACCATTTTCTGAGATTTCTATGTACCAGTCATAGCTATCAGAACAAAAGTCACTAATTAAGAGGCATTACAATTAGGGTTGCCAACTGTGATTAAATATAATCCTGGAGGTTTCATCACATGATTTGCTCCCACGCTCCAGGCATTTGCCAGCCAACATATCCAACCTTGCGACTCACTGCCTTATTATGCCAATTGGAAATTAAAGATTCACTACCCAATTGGGCGATGTTTGGCTGTCAACTAACAATCTCCTCTACCCCGCCTCCATTTTCAATATTTTCACATTTGGAATAATAATAATAATCTTTGTTGTCACAAGTAGGCTTACATTAACACTGCGATGAAGTTACTGTGAAAAGCCCCTAGTCGCCACATTCTGCCACCTGCTTGGGCATATAGAGGGAGAATTTACAATGTCCAAATTACCTAACAGCATTTTCAGGACTTGTGGGGGGAAACTGGAGCACCCGGAGGAAACCCACACAGACACAGGGAGAATGTACAGACTCCGCACAGACAGTGACCCAAGCTGGGAATCGAACCTGGGACCCTGGCTCTGTGAAGCAACAGTGCTAACCACTATACTACCATGAATAGAGAAATGTTCAAAGGAAATGATAAAAGAAAAAAAACCTGAATGTCCGGATGATTTTTCTCCGGGATAGCACACAGCAGTTTCCTGGAAATTTAGCTTTAATTCTGGGAGACTCCAGGCCAATCTTCGAGGGTTGGCAACCTTAAGTACAATCCCATTTCTATATTGTTATCACATGTACTGAAGGGGTTATGGGGAGAAGGCAGGAGAATGGGGATGAGAAAATATCAGCCATGATTGAATGGCGGAGCAGACTCGATGAGCAAGTGGCCTAATTCTGCTCCTGTGTCCTTATGGTCTTAATTCTCTAACTTTTCTGATTTCACTGTACGCTATTCTGAAATCATTCAGGTGCACGCTCTGCTTGATACACCTTTAAATATTACTACTTTTTCTTCATGCTACAGTAAGACCAAAATCAGTCGAAGTACAGGGTGGCCCGGTACCCATTTATTAAATGCCTGATCTCGATATGATGCCCCACGAGAAGTTAATGCCCAAATTGAGGACTCATGGATTTGGCATAGACTGAGGATTGATTTATACGGGGAAAACAGAGAGTAGGAATAAAGGGAATGTTTTCCCTTACTGATGTAACCAGCAGTGTATTGCGGAGAAAAATTGAAAGACTTGCATTTATAAATCGGGCTATATGGCAATGGGACATCTCATAGATTATCATAGAATTTACAGTGCAGAAGGAGGCCATTCTGCCCATCGAGTCCGTACCGGCTCTTGGAAAGAGCACCCTACCCAAGGTCAACAACTCCACTCTATCCCCATAACCCAGTAACCCCACCCAACACTAAGGGCAATTTTGGACACTAAGGGCAATTTATCATGGCCAATCCACCTAACCTGCACATCTTTGGACTGTGGGAGGAAACCGGAGCACCCGGAGGAAACCCACGCACACACTGGGAGGATGTGCAGACTCCGCACAGACAGTGACCCAAGCCGGAATCGAACCTGGGATCCTGGAGCTGTGAAGCAATTGTGCTATCCACAATGCTACCATGCTGCTCAAAGCGCTTTTACAGCCGATGAAGTACTTTTGAAGTGTGTTCACTGCTGTAATGTAGGAAAAGTACTTCTTTTCTCAGCTATTTACAATGACTTAATGCAAAGAGGCTGCACCATAGTTTCATCGGGTATGCTTTGTGAAACCATGGCTGACAGGCCAGACATAATGCAATGTTGAAGTGATGTGTTGTATCGCATGGAGGCAAATGCTGCTTAATGCCCACTTCACACCCCAAATTCCACATCTTCTTCGCTCACTTCAGAGCAGGTCGAATGTGTGCAAAAGGCCAGAGAAGGGTGAAGAATGACGAGAGAAATAGGTAGAGAACAGTGAATTTACAACGAAACATTCATAAAGCAGCTCTGTACAGCCCACAAGCTATTCATGTTGTGCTGTGACAATCTTTCTAATCTGTTCACAACATAGCAGAACTAAAAAGAAAGATCAATAGATAGACAGATGCTGGCTGTGTGACATTTGCTTGCAATATCAATTGACAATACTATTGTACTCAAAGGGTTACGCTCATTTACATTAGCTGACCTCTGCCATTAGCATTTGGTACCATTCTATCCTGCTTTGCTCCTCATTTTTACCACTGGCATCTGATATCATTTGCACTTTTCCACTGCCTCACCAGATCACAATCACTTCGACCTTTTGTGAGCTGTTATTAATTTCTCTGAAAAAGATTTGACTTCCCTGGGGCTATCTGGGGACTAATTTCCTTTGTGAAGGCTCAAATACGACACAGTTTTAGATTTCTTTCAAATATGGGCAAATCGAGGCAGGAAGTACAATATCTGAATAATGCCTTTGCAAACATCACTCTTTCCCTGCTCTTCTGTGCAAACATTACCATTTTGCTTGAAATTTAGCTGTTGAATTTGATGATACATTTTATACTGCCACAGTCCAAGCATTGATTTTTTTTTCATGCTAGATTAAATCTATTTCAACATGTAAGTGTATGCATTCAAGAGGCAGGTTCAGCTGGTGACTGCACTAAAATGTTTTGACATAAAACAGTAAAAGGAGCTGGAAAAAAAATCAGCTGATCCCAAAAGAATCAGCATGCATGAGGAAGCCCCATCAATCACTTTTCATATTATCCAACTTTTCTGGTACTAAACAGTATTTGGAATGCAGTTAATTAAAGATGAGCTTTGCATAACATATGTGGATCATTCCTATGCTGCTTCATGGTCACTGGCCATAACCTGGGGAGCAATACGGTCCCTAATGCCACTGCCACTTTTCACATGCTCGAACAGTCAGAGGTTTTCTGCTTGAAATTTGGTTCCACAGTTCTCGGGTCTTCGATGTTATGGGAGCCTTTCTGTGTTCAAAATGGCATCCATGGTATGCAAGCACAATTCTGACTCAGGCTACACCAGATGCCATTTTGGTAAGGGCTACGGAAGAGGCATTGTTTATCGAAGTCAGAAGCAGAGATTAGGCAATTAACATATGCAAATAAAGGGCACAACACTTAGTTCCTGCTCCCTCTTGTGACTTTGATTTGTGCCCGAGACAGCCAGCACCAATGCTGATTACCTTTGGGAAAACCAACACTAAGCTGCACAGAATGGAGGGTGGCACAGTGGTTAGCACTGCTGCCTCACAGTGTTGGGGACCTGGGTTCAATTCCCGACTTGGGTGACTGTCTGCGTGGAGTTTGCACTTTCTCCCTGTGTCTGCGTGGGTTTCCTCTGAGTGCTCCGGTTTCCTCCCACAGCCCAAATATGAGGTTGGGTGGATTGGCCATGCTAAATTGCCCCTTGTAGTCCAGAGATGTGTAGGTTTGGTGGTGTTAGGGGGCTAAGGCATGAGAGTGGGCCTTAGCAGGGTGCTATTTCAGAGGGTTGGTACAGACACGGTGGGACGAATGGCCTCCTTCTGCATTTTGGAAATTCTATGGTTTATCCTGATTCCTGTCTGCACCTGTGTCTGACCCTTTTCTTAACCCCATTTCATTTCCTTTTCCAATCCTTATACCTACCTTCATCCCTATCTCTTCCACTATCTCTATCCAATTCCCTATTTCATTCCCAATCCCAATCACTATCTCTATCCCTGTTTATTCTCTTTCTATCTCTATCTGTAAATATACAAAACACAAACAGGGATCAAAATAATGTTCTGGTACATTGGCTGCGCAGTTGTTCTTTTCATTAGAAACCGCTCCCAACTGTGAAGCTTTGGCATTGCTACTTCAGTCTATATGGGCAAATGAAGAAACAGCAAAAAACTGTGCACTTGGGGCTAAAGGATTGTTTTTTTCACTGTAGTTTTATCATTTTCAAATGTATTTGGAAACATAGAGCAGGGTAAATGCACTGAAATTCAATGGGGTGTGCATTTCAGGAGCTGGAGTTGGAACTGAGGGAAGAAGATCTCAACGTAACAGAACAGTAAGTGGAGGGAGAATGAGTGAAAGTTAACAGCAAGGGAATGGGCTCCATGCAGACTAACGCACTTTGCAATGTGACTGAACCCTCTTTAAAAATTGGAGACTCTCGAACGCAAATCTCCAGAGCCACTAGTTTATGATGACTAAATAAACTAAATGACGTTTTATTCCAAGGGAATTATACCAGCGTTTTGAGGATTCCATTCTGTGATTACTCCTGTTTATAATTAGTTCTCTTGTAGGGCTCAGTAAGGAGAATTCTGTTTTTTTGTTGACATGGAATTTTGAGATTGTTACCAATGTTTTGGAGCATGTATCTATATACCTACACAGTTTTCAACAGATTGCACAGGCAACCAGTTTTGTTTACATTCCTGCAGTCACGTTATGTTTCAAAGCCAGAGACTTACAGTCAGTTCATTTTAAAATAGTAGATGATGAAATGAACTTTGCCAATGTGACTCGCCTTCAACCCACCCCACTTGGTTCAGCCATTGGATGGTTGTAGTACACCCAAAGGATGCTGGGTTGAATCAGTTGCATGACCCAGTCACCTGGCAGTACTTGATCCAGGGAACTGGGAGCAAGAACACAGGTATTGCTGGGACACTGCTGAATAACAGGAGCCAAATGGTATCAAGGCGTCACTTTATGTGGGGAGGTTACAAAAGAAGGCAGGATTTACACTCTCAGGCTTCCCCATGCCCAGGCTCCTTATAGCTGCACCATCTGAGGTGATCACTGATACAAGGTCCAATGATAACATCCCTGCTTGTTTCAGGAAATGAATCTCTTTCTGTTTTCTGATTGTAATCTGAAATGGAAAGGCCCTAATCCCTCCACCTTGCCTCAGTTCCAGCGTTGTTTCAAGCTTGTTGGTGTAAGCCAAGGTTCACCGATGTGGGGGAAATCCCAGAATATAATTCCCAATGTAATGGGTCTTCATCCCATTTTCAGCTCCATTGCTAGAGAGCAGAGAATTCCTCAGGAACCATGGAGAGAAATAATGAGGTCACCTTTGTCACTTTTGCAATGTTGCAATGTTGCATTTCAGTCAATTTAATAACAGCTCCTCAAATTCTTATCATTCTTATCATTGCAGACTTTTCAAATGTTACTGAGAGCAGCTTAGAAATATCAGCTACAGAGGCTTGGCTATTTACTGGGCTTGTAAAAATTCATTCACAGGATGTGGGCATCACTAACTTCATCACCTTGGAAACCAAACTTCTTGGTCTGTCGACACCCTTACTGGAGGCAAATTCTCTATCAAAATAAAATGGATTTGGGCATTGGCATAACCTATAAATGCTCACGAGGATTTGTGTCTCCAAATCACTTGTATTTTATGTTGGAGTGATAAAGAGACAAAGCAGAAGACAATTACTGTCAAACAAAGAAATAGCCAATACAACTACCCTTTCATCAACATTAAATGCTTTTTGGAAACATCTACACTCATCAAAGAACAATTATAGGTTACACAATGGGAAATTGATATTAATGCAGTCACATTATTGAGGCACTCAGGCGTATCGATCGGATAGCAAGGATGTCCAAAACGGTGTACCTTCGGCAGTAGTAACTCCAAATGACTTAGTAAATATTCCAAGGATTGTATCATGCTGGTTATTGCTTGAAAAGGAGATGCATTTCAACCAGGTATTGTAATTCTTTCACTTGTCTGAGATGACATCTAGCATGTCAATAGACTGGACGTTTGGAATTTTGTGGAGGCATCGGGGTTCTCGGTTGCCAGCTGGAGAGCCAGCAGGAGCCCATGCCACCTATTTTAGCGAAGGCCCATCAGATCTTATTCCACTCAGGCACTTGACAGGCCAGCAAATGGCCTTCTCCAAAGATCAACAAGTCCCACCTGATGAGAGCTGCTGGTGAATTGGAGGCTGGCAGATCTATTGAAGGTCAGCGTCATTGGGCAAGTGGTGGCTGCTGCTGGTACCACACCCATCCTAAGATCGTCACTGGACCCCAGGCCAGGGCAAGTGATGGCAGGAGGAGCTCATGGGATGGTGGTCATTGGGCAATGTGGTGGCATCCAGCGGATATCCTTTCTTCCTGATGCTGGGTCCCTCAATCAAACATTTAGTGATTTTGAGCGAAGGACCTTCCTGGGGAACTCGGAAGTAACCCCTCACGTGTTTAGCTTGTCATGCTCCCTCTCTAGCAAGCGCTCGTTATTCACACACCCCTCCTCCTCCTCCCCCCCCCCCCCCCCCCCCCCCACCATCCACGCCCATTGCTGGGTTAGTACCAGTGGCAGCAGGATGAGGTTCTCAAGTGGGAATCAATTGCGCACTTAAGGGCCTCAAGTTGTGGTGGAGCAGTAAGGCCATCCATGGACCCTCCTGCCATGGACTTATGGGGTGAAGATAGGAAGGTTGCAGGGTCCCCATGCACCACCCTCCTGCCTGATTAAATGCCCACCACCACAAAATCTGCAATGGGGAGGGCACAAGATTCTGCCTGACAAGTCCACTATGAAGGCTCTGGTAACTGAGTAACAGGACGAATTTCCAATCCTCTTCATGCTGCTGTCCATGGAATCTACAGAATCCAGAAAGTGCTCCTTTAGGACTTTGTTCTGTCTGAAGCAAGCATATTCTACTCCTATTATTGGAAGCAATTTCTAAGTTCAAGAATATGCAATGGAACAGTTGGTTATTCTTTACTACTTTTGGTCGCTGGCCGGACATGCATCAACTAACATATGAACAACACTTCTGTTTTTGTTTATAAAAGGGTAGAAATACTTCAAAGCACACAATTGTCTTGGTTTCCTGGTAGATGGCAGGGTCAGGCAATGCAGGAAAATCCCTCACTCAATCTTTACCGTGTTTATCCCCATGACTTTCCAGGATCTATTTCATTGACATATTGTACACATGCTTCAAGTATTGAAAATGCTTGTGATTAGGAGCTTCTGCATTGGTGCTTTGTGATCTGGCACTATTGCAGGATGTAGTGGTTTGAAGCAGATCACAGGATCCCATGGGTTTTAGTGGTAACATTGTGTTTGTGCATTTAATATATTCACATAAAATGTATTTATTTGGGTCACTTTGCCAGTGTTATTATACGCTGAGTGGCAACTCGGTTCTTCACTTACTTGATGACGAATGACATGAACTAACTGAGGTCAATTGGAGCATCTGCAAGGGATTGGCTATAGGATAGCAATGCATCAGAGTGTGTGAAGAGGAGGTGGGAGTTGTGATGGTTACTTTGGTCCAATGTGAGTGCCTAACTAAATCTTTGAGATATTAAGGAAGCCCTGGCCTCCCAAGTTACAATGCAATCTAGCTGGTCTGGAGCCGAGGGCTTCACCTTCACCTTCCTCCTCATTCTCCTCCTCTTCACTGGAATCCTCATCAGGTGAGGAGGACTGGGTTGCTTTCTCCTCCTGTGCCTCTAGTTCTCACTGCTCTGTTTGCTGCACAGAATATTTTTTAGAGCTTTCGATGTAATGAAGGGAACCTCCAGGCCTGTTCAGGCACCTTAAATGCATCTTGACTAGGCTAATGCTTGCTCAATAACATATCTGACTCTCACATGTCTAGCATTGCAGCATGCCTGCTGCTCGGTGGTGAAGTTCCTCAAATGTGCCATCAGCCTTTGAGGGGGGTGTGTATTGTTGCCTACCAGCCAATCCTTTTGCTGCTTCCCGAATGACCCAGTCTGAGATGGACTCTGTAGTGACAGTAGGATGTTTAAAAAAAAAAATTCATTCATAACTTCCTCCAATGTTGAAAAAAAGTAATTGCCTTGCAAGCTACTAAAGTTGTCAATCATCAAAACATTTTGAAGTATCAATAACATAAAACAGAAACCCTTTAGACCACATCACTCATGAGAAACAAACATTGTGAAATTGACAGCAGAGACCAGAGAGCCTGTGCTGCCAATCAAGTAATGTTTTCTCCGAGGCTGTTTCAATATACTTAATGGATGCCTCTGCTCTCGGCCAAGCCTCATTATGTATGCTTGGTTGAGAGCCCAGACAACTATTATGCTTGTTGAAACAACTGCACCTCAGAAGAAGCACTGTTAAATTGACAGATCTCGGATCTCCGCTGTCATTTCACAATGTTTATCTCCATAACATTAAATAGTTTTAAGGGTTTGTAGTTTTTGTTATTGATACTTTAAAGGGTCTTGGATTATTGGCACTTTTATTAGCATGTAGCAAAATGACCTTTTTCCAATGAATTACCTTTTTTACACTTTCTGCTGTCACTGCAGGTTTCATTAGTTCTAGATAGTGTATAGTAGGTCAATGGGAATGGAAGTTGCATAGTTTGGCATGGGTGACACATGGAGCCATAAAGGTGTGGTATGGCAGAGCTTGGCATGGGGACCTGAGAGGCCATGGGGATGGGTGGATGGGCTGAGCTTGGCAAGGAGCATGAAGAAGACTTTTGAATTTACCTTTCAAACGATACCCTCATGCAGACCATTGTTCCTGGCTTCTCTGAGGGGCCGTGAACAATGACTCTTTAAAAACCTGGCCCAATTCCATGAAAAGTGCGGAAGAGTAGGACATGCCTATTTATGAAATGGAGCTGGCCAGGTCAGGAGTGCCATATGTGAGCTTTTGACAGGAACGAGCCAACACCTTTTATTGCCGAAAGTCAAACAACCCAGTTGTGACTCCCATAATTGGGACTAGCCAGCCATTTTTAAAGTGGTCCCATGTCATCCCAATTTGGTGACGTCTAAGGCATTATCTTGAATATACCATTTTTCTACATCACCTCTTGAATCTCTCATACATCTAGTTCCCCCATTCCTTCTCAGAAGTTTCCTGCACTCCTCATTACATCGTATCCACCTTTTTGACTATGATTCAACTCCATGAATCACTTGGTTGCGTAAGAACAGTCACTGCATTTCAAAGTGATTTGTTATGAAGTTTTTGACAATGGTCTGAGAGATTTGGCAAGTTATATAAATGCAACAAAAAACAGAAAATGCTGGAAAATCTCAGGAGGTCTGACAGCATCAATGGAGAGGGAATGGAGCTAACGTTTCGAGTCTGGGTGATTCTTTGGCAAATGCAAATCGTTTCAAAAATTCGGATTGCATATACTAACTGCTTCTTAATTATTTTTATCATGCAATGCTGAATTAATATAGCCCCCGATTTTCATCTGAGAGGCGGGTAGCAGGAGTTGGGCAATGTCCCGGCTTGGCACGTCCACCTTGGGAGAAAGTGCCTGCATTTGTGGGATTTTCATTCGGGGGGGAGGGTGGGCCTGCTGCCCTGAAAACAGTAGAGAGGCAGCCGCAGAGGCTGCTGGGTGTGGATGCAGATTGTTTAAAAGACCAAACTCAGTGCTCTGGGACTTTGTTCAAGTTACAGTAAAAATAATAAAACAAAAACAGCCCTTTTGCCCTTCCCACTCACACTCCCTCACCTCCCCACGCCCATGCCCTCTCCATGCCACCTCATGCCCCCACCCTCCTCCAATGCCCCTCATACCCTCCATGCCAACCTGTGCCATTCTACCCACCCCAATGGTTCCTTATACCCTCCATGCCAACTGATGCTCCTCCACCTAATGTCAATTTCACTGCATACGCTCCATGCAAACTATGGCACTTAAATGCCCATTTACCCAGTATACTCTCGATACAGAACCAATTAACCCTATAGAAACAAAGTCATGTGTGAAACACATTTAAAAAGTAATTCATGCACAACGTTCCTACAAGGAACTCCTTTACTACAGACGTATACAAGTGTCCTTCACCAAAAGGTTTAAAATATCAATAGCAGAAACTGCAAGCACTTATCACCTTTTTATATTGAGTAAGCAAACATTGAGTAATTGAGAAATAGATCTAGGAGAGAACACTGTCAATCAATCAATGTATTTCCTTAGGTGCAGCTGATTGAACAAACTAATGGATCGTTGAGCTCTCAGCCAAGAATGCATAATGAGGCTTAGATGAGAGCTTAGATGAGAGCCCAGGTGGTCTGTTGAGACAGTTGCATCCAGGAAAAACATTTCTTGGTTGACAGCTTTTTTTCTTAGATCTTTTTTTAATTTTTCAATCTTTATTTACACAAGATAAAAAGGTGACAAAGTATGCAATTGAATAGTTGATTCAAATTTCAAAAAATGGTTAATTGTTACCAAACTAACTGACTGGAATATTACATTGCAAAGCCATAATGTGGTTGGCCATGTATGTGGGCAGGAGCGGGTGGTCTGTTTTATAATTTCAATTCTGGGTGACACCATTATTTACTTCCCTCCACTTGGAGAAGAGATTTTTCACCACTAATCTCTGCTTCCTTTCTCTCAGCCAATTTTGTAACCACACTGCCACAGCTCTCTTAATCTCATGGGTTTCAATAAATCTGATATTTTTTTAAAAACACTATCGTTTTAATATTTCAAACCGGATTATGAGAAACATATCAGACATGATTGAATGATGAAGCAGACTGAATGGGTCAAATGGCATATTTCTGCTCCTATACCTTATGGCCATATTAACAAAGCAATTTTTATCTTGACTTGCCATCGGCAGGGCTGGTGTGCCAAGTATATCCAATCACGAGTGCATGAAGTTCAAAATGCCCAATTGCAAAATGTTCTTGGCTTTTGTCATGTGTTTGCTTCTTCCCACTGTTAATTCCTGTGTGACTCAAGGGGATATCTTTAATGGTAAATTGCTGCACCACAGATAATAAAATAACTTTGTTTTTCCTATCTCATTTTCTATGCCTGGGCACTTTGATCCAAATGCTGGCGGGTTTTTGTGCAATGTTGCATCAGCACGACTAGCAACGTAGGAGTTTCAGGTTCCAGTGACACGCAGTGAGATAGTTCAGGTACAGTCTCAGCTGAGATCTCATCCATAGAGTATTTTATTGTGGTTTCTCAAATTAGAGCGCATCTGTAATCAGTTCTCCATCAGAACTGCTAATTACAGTCATTAAGAACCATCATTTTGGCTGTGATCTTACACTCCAAAAGCAGTGTTAACTTTGTCGTGCTTCTGCTGTAACTTTCCTTCTGCAATTTGACATGATTGATCACAATGCTATTCTCAAGAGACACCCCAATGATTATAATTTTTATGGAAAAAACCCAAATGCGGCTAACATATATCGTCATGGGTATTACTAGGAAATAACTACTGAAGCTATTTGTAATTATTGCTCTCAGGCCTTTTCTGAAATCTACTTTGGATGGTTGACCAATATTTTGATCTAGTTATCTTTGTGCCGAAGTGGAACATAGAACATAGAACATAGAAAAATACAGCACAAAACAGGCCCTTCAGCCCACGATGTTGTGCCGAATCTTTGTCCTAGATTAATCATAGATTATCATTGAATTTACAGTGCAGAAGGAGGCCATTCGGCCCATTGAGTCTGCACCGGCTCTTGGAAAGAGCACCCTACCCATAGTCAACACCTCCACCCAACACTAAGGGCAATTTTAGACACTAAGGGCAATTTATCATGGCCAATCCACCTAACCTGCACATCTTTGGACTGTGGGAGGAAACTGGAGCACCCGGAGGAAACCCACGCAAACACGGGGAGGATGTGCAGACTCCACACAGACAGTGACCCAAGCTGGAATCGAACCTGGGACCCTGGAGCTGTGAAGCAATTGTGCTATCCACAATGCCGCCGTGCTGCCCTCAAGAACAAATAAATCTACACTATGTCATTTTACCGTAATCCATGTACCTATCCAATAGCTGCTTGAAGGTCCCTAATGTTTCCGACTCAAATACTTCCACAGGCAGTGCATTCCATGCCCCCACTACTCTCTGGGTAAAGAACCTACCTCTGACATCCCCCCTATATCTTCCACCATTCACCTTAAATTTATGTCCCCTTGTAATGGTTTGTTCCACCCGGGGAAAAAGTCTCTGACTGTCTACTCTATCTATTCCCCTGATCATCTTATAAACCTCTATCACGTCGCCCCTCATCCTTCTCCGTTCTAATGAGAAAAGGCCTAGCACCCTCAACCTTTCCTCATAAGACCTACTCTCCATTCCAGGCAACATCCTGGTAAATCTCCTTTGCACCTTTTCCAAAGCTTCCACATCCTTCCTAAAATGAGGCGACCAGAATGGGCCTTGTGCCTACAATTCCATCCCCTGTCCTTTGCTCGTATCTTGAGGGCAATTGGAGCAGCCATACCACTGGCTGAGATCGTCTAACTCAGTGCTGGCATTTCAGTGCTTCATCCTGTTCCCTTTGTGATCTGTACAGCTTCATTGCACCACAGTTAGTTTATTTTCTCACTGACACATTAGAATATCCTGATAATAATACCGAAGAATAATTGTCTGGGTTCAGTGTTACGAGCAGTTCAATCTTCCATCTCATGGATTATTATCATTTATTTAGTGTTGAGCCGAGATCCATTTGTGTCATTGAACATTATTCGTCATGCTGCCATGCACCATCATATTTTTTATTTATTATAGGTTATTAATATTTTAAAATTTGAACCACAACCTCCAAGGTTTTTCAGTTTTTAGACATAGGATGCTGTCCATGCCAAAATGATTAACTTTAACTCATGAAGCACGGGTTAAAATGTTTCACAAAAACTTCCAAGCCTTGGCCAGGATTACAGAACAATTCTTTGTTCAAATCTCAGTCTGAATACACCTAAATGTTCACTGGCACACAGAGGGCAGGTCTTCTCTGGTTCCCCAGCCAGGTGTTTCTCGGTGTCGCGCTATTTGCTGGCAGCAGGATTATATCCTCCCGCTGCTTGTCAATGGGATTTGCCATTGTAACCACCTGACTCCACTGGGGGCCCCGCCGGTGTGGGTGCGTTGCCGACAAGAAAAGTGAACCACAAGGACGGGAGAATTCCGGCCAGAGGCAACCTGTGTTGCGTTCATCATGCTAAATTGCATGCTAAGTCTCCTGAAGTAAGAAACTAACACTCTTACAAAGCAGGAAGTATAACATCACATTGTACAGGCCACAGCTGTTAAGTAATCTTGCTTCCACATATATTATCACCTTTGAAGTATTGCTTCATCAGGATCTCATAATGAATCATTTTTCCCCCAAATCATTTTATTTCATTGTTGGGTTATACAAAAGCTTGCATTCTTCCTCGAATAACGTAATACAGAATTGTTTGTTTTTGCTGTTTTTCTTCCCACACTTAGCGATGCATGAGGCAGACTTTCATCTGTTTCCACAGCTAGTTTTATCCTGGAACAGTTCGCTACCCTGTCAGCAGAGGCTAATCAGCATTGCAGAAGCTTGAGGGACTAAAATCCACCAAATCCACAGGACCTGATGGCCTACCTCCTTGGGTTCTAAAACAGATAGCTGTGGAGATAATGGATGTGCTAGTTATCATGGGCTCGATTCTCCGCCCCGCCACGCCACATTTCAGTTTCACCCTGCCAGCGGGAAGCTCCGTTACGCCGACTGGTCAATGGGGTTTCCCATTGTGGGGCAGCCCCACGCAGTCGGGAAACCCCTGGGCTGCTGGCAAAATGGAGCATCCCGCCGGCGGAGAATCCAGCCCCATGTTCCAAAATTCTCCAGATTCTGGAATAGGCCCAGCAAAATATAACTCTGCTATTCAAGAAAGGAGGAAGAGAGAATTCTGGGAATGACAGGCCAGTTTGACATCAGTCACCAGGAAAGTTCTGAAATTAATTGTCAAGGAAGTCTTAAGAATGCACTTTGACAAAGTCAACATAGTTTTGCAAAAGGAAAATCATGTTTGACAAATTTATTCGAGTTTCTTGAGGATGCAACTGTTCGGGTAGATTAAGGGAAAGTAGTAGGTGGAGTTCACTTGGATTTCCAAATGGCATTCAATTAGATGCCACATGAAAGATCAGTGTGTAAAATGAAGGTTCATGGAGTTGGGGGTGATATATTAGCATAGATAGAGGATTGGTTAATGAACAGGAAGCAAAGAGTAGGGGTAAATGGGGATTTTCCAAATTGTTGGAGGGATCAGCGCTGGAGCCTCAGCTATTTACAATCTATATTAATGACTTAGATGAACAGACAGAGAGTAAAGTATCGCAATTTGCTGATGGTGCAAAGCTAAGTGGGAATGTGAGCTGCTAGGAGGACACTAAGAAGCTGCAAAGATACATAGACAAGTTAGGTGAGTGTGTAACAAGGGGAAGAATCTTTTAGAGACAATGGGCGCCTTGCCTGCTGGCAGGAGACCAGTGACAGACCCATGTTACCTCCTTTGGAGAAGGCCTGCAGAATCACCAGCTAATCAGGCAGTTGGGAGTCTCCCAGGAATCAGGGCCCGGGGTAGAGAGCTCGCCAAGTCCAAAATGTTGGCCAATCAGAGGCTGGCCTGTCTTTTCCTCAGCAGGCGCATTGAGGAAGCAGTGGCTGCTGCTGCAACAACACACACAAGAGGTCAAGAATCAAGGAGGGGCACAGTCCACAGCTAAAGAATGGTGGGAGAGGCTCTGAGGTGGGGATCATGGGGTTAGAAGGGGTCAGCAGCAAAAGTAGGGGGTGGCTCTCAGTGGTGCTATGGGCCAGGGTTTAGAGAGCCCCAAAGTATATCATGGAATTCACCTGACCCACAACTTTTAATAGATTGTGGTATGGGGAGCACACGGCCCACTCTACAGGTGTGGCACAGCAGAAATGGAAAAGTATTTTTTAAAGCAAAACAATGTTTATTCTATGAACTCAAGTTAACCTTTTTAAAACAAACAGTGGATATCTTAGCAACCATTAATTCAAAGATAACCCCCAAAGACTACAACACTAAGTAATCCTCTAAGCTGTCCTTTTTACATCCAAAAGACGTAACAACCTTTAAACAGAAGCACATCAGGGTTTACATTCAATACTGAAAACATTTAAATTTCTGAATTCACCAAATGATCAAGAGATAGTCCTTCATGGCAGAGAGATCAACAGTACAGCTGCGTTGGCTGACTTCAGCTGCAACACACTGAAAAACAAAACCAAAAAGACAGACACACCCAAGCTTTCTCAAAGTGAAACTAAAAAGCAGAACCAGAGCTCAGCTCCACCCACACTCTGACATCACTGCAGCAACATGAGCAGCTAACCATTTCTTAAAGCGACATTCTCATGACCGTGGGCCTACCCTTTTAAAATTGCAGGGTCCCACGATCAGACACCGAGTATTTTTGAAGGAGAAACCTCCCACCTGTCAGGGATGAGATGACACCACACAAGTTTACTTGTCTACATAGACTTCATAATTTTGAACACGTTCATCAAATCTTCTCTCAAACTTCGCTTCTCTAAGGAAACCACCACAGTTTCTCCCAGCTGAAAGTCCTTCAACCCTGGGAACCTCGTTGGACTTCGGTGGGGGAGGTGGTGGGGTTGTGTTTGGTTCTTGAGGGGTGGTGGTTGTTGAGGGGGGGGGGATCGAACCTCGGCGAAGTTTGTGTGGTGAGGTTGAACCTTTGGGAGTGATGTGAGGGGGGGGGCAGAATTTGGGTAATGCCATGACGTGAGTGGTTAGTCAGAGAGTGGGTATTAGGAAAGAGTTAATGTTCCCTTGAATTTAAGTTTGGATTGGGGTTTTAATTGTTCAATAGATTGCACTTATTGCTTAATAGAGTGTACCAATGTATAAAGCGGATTACAGGCGGCACTGCTTTGTTGATGGAGAAGTGATTACTGAACACAATAAACTTGGAGTCGAAGAAGTCAAGACTTGCTTCCGAGCTCTTATCATTGAGTTACCATTGGAGTTTAACAATGGTAGCAGTGGATGATTTCAACCTGTAAAGAAAAAGGATTGCAAATTAAGATTTCTTCAGATGAATTCTAACCTGAAGAGTGATTTGGAGTAACTTGGAAAACAAATGGCTGAATGCAAGGGTAGAGTGTTGGTGTATGACAACCCACCATTGTTGTCTCCGCATCAACCCCATGACCAACAGAAGAATGTAGTTACAATGTGGACAGGGCTTGCGTCTTTGCCAAAGAAAAAACAAGGAATGGTCTTGGCACTTCTGGTTTTGACGGGAGTTTTGACAGAATAGGAACGTAGAAATTAGGGGCGGAAGTAGACTATTCAACCCTTTGAGCTGCTCTGCCATTCAATCAGGTCATGGTTGATCTCTTCCTGGTCTCAAATCCATCTCCCTACCTGTTCCCCATATCCCTTTAAACCGGTATTTAAGTCAGAAATATATCTATCTCCCTCTTCAAACTATTTAATGATTTGGACTCCACTGCACTATGGGGCAGCGAGTTCCATAAATTTGCCACCCTCTACGAGAAGTAGTTCCTCCTCATCTCAGTTTTAAATCTACCGCCTCTCAACCTATATCTGTGACCTCTGATTGCAGCACAAGGGGGAACATTTGGTCTACATTTAATTTATCAATCCCTTTTAGTATTTTATATACCTCGATCATATCCCCTCTCATCCTTCTAAACTCCAGTGAGCACAAGCCCAAACTCTTTAATCTCCATTCAAACATCAACCCTTTCAACCCCGGAATCAATCTGGTGACCCTCCTCTGAACTGCTTCCAATGCCACCACGTCCTTCCTCAAATAAGGACACCAAAACTGGACTCCATACTCCAGATGTGGTCTCGTCTACACCCTATACAATTGCAACAGCACTTTCTACTTTTATACTCCAGAATAGCACCCAATTGTTATGAATATAGCTGCAGAAAACCTATTTAGTAATTGGGTGTGCGAGAGAAATCATGTAATCGATGAAATGCTATGTAAAATTTTGGCAGATGGACCAAATTGTAAATTAACTTCAGATTTAGATGGGCCATTCATGCAAGAATTCACTATGAATGGTAGGGGCCACAGCCCATATCAGTTGGTTTTTGGGAGAAATCAAAACATTCCTTCAGTCATGAATGATCATTCTCCAGTTTGGGAGTGGACGATGATTAGCTCCACCTTACCTGAACATTTGAATGCACTGCATGTGGGCAGAAGAGCCTTACTTCAAGCAGAAATCTCAGAAAGAATTCAGAGAACTATTAAGCACAATGCATGGCCACCGGAAACTATTTTCAAACTGGAAGACATGTCATACTATAAAAGAGATGGATTTACGAGTGGAAAGGTCCAGGGAAGGTTATAGACACAGATGGGTAAACATTCATTTTGCAGCATGGAAACTAGACTGTTCAGGTACTCATCAAGATTAGTGGACACAGAATACAAGTTGCACCTCCCCACTCTGAATCAACTCCACATACTCCTTAATCGCCACCCGCACATTATCACAAAAACCTCCATCCATCAACAACCCCGAATCAAACCTCCTTCCCGGGCCTCTGCTTGCGTCCCGATCTAATCCGAATCTCCAGCCAGTGGGGCGCATGGTCCGAGATAACTATCCCCGCATACTCTGCCTCCTCCACCCCAACCAAAATCTCCCGACTCACTACAAAATAATCACTCCTCGTATACACCTTATAACGTGTGAAAAGAAGGAATACTTCCTTCCCCTTGGGTTCTGAAAGCACCATAGATCCACCATACACATCCTCACCATAAACCCACCCAGCTCCTTTGCCATTCATACCCTAACCATCGACCTTGGGCTCGACCTATCCACCCTCGGCTCTAGGACACAGTTAAAATCTCCTCCCATGATCAACTGGTGCGTAGCCAAATCCGTGATCGCATATAACCCTCATAAAACCCACATCATCACAATTTTGGACATACACATTTACCAACACCACCGGCTCCCCCTTCAATACCCCACTCACGATCACATGTCTCCCACCTGGATCTCTCACCTCCTTCGCACTCACAAATCCCATTATTTTGCTAATTAAAATCGCCACTCCCCTCGATTTCGAATCAAACCCGGAGTGGAAAACCTGCCCGGCCCACCCTTCCTTTTTTTTAAACAAACAATTTTATTGAGGTATTTTTGGCATTGTAAACAGTAACACCTCCGGGCGAACCCCGATAGTGACCCTCTCAAGGTGAACTTGATTTTTTCCAAGCCGAGAAAACTTGCCATGTCCGACAGCCATACTTCGGTCTTTGGGGGCTTTGAGTCCCTCCAGGCCAACAGTATTCGTCGCCGGGCTACCAGGGAAGCAAAGGCCACAACGTCGGCCTCTATCCCCTCCTGGACTCCCGGGTCCTCCGACACCCCAAAAATTGCCACCTCTGGACTCATCGTCACCCTTGTTTTCAGTACGCGGGACATGACGTCCGCAAATCCCTGCCAGTACCCCCTGAGTTTTGGGCACGCCCGGAACATGTGGACATGGTTCGCTGGTCCTCCCGCACATCAACCCCCCTGACCTCCAGCCCAAAGAGTTTACTCATCCGGGCCACCGTCATGTGGGCCCGGTGAACTACCTTGAACTGAATTAGGCCGAGCCTGGCACAAGTTGTGGTTGCATTTACCCTCCTCACAGCGTCTGCCCGTACGCCTCCCTCCAACTCCCCACCAAGCTCCTCCTCCCACTTGAGTTTCAGTTCCTCGGTCCCTGTGTCCTCTGCTCCCATAAGCTCCTTATAAATATCCGAGACTCTCCCCTCTCCTACCTCGCCCCTGGAAACTACCCTGTCCTGGATCCCCCTTGGTGGAAGGCGTGGAAAGGACAGGACCTGTCTACGTACGAAATCCCGCACCTGTAAGTACCGAAAGTCATGTCCCCTTGCCAGCCCGAACTTCTCCTCCAGCGCCCTCATGCTCGTGAAGCTCCCTTCCAGGAACAAGTCGCCCATCTTTCCCACCCCCACCCTCCGCCACGCTCGAAACCCGCCGTCCATCTTCCCCGGGACAAATCGGTGGTTGTCGCATATTGGGGACCAGACCGATGCTCCCACTTCCCCCGCGTGCTTCCTCCATTGGCCCCAAATCCGCAGAGCCGCCACCACTATAGGGCTGGTGGAGTACCTGGCCGGCGGGTGCGGCAGAGGAGCCGTGACCAGGGCTGCCAAGCTGGTGCCCCTGCACGAAGCAGCCTCCACCCGCTCCCAAACCGACCCCGTACCCACCATCCATTTCCTTACCATGGCTATGTTAGCCGCCCAGTAGTAGTTGCTGAGGTTTGGCAATGCCAGTCCCCCCTCCCTACGGTTCCGTTCCAGCATCCCCCTCTTTACCCGCGGGGACATCCCCGCCCAAACAAATCCCAGGATGATTTTATTGATCCCTTTAAAGAAGGACCGCGGAATGAAAATAGGGAGACACTGAAAAATAAACAGGAATCTCGGGGGGATCGTCATCTTCACCGTCTGTACTCTCCCTGCTAGTGACAGTGGGAGCGCATCTCATCTCCGAAACTCGCTCCTCATTTGCTCCACCAGCCTAGACAAGTTCAACTTGTGCATCCTGCCCCAGTCCCGCGGCACTTGTATCCCTAAATACTTAAAACTTTCCCCAACCAGCCAAAACGGTAGCTCCCTCAGCCTATTCTCCTGACCCCTCGCCTGCACCACAAACATCTCGCTCTTTGCCATGTTCAACTTGTACACCGAAGACCGGCCAAATTCCCCTAGGGTTTCCATAATCCCGTCCATCCCTGCCACTGGATCCAACACATACAAAAGCAGGTCATCCGCGTAGATCGAGACCTTGTGTTCTACCCCACCTCCCCCCCCCCCCCCCCCTCCCCCGACCAGTCCCTTCCATCCCCTTGCTGCTCTCAGAGCAATTGCCAGTGGTTCTGTGGCCAACGCAAACAGCAATGGAGAGAGGGGGCATCCCTGCCTTGTCCCACGGTATAGTCGAAAATACTCAGTTGTCGTCTGGTTCGTCCTTACACTCGCCTCTGGGGCCTGATATAGCAGTCTAACCCAGTCCACAAAGCCTTCCCCAAACCCAAACCGTCCCTCCCATAAATAGTCCCTCTCCATCTGGTCAAAAGCCTTTTCGGCATCCATTGCCACCACTACCTCCACCTCTCTGCCCTCCTGGGGCATCATAATCACATTGAGTAGCCTTCTTAGGTTGGCTACCAGCTGCCTGCCCTTTACAAACCCCGTTTGGTCCTCCACAATTACGTCCGGTACACAGTCTTCGATTCTGGACGCTAGGATCTTGGCCAGTAGTTTAGCGTCAACATTAATCAAGGAGATTGGCCTATAGGATGCACAGGCTTCCGGATCTTTATCCCGTTTTAATATCGGCGAGATGGTGGCTTGCGACATCGTCGGGGGTAACACCCCATTGTCCCTCGCCTCGTTAAACACCCTAACCAGCACCGGCCCCACTATCCCAGAGAACCTTTTGTAGAACTCCACTGGATACCCGTCCGGCCCCGGGGCTTTACCCGACTGCATGGCCTTCAGGCCCCCCATTACTACTTCAGCCCTAATCGGGGCTCCCAACCCCTCTCCCATCCCCCTGCCCATCTTTGGGAAGGTCAGCCCATCTAAGAAGCGCCTCATCCCCTCCGGCCCCGTGGGGGGTTCCGAGGTATACAGCTTGCTGTAAAAGTCCCTGAATACCCTGTTCAATCCTGACTGGTCTCCAACCCGGTTCCCTGCCCCGTCCACTACCGTCCCTATTTCCCTGGCCGCCTCCCTCTTCCTAAGTTGCTGTGCAAGCATTCTGCTGGCTTTCTCCCCATACTCATACACCGCGCCCCTTGCCTTTCTGACCTGCTCTACGGCCTTCCCAGTGGATAGCGCCTCCAGCTCCGCCTGCAGTCTCCGTCATTCCCTAAGTAGCTCTGCCCTCGGGGACTCCGCATATTCCCTGTCCGTCCGTATCATCTCCTGAACCAGTCTGTCCATCCCCGCCGTCCGTTCTGTCCCTATGGGCTCGGATTGAGGTCAGTTCCCCTCTCTCCACCGCCTTCAGCGCCTCCCAGAGCACCGCTGCTGAGACTTCCCCTGTATCGTTGACCTGCAGGTAGTTCTGCATGCATTTCCCCACTCTCTCACACCCCCCCTCATCCGCCAACAATCCCACCCCTAACCTCCATTGTGGGCACTGGTAACTTTCTTTGCAGACCTGCAGGTCGACCCAATGTGGAGCATGGTCCGAAATAGTGATCGCCGAGTATTCTGTACCCCTCACCCCCTCCAAAAAATCCCTACTCATAATAAAAAAGTCAATACGAGAATAAACCTTGTGAACATGTGAATAGAACGAGAACTCCTTCCCCGTCGGCCAACTGATTCTCCAGGGGTCTACCCCCCCCCCCACTTGTTCCATGAACACCCTCAGTTCCCTTGCCATTGCCGGGACCGTGCCAGTTCTGGAGCACGACCGATCATGGTCGGGATCAAGGACTGTATTGAAGTCCCCACCCATAATCAGCTTGTGCGAATCCAAGTCGGGGATTTTCCCCAGCAGCCTTTTGATGAAATCTACATCATCCCAGTTTGGAGCGTAAACATTCGCTAGGACAACCCTCACCCCCTCAAGCTTCCCCCGGACCATGGAAATCTACCACCCCCACCCGCAACTGTGCTGTCCGCCTCAAATTGAACCCGTTTGTTAATCATGATCTCGACCCCTCTGGTCTTAGCGTCAAGCCCCGAATGGAAGACCTGGCTAACCCAGCCCTTACGTAATCTAATCTGGTCCGCCACTCTCAAATGTGTCTCCTGCAGCAACATTACATCCGCATTCAGAGCCCATAAGTGCGCGAACACACGTTGCCCTCTTGACCGGCCCGTTTAACCCTCGAACATGCCAGGTGATCAGCCTGGTTGGAGGGCACCCTGTCCCCTCCCCGCGGCAATCAGCCATCCCCCTTCTTGGGCCCACCCCTTGCCCATGTGCCGCGTCCCCCCGGTCCGCCTCTTGGCAGCTCCCACCCCTGACTTCTTCCCTGTTACCTGGTTCAGTTCCCTCCCTCGTCAGCAGATCATCTCCCCTCCCCCCCCCACCTCCCCCCCCCCCACCCAGCAACAACCCCCAGTAACCTAACCCCTGCCATATACTGGCTGTATACAACCCCCCCCCCCCCCCCCCCCCCCCGCACCTCGCTCCCGTTGACTAGCTCAAAGCAGCTAGCCTGGTGACTCTCAACTCGGCGCCACCATGTCTCCCACCTATTGTCCCCCCGCTCCCCTCCCCGCCCATCAACACCACTTCCCCAGAACAGCCCTGTTCGAGCAATCGCTCTGGGACCGAAAGAGAGAAAACAAACAAAGAACAAAGCTCACCCCACAATAGTACAATTCAAACTGTGTAATGAGGTGGGCGCTACCACCCCCCCCCCTCCCAACATTACCAGAAAAATAGCAAAAAGAACCCGTACAACCCCCCAACACCCAATAACTTAATCTTTAACTCTGACTTTGGCTTTAACTTTAAAACTTTCAAACAGGCAAAAACAGACAGAAGAACACCCCAAATTTTAAGTAAAACATGCCGAACGACATCGCTAACACGAAGGGCAATCCACGAACAACGGCAAACATCCCTTGAAACACTCTAACTTGAGTCCATGGGTCCTCAGTTCGGCACCAGTCCATGCCCCTTGGCGAAGTCCATCGCTTCCTCCGGTATGTGACCCAAAGCCGCGCCGGAAAAAGTAGCCCGAACTTGACCTTTTTAAACAGGATCTCTTTAATTTGTCTGTAGGCCGCCCTCCTTCTGGCCACCTCCTGGCTCAGACCCTGACAGATGCGCAGGACACTGTTGTTCCATAAGCAGCTCTTCGTGTTCTTGGCCCACTATAGGACCCGCTCCTTGTCCACGAACCTATGGAGCCTGACCACCATCGCCCAGGGGGGGTCTCCCCCCTCGCGGCTGCCTCGCCTGCACTATGTGCCCTGTCCAGCTCCAACGGACGCGGGAAGAAATCATCACCCACCAGCTTCTGCAACATGTCTGCCACATATGCCGTGGCATCCACTCCCTTGGCCCCCTCCGGGAGCCCAATGATTCTCAGATTCTGCCGGCGAGACCTATTTTCCAGGTCCTCCAGCCTGTCTATCAGCCTTGATTGTTGCTCCTTCAACTTTCTAATTTCCACGTCCGCTACCGTTTGGAAATCCGCCTACTCCTCCACTGTCTTCTCCAATGCCAGGACCTTCTTATCCTGGGCGTCCAGCCTTTGGTCCAGTCGCTCCACCGCTTTCTGAAGCGGTTCCAAATTATCCCGCTTCAGTGCTGCAAACCTCTTCTTCATGACCTTCAGCATGTTGTCCAGTGCTGTCTGGACCGCCCATTCCATGGTCCGTTCGTCGGCCATCTTTCCTCCCACTTGAACGTCCACACCACCTTTGTTCAGCCCCTTCTTCACCTGTTTACGCTCCCTTCTGATGTGTTGGGTACTCTGCTACACAGACGAACCAACACGGTTGCGAATGGTACAACTCAGTTTTATTACTAACATTTATTTACAGTGGTAAACTGGTTACTGAGGTTCGATCATAACCCTAGAATCTGTGGACCTATTCCTAACACTATCTTAGAGTGGCACTCAGCACATGGCGGATGTCTGAGTGGCTTGCTGTGAGCTCTGTGCCCTGAGCTGTCTCCTGCTGGAATGCCCAGGAAGTGTTGTGTTCCCTGTTTTGTACTGTGTATGCTCTTGCCTGTGATTGGCTGTGGTGTTTTGTGTGTGTTGATTGGTCCGTTGATCTGTCCATCAGTATGTATGTATGTTTGTACCATGATGTTTACCTGAATATTATGACACCTTCTACTCCTTAAGTCCATACAATTCTGTATGGATCCAGATCTACAGTGCTGTTATTTTCCCCTCCAGCGCTCAAAAGTTCGAAAAAGTCGGGGGAAGAGGTCTAAAAGTCTGACCGGAGCGAGAACCACCAAATGCGCGACTTACTCCCTCATAGCTGCCCTTCCTTAACCTAACCTGGTCCTTCACGCGGAAGTGTGTCTCCTGCAGAAACACCACCCCTGCTTTCAAGCTCCTGAGGTGTGCAAACACCCGCAACCTTTCAACCGGCCCATTCAGTCCCCGGACGTTCCACGTACCAGCCACAAGGAGGCTTGTGCCTCCAATCCCCTCTACCATTCGCCATCTTCCCCACATAACTCCAGCCCCCTTTATTCCACCCGATACCTAGCCCATCCCAGATGGCCCCCTTCTCCGCCCATGACCATGCCATCTCTCACCCCCTGCGACGTCACAGTGCTAACCACGCCGGGTTCATGAATGCTGGGACGACACGTGTCCTGCGCCGTCGGGAACTCGGCCCATCGGGGCAGAGCATTGCGGGTGGACCGGCCGATGAGATTCCAACGGCATTGCGATTGCGAGCGGCATGTGTCACCACAAAGCCATTTAAGATGGGGGCGGAGCACGGCAGACTAGCGTCAAACCGGCGGCGGCCCCAATTTCAGCGTCGGAGCACATTCTCTGCCCGATTGCCGAACATGATTTTGGCATCAGACTACGGAAAATGCCGTCCATATCTCCCAAACGGAGAATCCTGGTCAATAAGTCCTTTTGTGAGAATATCCATCCTACAAAAAGCTTCAGTGAAAAGGGACTGTGAATTGACATAGCGGGCAAAATTCTCCATAATCGGCGCGTTGTCCGCCGACCGGCGCCAAAAACGGCGCGAAACAGTCCGGCATCGCGCCGCCCCAAAGGTGCGGAATCCTCCGCATCTTGAGTGGCCGAGCCCTAACCTTGAGGGGCGAGGCCCGCGCCGGACTTATTTCCGCCCCGCCAGCTGGCGGGAAAGGCCTTTGGTGCCCCACCAGCTGGCGCAGAAATGACATTGCCGGGCAGCGCATGCGCGGGAACATCAGCGGCCGCTCACGACATCCCCGCGCATGCGCAGTGGAGGGGGTCTCTTCCGCCTCCACCATGGTGGAGACCGTGACGAAGGCGGAAGTGAAATAGTGCCCCCATGGCACAGGCCCGCCCGCGGATCGGTGGGCCCCGATCGCGGGCCAGGCCACCGTGGGAGCACCCACTGGGGCCAGATCGCCCTGCAACCCCCCAGGACCCCGGAGCCCACCCGCGCCGCCTTGTCCCGCCGGTAATAGAGGTTTCGTTCACGCTGGCGGGACAGGCATTCTAGCAGCGGGACTTCGGCCCATCCGCGCCGCAGAATCGCCGGGGGGGGGGGCGCCAACCGGCGTGGCACGATTCCCGCCCCCACCGAATCTCCGGTGCCGGAGAATTCGGCAACCGGCGGGGGCGGGATTCACGCCAGCCCCCGGCAATTCTCCGACCCGGCGGGGGGTCGTAGACTCTCGCCCAGCGAGCCTGAAAGAGATGCTAAAGAACATCCCCGCCGGGGAGGCGGCGAGAATCCCGGCCCCGTATTCTCCGACGCCATTTTATGGGCGGGGCGGTGTTCATGCCACGCCGGCTGCCGTTGGCAGCGCCCCCCCCCCCCCCCCCGGCAATTCTCCGGGCCCTGATGGGCCGAGTGGCCGTCCGTTTTTGGCTAGTCCCGCCAGCGTGGGTTACGCATGGTCCCGCACGGCGGGACCTGGCAGGTACGTCAGCTGGGGCGGTCCTCGGGGGGACGTGGGGGGGATCCGACCCCGGGGAGGGTCCCCCACGGTGGCCTGGCCCGTGATCGGGGCCCACTGATCTGTGGGCGAGCCTGTGCCGTGGGGGCACTCCTTCATTGAACATAGAACATAGAACATTACAGCGCAGTACAGGCGCTTCGGCCCTCGATGTTGCGCCGACCTGTGAAACCACTCTAAAGCCCACCTACACTATTCCCTTATCATCCATATGTCTATCCAATGACCATTTGAATGTCCTTAGTGTTGGCGAGTCCACTACTGTTGCAGGCAGGGCATTCCACGCCCTTACTACTCTCTGAGTAAAGAACCTACTAACATCTGTCTTATATCTATCTCCCCTCAATTTAAAGGTATGTCCCCTTGTGCTAGACATCACCATCCGAGGGAAAAGGCTCTCACTGTCCACCCTATCCAATCCTCTGATCATCTTGTGTGCCTCAATTAAGTCACTTCTTAACCTTCTTCTCTCTAACGAAAACAGCCTCAAGTCCCTCAGCCTTTCCTCATAAGATCTTCCCTCCATACCAGGCAACATTCTGGTAAATCTCCTCTGCACCCTTTCCAATACTTCCACATCCTTCCTATAATGCGGCGACCAGAATTGCACGCAATACTCCAAATGCGGCCGCACCAGAGTGTTGTATAGCTGCAACATGACCTCATGGCTCCGAAACTCAATCCCTCTACCAATAAAAGCTAACACACCGTACGCCTTCTTAACAACCCTCTCAACCTGGGTGGCAACTTTCAGGGATCTATGTACATGGACACCGAGATCTCTCTGCTCATCCACACTGCCAAGAATCTTACCATTAGCCCAGTACTCAGTCTTCCTGTTATTCCTTCCAAAATGAATCACCTCACACTTTTCTGCATTAAACTCCATTTGCCACCTCTCAGCCCAGCACTGCAGCTTATCTATGTCCCTCTAACTTGTAACATCCGTCCGCACTGTCCACAACTCCACCGACTTTAGTGTCATCTGCAAATTTACTCACCCATCCTTCTACGCCCTCCTCCAGGTGATTTATAAAAATGACAAACAGCAGTGGCCCCAAAACAGATCCTTGTGGTACACCACTAGTAACTGGACTCCAGTCTGAACATTTCCCATCAACCACCACCCTTTGTCTTCTTCCAGCTAGCCAATTTCTGATCCAAACTGCTAAATCACCCTGAATCCCATGCCTCCGTTTTTTCTGCAGTAGCCTACCGTGGGGAACCTTATCAAGCGCTTTACTGAAATCCATATACACCACATCAACTGCTTTACCCTCATCCACCTATTTGGTCACCTTCTCAAAGAACTCAATAAGGTTTGTGAGGCACGACCTACCCTTCACAAAACCGTGTTGACTATCTCTAATCAAATTATTCCTTTCCAGATGATTATACATCCTATCTCTTATAAACCTTTCCAAGACTTTGCCCACAACAGAAGTAAGGCTCACTGGTCTATAGTTACCGGGGTTGTCTCTACTCCCCTTCTTGAACAAGGGGACAACATTTGCTACCCTCCAGTCTTCTGGCACTATTCATGTAGACAAAGATGACTTAAAGATCAAAGCCAAAGGCTCAGCAATCTCCTCCCTAGCTTCCCAGAGAATCCTAGGATAAATCCCATCCGGCCCAGGTGACTTATCAATTTTCACATTTTCCAGAATTGCTAACACCTCCTCCTTCTGAACCTCAAGCCCTTCTAGTCTAGTAGCCTGAATCTCAGTATTCTCCTCAACAACATTGTCTTTTTCCTGTGTGAATACTGATGAAAAATATTCATTTAGCACCTCTCCTATCTCCTCGGACTCCAAGCACAACTTCCCACTACTGTCCTTGTCTGGCCCTACTCTTACCCTAGTCATTCTTTTATTCCTGACATATCTATAGAAAGCTTTAGGGTTATCCTTGATCCTACCTGCCAAAGACTTCTCATGTCCCCTCTTGGCTCTTCTTAGCTCTCTCTTTAGGTCCTTCCTAGCTAACTTGTAACTCTCGAGCTCCCTAACTGAACCTTCATGTCTCATCTTTACATAAGTCTCCTTCTTCCTCTTGACAAGTGTTTTGACTGCTTTAGTAAACCACGGTTCCCTCACTCGACCACTTCCTCCCTGCCTGATAGGTACATACTTATCAAGGATACGCAGTGGCTGCTCCTTGAACAAGCTCCACATTTCCATTGTGCCCATCCCCTGCAGTTTTCCCCTCCATCTGATGTATCCTAAGTCTTGTCTCATCGCATCGTAATTGCCTTTCCCCCAGATATAACTCTTGCCCTGCTGCATATACCTATCCCTTTCCATCACTAAGGTAAACGTAATCAAATTGTGGTCACTATCACCAAAGTGCTCACCTACCTCCAAATCTAACACCTGTCCTGGTTCATTACCCAGTACCAAATCCAATATGGCCTCGCCTCGCGTTGCCCTATCTACATACTGTCAGGAAACCCTCCTGCACACATTGGACAAAAACTGACCCATCTAATGTACTCGAACGATAGCTTTTCCAGGCACTATTTGGAAAATTAAAGTCCCCCATAACAACTACCCTGTTGCTTTCGCTCCTATCCAGAATCATCTTTGCAATCCTCTCCTCTACATCTCTGGAACTTTTTAGAGGCCTATAGAAAACCCCTAACAGGGTGACCTCTCCTTTCCTGTTTCTAACCTCAGCCCATACTACCTCAGTAGAAGAGTCCTCATCAAACGTCCTTTCTGCCACTGTAATACTGTCCTTGACTAACAATGCCACCCCTCCCCCTCTTTTACCACCTTCCCTGAGCTTACTGAAATATCTAAATCCGAGCACCTGCAACAACCATTCCTGTCCCTGCTCTATCCATGTCTCCGAAATGGCCACAACATCGAAGTCCCAGGTACCAACCCATGCCACAAGTTCACCCACCTTATTCCGGATGCTCCTGGCATTGAAGAAGACACACTTTAAACCACCTGCCTGCCGGTACACGCCTGCAACTTTGAAACCCTACTCATGACCTCACTACTCTCAACCTCCTGTATACTGGAGCTACAATTCAGGTTCCCAAGCCCCTGCTGAAGTAGTTTAAACCCTCCCGAAGAGCATTAGCAAATTTCCCCCCCAGAATATTGGTACCCTTCTGGTCCAGGTGCAGACCATCCCATTTGTAGAGGTCCCACTGACCCCAGAATGAGCCCCAATTATCCAGAAATCTGAAACCCTCCCTCCTGCACCATCCCTGCAGCCACGTGTTCAACTCCTCTCTCTCCCTATTCCTTGTCTCGCTATCACGTGGCACGGATAACAACCCAGAGATAATAACTGTTTGTCCTAGATCTAAGTTTCCACCCTAGCTCCCTGAATACTGCCTTACATCCCCATCCCTTTTCTTACCTATGTCGTTGGTACCTATGTGGACCACGACTTGGGGCTGCTCCCCCTCCCCCTTAAGGATCCCGAAAACACAATCCGAGACATCACGCACCCTGGCACCTGGGAGGCAACACACCAACTGTGAGTCTCTCTCGTTCCCACAGAATCTCCTATCTATCCCCCTAACTATGGAGTCTACAATGACTAATGCTCTACTCCTCTTCCCCCCTTCCCTTCTGAGCAACAGGGACAGACTCTATGCCAGAGACCTGTACCCCATGGCTTAACCCTGGTAAGTCCGTTTTCCCCCCCCCCCCCCCCCAACAGTATCCAAAGCGGTATACTTGTTACTAAGGGGAGCGGCCACAGGGGATCCCTGTACTGACTGCTTCCTCCCAGCCCCTCTCACCGTCATCCATCTATCTTTATTCTTCGGAGTAACTACATCCCTGAAGCTTCTATCTATAACCTTCCTTCCGCGCCGGCCCGTGTAGGGCTCTGCCATGGTCAGCGCAGAGAAGAGAACCCCCCGCGCATGCGGCAAAACTTGCCGGCGGGTCCGTGCATGCGTGAGATCACGTCAGCTCTTTGGCGCATGCGCGAACTCACGCAGTCCCTTCGCCGCCAGCTGGAGTGGCGCCAACCCCTCCTGCGTCCACCTAGCCCCCGAGACAAGTGAGAATTCCTCACCTTGGGGGCCCGTTGGCGCTGGAGCCGTTGCCGCTGGTTTTCCAGCCGGACTTAGTCCCCGGAAAGGAGAATCCTGCCTATTGAGATTCACAAGATCTAGTGAGTTGATAGGAGTTCCCAATTTTCTGACTGTTTGATGAAAAGAGAGGCTAACTTGAAGAAGTTATTAGAAATTATTAAAGAAGGGCACCTTTTCCTACAAGGAAGAATATGTGAGAAATGAAAGAGGGAGTAGGGGCTGGGCTTCTCCGCCGGCGGGATTCTCCGTTATGCCGGTGCCAGGGGGTTTCCTGACGGTGTGGGGCTGCGCTATAATGGGAAACCCCATTGACCGGCTGGCGAAACGGAGAACCCTACCGGCCGGTCGGGGCAGAAATGTGGTGGAGCGGAGAATCCCGGCCATAGTACTTTTATTACAGAATAACACACATATACACATACTACTATGTCAAAATTAATGATTAAAAAAATTTATATTTAAATTTAAAATTCAAAATTGTTAAGATTTTAATTTTATTTTAATGGGATTTTAATTGTTTTATAGGCTGCACCAAAATATAAAGTGATACAGGTGGCACTGTTTTGTTGAAGTGATTACTGAACACAATAAACTTGGGAGTCGAAGAAGTCACGACTTGCTTCCTAGTTCTTATTATCGAGATATCAGCAGAGCTTAACAGTGGGTGGGTGCCTGTGACCAGAGCAGGCTGTAGGCAGTCTTGGTCTTTCCAATAGTTGTCCAGATATTAGAAGAGGGTTTAATTCTTCTAATTTTTTCTGGGTAACTATTAAATTTCTGGATAGTTCCCAAAGGCTTTTATCTCAATTTTTTCATTTCCCTGGAAGAAAAAATTCACAAATCCACTTGGGACATGGCACAAAGAATATTTCTTGTTGAGATGATACTTCTCTCCCACTCTCCCATTGTCTCCACCGGAGATGGCAATTAGCTTTTGTATATTTTAGAAAAAATCTTTGTCTGGAAACAGGGGGTGGTTACATTGTGCCCCTCAGTGTCACCCACCAGCTTGTTTGTCCATTTAAAAAAAAACAAAACTCAAGTCTTATTTAAAGTTCAGTATTTCCGGATGCAATTCAACCTTTTTTCTTTCATTATTATGACAGTATTGTCCAGTCTGACGGAGATTATTCCAACGGGGAAGGTAACAGTGGAAGGAGGGAGAGGAGTGCATTTGACCAGGCAACAGCGATCTGCACACTAAGCACATGAGGCACCTGGAGATGTTCCAGACACAGAGGATGGCAGAGACAATTGTCAACAAGTTCAATCAAAGGTCTTACCCTGTGGGAAGAGTATTCAGGCAGTTGCTGAACTGCCTGCTGCAGTCAGTGTGGCGGACCTTCACAGACTGCCTCTATACTGGCAGATAGTGACGTCGCTGTGTGAGATGATCGTAGTGGAGATAATTTCCCACTGTATTGGAGGCCACCCAGTGCTTGTTGCTCTTAAAGTGACCACGGCTGTGTCTCAGGTTATTTCCAGGCAGCTGCTGGGGATCTGTGCAGTATTTGAACCTTGGGTTCCCAGATTATTACCCTAGCTCACTGGATTGTGAGTCCAGTGACAATACCACTAGACCCCCACCTTCCCTGCTTGTCTATGCATGATAACTTAGGAGTGGTCATGACTTCTACATCCTCTGACACTCCCAAGCATCATCTGTGGGCTTTGCCATCAGCAGGATCCCCTGCTTTGTTGGCACCGCACCCATGCCCGTGAGTTACCCGATGGCGTGGGATGGCTACAACGGGAAACCCCATTGGCCAGCTGCCAGAACAGAGGATCCCCCTGCCGACAGGGGTGCGCCGCGCCGAAAGATGGGGCTGGTGGGACGGAGAATCCCATCCCATAACTGTTCTCCCTGGCACTGAACACGGGTGGATGGATTCTGGCTGATAAGGAAGATTCACTGACAAGATGGCTCAAGAACCCTATAAGAAACCCACAAACAGTGGTTGAGCACTCTGATAATGAGAGCCATGTAACCACCACGGCCACAAATTGATATTGCACTGCCTTGGCTGAGCTGGTGGAGCACTGTATAACTCAATGGCTGTGCTGTCCCTCATTGTAGTGGTGCACTCGCCACATCCTAACGGTACAGGGGGGGGGAGTAACTGGCAGAGGATGAATTTGGTGAATGACCCTCATCCTGAGATGAAGATTCTGAAGAGGACTCTGATGAAGATCAAGTGGATTCAAACCAGGCAGCCAATGAGCCTGCGAGACAGAAGGGACTGGGTGCCCATGAGATTTGTGAGTCTCTCGTGGAACATAGAACATAGAACAGTACAGCACAGTTCAGGCCCTTCAGTCCACAATGTTGTGCCGACCATTTATCCTAATCTAAGATCAACCTAACTACACCCCTTCAATTTACTGCTGTCCATGTGCCTGTCTAAGAGTTGCTTAAATGTCCCTAATGACTCTGACTCCACTGCCTCCGCAGGCAGTGCATTCCACACACCCACCACTCTGTGTAAAGAACCTACCTCTGAAATTTCCCCATACCTTCCTCCAATCACCTTAAAATGATGTCCCCTCGTGACAGCCATTTCCACCCTGGGGAAAAGTCTCTGGCTATCCATTCTATCCATGCCTCTCATCACCTTGTACACCTCTATCAAGTCACCTCTCTGCCTTCTTCGCTCCAGTGAGAAAAGCCCAAGCTCCCTCAACCTTTCTTCATAGAATCCCTGCAGTGCAAAAGGAGGCATTCGGCCCATCAAATCAGCACCGACCCTCCGAAAGTGCACCTTACCTGGGCCCAATCCCCCACCCTATCCCCGCAATCTTACCGAGGGGCAATTTAGCATAGCCAATCCCCCTAACCTGCACATCTTTGGACTGTAGGAAGAAACCAGAGGACCTGAAGGAAACTGGCGCAGACACAGGAAGAACTCCATATAGACAGTCACCTGAGGTCGGATTAGAACCCAGGTCCCTGGCATTGTGAGGCAGCAGTGCTAACCACTGTCACTGTGCTGCCTCAAACAATGTAGCTACTGTTAGGGAATCTAGAGATTTATCCACCCAAACTGATTCTACATTTTGATATTCTGAGCCAAGATCATTTCATTACTGTACTGATCTCATCCTTTATTAACAGAGCTACTCCACCTTATTTAACTTTCTGCCTGTCCTTCCCTAATGTCAAGTCCCCTGAATATTCAGTTCCCATCCTCGGTCACCTTGCAACCATGTCTTTGTAATGGCTACTGCAACATCGTCATTTATGGGGCTGGTTTAGCACACTGGGCTAACTCACTGGCTTTTAAAGCAGACCAAGGCAGGCCAGCAGCACAGTTTAATTCCCGTACCAGCTTCCCCGAACAGGCACCGGAATGTGGCGACTCGGGGCTTTTCACAGTAACTTCATTGAAGCCTACTTGTGACAATAAGTGATTTTCTTTTCATTTATTCCTATTTATGGTATTATGTCATCAATCAAATTTCAGAGTCGGAACCAAATAACGTTCATCCAGGGAATTCAAAATGGTCTTATCAGTGTAATATCTACCTCAGTGACACCACAGTGCTGGTCATATTACCACTTATGCAGTGGTAAGGTTGTCGGAGGTCAGGTTTGGGGTAACAATTTGGGGGAAATTGAACCAAGAGCTAGGCCACAGTCACACTACCATTTACATCCAATGAAGAAGCAAAATTATATTGCAGACTGGTTCGTTTCACGAAGGCAGGTTTTGCTGATGATCCTTATCTATCCAGTGTCTGACCTGTTTTAATGCCCTGATGCTGTCATAAAATGGATGGTTAAAAAGAAGGAAAATCTGGACCTTACCGTCTATAAATGTTCTTGACTCACATCAATCTGGTCCATCATAGTGCCATGATTCTTCTTTAAGTGCAAGAGAAGACAGAGTATGCCATGCCATTCTGCTGCTTGTTTTACAGTTGCTATCAGATACAGTTTAAAGTTTAAAAGGATTTAAGAGAGTTGTGGCGGTTTTCAGTACTTAGTGATCACCAAGGCAGCACTTCAGCGAAACAGAATATCGAATGGATTTATAGACGGGAATAAACAGCGGCACTGAGGAAACTTTAAAAGTGCAGGTTACTCCATCCAGGAACACATTAACAACAATCTCCTCTTACAGCGATTTACCCTGATGTGCCATATTTGATCGGTAGGCAATCTCAGTTGCCCTTTCCCCCTAGAAAAGCAATTTGAGCTTGTTCTCTGTTATTATTTTCTGAGGTGGGGGAGGCAAGGCATATCTAATTTCTTTCCAGGAATTCCCATACAAATTTTAAAATTAAATAAAATGCATTTTAAAAAATTAGTCCACACTCAGTACTCTTGGTTAAGATTAAAAATAGAAACAGAAAATCTTGTGAGCAATTCACAGAAGTGTTTCTTGAGTGGAAGGGGGTCAGATTTTGTTCATAATGAGTGGTCAGCTAAAGCAGTCAGGCATGGGGGATCTTGCCAAAGTGACTCAAACTAGCATGAAGCTTTCATTAAAACCAACAGGAAGCACCGGGCCTCACATTACAAGCGTTTGAACTGACCTTTTGAGCTGGCCATGACTGGCAGAAGACCCAGACATCTGCGAGCAGGACCTGGTAACAGCGCAGACAGAGGCATCTTTTCACAGCAGCTTAAAGATTTTCCACGAAGGAAAAATAAGCAGACACAGATAACCATAGCCTCTCCTTGATCTTTTTCCTGTTAATTCAAAGGCCCCTGACTGAACTGTTCACCTTAAAGCTACAATTGTATGGCCTAAAATTTGAGGTTCACGAGGGGACTCCGATTTTCTTTTCTTTTTCTATGCGTTCACTGTTTGAGAATGTGGAGCAACATTATATGAAGATTATAAACTTTATAATTCACTTAGGGAGCCTGAGTTGATGTATATTCTTTTCTTGCTATTTACTTATTGAAATCTATTTCAGTTTAAGAGTGCACTACATTTTCACCTTTAGATCTGTTTTATTGCAGTAATCTGTTCTGTCCTCAGTCTGTTTTTAAATCAGGTAGTTGAGTTTAAATTTATTATCTTACAAGGGTTTGTGCCTTTTTTCATTGCCACAATAGGATATTTCCCTTTCTAGAATAAAAACAGGGACGACTTTGGAGATTCAAGCTGGTAGCTAGCCATTGGAGTCTTTCGGCATCGCTTTGATAGTGTTGAACACTTGGTGGACACTGGCTTCTGAATAAATTATTAAAGTCCCCATTTAGCAACATGCTCTTTCAAAGAACTCCCTTCTTAAGTAAAATTTGCAGGGCAGTCTGACCACTCAATTCGTACAGTCACACTTTAATGCGGAACTGCACGCTGGGCAAGTGCCAGTTTTGATTCTCGGTCTGAGCTGAATTATTGAACCTGAACCAGGGGTTGCAGCCAAAGTGCTGTAAGTGTAATTGTAATTCGGTGTTTGTTGGCTAGAAGGGGAGGGGAGGGGGGGGCGATGAGGAGAGAGAGAGACGGTTCGTATTCCTGCTTCCGATTGCTATGTGATCGGCAGAAACGTGTATATGGACATTGCATGGGGACAGGATCAGGGTCAACTATGACATAGCTCACGATGAAATCATCTGCACATACTCACGTTAGGCTCAAACGTGACAAAGTGGTCTTTGATTGAGGTACTCAAAAGTGTCCCTGGAACCATATCCTAGTCGATGTCAATGCCTTCAGCAGAAGAGGGAAAGGGGGACACATTCATTGCAGAAATATATTTTTGGTCTGGAATATGAATTCATTCAGCTATTTGTATGTTAGACTGTAGGACACAGGTTCCGATGAGCGGAAGTGAAATGTGGTGGGATTTCGGTCAAACTATTCAAGGACAACCGTTTCCATTTGAAGTTCTAGTTTGTCTATCATTACATATTTATTGTGAACTCCAGTCAGCAACAGGGTCAAGGCGCCAAAAGCATCCCCACACAGTATAAGAATTTGAGAGCATTGCTGCAGACTTGACTTCAACTCTGATCACCCAACAGTAACCAGGAAATTGAACAGTTAAAATCAGGGCAGCACCTCAGTCCCTTCAATCCCCCTGCTTTCCTGTGGGATGTTATTTTAATTGGCTGATTTTAGCAGCTGCGAGGGACATTTGCCAGCAGGCAGCAGGATTCTGCTTTAAATGTGCAGATCTGACCTGAATAACATCCTTTGGCCTAAACTGCAATTTTAACACAGACCATTGTGGTTTCCCTGCCAGACCAGCCTGGTGACTAATGGATCTTGGGGAGAAGAGGTTCAGAATGGTATGTTTTCAATTTTAAAAAATTATTTATTTTTGAGCCGTGCTCCTCCAGAGAGAAACTTGGGGCCTCCCCTAATCTTGGTCGCCCTTCTCAAGCTCAACTACAAGGCCCTCCCATCCCTTGTATGGACAAACCAATGAAAATGTCAATTCCTGGACTCCACATGCCATTGCAATGCTGTCCAACAGGAACACATGGATATTTGATGTGCCAAGTGTTCCTGGGGTGCAAATGACAAGAAATCCAATAGATGGTGTATTGTCATTGCTACATGCCTTTGAATATTCCCATTTGTTTGTGGAGGGGAGTACTCTACCAGTCCCATCACATTCAACAAATAAAGATCCAGAAAGTACCAGGGGAAAGCAAAAAGCCAGAAGGAGCAGCTTTCAAAACCATTTCCAGCCCATGACTCCTCGAGTTAGACCATGAAGTCTATCGAAAGGGTCTGGGATCCACTTCTGGGGAATGCGGCAGTGCCATAAAATTGAACTCATTTCCTGTTAAACGAGAGTAGGTAATGACCGTACTGGCCCAGTTGCACAACACAGCAATTATCCATTTAATATATTTTTGTAGTGGAAGGCACAATGATAAGGGCAGTGGTGTCTTTGAGTGCTGCTGATAGTGTTATCCCTGTGTTCAAAGTTGTCTGAAGATAGTTGCAACAGTGGGTATAGTCCTACAATGACCTCATTGTGATATAAGGACCAGTGAAGGGACTGGTTCTCTAACATTGTCAGATAACTACAGCTGGCCAGGTAGAAAGGGTGGTTGGATTTTGGAAGGCATGGATATTTTATCTTTGATGCCATCCGATCTTGAAATCCCTGTTTTGATTTTCTTCTGTTCCGAACAGGATGTACTCTTTCTCACCCCATAAACTTCAAAACCGCTCACAGTTCAACAGGTACAACTTTAAGAGACAACTTGCAACCAGACCACAACAAAACCTATCTTTATTATTTAGATTGCATGAGCCACAGCTGGTACCCGTTGGGAATATTAAGATTTTCTGTCGTAGCTCATTCAGCCTTCACTTGTATAATTGAAGACAGGTCTAATCAAAATCATTTGATTCTGATGACAGCAAGAAAACCAGGCAGAAAACTGACCCTCGCATTCATACAGACAGAGGAGCTCCATACCACCCCCAAACCTGGGCAAATGTGTTTGTGCTGGACAAAACCTGAAGGGGGCAATTAGAACTCCTCTTGCCTGTGGAAACTAAGGGGTAGCAGAGGAAATGTTTAGCTGCATGACTTTCCTCTTCCCCCGACAAATTTATTGGGGCCTTGTGCTTGGCGACCCGACAGTGACCCGATTCTGGGGTGATCGGGCCTGCTGGTCGGCTGTCCCAGGTGGCACGGTGCCACCCTGTTCAGCCCGCAGCCCACCAAATGTGCCAGGGACAGGATGGTGGTGGGGGGGGGGGGGGGGCGGGAGTCCAAGATGCTGTAGTGTTCCTGCACCTCCCTGCGGGAGTCATCGTCACGGGCCCCATTACCTCTTTGTCTGATGCACCCCGGGCTACTCTATGAGATGGAGGTGCGAGTAGAGCTATCCCCAGTTGCACCCACGCCACCTGACACTGCCAGTCCTGGAGGGCTACTCTCGCCTTGCCCAGGATCTGCATGCTCATGGCCATGGAGCACAGGGAGTAGACCATCTCTGTCTGCAACTGCGCCACATCAAGCTGTGACTGTGCCATTACCTTCAAGGTCTGTGCCACATCAGCCAGTGACTATGCTATCTCCCTCTGGGACTGGGCCACCTCCCTCTCTGTTGGCAGCACATCAGCCAGCACTTGGGCATAGCCGCCAATTTTATCAGCCATGGACTGCTGTGACTGGGGCACGCTGAGGAGCGCCTCTGCAATGTCTATTTAGCTCAGGCACATGGCTGTCTGTGGGAGGGCAGCCCTGTCCTGCACAAAATGCCCCAGACCTTAGAAATGCTGATCCATAGCCAAAACCTTCGCCCTCAATGCCTCCTCCGTGGATGCCACCCAGGCGGTTTTGACCTGGGTGGCACGCATGACCAGCACCTCCCCCTGTCCCTGCATGCGGGTGGACTCCTCCAAGTGCCCGACCGAGGTGACTGTCTCTGGAATGGTGGAGGCTATTGGAGGCAGCTGCGACGGGAAATCAGTGTCATCTCCAGACTCGTGCTCCGGGGTGTCTCGGGTCACAAGCATAATATGGTTCCCGTTCTCGGCACATGGTGGAGCTCAGGTTGTGGCACAAGCTGGGGGCAGGGAACACCAGGTGGATGCGCCCCATCACCAGCAGGTCCGACAAGATGCATAATTAGACCGCGGGCCAGGGGAGTGTGGGTGTTTTGGGGGTAAGGATGGTGTGGGGGTAAAGGAGAGGTGGGGGTGGGGGATGGGGTGAGGGTGGGGTGGGGGGTGGGGGGTGAGGTGGAGGTGGGGATGGGGGTGACGGTGGTGGGGGTAGGTTGACACACATGTCACAGGGAACCGATCTCCACCCCAGCGACTTCTTATTCCTCAGGGCCGCCAATCATGCCCAGGGCCCGCTGCACTGCCACGGTGAGGGGCCTCATGTCCGGCGGTCTCCCTCCATTTTCCCCAGCTCCCAGCGGTTATGCGCGGCCTTGACCTGGGGGGAGGAAACAGAAAACGACAGTGTTGCACAGTCTAACACATGCAGTCCATGGGGTGGGTAGCTGGTGGCCTCAGTGCTCCGGGCAGCCGGCCATGGCGGCTGATATGGGTGCCGGCATGTAGTGCAGGGTGGGGGTTCAGCCATTCTCCTGGTGGGAGGGGTCACCTATGTGTGGGACGGGGGTTGGTGCCAGGGGCACAGTGCTGCCTACTCATCCTGGCCGCCCCGATGAGGTTGTGCACTGCAGTCCGGTCCAGACAGTGTACTGGTGGTGCTGACCGCCTCTGCCACCTGCGCCCAGCCACGGCGAACGGCGGTGGCTGGCAGCCTCCTGCCTGGGCCGGGGTACAAGGTGGCCCACCTCTCCTCCACAGCGTCCCAGAGGGACTCCAGCTTGGCATCCGTGAATCGTGGTGCTGCTCTCCTCCCTGCCATCTTGTTGGCTGGGATGGAGTGTGTGGGGATTGAAGTGTGTATAAGTGGCTGCAGCTTGTCAGCCTCCTGAATGTCAATTGCGAAACCGGCGAATCCGGTACCGTTTCTCATTGGAATCGATTGTGTTCCACGTGGTGCCGGTGCTAGCCACTCAATGGTCGCTGAATCGGTCCAGGTGCAGCACCAGTTTTGCTGTCATGGAAGTCCACGAATCCTGCCCCGGCATCAACACTTAGGGCGCGATCTTCCGGCCACACTGTGCCGGAAAAGCATCTCGCTGCGGCACAACGTGGCCGGTGAAAGCCGGGAGACCCCGCTCCCGGGATCCAACTGGCTTGCAGCGCCTCACGAGATTCGACGCAATCCCGTGGACGTTGCAAGGAGACACCCACCCACAATGCGCGGAATCACATTTTGGCAAATCTGCATATTAGAGCGAGGCAACTAGCCTTACTCTAATGTGCAGGGTCCCAAGGTACCTGAGACTTTGGGATTCAATCCATTGCCTCGGTAACAACGGCGTGCGCCGTTTGGTACTGGTCTCCTCAAACTGGGACCAGATGGAACCACACTCCCATGTTGTGTTCGGGCTGGGTGGCGGTCGAGTTTTATTCTTCTGGGCCTTGGAAATCGATATGGCATTTAAAAATGGCGTCCCGATCTCTCGATCCAACGGAGAGTTCCGGTGAGCAGAGCTCCCCGTTGTAAAAAATGGGGCTATGTGAGGCCTTGGCCGTGCGTCTCCCGTTTAGGCCCCTTATTCAACACGAGTAGCGTTGAATAGCCACGTATTTCTCGGCACTGCGGGAAACACACGGCTAAACACGCTCGCTAGGGAACTTTGTTCTCTTTTGGGAAGATCGTGCCCTTAGTATCAGGAACAGAGAATCCAGCCGTAGATCTTTGGGGTTATAGCTAATTTCAATTAAATTATTAAATGTTGATTAAACAGATCACAACTTTCCAGGTTTCCATCTGCTTCTTCCAAATAATTTTTTTGTTTTATTGAAACTAAGCAGTCTTGATGTAGCAATCCATCAACATCGTGACACCAAGCACCATCCAACACTTCTAGTATAACTGAAGGTGCATTAGATTTTGGTTTGGATCTTGACAATCCTCTTATTCCAAGTTTCGACCTTCCTTACATACATGATGCTAATAATAATGACAGATCACATGTCTGAGAATTAAGAGTGATCTTAACAAGAGTAGAAGCTATTCGCTCATGTGGAGGTCCAAATGTATAAATACCTGCTGTACATAAATGATTCTGGTTAAAAAGGCGAGAGGCATGAGCAGCACACTCCGTCTAAATCCTCTATCACAGAATAAAACATGATGGCAGTGAGTAAAAGACCCAATCAGAACTGAAAGAAGTTACAGGGCTTGCAAGAAAAGAGAACGTCAATGGAAAGATGAAAGAAAAAATTCCAAGACTTACCAACACACCGGAACATCGCGCAAGCAGCAGCAGCAAGTTGTGACACAGGCCTGGAGACAGACAGCAGGCCTGAGACAGCAAACAGCAGTGGGGAAGCAGGATCAAGTGCAGGAACAGGACCAGGGCTAAACAGGTGCATGGAATCCCTCCTACCACTTCCCAAACCATTTCAGCGTGCGGCAGGCCCACAGCAGCCCAATTGGAGAAAAAGGTTCACAAAGTCTGGAAATGCTTCAGGCTTACATAAAAAAGACCGGAAAGACCCCAGGTCTGTGTCATGATATGCAGACACACACATAATGATATACAGACAAGCAGCTAATGGACGCAGAGAACAGGACATGACCAATAAGCAGGCAGGGCACTCAGGGGTAGAACCTGACTATGAAAGACATGAGGCACTCACACTCTGCTTCTTTCCACTGATGAACATCTCGAGAATCAGTCAAGGGTGTTGTTACAATCTCATACGGTAGCACGGTAGCATTGTGGATAGCACAATTGCTTCACAGCTCCAGGGTCCCAGGTTCGATTCCGGCTTGGGTCTCTGTCTGTGCAGAGTCTGTACATCCTCCCCGTGTGTGCGTGGGTTTCCTCCGGGTGGTCCGGTTTCCTCCCACAGTCCAAAGATGTGCAGATTAGGTGGATTGGCCATGATAAATTGCCCTTAGTGTCCAAAATTGCCCTTAGTGTTGGGTGGGGTTACTGGGTTGTGGTGATAGGGTGGAGGTGTTGACATTGGGTAGGGTGCTCTTTCCAAGAGCTGGTGCAGACTCGATGGGCCGAATGGCCTCCTTCTGCACTGTAATTCTATGATGATGATACCTCCACCACGTAGCTAAGAGCTAGTCTGGTTCAGTCAGACAGAGTAACTACACTTAAGTTAGCAGAGAGTCGAACTCACAGAGAACTGTGCTAACTGTGCTGTTCGTTCAATAAACCTGATTGAACTAACTTCAAGGTCTGGAGTATCTTTCTGATCTAAGCTGTATCCAGTTGCAGCCAGTGTTAGACCAGTATACCTAACACGACATGATACCAGGAGGCTACGAATTTAAGGTGGCTTACCTCAGTCCGTTCCGTGACAACCAGCAAATGTATCCCGGCACCATGGAGAAGATTCAGGCTCCTCACCAGCTCAGGACCTCCGGCAATCTCAGTGCCAACTGGCGGACATTCAAGCAAAAATTTCTGCTTTCCTTCGAAGCCTCAGATCTCGAAGGTGCGCCTGATGCAAGAAAGATCGCGCTTCTGCTCTGAACAGCGGTTGATCAAGCCATCGAACTCTTCAACTCGTTTAACTTCACCGAAGGCCAGGACAAGACAAAGTTTCAGACCATCCTGGACAAGTTCAATAGTCACTGTGAAGTGGACACCAATGAAATTTCGAGCGTTACATATTCAAACAACGTCTTCAAGGTAAAGATGAATCTTTCAATGCCTTCTTAACTAGCCTCTGCCTGCTAGTGCTGTCCTGCAACTTTGTTGATATTGCGGACTCCATGATCAGAGTCCAAATTGTGTTTGGAGTTCATTCTGATCCTCTGAGAGAGCATCAAGCAGCCCCCCAAGGTCCTTCCAGCAGCCTGCCAGCTCCTGGACTATAACGGTAATGCCATCACGGTACTGGGTCCTGCCATCTACTCGTCTCCAGCCGGAGCACGGCTAAGGTTCGAAATTGTCAAGCCGGACAGGGCATCCCTACTGGGCGCGCATGCCTACAAAAAGCTAAACTTGGTGCAGCGGGTTTATTCAACGACATCCTCCAACGTGGATCTTCAAGCTGGCATTGACGACATCCTCGCTCAGTGTCCAGATGTTTTTGACCGGAGGGGCAGTTTGCCATATCGGTACAAGATCCTACTGCGACCTGATGCCAAGCCAGTGGTCCATGCACCACGCTGGGTCCCGGCTCCGCTGAAGGAGCGCCTGAAGGAACAGCTCACGGAGCTGCAGCAGCAGGGGATCATTTCCAGGGTAACCGAACCGACTGACTGGGTCAGCTCGATGGTGGTGGTAAAAAAAACCTCTGGAGACCTGCGCATCTGCATTGATCCCAAGGATCTCAACCAGAATATAATGCGTGAACACTACCTCATCCCGATGCGGGAGGAACTCACCAGTGAGATGGCACATGCAAGGTTTTTCACGAAGTTACATGCGTCACATGGATTCTGGCAAATCCAGCTGGATGAGTCCAGCAGAAGGCTCTGCACCTTCAACACACCGTTTGGCAGGTACTGCTATTATCGTATGCCGTTCGGCATTGTCTCCGCATCAGAGGTATTTCATCGCATCATGGAGCAGATGATAGAGGGCATCGAAGGGGTTCATGTATACGTGGACGGCATCATCAGATGGTCCACGACACCTGAGGAGCATATTTCCCGGCTCCAGCAGGTATTCCGCCATGTCCACGCCAATGGCCTGAAGCTGAACAGGGCCAAATCTTGCTTTGGCATGTCGACACTCAAGTTCCTAGGAGACCAGATCTCTCAGCAGGACGTGTGGCCCGACACAGACAAGGTCAAGGCCGTCGCAGCCATGAAGGTCCCGGAAGACAAGAAGGCGGTATTGCGCTTCCTGGGCATGGTCCATTTTCTGGGCAAGTTCATCACACACCACAGCCCTACGAAACCTAGTGAAGAAGTCCACTGCCTTCGAGTGGAAGGCAGCCCATCAGGCAGAGTGGTTGGAGCTGAAAGCCAATCTCTTGTTAAGAGGAAGAAGGAGGCCTATGTGAAGATGAGGTGTGAAGTTTCAGTTGGGACGATGGATAGTTACAAGGTAGCGAGGAAGGAGCTAAAGAGAGAGCTAAGACGAGCAAGGAGGGGACATGAGAAGTATTTGGCAGGAAGGATCAAGGAAAACCCAAAAGCTTTCTATAGGTATGTCAGGAATAAGCGAATGACTAGGGAAAGAGTAGGACCAGTCAAGGACAGGGATGGGAAATTGTGTGTGGAGTCTGAAGAGATAGGCGAGATACTAAATGAATATTTTTCGTCAGTATTCACTCAGGAAAAAGATAATGTTGTGGAGGAGAATGCTGAGCCCCAGGCTAATAGAATAGATGGCATTGAGGTACGTAGGGAAGAGGTGTTGGCAATTCTGGACAGGCTGAAAATAGATAAGTCCCCGGGACCTGATGGGATTTATCCTAGGTTTCTCTGGGAGGCCAGGGAAGAGATTGCTGGACCTTTGGCTTTGATTTTTATGTCATCATTGGCTACAGGAATAGTGCCAGAGGACTGGAGGACAGCAAATGTGGTCCCTTTGTTCAAAAAGGGGAGCAGAGACAACCCCGGCAACTATAGACCGGTGAGCCTCACGTCTGTAGTAGGTAAAGTCTTGGAGGGGATTATAAGAGACAAGATTTATAATCATCTAGATAGGAATAATATGATCAGGGATAGTCAGCATGGCTTTGTGAAGGGTAGGTCATGCCTCACAAACCTTATTGAGTTCTTTGAGAAGGTGACTGAACAGGTAAATGAGGGTAGAGCAGTTGATGTGGTGTATATGGATTTCAGCAAAGCGTTTGATAAGGTTCCCCACGGTAGGCTATTGCAGAAAATACGGAGGCTGGGGATTGAGGGTGATTTAGAGATGTGGATCAGAAATTGGCTAGCTGAAAGAAGACAGAAGGTGGTGGTTGATGGGAAATGTTCAGAATGGAGTACAGTCACAAGTGGAGTACCACAAGGATCTGTTCTGGGGCCGTTGCTGTTTGTCATTTTTATCAATGACCTAGAGGAAGGCGCAGAAGGGTGGGTGAGTAAATTTGCAGACGATACTAAAGTCGGTGGTGTTGTCGATAGTGTGGAAGGATGTAGCAGGTTACAGAGGGATATAGATAAGCTGCAGAGCTGGGCTGAGAGGTGGCAAATGGAGTTTAATGTAGAGAAGTGTGAGGTGATTCACTTTGGAAGGAATAACAGGAATGCGGAATATTTGGCTAATGGTAAAGTTCTTGAAAGCGTGGATGAGCAGAGGGATCTAGGTGTCCATGTACATAGATCCCTGAAAGTTGCCACCCAGGTTGATAGGGTTGTGAAGAAGGCCTATGGAGTGTTGGCCTTTATTGGTAGAGGGATTGAGTTCCGGAGTCGGGAGGTCATGTTGCAGCTGTACAGAACTCTGGTACGGCCGCATTTGGAGTATTGCGTACAGTTCTGGTCACCGCATTATAGGAAGGACGTGGAGGCTTTGGAGCGGGTGCAGAGGAGATTTACCAGGATGTTGCCTGGTATGGAGGGAAAATCTTATGAGGAAAGGCTGATGGACTTGAGGTTGTTTTCGTTGGAGAGAAGAAGGTTAAGAGGAGACTTCATAGAGGCATACAAAATGATCAGGGGGTTGGATAGGGTGGACAGTGAGAGCCTTCTCTCGCAGATGGAAATGGCTGGCACGAGGGGACATAACTTTAAACTGAGGGGTAATAGATATAGGACAGAGGTCAGAGGTAGGTTCTTTACGCAAAGAGTAGTGAGGCCGTGGAATGCCCTACCTGCTACAGTAGTGAACTCGCCAACATTGAGGGCATTTAAAAGTTTATTGGATAAACATATGGATGATAATGGCATAGTGTAGGTTAGATGGCTTTTGTTTCGGTGCAACATCGTGGGCCGAAGGGCCTGTACTGCGCTGTATTGTTCTATGTTCTATGTTCTCACCACTGCACCCGTATTGGCATTTTTCGACCCAGACAGGGAAACAAAAATCTCGACAGATGCGAGCCAGGATGGAATCGGTGCGTTCCTGCTGCAACGCGATAACACTTCATCCTGTGTACCAGTTGCCTACGCATCAAGGGCAATGACGCCCACCTAACATAGGTATGCACAAATCGAGAAGGAATGCCTGGGCCTTCTCACTGTCATTCTCAAGTTTCACGACTATGTCTACGGCCTGCCGACATTCACAGTCGAGAAGCATCACAGGCCCCTGGTCCACATTATCCACAAGGACCTGAATGACATGACGCCTCGGTTGCAGCACATCCTCTTCAAACTCAGAAGGTACGACTTTGACCTGGTCTACACACCTGGCAAGGAGCTCATCATTGCCGATACACTGTCCTGCTCCATCATCGTGCCTCGTGAACCACTGAACGTCATCCGGCAAATTGAGTCACAGGTGCAGCTATGTGCTAGCACCCTCCCAGCATCTGATGATAAGGTGATTCGTATCCGTGAGGAGACAGCCAAAGACCCCCCTCTTGCAGCATGTTATGCAACACCTAGCGAATGGCTGGCAAAAAGGGCAGTGCCCTCAATTTTTTAATGTAAAGGACGACCTGACGGTGGTTGATGGTATCCTCCTCAAACTGGACCGGATTGTAATTCCACACAGTCTCCAGAGCTTGGTGCTCCATCAAATCCATGAGGGCCACCTGGGTGTGGTCCTCTCCGTGGTCCAAGGTTGGCATCGACCTCTTTCATGCAAATAGTCGTGATTACGTGTTAATCATTGATTACTTTTCCAATTACCCTGAAGTCGTGAAGCTCTCAGACCTCACATCTCGGACCGTCATCAAGGCCTGTAAGGAGACGTTCTCCAGGCATGGTATCCCACTCACTGTCATGAGTGACAATGGCCCGTGCTTCAGCAGCCATGAATGGTCTCTGTTTGCCCAGTCGTATCAGTTCAAACACGTCACTTCCAGTCTACACTACCCGCAGTCAAACGGAAAAGTTGAGAAAGGGGTACACATAGTGAAGCAGCTCATCTGCAAGGCCGCGGATTCTGCGTCTGACATTCACCTTGTGCTGCTTGCGCACAGGGCGACCCCACTGTCCACTGGCATGTCGCCGGCTCAACTCCTGATGAACAGGGACCTGCGAACGACACTTCCAGCCATACACGTGCCCAACCTGGATCACCCCCCCGTGCTGCAGAAGGTGCAGCAACTCCGAGCAAAAACAGGGCTATGATGCTAATGCCACCGATTTGCCCGTGTTATCCCCGGCAGACAATGTTCGGGTCAAGATCCCTGATGGAGGTTGGTCAGCTCCAGCTGCCGTTGTTCAACAGGCTGCCCCCTGCTCGTATATTGTGCATCTGGCTGATGGTTCTGTTGTGCGACGAAACAGACGGACACTGTGCAAAGTTGCCTGCCCACAACCACATTCTTCTCCGTTTCCTTCTGTTGTTTTGCCACCTCCTGATACCTCGACTCACGAGGCCACCAGTCAGGCTTCAATCCCGCCCATCAAGGTGCTGTCGTCCCCACCACCACCTCTCCGGCGGTCGACCAGGATCAGACGCAAGCCACAGAGACTGGACTTATGAACATTTGTTCTGTTTGTTATCTTCTGTGTTCTCGCATTAGACAGCTGTTTTCACATGTACATATGTTCACATCCACTGCATGCATATATCTTAATATTGGCCTATTCTTGTAAATACGTTCACATATGTCATCCAAACATTAAAAAAAGGAGAGATGTCATGATATGCAGACACACTCCATGATATACAGACAAGCAGCTAATGGGAACAGAGAACAGGACATGACCAATAAGCAGGCAGGACACTCACGGGTGGGATCTGACTATAAAAGATATGAGGCACTAACACTCCGCCTCTTTCTACTGATGAACATCTAGAGAGTCAGTCAAGGGTGTTGTTACAATCTCATACCTCCACCACGTAGCTAAGAGCTAGTCTGGTTCAGTCAGACAGAGTAACTACACTTAAGTTAGCAGAGAGTCAAACTCACAGAGAACTGTGCTAACTGTGCTATTAGTTCAATAAACCTGACTGAACTAACTTCAAGGTCTGGAGTATCTTTCTGATCTGAGCTGCATCCAGTTGCAGCCAGTGTTAGATCAGTGTACCTCACACGACAGTCTGTACCCTACTTTGTGCTGTAGAAACTACAATGTGATAGAAAGGCAGGGAGTTGATGAGACTTCAGCTTCTAATGCAGAAGTCATGCAAACTTTTGACTCTTATTTCAGCATCTGTCAGAACTTAATAATTCAGAGGTCTAAATTTAACAGGAGAAAACAGAGGCCAGGCAAAAACAGGGATTAATTTATCAACTATCTCTATAGGCGAGCAGGGAACTGCACTTATGGAATTTTAAAAGGTTAGTTGATTCTTGCCAGAATTGTTGCAGGTGTGTTATACAAAACGTTGATTCTTGCAGCAGTCTACTATTTGCTGCTTGCCAACTTGGAAAAGGCCCTGGTAATGCCCACTCCATGCTTTCTAATGATCTATCCATGCTCAAATATTACACCCAACTCCCTGAGCTCTAATCTTGCCTATTTACCTTTGGTGTGGCATCTTATCGAATGCCTTTTGGAAATCCAGTATATTACATTACTGGTTTCCTCTTTATCGACTCGAATAATTGCATCCTCAAAAAACTCTAATACATTTCTCGAATGGAATTTCTCTTTAGACTAAGTCAGCATGATTTTATAATCACACTATGCTTTTCTACTTGTGTTGCTAAGACTTCCTTAATAATAGATTTCAGTATTTTCCCAATAACTGATGTTAGGCTAACTGGTATGTTGGGCCCTATTTTCTCTCTCCCTCCTTTCTTGAAAAGCGTTTGACAACTGCCAACCCAATGGAATCTAATGAATTTTGGAAAACCGTAGCGAGCACATCCACTATCCTTGCAGCAATCTCTTTTAAAACCCGGGGATGTAGGCCATGAGGTCCCAGGGAGTTGTCAGATTTAGGCCCCTTAAGTTTCCCCAATACTTTTTCTCTGATACTAATTTCCTTCATTTCCTTACACTTTTTAGATCAAGGTTACCATCTACTTCAGGCATGAAACGTATGCCTTCTGAAGACAAACACAAAGTATTCTTTCAATGTCTATTCCCTCATTCCTGATGATGATTTCTCCTATCTCTGATTCTGAGGGATCAACGTTAACTTCACCGACTCTTCTTCCATTTTATGTACATATAAAGGCTCTTACAGGCGGCACAGGGTGACACAGTGATTAGCACGGCTGCCTCATGGCACCAGGGATCTGGGTTCATGTCTGACTTTGGACAGCTGTCTGTGTGGAGTTTGCATTTTCTCCCCATGTCGGCGTGGGCTTTTTCCAGGTGCTCCAGTTTCCTCCCACAGGTAATGTGCAGGTTATGTGGATTGGCCACGCTAAATTGCCCCTTAGAGTCCAATGGGCAGGTAGAGCTGCGAGATAAGGTGGGGGAGTGGGGGAGTTGCGGAGGGTAGGTGCTGGTTCGATGAGCTGAATGGCCACATTCTGCACTGTAGGGATTCTACGATTCTGTTATTAGGGAAATCACGCCAACCGGCGTGTAAAGATGTCTCTGGTGTAGTGGGGAAAAGCCGCACAAAATGTCCAGCAGGGGTGGCAGAGTGTGGAAAAAACTTCAATTTAAAACTGTAATCCCATAACATAACCTGAACATTTTTCACACCCCCAGGTTGTTGCCAAACCTTCTTTTTGAATCTTGGCATACCGCTGTTCTATTTCTAAGTAACACAAAGGCATTGTGTGTTGATCTACATTTGCTGTCTTTTAGTGAATGCAATAATTTGTGAGCACCAGTTAGCTAATTAACAATGAGGGATTTATTATAAATGCGAACTATATATAGAGCACTCTTATCGATGTCTTCATTATCAGCACCACATGTCGTTACGACTGGTCCGCGTTTGTAGAAACCAGTGCTAAACGGCAACCTGGTGAGTTCTCCCAGGCATGGCCATTAGAACCCAATCACCGGGACAATCCGGCAAACGCATATTTAAATGAGCCTAATGGTTGAAACTTGTGAGACGTCTCGAGTGTCACGAGTCTCACAAGAGGTCTCTTGTGAGATTCAACGGCCTCATCATGACACTAAGTCGGGTGTGACGAATCCCTTAAATCGCATCCTGTATTTTAGGATTGGGGTGTGTGGTAGTGGACCATGTGATCAGCCCAGGGCCAATTCCATGGCAACACGCAAACACCTGGCCAATTGGGAATTTGCATCGGGCCCCGGGAGCAGGACCCTGGGCAATATGGACCCTGGAGCCAAAGCATTAAAACATGTTGTATTGTGTTCCATGCCTGTTACTTAACTGCCTTTTCCTTTCATCAATAAACCCCTTTGCCAACTACTAGAAGACTCCAGTGTATATTTTGAGCCACGTAAGGGTGCCTATCTAGTTTTGCAGCCTTATATACTGTCAGATTGTAATCTCCGCAAGTGTGGATTGCCTTGTCTGGTTTGACTACTGGAACAATGGGTGCTGCCCACTCAACTAAATGTACAGGCCTAATAATGCCCAAGTCTTCCATTCATTTTAAATCATCTCTACCTTCTCTTCTAATTCGTTGAGCACAGGTCTTGCTCTAATGAATCTCAGGGTGGCTTTCGGGTCCACATGGATTTTTACATGCACTCCTTTGATCTTTCTCAATTTCTCCTGGAATACATTTTGGTATTCTTTTAAATGATTTTGTTCAGGCCGCCCCTTTCAATTTTAAAAGTTCCAGCCAGTTCAACTTGATCTCCTAGAGCCAGTCATGTCCCATCAAACTCGGTCCTTGGTTCGACACCACTACCAATGGTAGCTGTGCAGACTGTTGTCCATAACTCACTGGGGTCATAGTCAAGCCTACTATTTTTATGGCCTCTCCGGTGTATGTAATTAGTTTAGTTGAAGTTTTCTTTAACCTCAAGAGCTTCACAGCGCCGAGGACCTGGATTCGATCCCGGACCCGGGTCACTGTCAGTGTGGAGTTTTCACATTCTCCCCGTGTCTGTGTGGGTCTCACCCCCACAGCCCAAAGATATGCAGGGTAGGTGGATTGGCCACGCTAAATTGCCCCTTAATTGGAAAAATGGAAAAATACCTCAAGAGCCAAACCCATTCTTGAAGATATCGGTCGGTCTGTTCGCTCACGACAGTAACTGATGGTCCCATGTCCACTTTGTCTTCAGTAGATAGCCATTCACTAACAACACCACTGTGATGGGGGCTACTGTGCCCGCCTCCAAATTATTAAGTGACAAAATGCTCCATTCACCCATTGGGCAATACTTTATACTGTGCACTGGGGCTGGATTGTTTACTCGGCTGGTGCTGGGCAGGCTCTGCTTGTTTTTGCACTTATGCCTCAAGTGTCCTTTACTTCCACACGTGGAGCACCATGCTCCTCTAAATCTACATGTTTCTGGGGAGTGACTTCCCCGCACCGATATCACGCTATTATTCCTACGCTGTTGTTTAAATCTTCCATACTTTGTGGCTCTTCCGACTTCTGCGTTATTGTCCTGACTTTGAACCAGCGCCTCCACTCCTGGCACCACTGCTTCTCGCAGCTTCCCATCGTAACAGGCGGATCTCATGGCTCTGTGCACTTTGCAGTTCCTGGGCACCCTTCTGAGTGCTCTGTATCACTATTGCCATTTTCAGCGCCTTTTTAACTCCGATTCAGCTAATAATTTTCTCTGTATAGCTGCATTGTTTGCACCACACACCAGTCGTTCTCTTAACATATAATTCAACATTGATCCAAAATCGCAATGCTCCACTATTTGTCTTAGTCTTGCTACAGATCTCCCCTGGGTCTCTCCCCATGGAGTTAAATTTGTATCTTTTTAATATCATTCAGGGCTTTGGGTAATAGTGGTATTTTGCTCTCAATGAACTCTGCAAGTGAATGAAATGAAAAATGAAATGAAAATCGCATTTTGTCACAAGTAGGCTTCAAATGAAGTTACTGTGAAAAGCCCCTAGTCGCCACATTCCGGCGCCTGTTCGGGGAGGTTGTTACGGGAATCAAACCGTGCTGCTGGCCTGCCTTGGTCTGCTTTCAAAGCCAGTGATTTAGCCCTGTGCTAAACAGCCCCTGATGATGATGGGCAACTGCGACCCCTGAACTTCTCTCGCCGGATCTAATATCAAGATGACCATGATGTATCACCTTGCTACTGTCCACCGGGAGAAGCTCCGTTTCCGGAGCAGCCCACACAGTATCTTTATGTTGGGAGCATCTGGCGATGTTGAACTTTGGATCAAGTTATACATCTGGGTCCCACATGCAGTCAGCAATATAGCATTCTTTCTATCATCCCCGTTTATTTCATTAGCCCAGAAGAATATTCCAAATGCTCCACATACTGTACTCAGTTCCCTGTAACATAATTGAAGGATTCATATTTTCCCGAGAGGCATGACTACTTTTCACCATTTTGCAAGGTGGACTTGTTCTGCATCTCCTGCAAGTGAACCTACTTTAAAAAAATTTATTCGGTGTAATCTGAGTCACTGTTGTTTTTCCTCATCGCCAATATAGTAAATGCAATAATTGGCGACCACCAATTAACAATGCTGGGTTTATTATAAATAAGAACTATATACAAAGCACTATATCGAGTACTAGGAGGAGAACTGGCTGCAAAAGCTCACACTCAGCACTGAGATCTCTCATACACATATAGTTGATCGGGCCATATGACCCTTCGAATGCATTCCTCCCTTTAAAAGGACTAATTACTACTGTGGTGAAGATGTAAATTTAGTACTTCCGACCTAATTATTATATATGGGATCCCCTTACCATTCCTCCCATCTCGTCTGTGAAACTGCAACTGGGTCATAAACAAATTGTAGATGTTGAAAATCTGAAATAAAAACAGAGAATACTGAAATACTTAGCAGGCCTTGCAGCATCTGTGGAGAAAGAAACCGAGTTAACCCTTCAGGTTGTTGATCTTGCGTCAGAATCGGCCGCTGTTCGAAGCAACATTTTAAAAAGTAAGTTAAAATGCCAGAAAACTGAAGATTGACAACGTTGCACCATTGGTGTGACCTTTTTATTTTTGTTTGTCAACAAAGTTAGGAGTGGCCAAAGGATGAACATACTGGCTGGCAGCCTGCACAAGAGAACGAATTTGCCAAGTTGCTCGGGGCTGCTGATAGCTGCCGCTGTTAGGAAATCAGCTGTCACGGTACGTCACACGCTTCTGTGTTGTACCACCCTCACACATTCACTGTCACTCATCAGCAATTCACTCTGTAGCCATCTGGGATGGCCACTTCCAGAATACAAAATGGACATTTGCAAAGATTGCAGGGAAAATGGACAATGTTAAGAAAGCAAGCAGGCACAGAGCCTGCCTGCATATTGGAGAAACAGCTCCCAGACGAGACTGAAACTGTAGGATCATTAGCATATGGATGGCCCATCTCCGGGAACAAAGAAAGATACTTAAGTAACCGATCTGGCCCCAGACCTCGCGGCGCCAGTTCTCCAAACCAAAAGCAGAAAACAAAGCAGGCCAACGACCACCTAGGGCACGCCCAGCCATCAGGGCATCCACCCTTTATTGGTCAGGATCAATGCGAATGATCAAGAAATGGCCCAATTGATTGGGGCCAAGTTCAAGGCCCGCCTAAAAGCGCGCGAAGCCCCTTCGGGTATAAGAAGAAGGCCCCAAGAGAGAATCGCTCTCTTGGAATCGGCTCTCAAAGCGGAGAGACCCTTCCACCAGCTACACTAGAAGCAAGTAAGTCCAAGGTCAACGCTCGCTACCAGACGGATGACCTTAGCTGTTCCCCTCTACCACTTCGACCCCAGCAGCCTCAGAACCGAACAACGGCCATTGTTCCACTGACTGAGTGGGCGCCCAAAGCTAAGTATAGGCTTTAGCAGTAGTGATAGTTTAGTCTGTAGTATTTCGTGCATGAGTATATATTGCTGTGTATGTAAATAAATAGTATTGACTTTGAACTAATTAACTGGTGTACCAACTCTTTGATCAGTATTCGGGTTTGAACCTTGTGGCGGTATCGAAAGATACCTGGCGAGTCTAAAGCAAACGTTATTAGAATTAAGGAAGGCGACCATATTGACCGCCATATTTAGAAACAACCAAAGAGAGCAACATTTACTGGCGACTCTGGTGGGACTCGACCTAGAAGTGGCCTAGTCACTCCGAGAGAACCCAAATTTGAATTGGAATCCAATTGGAAATGGAAAAACCACAAGTGTAAGAACGATACTGATCAAACCTCCAAGATTCGGAAGTGTGTTAATGCATGCGTACTAACAGGGATATAAGGTAAACCTGAGAGATTTTGTTGCGTAAAACTGTCGGGTGTTTTGTAGGCTGGAAATTAGCGTAAGCCGTACCCTTGTTTACATCACCACTTTATCACCCCCTGTTCCAAATTCGGTAGAAACCACAGAGATAGAGAAAAATGGCAATGAAGGCAATGGAACGCCTTATGAACCCCCAGGAATTCGATGTCGCAGCGACCAGTAGGGTAGGACAGTGTCCCATATGGGCAGAAGAGATCAGAAAATATCTCAAATGGAAAGGATGGCCCCTATGGAGTGAATTCTGTGCCAATGATGAAACAGGTCACGGGAGTATAGGGTATACTTGGTGGGAGAACCTGACAGAGATCCATAAGAAGAGCTTAGGGAAAGCTCGCAAGCCGATGGCAATCGTGTCCTGCTTGGCACAATTGCGAGGCACAGAGGAGGTCGTTAGGACGCTCCGTAGAGATTTAGGAGAGAGACAAGAGTAGTGAAGGAGATGTGAACGGATATGAGAGAGAGAACAAGGAACTGAGAGAGCAGTTAGCGGCGACGGACAAGGAGGTGGAGAATGCCAATTGGGCACACCAGTCTTGTCTCACCCATTTAAGCAGCTTTCAGTCCCAATATGACAAAACCTACCAAGACACGCAATGCGCAGTGTTGGTAAGACGGGAAACGGAACAACAGGTCGAGCAGTTGTAGAAACAGTGCAATGACTTAAAAGCAGCCCTACGAGCGCTCCACACTTCCACAATGAAACAAAGGCAGAGCTCGGTAGATCACGCAAAGTGCCGGAAGCAAATTGCAGAATTGCAATCTCTGCTTTCTGTTCAGAATGGGTTTCAGAGCATGTTTGGACCCCAGTTAGACCAGGAAAATGGCCCCGATTGGCAGGAGTTAAATGAGACTGCCCACAGATATGTACATGGGGCATGTACACAGGAAAAACCCCAGAAACGAAAAGCACCCCAACCCCCGACTGCACAAGCAGAACACACCCCCATGAACCCTGTAACCACACAGCCAGGGCCACAGCAGAAGGGAACTCAGATTTCCTATACACTACCCCGTTAACCGTCACCCAATTACGAGACGCGTGTGATACAATTACGCCGTTCCTACCCACATTGGACCCCCACCAGTTCTTTGCAAGGATAAAACAGCAGGCGACCATGTACGGCCTGGATGAAAAGGAGCAAGTGAAGCTCACAGTTTTAAGCCTCGACCCTTCAGTCGTGGCAGTCCTTCCCGACCCACAGAATGTAGGAGGAGGCACACTCCAAGAAATGCACACAGCGATCCTAGATGCGATCTGCTATAACAAAGGAGACACTGTAGAAGGCCTAAACAAGTGTAGGCAAAAGAAGACAGAGCACCCCACAGCGTTTGCAGGAAGCTTGTGGATACATTTCACAGCAGTATTCGGAGAGTTAGCCCGCGCCCATTTGTCCCCAGATAATATGGCCAAATGGACTCGCATCCTAGTCTCTCATGCGACAGAGGCACGACAGAGAGCTTGCGCAAATTACTACCCCTCAGACGAGGCCCACAATAAGAAATGGGTTTTGAAAAGATTGTCCCGCACTTGGGAACAGTCCATCCAAGGCAAAACCGCATTTGTTAAAACAGAGGAAGAACAGGCAGACATGCATCCAGTTAGGACGCACCAGAACCCTGCATGGGTAAATGAGGGCAGGAACAGTCCACAGCAACCCAAATCCCAGGAGTGTTATAATTGTGGACAATTAGGACACAATGCACGAGAGTGCAATGTGCCCCAGAAGCAGCAGAGAAACCAACAGACAGGCACCCTAAACAAGAATAGGGCAAAGCCAATCCACAGGGTTAGCGCCTGTTCTGAGAACACAGATATGAACGGCACCGACTGAAGGTGTTCAGGCTCCCCAACTTGGGTCTGCGACACCCTCTGGGACAAGTCCGGTAGACCGGTAGTGGCAGGCTCAGTCCGGGGACACCCCATAGAATTCCTCTGGGACACAGGAGGGTCCCGCACCACGCTCAATTCCTCCACGAAGTTTCAGCGAGACACGTGGCCCACCACCGATACCATTACACTCAGCGGTTTTACAGGCAATTTACAGCAGTGACACATCACAGCCCCTGTAGCAATCGAGATAGGGAACATTAAAACAAAACACCCCGTAGTTTTGGTCGATCTACCCCAGACAGCCGAACACATCTTAGGAATTGATTTATGAGCTCCCACAACCTCTCATTTGATCCGGTAAATAAATGTGTATGGAGAATGGCAAAGGCAGCACGAACCCCCGCCACGCTCACAGTTGGAGAGTATGAAAATAGGATCAGCGCAGTAGGAGACTTCTGGTTCGACCCTCGAGCCATTAGTCAGGACAAACAAGTTAGGGAAGTCCTGCAGCAACACAAAGCAGCATTTGCACAGCACAAGCACGACTGTGGCAAGATCGCTGGCTTGGTGAATATTACAGGTCCCGACCCCAGACCCCAAAAGCAATACTGTTTTCCCCAAGACAGAGGGAGAAATCTCAAAAGTTGTACAGAGTTTGCTTGATCAAGGCGTACTCCGGTCAGTAGCATCCACGAATAACGCACCAATTTGGCCCGTCAGGAAACCCGATGGATCATGGCGACTGACCATTGATTACCGGGAACTCAACAAAGTAACCCCAGGAGCAGTCCCCACCATAGCCATGAGTCCCGAGACCATGCTCAAACAGGGACTCCAGTCAAAATTTGGACATTAGCAATGGCTTTTGGTCCATTCCATTGGATAAAGCGTGCCAGTACAAATTCGCATTCACATTCCAGGGACAGCAATATACGTAGACGTGCCTTCCACAAGGTTTCCACAACTCCTCCTCCATTTTCCACCGACAGCTGGCAAATGGTTTAACAAAATTTTCCCGACCTGGTTGTCTGATCCAATATGTAGATGATCTGCATATCTGCTACGGACACAAAGGGAGAGCACATTTCACTTCTCGCCGAATTATTAGGGCTCCTACAACAAATTGACTGTAAAGTAAACCCCAGGAAGGCCCAGATTTTACAGGAAAAAGTGATTTACTTAGGAACAGTAATCACACATGGCAAACGCGAGATCGAGCAGAAAAGAATCGACTCGATCGACAAATTACTCCTTCCCCATAATGTCTCAGCCCTCCGGTCATTTCTAGGACTGGTTGGCTACTGCCGAAACCATATTGACGGTTTCGCCACAAAAGCAGCGCCCCTATCCGAACGTCTCAAGAAACAAGCACCTTGGGAATGGCTTCCACAGCACACGGATGACGTGGATGCTTTCAAAAGAGCCCTCAGCACAGACCCCGCATTACAGGCCCCAGATCCACTTTCCCCGTACGCAATTGAGGTTGTAACTACCGACCGAACCCTTTCGGCCGCGCTCCTCCAAGAACGACATGATCGATTAGGCCCCGTGGCATACGCCTCACGCGTATTAGATCCTGTCGAGCAAGGATTTTCTGCCTGCGAAAGGCACTTGCTCGCAGTTTTTTGGGCAGTAGAATACTTCGCCTACATCACAGGACTGAACCCCATCACCATTCTCACTGAACACACCCCAACACAGCTACTACTCGATGGTTGACTTAAGGATGGCATTGTCAGCCAGATCCGCACAGCCTGTTGGACCCTTCTTTTACAGGGACGGGACATTACAGTTAAGAGAACCAAGACGCACAATTTCCTAGCCGATAACTTACAATATGCAGGTACCCCACATGAGTGTGAGATCATCACCACAAAGCATAATACAGGACCCTATATACCAAAGTCAGCCCAATTGGAAAGCAGGTACTACAACCCAGAGACCCCAGCCCACAGACACATGTGCACCGCTTAGAATCTATGTGGATGGCTCCTCCACAGTTTTAAATGAGAAAAGAATCACGGGTTGCGGTATTTATGTAGAGGACGCGCAGGGACATGCCCTAGATGAGATTTTGTTGAAATTGCCAGGACATTTAGGCTCGCAGGCAGCAGAACTGGCAGCCATAGCGTATATTGTAGAACACCCTGACTCGTTTCCAACCCCAGCCGACATATATTCGGACAGTTTATATGTCTGCAACAGTTCAACAGAATTCCTACCCCTGTGGGAAACTAGAGGATTCGTTTCCGCAGACGGAAAGCCCCTACCCTCAGCCCCATTACTCCAACATATTCTGAAAATGGCCGAAGACAGTAAATATGGAATCAGCAAAGTTTGAAGTCATCATCGTTCTTCCCCCCCTGGTAACATTAAAGTAGACGCCCTAGTGAAAGCAGATTCCAGACATGGTCACTTTTGGAACCCCCCCGAAAGCGCCCCAGTACAAGTGGTTCAGGTCTCACAAACCAACATTCAAGATTTGGCAAAGGCTCAAAAGGAAGATGAGAAGCTCAGGGAAGTTTTAAAAGGCAACTTCCCAGCCCCTTATGATAAGTTTAAAAACGCGACAACCACACATGACGGTGTGATTCTAAAAGACGGCATTTATGTAGTCCCCAGGCAGGACAGGAATCAAATTATTTGTCAGTTCCATGACAATCGTGGACACCAGGGCATTGAACCCACCATAGCCCACCTCAGACCTCTCTGCTGGTGGCCTGATTTAAAAGCCAATGTTAACCATTACATTGAGAATTGCTTAGTCTGTGCCCGGACCAATCCGGACAGATATGCAAGAAAGGCTCATCTTAGTCACACCTGCCCTGTTAATGGCCCCTGGACGAATTTGCAAATAGATTATATAGGACCGCTACCCCCCTGCAGAAATGGTTTTAAGTATGTGTTAGTGGTCATCGACACCGTCACACAAAATGGGTGGAAGCTTTTCCATCCAGAACAAACACTGCCAAACGACAGCTAAAATCCTGACCCAGCACATCTTTACAAGATGGGGCCTCCCACGCAATGGAGAGTCCGATCAAGGCTGCCATTTACAGGACGAGTGATGAAAAACGTCCTCACAATTTTCGGAATAAAGCAAAAGTTTCATATAGCATACCACCCCCAGTCAAACGGAATTGTAGAAAGGTTGAAAAGACATCGAAAAGCCACCCTCAGAAAAGTGGTGCAACAACACAACAGCACCTGGGACACAGTTCTCGCATTTGCATTAATGTTCATTCAAAACATAGTATCCACGTCCACAGGATACACCCCCCACACCCTCATGACCGGACGCCCCATGAAAGGGACAGAATATTTATTAGGACTGGATTTGGACAGCCCCACAGTCACTGCCCTCACGCATGAGAAAGCAGTACAACAGGTTATTGAAAATGTGAAGGCCGAGGTTCCGGGTGCGGCTATGCAGAGCTAGGTCGCATATTCGGTAGCTCCTGCTTGGAACGGACTTTTGGGCTTGTTACAGGGCCCCCACGGCATTTGTTTGCCATTTCCCGGTGTGGGAAGAAGGCTGCAACATTCCCCCGACAGTGTCCCCCAGGAAGGGTATGTCTCTTGGTTGCCAGACACGGCAGAAACAGTAAAAGATTTGGCTGCAACTGCAGGATAAACAGGGCCTCTTCCAGCATGCAGGCGGGGGAAGGGCAAGCTTAAAGCTGCAAGCTGACCTGAGGGCCTGTATCAAAGGTGAATTCTAGCAGCAGAGGGAACAACTGTGAAAAGATCTCATCAAGGCCACTGAAGGGACTTCCGTTTGCGGTGATGCCTAGTTAGCCGCACGTTTCGGCGGCTCCAGCTCCGACGGACCTTCGGGCTCTTTTAAGAGCCCCAACGGGGAATTTTTCGACGACGCAACCCGGTGTGGGGTGTGTGAGAAGGGAGTCCCCCCCAAACGAAGGAGGAAAAAACCGGCGGCAGCGGCTGCAGCGCGAGGAATCGTCGACCAAAGGGTCAGAAAGAGAGAAGTACAAGATGGCGGCGGAGAAAGCGCAGGCGACATGGGGGCCTGAGCAGGATGAAATTGTGAGACGGTGAGTGGAGCTGCTGAAGAGGGAGGTGCTGACCCCGATGCTACAGGCAATTGAGGGGCTCAAGGAGACACTAAAGACCCAGGAGACAGAGCTCCACGTGGTGGAGCAGAAGGTGACAGATATTGAGGACGAGATCCTGGGCCTGGCGGTTAAGACACAGACGCACGAGGCACTTCATAAAAAGTGTACTGAAAGGATCGAGGCCCTAGAAAACGGAGCGTGAAGGAAGAACCTTCGGATACTGGGTCTCCCTGAGGGTGTGGAAGGAGTGGACTGTGGAGCGTACGCAAGTACGATGCTGAGCTCACTGATGGGTGCTGAGGCCCCTACGGGCCCCTTGGAGGTGGAGTGGGCAAATCGGATTCTGGCGAGAAGACCAAAAGCGGGAGAACCACCCAGGGCGATAATCGTGCGATTTTACCGCCTTAAGGATAGAGAAGAGGTCCTGAGATGGGCTAAAAAGGTGCGGAGTAGCAGATGGGAGAATGCAGTGGTACGGGTATACCAGGATTGGAGTGCGGAGGTGGCGAGAAGGAGGGCGAGCTTCAACCGAGCCAAAGCGGTGTTGCATAAAAGGAAGGTGAAGTTCGGGATGCTGCAGCCGGCAAGACTATGGGTCACGTATCAGGAGAGACACCATTATTTCGAGATGGCGGAGGAAGCATGGACCTTCATCAAAGAAGAGAAGTTGGATCAGAACTGAGGGACTGATGCTGCAGGAAATGTTATTGTTAATGTTATGGTTGAAGTTAATTGAGAAGTAAATTGGGAAGGGGGGAGACATTGGGGAAATGTGGGCGCCGGTGAGGGGGGAAAGACTGGACATAGTTGGAGAATGGGGAAGGGGAGGGGGAGGGGAAAGGGAGCTGCGCCATAAGAGGCGGGTCAGGTAAAGGGATGTTCCCGCGCCAGAAAGAATAAGGCGGGAAGACAGGCGCAAGGCGGATGGGAGTTCCCCACATGGGGGGGTCGAGGAGTGAGCAGGAGTAGCCGGGGTCAGTTGAAGTCAGCTGACTTACGGAAGTAATATGGGGGGAGCAATCATGCTAGAAAGAGATCTAGCGGGGGAGGGGGGACAACAACTGGGTTGCTGCTGCGGAAATCCAAAAGGAAATGGCTAAAGAGTGGGTGGGCGGGGATGGTGTGCGACGCTGGGGGAGCGAGCGGGAGCATGGAGGCGGGATATGGGACTGGCCTAGAGAAGGTAATGGCTAGTCGACACGGGAGGGGGGCAGGTAGCCCCCTAGTGAGGCTGATCACGTGGAACGTGAGAGGCCTGAACAGACCGATAAAAAGGGCCCGAGTGCTCGCGCATTTGAAAGGACTAAGGGCAGACGTGGTTATGCTCCAAGAGACGCACCTAAAGGTGGCAGACCAAGTTAGGTTAAGGAAAGGATGGGTGGGACAGGTGTTCCACTCAGGACTGGACGCAAAGAATAGAGGGGTGGCCATTTTGGTGGGGAAACGGGTAGCATTTGAAGCAAAGAACATCGTAGCAGATAGCGGAGGTAGATATGTAATGGTGAGTGGCAGGCTGGAGGGAATGGAGGTCGTGTTGGTTAATGTGTATGCCCCAAACTGGGACGATGCGGGATTTATGAGACGGATGCTGGGGCGTATACCGGACCTGGAGGTAGGAAACTTGATTTTAGGAGGGGACTTTAATACGGTGCTGGACCCGGGGCTAGATAGATCCAGCTCAAGGACCGGAAGAAGGCCAGCAGCGGCCAAGGTACTTAAGGGGTTTATGGACGAAATGGGGGGAGTGGATCCATGGCGATTTCTTAGACCTAGGGCTAGGGAGTTTTCCTCCTTCTCCCATGTCCATAAAGTGTACTCCCGGATAGATTTTTTTGTTTTGGGAAGGTCGTTGATCTCTAGGGTGGAAGAAGCTGAGTACTCAGCCATAGCGGTTTCGGATCATGCCCCACATTGGGTGGACCTGGAATTAGGAGAGGAAAGGGAGCAGAGAACACTCTGGCGATTAGATGTGGGACTGATGGCGGATGAGGGAGTGTGTGCAAGAGTGCGGGGGTGTATTGAGAGATACCTGGAGGTCAATGATGACGGCGAGGTCCCTGTGGGAGTGGTATGGGAAGCACTAAAAGCGGTGGTCAGAGGAGAGCTAATCTCCATTGGGGCCCACAAAAGGAAAACAGAGGCCAAGGAAAGGGAAAGATTACTGGGGGAGATTTTAAGGGTGGATAGGGAATTTGCAGAGACCCCGGAGGAGGAATTGTACAGAGAGAGGAGACGACTCCAGACGGAATTTGACCTTCTGACCACCAGAAAGGCGGAGGTACTGTGGAGGAAGGCACAGGGGAGGAGGTATGAATATGGGGAAAAGGCTAGTCGCCTGTTGGCTCATCAATTGCGAAAGAGGGCAGCAGTGAGGGAGATAAGAGGAATTAGAGACGAAAGGGGAGACATGGTGCGAAGGGCAGGAAAGATAAATGAGGTGTTCAAGACCTTCTATGAGGAACTGTATAGGTCTCAACCCCCAGAGGGAGAGGAGGGGATGCGGCAGTTCCTGGACCAATTGAGGTTCCCGAAAGTGGAGGAGCGGGGGGTGGTAGGCCTGGGGGCACCGATTGGGGTGGACGAGGTTATTTAGGGACTGGGAAGCATGCAAGCAGGGAAGGCCCCGGGACCAGACGGGTTCCCGGTGGAATATTACAGAAAATATGTGGACTTGTTGGCCCCATTGATGGTGAGGACGTTCAATGAGGCCAGGGACTCTACCCTCGACGATGTCGGAGGCGACGATATCGTTAATTTTGAAGAGGGATAAAGATCCGTTGCAGTGCGGGTCCTATAGACCCATTTCATTATTGAACGTGGACGCCAAATTGTTGGCAAAGGTACTGGCATCGAGGATAGAGGACTGTGTCCCGGGGGTGGTGCACGAAGACCAGACAGGGTTCGTAAAAGGGAGACAACTGAATGTTAACGTGCGACGACTATTAGGGGTGATAATGATGCCCCCAGTGGAGGGGGAGGCAGAGATAGTGGCGGCAATGGACGCAGAGAAGGCATTTGATAGGGTGGAGTGGGAGCATTTATGGGAAGTGTTAAGGAGGTTTGGGTTTGGGAACGGGTTTATTAGCTGGGTTAGACTTCTTTATGGGGCTCCAACGGCAAGCGTAGTTACAGGTCGACATAGATCGGAGTATTTCCGACTATATAGGGGAACAAGACAGGGATGCCCGCTGTCTCCATTGTTGTTCGCGTTGGCAATTGAACCTCTGGCCATGGCGTTGAGAGACTCCAGGAAATGGAGAGGGGTGATTAGAGGGGGAGAAGAACACCGAGTCTCGTTATACGCGGATGACCTATTGTTATACGTGTCGGACCCAGCGGGGGGGATGATAGAGGTTATGCGAATTTTGAGGGGGTTCAGGGATTTCTCGGGGTATAGGCTAAACATGGGGAAGAGTGAATTATTTGTGATACATCCAGGGGACCAGAGTAGATAGATAGAAGGCTTGCCTCTAAGGAAAGTGGAAAGAAACGTCCGATACCTGGAGATTCAGATCGCTAGGAGCTGGGGAACCTTGCACAGACTTAATCTGACACGGTTGGTAGAACAAATGGAGGAGGACTTCAAGAGGTGGGACATGCAGCCTCTATCGCTGGCGGGCAGGGTGCAAGCAATTAAGATGATGGTCCTCCCGAGGTTCTTATTTGTATTTCAATGTCTCCCTATACTAATCACCAAGACCTTTTTTAATAAAATAGACAGGAGCATCACGAGCTTCGTGTGGGCAGGGAAAGTTCCGAGAGTAAGGAGGGGGTTCCTTCAGCGTAGTAGGGACAGAGGAGGATTGGCACTACCGAACTTGGGCGATTACTATTGGGCCGCCAATGTGGCAATGATACGTAAATGGATGATGGAGGGTGAGGGAGCGGCGTGGAAAAGACTGGAGAGAAAGTCCTGTAAAGGGACGAGTTTAGAGGCGCTGGTGACGGCGCCGCTACCGATCTCACCTAAAAAGTTTACCACGAACCCGGTGGTGGCGGCAACATTGAATATCTGGAGACAGTGGAGGCGACAGAGAGGGGTGCGGGGAGCCCTGGTGGGGTCCCCAATCAGGAACAACCATAGGTTCGCCCCAAGAAGAATGGATGGAGGATTTCAGAGCTGGTACCAGTTGGGAATTAGGAGGGTGGGAGATTTATTTATAGATGGGACTTTTGCGAGCTTGGGAGCATTGGAGGAAAAGTATAAGTTACCCCGGGGAAATTTCTTGAGATATATGCAGGTGAGGGCGTTTACTAGACAACAGGTGAGGGAATTTCCGTTGCTCCCGACACAGGGGATACAGGACAGGGTGCTTTCAGGGGTGTGGGTCGGAGAGGGCAAGGTGTCAGAGATTTACCGAGAGATGAGGGAAGAGGGGGAGAAGTCGGTGGGCGAACTAAAAGGAAAGTGGGAAGAAGAACTAGGGGAGGAGATAGAGGAGGGTATGTGGGCTGATGCCCTAAGCAGGGTAAATTCCTCTTCCTCATGCGCCAGGCTTAGCCTGATTCAATTTAAGGTGCTCCATAGAGCACACATAACGGGAGCAAGATTGAGCAGGTTCTTTGGAGTGGAGGACAAATGTGGGAGGTGTGGCGGGAGCCCGGCAAACCACGCACATATGTTTTGGGCGTGCCCGGCACTGGAAGGGTATTGGAAGGGTGTGACGGGAGTGATTTCGCGGGTGGTGAAGGCCCGGGTCAAACCAGGCTGGGGGTTAGCTCTATTTGGAGTTGCGGAAGAGCCGGGAGTGCAGGAGGCGAAAGAGGCCGACGTTGTGGCCTTTGCGTCCCTAGTAGCCCGGCGCAGGATCCTACTCATGTGGAAGGAGGCGAAACCCCCCGGACTGGAGGCCTGGGTAAATGATATGGCGGGGTTCATTAAACTGGAGCAGATAAAGTTTGCCCTGAGAGGATCGGCTCAAGGGTTCACCAAGCGGTGGCAGCCATTTCTTGACTATCTAGGGGAACGTTAGAGGGAAGACAGATGACCAGCAGCAGCAGCCCAGGGGGAAGGGGGGGGGAGGGGGGAGGGGGGGGGGGTTAGTTTAGTTTAGGTCAAAGATAATGGGGTTTTGTTACTTGTGTATTGTTAAAAATTTCTGTATTGTTATTGTTGCGTTTGCTTTGTAAGAGGGGAAAAATTGTTGTTTGGGAAAAAAATTTCAATAAAACATATTTAAAAAAAAAAAGAAAATGTGAAGGCCACCCAGCTTGCAGCAGCCGTCAGATTAGGAACCCGCAAGAAGCAAATCAAGGCTTGCTTTGACAAAACAGTACCGCCACCGAGTTTGCAGTAGGGCAGCAAGTGCTGCTTTCCCTATACAACCCCAGTTCATTCCTTTCCCCCAAATTTTACGGACCGTACTCCAGCTCAGGTAAAATCAGCCTCTCTGTATACAAGATCACATATCCCAATGGCAAGTCTGCGTGGTTTCACATAAACCAGCTTAAGGCTTATGGCTCGCAGAACAACCATTCACACCACATCTCGCTCGCAGCAGCAGATGAGCATGCCCCGCCCACGAACGATGTATTCCTACTCTTCCCCAACTTTTCCAGCCCATCCTCAGACACGACTTTGGCTCCACCCCCAGAGGCACGACTCCGCCTCTCCCTTCCTTCAACCAGCAGCGACAGCGATAGCGACAGCCCCAGCACACCACGCTACGATTACACCCCTGCACCAGGCCCCACTCCCAGCGATTCTGAACATACTTCCAGCGACCCCTTCGACATAACATACATTAAAGCCCCTGACCCAGGCCCACCACCCGACGATTACGGATTAAACCCTTGCAGCTCCAACCTCGACACAAGATTCTGGCACCGAGACAATTCATTCAGGCTCATCCGGAATGATGAGATGGACCCCAATTCGCCCCAAGCAGCTTTAGCAAACCTACTCCAGTCAAGAGTATGGCAGCCAGGAGAAGATGATGACATAGAGTCTGACTCCCACCAAACAAATCCCTTTGCGACTCTGTTCGCTTTAGAGCAATGAGGTGTCCAGGTGATGGTAAGGAACCGATGGAGAGTTACAGTGTCCTTTCTGATGGAACCTGCACCATGTTTGTTATGTATGTTTGTTTGTTATTGTGAATGTTAAATGTTGTTTGTTAATTTAAAGTTTTCATGGCCCCATGCCACATCTTGATGCAGGCAGAACTACCCTTCTGACGCCCAATGACTGTTAGAGGACGGCAGACAACCAATCAAAGCTACTCTTCAGATTCGAAGGTAATCATAAGAGGCAGCCCCCACGACGACCACAAATTCTTGCCGGTCCCTTAGGCAGTGGAGAAACGGCACTGGTCCCCGCCCTGCCTGAGGACCCCCCTCTGGTCAGCTACACTCGGGTAGAGCACATACGACACTGGTCACCGTCCTACCCAGGGATTCCACCCATTCTTACCCATATGCACCCCATTTTGGCTCTTTAAGTTCAAAACTCTTTTGTTTCTTTATGGCAACCCTTAGGTTGTTTCCAGATGCTATTTACATCCTCAAACACTAGGATGATAGATCACACAGGCTGCGAGACGGCTCGCTCTGTGTCAGTATTTTTCTCGGATGTCTTGTCCCAAATATTTGGTTAAAAAAAAAATGAGGGAGTCACATGTGGTGACCAATTATAATGGGTAATTGGTAATAAAAGGACAGACAGACAGACATACGAGATCTTAAGCAAGATAATAACAGAAATTATGCTTGTGTCCATAGAACTCCGGACCACAGAAGCCTCAAGAAGACGAAAGAAGAAGGAAAGATGAAGAAAACCATCATGCTCTACAGTCGGATCTTCGCGGGATCCCTCCAGTTGCACGCGGACGCTATCCCCCCTGACCTCTACCACACAGGCCGTGAATGTTTCCCACCCCTGCCATACACTAAACCCCGAGATAGTTACCGATACACCGACCTGGTTTGACAAATTCATTACCTGGTATTCCCTGTCCTACGTTGTGGACGCACTGTTAGTACTGGCGATACTCTGCAGTGTCATTCAGATCCTTAGACTCAGGAAATGGCGGAGGAAAGCCTCCCGCACCCCAGTATACACCCTCAGGTCCCCTATTTTCGGACTTCAACAAACCTCGCAACCCCACTAAGTGAATTAAAGTACATCCGTTTCTTTGTGTGTGTTTGTTTCGTTTGAATAAAGAAATGTAAAACCCTGTGCTTGACTGCCAAGTCAGAGAGACCTGTGTTGCTGCTATTGTACAGTTTAAAATGTTGCAAATTATTTTGATTGATTGAGGTTAGTTTAGTTAAGGACAGTTAGAGGTTGCAGTTTTTTATTTTGTAATGCATGCCTGAATGTCATAGCGCCCCATAGAATTTTATAATGATGTATGCACAAAGTAATTTAGGTAAAAGTTGCAATTCAGAGCAGTGTAGAGCCTGTCAAGTGCTTGTGGGTGCCTGACTTAGGAGGAGAAGACGACGCGGTAATGTGATCCTTCACGCTTTGCGTTGAGGATCACAAGGAGGGAGCGTAGCCATCTGGGATGGCCACTTCCAGAATACAAAATGGACATTTGCAAAGATTGCAGGGAAAATGGACAATGTTAAGAAAGCAAGCAGGCACAGAGCCTGTCTGCATATTGGAGAAACAGCTCCCAGACGAGACTGAAACTGTAGGCCCATTAGCATATGGATGGCCCATCTCCGGGAACAAAGGAAGATACTTAAGTAACCGATCTGGCCCCAGACCTCGCGGCGCCAGTTCCCCAAACCGAAAGCAGAAAACAAAGCAGGCCAACGGCCACCGAGGGCACGCCCAGCCATCAGGGCATCCACCCCTTTATTGGTCAGGATCAATGCGAATGATCAAGAAATGGCCCAATTGATTGGGGCCAAGTTCAAGGCCCGCCCAAAAGCGCGCGAAGCCCCTTCGGGTATAAGAAGAAGGCCCCAAGAGAGAATCGCTCTCTTGGAGTCGGCTCTCAAAGCGGAGAGACCCTTCCACCAGCTACACTAGAAGCAAGTAAGTCCAAGGTCAAAGCTCGCTACCAGACGGTCGACCTTAGCTGTTCCCCTCTACCACTTCGACCCCAGCAGCCTCAGAACCGAACAACGGCCATTGTTCCTCTGACTGAGTGAGCACCCAAAGCTAAGTATAGGCTTTAGCAGTGGTGATAGTTTAGTCTGTAGTATTTCGTGCATGAGTATATATTGCTGTGTGTGTAAATAAATAGTATTGACTTTGAACTAACTAACTGGTGTACTGACTCTTTGATCAGTATTCGGGTTTGAACCTTGTGGCGGTATCGAAAGATACCTGGCGACTCTAAAGCAAACATTATTGGAATTAAGGAAGGCAACCATATTGACCGCCATATTTAGAAACAACCAAAGAGAGCACATGTCCGTCATCCACTTGGGACACTAAGGGTTAATTCCTCATGTCAGTTAGTGAAAACTGCTCTCATTAAGAAGGTGAATGAATTCATTGATGTATTGATTTGGACACTGAAGGTGCATTCAATAGAATGTGATGGAACTGGAATTTTGCTTTCTCTGAATTTGATAAAATACCTCTGGTGAATAACTAATTGGAAAATGGAAGCTGACTTGTTCTTAATCAACACTGCTCTTCAAAAATGAGTTTTGTTTGTAATGTTTCTGCAATAAAGTTTTCTGAAATAAATTTAGGTCCGGGAATTCTGACCTGGATCACATGCAGGAATCTAATGGATCAGCCGCATGTTGTCTTTATTTGGGTTGGAATCCAGTTCCATTAGGATTCTAAACATTTTTCTAAGTTCAGTTGGTAGATGTTTTACCTCTCTCAAGTTGTAAAAAAGGGCAAGTGAGAGGGAATTCCAGGTTTGTTAAGGACTCTCTACCTCTTATGACCTTGAAAGGTTTATACTAATAATCTTAATTAGCGTCACAAGTAGGCTTACATTAATGCTGCAATGAAGTTACTGTGAACATCCCCTAGTCGCCACACTCCAGCACCTGCTCGGGTACACAGAGGGAGAATTCAGAATGCCCAATTCACCTAACAAGCATGTCTTTCAGGACTTGTGGGAGGAAACCGGAGCACCCGGAGGAAACCAACGCAGACACGGGAAGAACATTCAGACTCCGCACAGACAGTGACCCCACCCGGGAACCAAACCCGGGTCCCAGCGGTGTGAAGAAACAGTGCTAACCACTGTGCCACCGTGCCGCTTATGTCCAGTGGCATGAACATGCAGTTCTTTTATTAGAGATTTTGTAAAAAAGCAAATCTTTTTTAAATGGACAGAAGAAACCTTGAAGCAGATTGCAGGTAGACATATCCAGTTATGTGAAGATATTTGAAATCCAATTCAATTTCCGCCAGGTAAACAGAAACTTATTGTGACTTCCCTGGAAGTGTGAATACAGCTCTTTCTCATCTAAACTGGGAGAATGGGAACCATTGAAGTTAATGGCTGAGACCTTTAAAAAGTTAATTACCTTGTCTAAAAAGACAATGGGTGGGACAATGCCCCGCAGACTAACCCAATAATATGGAAGCGTGATTTAACAGTTTGGTATAGCAGTCATTTTAAGTTTTGGAACTGTATACAGTCTGGTTGTGAACAGTCATTTTGTTCACAGAAACAGCTTGCACATTATGAGAGATACCTTAAAACAGAAACGGCTTCTCAACAGGAAGAGGCTGAGGAAGGTTTCTGTTGTATTCCGTGATCTTTTCTTTGCAATGATTCTACAGAACTGCTGGTGACTTAACAAGAATGATGATTTATTGATGCACACGTGGTAAGGTAGCAATCAGAATGCTATACAGGCCGAGTTATAATTGAGTTACATTAGACTCTGTTGGAACTACCCTTATGTGCGACTGCCCTGGTGTACGCCTTACAACCTTCTGCCTCTAGCCGGATGTCACATGACTGATGTCTGACGCCACCTGCTGGTGGGAGGTCGGCCTGCTGAGTGCATGTAATATTATTCACAGCCATATCACCACCGTTTCCAGAAACAGCTATTGGACTGTTAAATCAGGTTACCAAAACAGTAAATATGAAAACAGGAGCCTTCACTTGTCCATAGCACCTGTTCTACGTTTTGAGTCCAGTTGCAAAGGCAAATTCCAAATTTTCAATGACAGAAGCCATCGCAGCTGCTAAACCGAATCTCAAGTTTCAACACCTTCACTCCAAAAGGAAGGAATTTAAGCAACGGGTCCGCAATGATATCACACAGAGGCTGATTTGAAATCTCATCTTTAGGTACCTTTTTCCCCCTTTATCTGCATTTTAAGAAGGGTATCTGTATTTTAGTGAACAACTTAATCTCTTTTACCTAAATACCGTTCAGTGTAGTTATTGTAATAAACTAACCTCTACCCTGTTTAAGACTTAAGCTTGTCTGATGGGTTATTTTTAAATTGAACTATCCGTAGGTTAAAGGGGGGGGGGGGCTACAACCACTTAGCTCACAAACTCACAAAGGAACACATGTTACATGGTTGTGACACTAGATTACATATTTTGCCTTGTAGTCATGATTTTCTATACAGTAGGATGAAGCAGTTTACTTAACAGGCAGCTTTGAAATATCCAAGCTTTTTACATTGAAAAATATCCATCAACATAGATTCTCTCCAGCATGTGGGAAACAGAATATTCAATTAACATGATAGAATTTAAACAAAAGTGAACAGCAAGCATTTTTTTGTATTTGTGCCAGTCAAAGTGTAGTTAGGTGT